>NC_059408.1:6974507-7599507 GCF_905220565.1 Melitaea cinxia | reverse complement strand
ACAACGCTCTATTTAGTTTCTCGACTATAAATGACTAGTAAAGGGACAACATTACGCAACATACTTTACCAATACTTTGGACGTCATCAAGGACTAGTGAATCAAGTGTGATCATTTTCAATTTAATGTAACTTGAAACCAACAAACCTCATATGAGTAACTATATTACTATACATTTTTTTATAGTCCTTTCTGTTAAGATTGTAGTCGAACACAATTTTTTATAATGGTAGTTGAAAAAAATAAATAAAATAAGTTTTTCTTCATTCCACTGCAAAAAAAAAAAATTTAATCATATCACATCATATCACACTAAAATGTAATACCTTGTTTTTCAAGTGTTTTGTCCTACAATCGCTAAATAAACGCGTGATTGTTGATTGGGTCAACGCAATAAAGACATGAAATCGCACTATGACATTTCTACCCACTAAGGCCCACGCAAATTATTCTTGTATCAACATTGTATTCCAATCACTCTGCTGCGTTTAATACTTATAATGTAGGCGTTATTTGTCTACATCGAAATACCCTCAACTGAACACGGATAAGTGATTTTTTTTTAAACATTAAATCATTCCAGACTTTTCTAGACTTCTTGTCATGTCAAGTAATTATAAATAATTATATAATGTTAATTGTTATACTAACGAGCAAAATAGCTACTAATAGATTCCGTTTTATGTTTTACAATATTGTATATTGTATGTTAGATTAAATTTAACCACTAACTATAAAACCGATGATTGAGATTGGCTTCGAACCAAGAAATTTACAAATTAACCGTACCGGGTGGAAATATGCCCACAATTTACATCGATTATACTAAAACAAATATAATCACTTTAATCAACTTCTAATAATGACGTCTTAGTTAGCAGCTAACCGAACAAATAAATTAATCTAATACTCAGTCTTGTTTGTTTTAATGGTATATAATATACATAATAAGTCAGCAATACACACTAGGAAATTATCAATATTGATTAATATTTAAGCACCGTCGCAGTAAAATGTCTTTGACTACAGTCTACCACTAAATTAAGGCAGTAACTCGTATCAAAGGCGAAAGTGACAGCAAAATTTGTAATTACGATTATAACAAATATCATATTATATCTTCATTTGTAGACGGAGTGGCGACAACTTCTTTTATAGTGAAGAATAATTTGATTGACAGAAATAGCTCTTATGTTCTATGTTTTAAAGTTGACATGTAACTAATTTTCGACTGGAAGTGTCGATCACCGTAAACGAAACACTCAAAACAATTCATGTCACGAAGTTATCACGCTATATCGATAAGTGACGCGTCAAGTGCCAAATCGGTCACGCAATTTGAATAGAAAAAAAAAAACAACCGTTCTTATTTGGCAACGATTTGTATTTTGTTATGCTTATGCTTGTATAATAGACTAGATCTGTGAAAAAGTAACAACTTAACTGGTAGTTATTTCATGGTTTAATTAATCTTTTTTGGTTTGCTTATTACCACTGTAACACAAGAACAACTAACTGCTACGTTTTTTTATATACATGTGTATAAATATGTAAAGCACAATAATACTTTCCATACCTATTATATCCAAACTCTTAAAATTTGTAGAAAAAAATTATTGTTATTAATAGAATCATGGTTGTAGATGTAGTTAATGTAATTAATTTATTTGTACGCTTTGAAATGTAACAAAATAATTGGTATATAATTGTTAGCAATAAAATCATTTGTTATATGAGCATTTGGCTATCAAACTTATGTAACGTTGGCTTATGGAGGAATTGTTAAATGTAATCTAAAAAACATGAACAAACAACTATTATATGTATAGTGTTGAAACATAGGAAGTTTTCTGTAACCGACTTAAACTACAATTATTACTACAAAGTATTTATAAAAGCCCAAGTCAAAGCCCAGTGGCAAGCGTAACAAGACTTCTACGGTGTTTTGTTCCACGAAATTCATTATTAAAAGTACACATTTGTTACAAGCTTTTTTATTGAAAGTACATAATTATGTGTTAGAATCTTTTATTTTATGATAAACCGTGTGTGCATTGTAGGTGGTAAATGTTATTGTATGGCGCCTATTAGTTATGGTATGAAAGTATGATGTAAACATTTTTAATTGTACTATGAACCTAACAAAATATACCTAACTCTGGTTACCGATACTTGAGTTGCATAATGCTGATGTTACGATTTCAAACGAATATAACCCGAAATATTTTCATGGATTAACAACACTCAGAAGTAACATAAAAAAAATGATATTAACTTAATGTTTAACCACTGTTCCGACATTTTTATAAAACCATTGTTATGTTATGCAATGTTTAAACATTATTACATAGCGGATCATTTTCAACGAACAAACAAAAAAAAAATCTCTACTCTTTTTCGTGTAATTTTTGTGCAAGCTTCGCTGTAGCTTTCATATACCGCAATGGCGACAGGGCCGGCCTCGGTCGTGCGAAAAATGAAATGAAATTTCCCATTTTACGTAGCGGAGTGCACCTGGCGAGCGGAATTGGAAAACTATTTACGGGCTTTACAATAAGCCGACTAAGGTTAGGACGGCTCGTTAGATAAGATGTTTAGTACTGTATGAATATACCTATCGCGAGATATCGTTAGTCTTGTTAAACATCACAATACAGTGTTATAAGCGGTAATATTCCTATAGGCTGACGTAATGTATGTAACTATTCGTTTAAGAAAAATATTTATACAAATAAAGTTTTAAATATAGTGCTTTATAAGAAATTTCATTTGTTTTCACGCCATAATGAAGTTATTAAATTGTTTTCACACTTAATCACTATAAATACTAAATAGTTTTCATAACCTTTCTCGATTACGTATATTATACAAGTAGGTTATTACCTTATGATTTACGTTATATAACCACGCACTAATGCTCAAAACGTCTTTATATAAATATTAAAACTTTTAAATATTTTGTTTTTTATAAAATAATTAACAACGAGTAAGAGCACTAGAAAGCGTTAAAAGTATATAATTTATTTCGTGCCGTAGTGAAATTAATTTCAGCTACCACTGCATTGGCCGTAATGATTGCAGGTAAGGGAAGGTATAATTCATGAAATATATACATATCAATAGGTCGTTCACAAACTTTGAATATTTTAAATATTCCAATCATACAATATATGTGCGTATGTGTGCGCTGGCGATTGCGGGTTCGATCCCCGCACATGACAAACATTTGTATTGGCCATACAGGTGTTTGCCGTGGTCTGGGTGTTTGTGCAGTCTGTGGATCTCCCCACCGTGCCTCGGAGAGCACGTTAAACCGTCGGTCCCGTTTGTTATCATGTACACCTGATAGCGATCGTTACTCATAGTAGAGAATATATCCGCCAACCCGCATTGGAGCAGCGTGGTGGATTAAGCCCTGATCCTTCTCCTACATAGGGAAAGAGGTCTATGCCCAGTAGTGGGATATTACAGGCTGAAGCGATACAATATACGTATGTCACGTGGCTGTTTTTAAAACTAATAAATACATGAAATTGTACTTTTTTAATGATTTCAACCCGATTTTAATATATGATGTAATATGTTGTGTTTAATATTGTAAATTAGTACGTGACTTTTGGAAACGAAACATACTAGAGCATTTACTCGATCGATTTCTGACTCTACTTTTGTCAAGCACTACACTTCAAAAAGGAAGTGGTACAAATCGATTGCATTTACTTGTAGGAATTTCACAATTTAAAAATATATTTTAGTCATATTTTTGCTATTAAATTTATAAGAAAATCTAATACTTCTATCCATATTAAGATTCATACTTCATAGGTTTTCATACTTTAGTGCGATTTGCTACGAAAAAATAATAAAAATAATTATTATATTATTTTCACGCGTACGGTCCCCCTAAGCCAGTCGCTACCCGCATGTCGGGACATAATTCTTTGGTAGCCTCACGTTTGAGTTCTAATGCGGGACCGCGGTGCCTTTTACCTGAAATAAAACCTGCTACGCATACATATAAACAGAACACGTTTTATAATTAAAATATTTGGGGTTAGTTTTACATTTTCCAAACGCATACCTACTAACATGACTGGTACAATATATTCCGAAAGAGTACTGTTTATTACAATTTTTAAATAAATAAATAAATAAACGCTTCACACTAAATGTGCGCCCAGTAGGATTTTCTCCTGTGTCGGGGGTCCAGGAACACTCACAGTACACAAGCACAACGCCCAGACCACGACAAACATCAATATGGCCGATACAAATGTCTATTCATAATTTATATTATAGTCATCAATATTACCAGTAAATTTATAACAATATTTGTGTTGTGTTGCACTATTTGTTTTAAAGCATTCATCTCAAAATCCAGTGATTAGATGTAAAAAATAATTGTATTTGCTCGCAAACGAAAAAAATACTAACTTCAATTACATCGACAAGTAATACAACATAGGTATCTTGTAAAAAGTTATGAGGTATAAATAAACGTAGGTCAATGAACAATTCAAGTAATAAACAAGTAGAGAGAAAGTTAGAGATGACTAAAAAAATACTCATCGAATCTCGATTTTATTTAATACCAATAAGACACACTCTAAAAACATCATAAAGTATAATTTCTTTAGAAAAATATTATCTAAGTATAAGTGTTTTCTTAATAAGCTGGGTTACATAAAGTTCAAACTCATTATAATAATAACGAGGTAAGTACTGGAATTGTAATTGAAATTACAAAATCTATGCATCTTTTCTACATTTTTACCTTAAATTTAACGGTTCTGTAACAGTTATGCCGCGGAGACGTAAAACGTTTTTGTGTTAATTTCTCAGTTATGTTCGCTTCTACCTACAATTAAGCATCCAAAAATGAGAATTTTATTCATATATGGGTGGGTAAGCTCATAATGAGGTAAGCTTAGAGATTATTGTTGTAATAAGGTATTTAACATTGTTACTTTACCGCATAATAGCCTATTGGGTGCCAGATATACTATACAAATTATTTCCGCATTAAATTTCTTTACAATTGGGTTTTCAAATGAGAGTAAACAAAATAAATAAACCAATAACGCACTAATTTCGTAGAATTATTTATACGTTTTTGATATTAATAAGACCTTGTGCATGCGAAAACAAAAACACGGCAGGTTCAGAAACACGGCCTATAAGCTCAAACGCTCAGACTACAACGAACATCTGCATCGCCTAATAAATGCGTATTCTACACCAAACCATAGTCACACTGTAACCAAGTTGTCATATAAAGGATACAAGTATTATATTCTAAGCGACTATGGCGTAGTGAAAAGATTAGGATTTGACTTTCGGTTCTACAAATACTATGACTATTGTTTATTATTTTTATTAAATACACCACCGAGTTAGATGATTATGCCAAAGAATACGAGTACATACAAGACGAGTGTCTATAGTCCATTTAGAAGAAGATTCTTTATACTTAATCCGTTTTTTCCTTCTTATCTAATGAATTATTACACAAAAGTCTTTTAAAACTTCGTGAATTATGAAACTAGAATAAAATCGAATCATGTAATTACATACGTTGTTTCGTCACGATCACATTATTTATCCCGGCAGCTGTAATTGATACATCTAAAACGCTTTCGAAATCAGACTGCAGTAGCACGCTTGATCAATAGATCGCGTGGCCGTGGTGACAATCTTACTAAGATGAGACGTTCAAGACACGAGTTCACTGACATGGCGGATTTCTCTCTGTCTATTTGTCTATAATAAAATAATAACAAGATTACGTAGAGCAAGCGATCTTTAAAAGATGAATAGTTGTCGACGAAATTCAATATTATTTTCATCTACGTGATTTATTTCTTTTGTTGAAAAGTAAATTAAATTACTCGATTTCTGTATTAGGTACTGAATTTTTACGAAAAAGTAATTAAGTGTATAAAGTTATCTAGTTGGATATTCGATTTCAAATCTTATTAACTTTTAAAACATAATTACATTCAAATGATAATCTCAACATGTATTTCTAAATGTCACCTGAGACTTAGCACATGAAATTTTTATAGCATAAGTAATAAAGTGTAAATAAGTGTTCTTTCTTTGATTACGTCAAAAAAAACTGAAATCGCTCTTATTGCTTTTTTTCTTTTAGGTGTAAAAATAAACTTTTATTTTACTTAAAAAATAGCAGACTTTCATGCTGATTTATAGTACGTTTCACTACAGGGCATGCATACAGTACTTGCCAAACAACATACTAGGCAAGTTTTGTGTGTTAGCAGCTACGATTCTGATTAAAGTGCTGATGATTCAATCATTTACTCAACGAGAACACGTGATTTTATAAGTATACGTGTAAAGAGATAAATCTCATTTAAGAATATGCAAAGTATGAGGTAAGTGCAAATCTTCATAAAATAGGTGCACGATATGGCGTAATTGACATTCAAATGCAGTAAACAATACAGAGTATAAATAACACAAGTGCAATGGAAAGTTCTTATACAAGAGAATCAGATTTCTCCACGACCAGCCTTTGAGTGACGTCGTACAAAAAGTGAGTTTTACTTAATATACAATAAAGCCTAGAAACGAAAGCCATCTATGAACAGGTGCTTTCGTTTTCGATTTGCAAGTAATTGTGATATCGATTTATGTGCAGTTTTATCCATGGCTAAGTAATATATGAAAATAACTAAGCATTTTAAAAATATCTATTATTTACTATTTAATTGTGAAACTTATTAAGGTAATACGATAAACAAGTACAACATCACACAAGTTTAGGTACCTATATCAGGTTGATATTATAAGAAAATATATTAACGAAACTTGTATTTAAAAGGATGGCCCTTAAATATTTATGTTTGTCAATAATAATAGCGATGTTATTTAAGATTGAGCATTTTATACTTGGGCAATGAGAGCTTAATTTGTAATATCTTCCTCAACAAGAGCATAGACCTTTGCTCAACAATATGAAAGTAATGATTTTCTATAATAGTGCAAGTCAAAGGGTCTTTGTTATTAAAACTCTACAAAAATAAAATTTATTTACAAATTCAAAGACATAACAAAAATATGCATCAAAGAATCAATATGTTTGTGTTTAGATCTAAAACCACTTCGCTTCAGAGTATCGACACTTTTCGAGATAGTTTTGGTCGTTGTCGAAACTTTCCGGTTTGATAGAATATCCTGGTAAACTTCTTAAGTGGGTCACGATGCATAGTTTTATATATAGCTTAGATGTTCGATCGATCCTCTGTTGGATGCACTTCCCTAAAATACGACACCATTCCAGAGTCCCTCGACTAAAAATCTTCTTAATGAAAATATATTTGTTCCTTTTAAGTCTACAAAATTATGAAGCTTTCTTTTCAACTACTTTTACGGAAAATTATACAGAACTAAATATAAATCTACACACAAAATAAAAAAACATTAATATAACTACCTATACTAAGTAAAAATATTATTGACTGGGATTAAGAAAAAAACAAACGTATTAATAATAAATAAATTTAAGAGCTTACTCTTAGGAAATATAATTAAAATTCAATTTTTTTAAAGATATAATACTCAAGGAAATCCTTAAAATACTGACAACAACAGTGACCTACTTCGTACAGACAAACACCATATGTGTCTAATCTACATTGGCCAACAGGAAAACATATTAAGGCCAAAAGAAAACCAAGTAAATCCTATTTATTAATCCTATTTATTATTGGTTATTAATTAATAAATCATTTATGGTGTTACATTATAAACATCGTACCCAACGCCGTTAATATGAGGAAACATAAAATATAAATGTGAACTTATTTATTTTTAGACATTTATGAACTTATCAATTTACGCCAATAGCGTTTGTTAAAATTAATGTTTGTTGATTTTCGTCAATTAATTTATTTTAGTTTTAACTATTTATTTCATTTTGAAATATATGAGGGAAATTCTTTAAATAAACGAAAAAAAAATTTCAGCACGAATCATACACGGAATATGAACCCTTGCTATCACTGACGATATACAAAAGCCATTTAGCATTTTGAAATGTATGTGACAGTTACATCAAAATAAAAAAAAAATATCGGCCTCAATATTGATATTGTTCGACGCAATTAATCGCTGCTAAAATTGAGGAATAAAATTGAAATATTTCGATAAAACGTATTTTACCAAACACAATTTCAGCAATCGGAACAGTGCAAACAACTGAAGGCCAAGACATATGTCGCTTGAACTAACATTCCGATATTTGCTTTGTACGGCTATCGATGATATTTGACACATACCTATTGATAATCATGGCTTGACTACGCTTTGAGCAAATGTGATAATTGAAATTGGTGTTAAAATATTTTTAAATATGTTAAATATCATATTTGACAATACGTCAAAATAAACATTTTCCGCTCTGTTATTCTATAAGTCAATAAATTACTTAGTTATTTTTTTGCACATTTTGTTGAGTAAAAGGGTTATTGACCAATGCATTTAATAAACACTAAGGATTACGAGCGTTTCATTTCAAGAACATACGTGTATCACAAATTAACGTCTTCATTTCACATCTGCCTCTAGTATCACACGTACGTATAGAAGTGGTATGAACTCAAACCTAATCGCCGATAGTAATGTGTCAATGAAAATTAGTAAGATTACACTGCACTTTTGTAACAAGATAGCAGATATAATACTGAGTTGTAAATATTTATTGTTTTGTAATAAATAGGAATAATCGCATTGTAAACACGAGAAGGAATAACAAAATTGTAACTCCAAGTTTCCGACTGCGCAAAGTAAACGTTTCTTTTCTGGGTCATGGTATTCGCATGTATAATTAAATAACACAAACGATTTTGGAATTGTTTCAACATAAATTTAAAGTTTTTATTAAAAATAATTAATAGATAAAGCTTATTACTCGGTGCAGGATTACATAGTTGATAAAGATGTGTGGACTTAGTGACGCTGTATTTCATGCAACATGTTTCTAATTTTGTACTAAAACACAGTTTATATATTATTTTCAAAAGAGTAACTGCGGAGTTTCTTGCCGATTCTTCTCTGCAGAATCTACATTCCGAATCCGTGCTTTAAATTTGTAAAATGACGATTCGAAAGTGCTCTTGGAGCCTATTTGAATAAAGCTGTTTTTGATTTTGATTTTGAGTGACAAATTTTCCTTTAAGAGCACTTGAACCTTGTATCTATAATAATGATAATAATAAAAACATAATTAGTGAATTGAAAAATACAACATGGGGTTATTTGGAACTGGAATTAAGAAAAATATGAAGCATATACGAGTATATGCAGCATCTACTTCGTTAAGCATATTAAATACACTCAGTTTTTTTACATTATTTTTTATTACTTTAGCAATCGCTATTTACTGAAAGGTTTCAAGATGAACAGTTATACATTTCTCTATTACACTTACGAAGAAAATATTAGATATTAAATATTTATATAAGATTTTCGCTTAGTATAAATTATATATCTTATATAATGTTATTCGAGAAAGTGTATCTTATTTTTATTTCAGGTATTTCGATACCATGTCTAGCTTTCTTCGTATTCTTAACACGTTCGCAGAAGCCGCTAAAAATAAATATAGAAATTCAACTCGAGATTCATTCGATACATTTGGATGCAACTGTTTACACGCGGTATAAAACGTTAAATAAAACGAGCGGCTGAAACTCAAAAATAGACGCGATTTATTATCAAACAAACCGTAATTCTGTTTTAAAATATAAATACGTTAGCGGTATATGGAAAAACTGTTGATATTGAGAGCTATGTTTTTGTGTATGAAACTTTTCAAGGATAATATAAAATTAATATAAGTGGCTATGTTTTATCTGAACTTTTGTATTTTGTATAAATTCATAAATTACTTTTGCGAATATTATTTTGATTAATTATTTTTATATAATTTAAATAATTAATATAGATTATTGTCGGGGTTTTTAGTGGATTTCAAATTAAAAACTTATCGAATACTAAAGCGCGTTCAGCAACATTTGAATTAAATAATAGTAAAGTTCGACAACAAGTCTTTACAATCACCAATATAATACAGATAGAGTCTAAGTCTTAAGAGTCATTTAAAAAAAATTACGAGTAAAAATGTGTCTCTAATATATACAGCAAAACAATAACGTCGACTTGTCGGTTCTACTTATAACTTCGAGATATAAATGTGTAGTGTAATTATATATTTATTGACTATGATTAGAAGTAAAACCGCACGTTCACATCTCTGTCAAATATTTGTTTGTTCATCGTACTTATTATATTATGTATTATTAGTGTATTAGACATTACACTTATTTACAATTCACAACTTAAGAACTAAATATTTACAGATAGTTTTGGTATAAATCATGTCCGCGTGGAATTGTGCCAAGAATGCTGGCAGCATTTCCCCGTTGAATCGCTATGCCGATTCTCTGTGCAAAAAATGCACCAGCCCTCTTGCCCTCTTGTGTATTATTGATGTTGGAATATTCTTAAAATCTATCTAACTTATATAATGTTTTTATAGATCAACAAAACCTAATACGGTAAAGTAGTAGTTTAAAAAAACTTTGAATTATTGTTTATTAGGTTTAAAGAATTTATTCTCAAAAAGAAAATTCACTTACATGAGAACAACATAATAAATGTATAATACAAATATTTGCCAACTTTTAAAAGTATCTTTAATGGGGAAAATAATAAACCTTAAAATTTTAAACTACAACCGAAATGAGTGAAATAGAAGCCTGTTAAAACTAAAATTATAAGTAAACTGTAATTGTGATTGTGATTGTTATTATTTATATCGTAGGTGTTTTTGTAAACAATGTATTATATTTTATCAAATGATTCTGTTTCGTACAACCTGTATGATCTGTGTACAGAAATCGATTACAAATATGTACTCTAGGCAAACGAACCATTATTCAGGTTCAACAGTCCTCAGAAGTCCATACAGACACGATACATTCATTGAGACTATTTGTAGAATACCGAAACGATACCGACTGTTTGTATGCACTATTACAAAGACCAAATCTAGTTGAGCTTTCGAATAATAGAAAATTGATTCAAGACTAACATGTTTAAAGTATTTGCAAAGAAAACTTACTACTCTGGCTATTACCGGCTCTAAGAGAAAAATACATAATGTGTTTTAAAATCATTATTTGATGAATAGACTTCTTATTAAATAAAAACAGATTTACATATGAATATTAACGACATTAAATGGGTACTATAAAAATAGTTGTGTATAAGTGTAGTAAATTAAATTTATCGAATACCAACATTTAGCCTTGAAACATTCACAAGGGAATGACAACAATTGTTGTCTATGAGTACATATTAAACTATGGTACTCGAACATTGAATTTTTATAGATGACGAAATTCTTTTTATTGTTTAGTTTGGAACGAACTTTCTTATCGCGCGGTACACGCACTGCGAGCGGGAAGGGAGCGATGTCGAAAATAGCGTAACAAGACTTTTTCTCGACACTTCTTCCAATAGTACGTTACAGCCGTGTATGAAACAAACAAATTATTACTGTGATTGAAAATGATGATAAAATACTTTTCACATATACCCTTACACTTTCCATTAAATCATTATATAGTAAATAAATATATTTTACTACAAATTTTTCAATTTAATTGTTAACTTGATATTTTACAATATAAATTATGAATATACAGCAAACGTCTACTAAAAGCGAAAGGAACATCACTGCGACCAGGGGTCCATCGACCATTCACGCTGTCTTCTTTTTTTTCTATTTAGGGATTTTATATTCTTCATATATTGCATATTCATATAAACCCCATCATACCCTATTCTTAACATCTTAAATAAATGGGAAGGCAATTGATAACGCATGACCATACTCATTAGAAATTATTACAAAAAAAAAGTTGCATATTAGATATTTTAAATTTACTGACTTAAAAATGAACTAAGGCTTCAGAAAATTAATTTCTCAATATAACAGTACAGTAATGGTTATTAGAAGCAGTTATTGAGTTTATTTGCATTATTATTTTTCTTGAATGAAAGTTTTTAGAACAAAGGGAAACACATTTTGAATGTATATCGTATATTCTGTTTGCAAACAACGCCTGTCTCCGTCTGCTTGCATCACTGATTTATTCAGACAGCAAGACGATTACGTCGGCCCGATTATAATTTCATAAATTTTCATTCTAATATGAACTCTAACATGTGGTAATAAGGAGGTCATGTTAAGACTATGTAGTTGGCATTGATGCAAAAAAGATATGCGTGAGTCAGCGAGATTGTATACCTGGGTGCTATGAATTTGTTACCAGCCATCATTTGTATCTTAAGTAGATAAATACTTTGTTTTTATGCATTGCTTGCATGCTTAACGACAAAAAGTACCACTTTAACGTATGATATACCGTCTAATTTTGAACGTTACGTTTAGACTGATTTTGTACAAGATTGTTTAACTACAAAGTAAAACGGTATGAGTCATCTTGAGTCACATTGTTACCTCTGAAGTTACTATATAAAAATATATCTATCGCTTCAGCCTGTAATATCCCACAGCTGGGCATATAGGCTTTCCCCATGTAGGAGAAGGATCAGAGCTTAATCCACCACACTGTTCCATTGCGGGTTCGCGGTTATATTGCCTACTATGAGTAACGATCACTATCAGATGTACATGATAACAACCGGGAACGACGGCTTAACGTGCTCTCCAAGGCACGGTGGGGAGACCCAGGCACCACCCAGACCACGGCAAATATCTGTATGGCCAATACAAATGTTTGTCAAGTTCGGGGATTGTACCCGTAACCGCCAGAGTAACGGCCACAAACCAGTGCTGTGACCGTTGCGCCAACGCATCATCATATAAAAATATATCTTTTTACTGTATATAAGCTATTTAAGTGTTTGACGGTAAAAACTTTACGTATTTAGACTAAAATGTGCGATTAAATAAGAACTATTACAATCATTAATCAATGACCTACTTTCATCAATCAGGCTGTAATACTGCAACAAGCACTACTGCAAATGGATTTCCTCTTACGGCCTTTTAATATTCATTATTTATTTTATGTCAATATGTACTAAATACGGAAAATTGAAACGCTTATTACTTTAATTACTAAACATTCTATAATAATACAATATTAGCAGTGACTACTAGCTGGATGTACACGTGCGGCCGTTTTCAATAATCTATCTAGTTCTGGTTTTGCCTCCTAGAAGTTTAATACAATTTGTATAGACGTATGGAGTTTAGGTAAAAATTCTATCTCTAGCAAGCAAACTCGGAGGTAGATAGAATATTAAAACTGGCCGTTAATGAATAGTTTCAAACATACAATTGTTAATAGGCATATAACTTATAAACTAATTAACTATATTGTTTTGACAGGAATAACCTATTAATAGAAAGCTTCGATTCGTAATTACCAATAATAGCCGCAAAATTGCTATTTGGAATTACCGCGACGTGATACTTACGATAGTGTTAGCAGTTCATCGACACGAATGGATATATATTATACGCATAATAAGTTATTTTAGATACTATCTGATATTAATTTTTAATAATCTAATTATCTGTCAATCCAGTTATAACTGTTATGATAGAAAGAATTTTACAAAGGAATTTGAGCTATAAAAAGAATAGGCTTTGTAACAAAGTAACTAGGTTTTAAAATGACTGGTATTTCTGAAAGTAATAGTACCCCGTTAATTTACGAGCATGATGTTTTAATAAAAAAATATAATTAATACATTAGAATAGTTAATTGCAAACATAAATAATAATTAAAAACAAAACAAAAACCCGCCTGCGTGAAGAACAACTAATAGAAAATCAACTGAAAAAGCTGGAACAAGATAAAAATTCAATATACACACAAAGTCAGCGAAATAAATAGAAACAATATCAAACATTTTGTGCTGTACATTTAAAATATATTAATACGGTAGTCCTTCGAAATTTTATGCAACGTCGTACATAACATGCAGTCGGAGACATGCACAAAGAGAGAATGATTTGACTTATCCTTCAATTTCATGCCTCCGACTGCATATTATCTACGACGTTGCATAAAGTTTCGAAGGACTACCGTATTAATATATTTTAAATGAACAGCACAAAATGTTTGATATTGTTTCTATTTATTTCGCTGACTTTGTGTGTATATTGAATTTTTATCTTGTTCCAGCTTTTTCAGTTGATTTTCTATTAGTTGTTCTTCACGCAGGCGGGTTTTTGTTTTGTTTTTAATTATTATTTTATTTATGTCTTTTTAGTCAGACAAATTACGTAATCGGTTCAATTCATTAAAACAGTTTACATCATGTGGTTGATTAAGTAAATTTTTAGGGTCAAGAGAACTGATAGCAAGCCCGGAGAAAGATCTCACTCTGCTCAAAGCAACGTAATCCTGACCTTTAGCAAATAGGTGACTGCTTAAGTCAACAACTATTAGTTTTAATATAATGAAATTATTATTAAAATTATTTGTTTGTATTTGGTATTATGTATTTGTTATTGATTTTATTAATGTAATTGTAAATTGGTGTGACATTTATTAATTTTTATTTGTAATTTTAATTGTATGTTTTTTTTAACCATTGTATTTTATTAGAAAGGCTACACCCCGAAGTTGATCGTCGCCTAGGAGGCTAGTTTGGCATGGCATAGGCGTGGGAAAGAGCAAAGTCCAGATTTTTTAAACTTTAATATTGTATTTCTTTATTAGCATTGCGGTAATAATAATCGTGATATACCTTTTTAAAATCCTTGTATTGTGCCCTTCAATTTGATACCCATATTGTAGTATTCGAGAAAAAAAATTTTTTTTCATTAACTACAATGGCTTCGCGCAGCCGCCATGTTTGATTTTTTTTTAATGTCATCTATCTAAGAACACTTGGGCAGCTAAGACGAACCTAACGATATCTCAATTATGTAAATCCGTTCAGTGGTTCTGGAAATATGAGGTAGAAAAGAATATTACATACAAATATACATACATACAAGATACGCGCGAAAAACATAACCCTTCCTTGGCAGTCGGGTAATAAGGAGAGCAATCGACAGTTTCTAGAAATATTAATTAATGGTCTGATTGGTATATTGAACAGAACGATCTCAATTCCTTCGAAGTTTACGTGTTATTTGTGTGCTTTTTACAATAAATATTAATTACCTTCTAAATATTCTATGAAAGAATATTTTATATATCACTTATACAATATATATTTTAACTGTCGAGTAAGTAATATTTAAAATTTTTTTTAATGTATAAAACATTTAGCGAACCAGGAGTCCTAAAGAACACAAACTATATTGTATGATTAATACATACATTAGTCATTGATCGGAGATCGAACACGCTCGCTAATGCAATAACCAGCGGGCTACGACCGGACTCGCATAATATCGAAGGTAGCCTTGTACGTTTCTTTATTAATTCTAGCGGTACAAGATGCAATATTGCTCTTATTTTCTTTAATAAACAACCGAATAACACTGCTTTAAAATAACGCTTATCCACCAACCGGCACTGGAACAGCGTGGCGAGTTAAGCTGCGATCCTTCTCCTACGTGGAAAAAAAGCCCTGCAGTAGGGTGGTACAGGCAGGGGGAGTCCCCAAGTGTTTGATAAGTACGTCCTCGTCGTCTCCCCTGGACCCCGTCCTGACCCCGGTAACGCAGGTGGCAGGCGGGTGACTGAACCTTGCAAACTATACTTGGTGATCGATTGTTGTGTGCGCTTCACGAATATTTTGACGCGATGCTGTTGCGATCCCGTACCAAAGGCCCTTCTCAGGGCCAAGCCGACGGCCCTTCTCAGGGCCAACCCAACGGCCCTTCTCAGGGCCAACCCAACGGCCCTTCTCAGGGCCAACCCAACGGCCCTTCTCAGGGCCAACCCCAAGGCCCTTCTCAGGGCCAACCCCAAGGCCCTTCTCAGGGCCAAGCTGAGGCCGACCGTCGTTTGGACGAGTCTAACGTCGAGTCTGACCTCGAAATGGACGTATCTATTAAGGGCTCTTCTCAGGGCCGTACCGAGGCGAAGAAGCGATCGTCCTCCTCCGTTTTCTTCGTGGGTTCGGACACGGAGACGGAGGAGACGGAAGTCTCGAAAACTATCACTGCCAGGCGTGGGAGGCCGTTGGGCTCGAAAGCAGGCTCGAGTTCAAGGGCAAAATTTTTAAAATCTGCTCCAGCGACTGTTTTCGATGATCTGGAGGCTGTACTGCGTGGCAGGCAGTACAGGCCAGGTAGCGCTACGGAAGGGACGACTCCGATTTCCTCTGGAAACGAGTCCGATTACCTAGCGGCGTTGGATACCAGCGCATTAAATGCGCAGGAGCTGCGTGCGCGCGCAGGTGAGGGCCTTGCCTGCATTATAGAGGTTGCCAAAAAGTCCGGCAACCTCAAGGGGGAGTTTGTGGCCCGACTGAAGAGGTCCGCCGAGACCCTTACCGAGGTGGTTGACGCGCTCTCGAGCCGAAGCGAAGCCGAGGAGTCGAGGCGGTTGAGAACCGAAAATCGCCGCCTCAAACTGGAAGTGGAGGCCTTGAAGGTAGAGGTCAAAGCGTGGCGGCGCGGCGTCACCGAGGCCAGGACTGATGCGGTTACGGCTACTACCGCCGCTGCCACCGCTACTGATGCCGGAGCGCGAACGCCGTCTACGCCCTCGCTGGGTTTAGAGCTGGTCGAGGAAATAAGATCCTTGACCTGCTCACTCGGTGACAGGCTTAATACTCGGCTAGCGGGGATCGAGGCCCGTCTGCTGCCGGCCCAGACCTCGTGTCCTACACCAAGGGCAAAGGTAGTGGCATCCACACCACCTAAGACGTCACCTGCACCTCGTGGTCCCGAGACGACAGCCACTCCCTCGGTGGCCCCGTCCACTGCCGCCCAGGAGGAAACCTGGGCAACAGTAGTTAGGAAAGGAAAGGGCAAGGGGAAGGGAAAGTCCTCCACCCCTGCCCCTGCACCTGCGACGAAGTCAGCCGCCAAGCCGACCACTGCATCGTCTGCAAAGCAGGCCGCCAAGTCGACCGCGAAGACGTCCGCGAAGTCAACCGCCATGCCGTCCGGAAAGCCGGCTGCGAAAGCGACTGCCAAGCCGAAGTTAAAGACGCCGAAGACCGCGGCAGTCGTTCTTCAGCTGCAGCCGGAGGCCGTGGAAAGGGGGCTGACGTACAGCTCCGTCCTTCGGACGGCCCAGGAAAAAGTCGACCTCCAAGAGCTGGGTATCGACCAAATCCGTTCCCGGCAGACGGCCACGGGGGCGAGAATGCTGGAGATCTCTGGCTCTGAAAGGAATGCGAAGGCGGACAGGCTCGCGGAATCGCTTCGTGGAGCCCTGTCTGGGGTGGCGAATATCGTCAGGCCCGTCAAATCTGCGGAGGTGCGGATTTCGGGCCTGGACGAAACGGCCACTAAGGAGGGAGTGGCAGCGGTGGTCGCCAAAGCAACGGGAATTGACGTCGGGCTCGTAAAGGCCGGAGCATTACGCTCCGGCTTCTATGGCACGAGCTCCATCGTGGTCTCCTGCTCGATTTCGGCAGCGAAAACGCTAACCGAAAAGGGCAGGCTACTGATCGGATGGAGTTCAGCACGCGTGACGGCTCTGGAGGCACTGCCCATGCGCTGCTTCAAGTGCATGGGACTGGGCCACACGCGCCCTCAGTGTCCAGCGTCGGTGGACAGGGGTGACCTGTGCTTCCGATGCGGACGTGCAGGCCACAAGGCAGCTGCGTGTGAAGAGGTCACCCCGCGCTGCGCTATTTGCGTGGAGTCCGGCAAGCCCTCCGACCATAGGATGGGCGGTCGTAGGTGCAAGCCTGCGAAGATAAAGTGTAGATCCGCAGGGGCCCGGGCCACCCCAGCGGCTGCGAGCCAGATCGGCAAGGAGGGGGTCGTCCCTTCGGTGGCGGACGGTGAGGAGGTTGTGATGTCTGAATAGTATGGACCAGATCAGACATCACAACTTCCTCCAGGCGAACCTGAACCACTGCGCCCGGGCCCAAGATCTGCTCATGCAGGCCTTGGCGCAGTGGCGCATAGACGTGGCAGTGGCGGCGGAACCGTACTTCGTTCCTAGCTCACACCCTTGTTGGGCTGCGGACCTGAACGGCACCGTTGCCATTGTGAGTCGATCCAATGACGGCAGCCTCCCCTTCTCAGTCGAAGAGAGGGGACCCGGGTACGTGGTGGCCAAGTGGGGAGAGTATGCTGTGGTGGGCGCATACTTCTCCCCCAACAAAACCGTAGCGGAGCTGGAGGCCTTCTTAGACCTCCTAGTCGCTGCGGTTGGAAGACAGGCACCACGTCAGGTCGTCCTCCTCGGCGACCTGAACGCCAAGGCCCGGGACTGGGGCAACCCCTTCACTGACTCTCGCGGGGAAGTAGTCAGGGAGTGGGCAGTCACTGCGGGCTTGACCCTGTTAAACACGGGGTCGGCCCACACGTGCGTGCGACACAACGGGGGGTCCGTGGTGGACGTATCGTTCGCTTCCCCGTCCATCGCCGCACGTGTGCAAACTTGGAGAGTGCTGTCGGAGGTGGAGACTCTCTCGGATCACAAGTACGTGAGGTTCGAGGTTTCCACCTCCCACAGCCGAGGTGCGCCTCGGCACGCATCGTTGCAATTTCCGCGCTGGGCCGTCACCCGCCTCGACGTGGAGTTGGCGAAGGAAGCGGCGATCGTCCAATTGTGGTCCGCTACTCCTATGCACCCGGAGGTAGACATTGCGGCGGATCACTTCCGCGATGCGGTGACGGCCGTGTGCGACGCGGCCATGCCGAGGTGCCGGCACCGTCCCGAACGCCGCGGGGTCTATTGGTGGAGCTCGGAGATCGCGGAACTCCGAGCCGCCTGCACAGCGGCAAGGCGACCCTACGGACACTGTAGGAGGCGACGCCACGGCCGGACAGACGAGCAGATGCCAGCCGTGGAGTTGGAGGTCGAGCGCCAGCTATACGAGGCGTACCGCGACGCCAAGCGCAAACTACAGCTGGCCATCGTCAAGGCCAAGTCACAAGCCTTCAACGAAGCCCTGGCGAACCTCGACAGGGATCCATGGGGGCGTCCGTACAAGGCTGCCCGGAAAAACTTCCGGCATCAGACGCCCCCGGTCGCCGAGTCGTTGGACCCCGTGGTCCTGAACAGGGTGTTGGGCGGGCTTTTCCCCGCAAGAGACCCCAACCACACCCCCCCGCTCATGGACGTTTCCCCTCTCGTCGAGGAACTAGACGAGGGCTCCATCCCGCCTGTGTCGGAGGCGGAAATGGAGGTTGCAGTCCGCCGCCTGCATGGAAAGAGGACTGCGCCCGGCCCGGACGGCATCCCGGGCCGGGTGCTGGGAATCGCCCTCCAGGAGATGGGTGATCGGCTTCGGGAGTTGTTCAGCGCTTGCCTCGCCTCTGGGCGATTCCCGAAGCCGTGGAAGAAGGGACGGCTGTGCCTGTTGCGGAAGGAGGGGCGACCCGTCGACTCGCCCTCCGCATACAGGCCCATCGTCCTGCTGGATGACGCGGGCAAACTCCTGGAGAGAGTTGTGGCTTCCCGTGTCGTCCGGCACCTGGAGGTAACTGAGCCCGGGTTATCCGAGGCCCAGTACGGGTTCAGAGCGGGGCGGTCCACATTAGACGCCCTGTTCTGGCTTAAAAGATGGACGCAGGCGGCGGTCCGCGACGGGGAGAAGGCGTTGGCTGTCTCGCTTGACATCGCTAAGGCCTTTAACAGCCTACCACACGCGACGATACTGGAGGCACTCCGCTACACCGGGTGCCTCTGTATCTGCGGACGCTGCTGGGCGACTACCTCCAGGGTCGCGAGGTCCTATTGCCAGGGCGCGACGGTCTGCGGCGACGTCGTGTCTCGTGCGGAGTTCCACAGGGGTCAGTGCTGGGACCGCTCCTGTGGAACATCGGCTACGACTGGGTGCTTCGGGGCACGTTGCCCGCAAGTGTGCGGGTCTCGTGCTACGCCGACGACACCCTAGTCGTGGCAAAAGGAAGGGACCTCGCGGAGGTAATGCGGTTGGCCACGGCTGGCGCAACACTTGTGGTCGGCCGTATACGAGCCCTGGGGCTGGAAGTCGCCCTGACGAAGACCGAGGCCCTACTGTTCCATGGGCCTCGAGGGGGACCCCGTCCAGGTACGCGGGTGACTGTTGATGGGGTTTCGGTCCGGGTGGGGACCCAGATGAGGTACCTGGGTCTCACCCTGGACGGGAGGTGGGCTTTTGGGGCTCATTTTGCAGAGCTAGCCCCAAGAGTCGTGAAAGCCGCCGCCTCACTGGGAAGGCTGCTGCCGAACGTGGGTGGTCCGAGTGCCCATTGCCGTCGGCTGTACTCCGGGGTCATCCGGAGTATGGCCATGTACGGGGCACCCATCTGGGCGGACGCCCTCGGTCGCGCCAACAAAATCCAGCTGCGACGGCCGCAGCGGGTCATCGCGACGAGGGCGATACGCGGTTACCGGACGGTGTCCTGGACGGCGGCGTGCGTGCTGGCCGGCGATCCCCCCTGGGAACTGCAGGCGGAGATCCTCGCCGAAACATATCATTTTGTGGCGGCGAGGAGATCCCGGGGGGAGTCTCCTACGTGGGAGGAGCTCGCACGCATGCAGAGGCTGGCGCAGGACACCCTGTTGCGGCGGTGGACGGAGGACTTGGCTTCGCCAGTCCCCGGGCAGTGGACGGTGGACGCAGTGAAGCCGGTCCTCCGGAAGTGGGTGAGGCGGCGGTTCGGGCCGCTGACCTTCCGTCTGGTGCAGGTGCTTTCCGGACATGGGTGCTTCGGTAAGTACCTGCACCAAATCGCGAGACGGGAGGCGACTCCAGCCTGCCACGAGTGTGGAGCGCCAGAAGATACGGCGCTCCACACGCTGGAGGCGTGCGCCACTTGGGAACCGCAGCGGCGCACGCTTTCAGCGGTTATCGGACGGGATCTCTCGCTGCCGAGTGTCGTAAAGGCCATGCTTGACAGCGAGAGATCGTGGCAGGCGGTGGTCTCCTTCTGCGAAGAGGTAATGACGCAGAAGGAGACCGCGGAGCGGGCCAGAGAGGAAGACGCCTCTGCTGGCCCACTCCGGCGCAGACGTACGGGGGCAAGGAGAAGGCGGTTTGCCCACCTCCTCCCCCCCTCGTAATAGTGGGGTCGGCGGCCGATAGTCGGGGGACTTCGGCCGGCCGGACGACACGACCCCATACGTCTGGGGGTGGCCTTGTTGTGAGCGAGGCCACCCCACCATCATTCCGGGGCCCGGAAGCTTTGTCCGGGCCTACCGCTGAGGCGAGGTGGCGAATGCTAGCGCGACCCCTCTCGCCCCACCCAGGCGGATGACTGCTAACACGTGGTGGTTTTTAGTCAGTAGGAGTCTGACATAACCCTCTGGCGCCCCCGCGCTGGAGGGTATCCATGATGGATTTTCCCCACGTAAAAAAAAAAAAAAAAGGGTGGTACAGGCAGAACCGTGGCCGTGATCGTAATAAATAAATCTTCATTTTTGTGCTTTTTACAGATTGTAGAGATAAACAGAAAGAGGTGGATATATATTTATAGATTAGCCTTTCGTTTCTTAAAGTGGTTATAGTTGGCTGGATAACAAAACAATTTAAGCTACTGGGTAAAAAAAAGCCTTTGTTAGTTTTTTTTATATTACAATTGTTATTATATTTGCCTAAAAGTCAACGACCTCATATTATTTATGTTAAATTTATAATTTTACAATAATTTACACACAACACCAGAGTATTTTTTTTTAAACAAATTTTCAATAAAATTTATAATCTTGATATAGTTATGATGTTAAGATCGAAGGATAAAGGTTGAGGATAATCCACTACCCTCAAGAGTTGAAGAACAATGGACGACAATAGATTTCAAATAAGAATTGCAGCACACAATGCAATAGGAAAAATAAGTAGGTTATAATTTTATGTAGAAAAAATAACTTTAGCTAAATGAGAACATGGAAATGCGCACGATCTCAATTACAAATCGACTGATAAAAATAGATAATTTTAAACGTGTTTGTTAAACATAATCCAATACAAAGATAAATAATATTTCACAACAAACATTCTCTTTATAATTTTAAAGTTTCAAAATCCTTGTATTCAATGTATTCAAAAAGAATTTTAGAAACGCAATGTAAAGAAAATCTACTTTCCAGTTAAACAACCACAGCTTGTGCCAAATCAATTGAAAACTAACATGTCTGGACAGGTTCAGGTGAAATGCTTATCGTGAAAAATAAATACACTTTGAACAACGTCTAGACATAACAAGCTGAAAATATTTTATAGGTTCTTTATATTACTACCGACTCGAATCTTTATAAAACAAATCTTATTTTAATTACTTTAAACAAATTTAGGAGGTAACTATTACATATTCATTCGGTTTTACAAAATCAAACGCTAAAGGATCTTTATTTAGCTAACCCACAAAGGCACCTAAAACTTTTTTAGTTTCCTTAAATATAGCATCACTGATAAGTCTCATAATAAAATTCCTTCTATACACGTGTATATTTACTTCTAAAGCTACTTAGCTAAGCCATAAATTTTGCAATAACTCTTGATATCAAATAAATGTTTCTTTTTTTCCCACCAGTGCCATACAGGTATGATTTATGAAACCCATGACCGTTCTTGAAGTTTATTCTCACGTAAAACGGCCTACAATAAGATGACGAGAAATTTTATAATAACAATAATTACGATCACGCCATGGGAATCATTGAACAGTTCACAATAAGTAGAGAAATCAAGTTTAAGTACATACCTACGTTAGTGACAATCGCATGGCATATTTTGCAAATTTCAAATTTTTAATTATTTTAAAGCCTTTATTGTTATGGAACTCAAACTATTCTTAATTAGAAATAGTTAGCTATGAAACCTCGACAACCACATGAACATCTAACCATGACTTATAATATCCAAATGTAGTGATATTGTATTAACAGCCGTGTAACAACTGTAGTAACCTCCTACATTTACACAATCATCGCCGAATAGAATTGAATAAATATATTTTTTTTAAGTTGTAAAGACGAATAATATTTATTAACAAACACACACATGACATTATTAACAGAACAAAATTGATTTCAATCTCAAAACCATAAAACATATACAATAAATACATATTTAAATGTCGTGACAAAAACAAATACAAAATTAGATTTAAAATACATCATTAAATTTGGTATTTTTTTTTTAAATTAATGTAGGTAGGTACATATACCTACAATGTACCAATGACTCATATATTTTTGTCGGTGATTTTTTTTTTGTCTATGCACCTCATTTGAAATCGATATTACACTTCCCTTTCTATTTAGTTGCCTATCCCGATATAAATATTTAATGATCGCGTTATACATTTTGGATACCTTTTTTACGTAATATTAACCTATAACAAGGTAATAGACATTTTCCGTGCTATAAAGCTATTTAAGATAGCTATCAAGTGTGCTTTTGAATTTTTAATTTATTTTTTATTTTTTTTAACCACAAAATTTAATTAAGCGTGCAATGACTTAATTATTAGTAGCAACTATAACGCTTTAATAGCCAAAACAGCCCAAAAGGTTCAAACGTTATAAACAATAGTTACCAAAATACAACTTGTTCTAAGGGTTAAACCTCGATTTTTGTAAATAAACAAGTAGGAGTAATCTATTTTATAAATTAGGTACTGTAACCAACATCCAATATATATGAAAAACAAAACTAGCTTACACAGAATATTCCCCTTTTTCAAGTCGGGTGACATACGAAATCTATTTTCTTTATTCATAACAAAAAATTTCGATTAGCAATAGCAATAATAATAATAATGTATTTTTTATTGTACACAAGAAAAATAAATGAATGAAATGAAAAATGAATGAATGAAGAAAATGAAGAAATGTAATTACATTTCTTCATTTTCTTCCAGTCAACCTTAGGATGGAAATTAAAAAATAAGAATTTACTAGGTGTACTGAAACAGAACAAATAGGTATTCATAAATGAAAACATTAATTAATATTATATTAGAATATATATACTGCGAAATAACTAGATAATTAAAAACAACCCACCTATTATGCAATATAATATTATTGAATTGTTCCTGAGTGAGATCGAGGTAGCTGGTATCAGCGTATTCTAATATAGAAGAGAATGTGTAACAGTAATTTTAGCAGCGAATGTAAGAAAGCTTTTTTAAGTTCGCAGCAGCTGCAAAAATTTTACAACTTGTTTCTTTTACTTGACTGGTCCAAGAAAAGTCACTGTCTAATGATATAGTTAAGTTCTTGGCAGTTTTACGAAAAAGAAATAAATGTAGAAATAAATGTATATGTTTTTTATAAATAATTTATTTATAATTAAAATAACCTTCTATTTAATTTTTCCTGTAAAATTCCTTAAAGATGGAAACTCCACTGTTGAAATGTGGTAAATATTTTATTTATATTTTATCCACGCACAAGCCTCGAATTTATGTAATGCTTTAATACCTAGATAATAAATAATATTTTGATAATTAAAATATATGACATTTTTAATTAGCTTTCGATTTATCAATAAGGGAAAAATTAAACTATTATTAGTGGTTATAACGAAGTATGATTCTTAAAACATAGCAGAAAAGAACGTTATTTAAGCTTCGCATATGTTGTTTGAAATTTTTAGTCGATATATTGGAACAAACAAATGGCATGACAGATGTTTTGGACACCTGCGTTAAGGTACAACTGTCTCTATGACGACCAGTTACCAAACATGAGGTGTGCGTATCCCTTACAATAATACTAAAACAGTGTTGGAAAGGGTTTTACATTAATTTTAATTTGAATATCAAAGTTTCCTTATTTATCTATAATATAAAAATGAGTCGCTGAATGTGTTGCTAAGCGCAAAACTCGAGAACAGTTGGACCGATTTCGCTAATTCTTTTTTTAAAATATTCCTTGAAGTACGAGGATAGTTCTTACGGAGAGAAAAACTCTAAAAAAAAAAAATTTAAATTTCCTGAAAAAGTCTAAAAACAATACTTTTCTATACTCCCATACAAAAGATTTGTGATAATACTTAAAAGTCAATTTGAACTTTAATACCATACGATAAAGTTTGTGTTAGGCGATACGAAGTTCACCGGGTCAGCTAGTTTACTTATAAATCTAAGAAATTAGTTATGTAATTGTGGTATTTCTTTATTTACTTACGTACATACATCATTCTCATACATAGCAATAACGCACTTAATACGACTTAGACAATATATGCAAAGGTTCCATTATCCTTTAGCTCTCCAGAACTAAACAGTCTTTATTATGAGTAATTAAATAAGAGTCTCGAGAAGAGTTAGCAAACTAAACAAAAATTCTTAGTACAAAAAAATTATGAAATTAAAGATCATACAAGATCATTACTAGCGAAAATTCGGAAGTTTACCTAATGGAAATTTTATAAAATTAATATTTATATTTTCATGATGAGGATTGATTGTACTAACAGTGATATGTATAGTAGAATATATACTAAAATTATTAAATCACCAAAAATAAATTAGCTAACATTAAAATGATAGTTGAATAAAGAAAAAACTAACTCCTTCTCGAGACAGATATCTAGTTCTTAACGAAATCTTAAACTATCAGTACTAGTAGTACAGTATTTTATATTTTCTTACTTTTCTTACCGTTTATCAAATCAAGGCCCCACCATGATATAAAAGTACAATGATCTCTCATTACAACAAAAAAAAAAAAAAAAAATATTCAATAGCAGATGTTGTCATGGTATCAGAAGTTTTGTTGGCAGTTCTCATGTATCGGGATTAGGTACAAAATTTTAGTGTATAATCGGTTATCTTCGTAAAACATTGATAAAACAATCGTTTAGTATTTTAGTTCTATTTTTTTAAAGAAGTGTAACAATCAACATTTTTCCATACATGTATAGGTTTTTCAGTACTTTTTCTCTCCTTTATATTACCATTTAAATTGCATAATAACTTGAAAAACATCAGTGCCAACCGTTTATATATATTTATAACTCAAAATGATCGTTTTATTTATTAACGTAAGAGATCAAAACTACTACTACTAAAACTTCAAGAATTGAATACCAAATACAAATATCGTTTCAAGCGGCATAGCTAACTATTTAATTATATGATAAAATATTGAGATTATAGTAATTGAAATTCCTGATTTTTTTACTATATTTTATTTAACAATTAAAAAACGGGAATCTCAAACATAATGAACTCCAAAGTAGTGATTAGTGGAAACGTGTTAACATTTCACACATATTAATTTTTTACTGGATTACAATGATTTTGAGATATTGATTTATATCCAACATTTGTATTGAATAAGTACATTATGTACATAAAGAAAAGAAAAAGATAAAATAATTCAAAAATTAAGTCAAATCGTTTCGACAATTCTCTTTTCAGATTGTTAATGAAAATACTCAAGTTAATGCAGTTTGAAGAGTGTTTAAGAATGTAATTGGGTGGTGATAAGCAGCGCGGAACAGAAACTTGTTCTGCGCAGGAGTGCCTGTATCCGGTGGTTAAGGATGCCACTTCCAACTATGTTGTTTTTTATTGCTACTATTGTTCGTGGAATGAGTTGCTTGATTCATTTGTTTCTTTCATTGAGTAATAAAATAATAAAATAAAAAAACAGTTTAAAAAAATTATCTATAAAAAATATGTAAAATAGCGAAATCAACTAGACTTTTTTAATTATTAGATATTATGTTGCTTGTTTAAATAAATATTCGAATTGAAACATTTGTAGTAGAACTCATTAAAAATATAATGCATTAAATAACTTAGTTTTTTAAGAAAATTAATTTCTTTTAATATTGTATGTATCAGCCCTTACAACAGAGTAATAAATAGTAATATGACGCCAAAAGCATTCGTGTGTGCCATATGACAAGAATGACCGCGAAAATTCACTAACAACATAAACAGTTCACCTTTATTTTAAATTAAAAATCGATAATTTTTACAGCATTTTAAACAGTTTTTTTTTTCGCCCAAATTTCATAGGGTTTTAAAACAGCTGAAACTGTAAACATGGGTTGCTGCCAACTACACTATTTATAATATTGACGTAATTTTCATAAAAAAGACATGATAATAGATTACCTAGGAATGTTGTTCTTCTTTTTTTATTACAACTTCATTTGTTATATTAAAACAGCGACATTGACAGCGTTAATGAAATTCGAAAGTTAAAAAATATCATTTAAATATTCAAATGTGTCATTTGTATTGCCACTTTAAGATGTTGACCTTTCCAGGGACGATATTAAATAAGTTTCATAACACTTTTATGGAAAAAAAATTATTTCGTAATCAGTCATTGATAAGATTGGAGTGGATTCAAGGCCATTGGAACATCGTTTTTATACGCGCCAATATTTACAATCTATCAACAGCTTTGATGTTTGGAAAATAAAAATGTAAAAAAATGTTACCTCGTCGGAAGATGGCGATGTAAGAGGCGAATCCTTTGAATCCTTTGAATCACGCCTTTTTGTCATGATTTCTATCACCAAAGTGCTCAACGAAGTTCTTCGCCGAGACGATATCATTTTTGTAAACAAACCACTTTTATTGTAACTCAAATATTAAACAAACTTTATTTCTTAACACTCAAAACACAGAACTGAATGCGAAAAAACTAAACATACAAATTATTTATAATAATGCGTCCGTCCCATCTGAATTAACGAAGGAAAATGATGTCTGAAAACTGGCAACGTACTGAAATACTGATAGCATTGGCACCAGGAAAACGTGTGATAACATGATACTCACAGAAATAATAATTGAGGCAGAGAACATTTAAACATGATTGGGAACACTTTCATTCGAAAATCATATCATCTGATGGTCTTTACAGAATCGATACTAGGACATTTTCGGTGACTTATTCACTCATTAGTCTGCCTTTGGTCGTTAGTTCCGATCCCCAATCAGGACATTTCTATAGGATATCATATTAATATAAATATACATTAGTAGAGGAAGAAGGGGTAGTAGAGAAGGGGATTTATTATTTTGTGTGGCTAAAAATTTAAACACATATTTATCAACCATTTCAAAAAGAATAATAAAATATAAGTACGTATAAATAGTTTATTTTTTTAATTGTTATTATATAATATCATCAATTCATTTAATCCATCCCCATCAATGCTTAAAGTACAGTCAAGCAGCTTTTTACGTTTTCGTTTTAGTTGCATAGTGTTATACAAATTTATAATATGATTTAGTTTGATGCCATGTTTTATTTATAGGTAACAGAGAGCAACATAACAAACTTTTAAAAGGTCGAGGTTCTGTTTTCGTATCTATTTTTTTTTTCTGTTTTTTTTTTGTATTCTCGAAGATATCATCGTCAATTCTCAATTGATTTCGTAACATGATCTAAAGGACATATTCCAAATGTGGCCCCGTTCTTCAAATCAGAATGCGATAGTGGAAAATTGTCTAAAAAATGACAGGGTACGTTTTTGTATGCATACTTATCGATTTCTACAAGGTTTCTATATTTCCGTTCCAATTTGCGTAATCATTATCTATTTGAAAAATGTACACTATATAGGTTTCAAACATTTTTATGTACATTTATCTAATAATGAAGTCTGGATAAATGTAAGAAGACCTTAATGAGTTTATTGCTGCTGGCAGATATTACTTGGAATAATTATTATCAACATATAAAAATCGAGTATTCGAGTATATAATAACAGGTCGAACATCAAAATAGTACAGAGAGATAATAAAAAATATTTTGTATTTCTGAAACGACATTAAGGCAGCATTTTAAATATTTTTTATTTATGTAACTTTATCAAAAACGTTTAATAAATTAAACTTATCACATATAATAGTATTTAATGTAAACAAAGTTATAACAAATACCTAATTATATACAAAATTTCCTATGCATTTATCGTACATGTAAAATATATTATTAACATAGCAGTAGCATTAGGGTTACAATTAAACTAACGCGTAGAAACTTAGTAGTTTTTCACTTGTCTTTAAAAGGAAAGTTAATGAATAGTCTGACCACGAGGTTAGTTAAAACAAAAGGCAAATACTTTGTACAACGAAAACAAAACAAAGGCTTTTGCTTTGTGCGGTGTTCTAAGAATACCAGGAAATATACAGAAACAGATCACACTAAGAACCTGCGATAATTATAGGTAATGTTTATAAATCTATTTATTTAATATTAATTATGTATTTTTTATCAAATAGTATTAGGTTAGATTCCTGAACCTTTTGCTAAGATCGTTTATTATCAAGAAAGTGACAATAATAGATCACGCTATGACTCATGAGTAGAACATCAATGATGGTGTCTCCGTGCGGATACTTTAGTATTTTTAAAAGCTTTGTAATAAAATATTACTAGTATACTTTTGTAAAGAATGTAATTAAAAAGTTGGAAACAGTAAAGTTTCTTTTTAATGTACATTTTGTAACTCCTACTTGGCAACAAAAAAGCGAATGAACTTTATTCATTAAATATTATTCTATGAAGATTTTTTTTTTGAAGTTGTTAAGGCGCCTCCCTGACCAAAACGCCGCGCTAGCCGTTTTTTGTGCACTTTTTTGGAGCTATCTACTTGTTAATGGAAAGAAGAATCAAACTAATAAAAACACAGTTAAATTCTGCATAATTTTAACTATACAATGGTAGATTTTTTTTTTTTTTTTTGAAGGAATAGATGTTAAATAATCTCCTTACAACGATACCACAAAAATGAGAAATAGTGATTGATAATATGCATCTCCTCGTAAAGTAAACATTATTTTATTTTGCAACCGACACCAATGGATTGACAATTTAATACTGAACAATACGTAAGAATTTTTTTTTTCAAAAGACCCAAATTTGAATTTTTATAGATTTTTTTCTAAAATCTGGGCGTATTCACTACTGTAACTCAAGCACAGGGTATCGGAATTCAGTCTGCCGCAAGGTTTGGAGGGAGAAGCTTGTGTTGTTTGTCACCGTGTCGGCTAGCGCACGCTCAATACACAATATCAATTAACAATAATAAATTTATTAGCATCTTGTTAGCATTTATTGTTGAAGTTTATAAAATAAAATTTACTTTGTTTTAAATAAAAAAAAAGTTGTTTGTTAAAAATAAAATATTTTTCTACTTACATTGTCTGAATAATAAAGATGATTGCTTTTTAACCGACTTCCAAAAAACGAGGAGATTCCCAATTCGATTGTATTTTGTTTTAACCGACTTCCAAATAAGGAGGAGGTTCTCAATTCGACTGTATTTTTTATGTATGTGGACATCAGAACTTTTAACTGGGTGGACCGATTTCGACAAAAAAAAATTTAGTCGAAAAGTGGTGTGTGTCATTTGGTCCCATTTAAATTTATTTGAGATCTAACAACTACTTTTCGAGTTAGATCTAATAATGCGTTTTTACTTGACGCTTTTTTCGTCGACCTACGTTATATTATAACGCATAACTTTCTACTGGATGTACTGATTTTGATTATTCTTTTTTTGTTGAAAAGGAGATATCCCTAGTTTTGTACCATGATACGGAAACCAGGATTTGATGATGGGATCCCAGATAAATCGAGGGAAACTCTCGAAAATCCGCATAACTTTTTACTGGGTGTACCGATTTTGATAATTTTTTATTTAATCGAAAGCTGATGTTTATCATGACATTTAATATCATCATATTTAAATTTTATCGAGATCTAATAACTACTTTTTGAGTAATCTTTGATAACGCGTAGTTACTTGACTATTTTTTCGTCGATCTACGTTGTATTACTTGTTGATGTAATTGAATTTTCGTTTGCGAGCAAATACAATTATTAGCAATAAGATCGCCTGGTTGAACAATTTAGTACTATAATTGCTTATTATGTAAATTTTGTTCTTTATTTACATGTGCAATAAAGTATATTATTATTATTATTATTATTATTATAGATAACTCGCCTTCAATCCAAAAAGTCAACACCAAACGAGTATCATGAATACTTATACTTCACTACATAGTATAAAACAAAGTCGCTTTCCGCAGTCTGTATGCTAAGATCTTTAAACCTACGCAACGGTAATATAATAATGTACTAATATATAATATATACATTATAATGTAATACAATATATTTTTTATATATTAGTATCTTTTCATCTATATATATTTTATATTTAGTATCAGCATTGCACCCGTGCGACGCCGGGGCGAGTCGCTAGTATTAGAATAAAAGTTGTAAGTATTCATTATGAACGTAAGTGTAGTGACTGAATTCATTACCAAAATTATTTATGCACCAATTAAATAAAATTAATTTACTTTTTATTGTACACAGCAAATATATTATATATTATATTAATATTAAATAAAATATATTTGTAGTACATATATATATATATATATATATATATATATATATATATATATATATATATATATATATATATATATATATATATATATATATATATATATATATATTATATATTTATTTATTTATTTATTAACGTAGGTGTTGTCACTGAATTCATTACCAAAATTAATTTACTCACCAATTAACATTTCTTTCTTTCTTTAAAAAAAAAAAAATTTTAATGAATGCCATGTCTACGGACTCCATGATCTATATTTTTTACGCGTATTCGTAAGTTGTTTACCAAATAGCGCTAGTAGTGTTTTACGAAGTATTGTAGAGGTGGGGTGCGGCAAAGAGGGAACGAATGCTCAAGGTTATTTGGTCGGGGTAGCGCCTTAAATTGTCTTTGTTTAGAACGCGTTGCGTTGTTTTAAATAAGGAATGGCATTACTTGTTTTTTTTGGTAAAGATAATCAAAATAATTACAAAGTATTTTAGGTATTCAGTCTAATAACAAATATTTAATTTTCGTATTTTTGATATTTTGTAATTTTTTTAATTCAAATCACATTAACGTTTGTAATATATTGTATTCATCTACTTTCATTTAATCAGTTAGAATTATTCAGTTAGCAAGAAATCATAAGTCGTTATTGCACCTCGGAATGTACCTAATTAATATTTTGATTAATACACTAGCTGCCCGGACAGACTTCGTTCTGTCAATAGTTAATCACTACATAGTATAAAACAAAGTGGCTTCCTGTTCCTATGCTTAGATCTTTAAAACTACGCCACAGATTTTGATGTGGTTTTCTTTAGTAAATAGAGTGATTCCAGAGGAAGGTTTATATGTATAATACATAGATATACATAATAGAGTAGAGGAACACTGATAGTTTTAGAGGTTTCTAATGTGATGTCGTGAATAAACATATTTTTTGCGCTTAAATTGATTTTTTTTTTTATATTTAGTTGCTATTGCTGCAGCATTAGCTCTGTGGTTACGGCAGTAAAAATATAGACACCCCCTTTCTTCCCGTGAGTGTCGTAAATAAGAGGCGATTAAGGGATAACACAGTTCCACTACTACCTTGGGACTTAAAAAGCCGACCGATGGCGGGATAACCATCCAACTGCTGGCTATGGAATACACAATAAGTTCATTCCATTTTTGGTGCGAACTTGTGGAGGCCTATATCCCCAGCACTGGACTGTGGATAGGCTGAAGATCAGCTTTGCACCCGTTCGATGCCGGAGCGGGTCGCTAGTAGTAAAATAAATGTAACGTTTTCGGAGTGATGACTTTAATTTTATTATTATTTTTTTTTTTTTGTTATAAAAACCTTCCGTAGGACTTAACCCTCCGTTGGTCGCGTGGGGTCTTTGAAAGCCCAGGTGTTACAGAAATGTAAAATTTTAACATTTAAAACCATCTCAGCGATTCAATATTTTGGGTACCCTCCTAATTTGGATTATACTTGCTGCGTATACCTATTAACTTCAGTTCGTGCGTAAGTGCCGTGAGATATAAACGTGTTTTATGCGTACGGGCTTCGAAAGACCCCACGCGACTAACCGCGTAAGTAAAATTTAATTGATTTTTTTAGACTAGATTTCATTTGTAACATATTTTTATGTACTTTTTTGTTATTTTAAATTTTATTAACTGGTAAAATGGACGAAGAACAACAACGTCATATATCAAGCTGGTTAGATGATGAAAATAACGATGTTTACGGTGGTAGTAATGATGAAGATGGTGAAGGCAGTATATATCCGGATAAAAGGAGTAAGCATAACACTGATTCTGAGCAGAAATGTGAAGATGAATCTACAGAATAACATGAGGTATCTCCGGACAAACTGCTTGAGAATTGGGAATCTTTGCGTGAGCATCGTCAGGTTCTGGAATCGTTGGACGAACAGCATGTGTTTTTGGAATCGAATAAACAACACATAGATTTGAAAAGTTCGTTTAGAGATGATAATGAAGAGCCATTGATAAATATATCGTCACAGAAGTTTTTCATCGTCAAAAAGAGGGAGAGAAATGGGACCTACGAAATAAGTTGCAAATTGATTGATAAATTGCAGTGACATAAAAAAAATTGAGGAAGACACCTTTGCATTCATCGTCCAAGATCAACAGATCGAAAATTCAAATCTGTTTGCCATTATTGTAAGGGTAACATATGCCTAACACGTATTAAAACGGTATACACCGACTGTGTCCAAAAAGATAATTGGTAAAAAAATGACTGACTTCAATTGGTAAAAGTTTATGTTTTTTTTTGTTGGTGTTTTCCAAATTTTACGTAACTGTCTTTGCTATTTTAGTGTTATTGTATATATATTTATTAAAAGGAGAAGTTCCTGCATTTAGTTACATTAAAACATTTTTTTTTGTGATTGTGATCTCAAGGAGAGAAATTTAGGTTCCTACTTTTAGATTGTAAGTTGAAGGCAGAAATAAAAGAATATTTAACGTAACTCTTTGTAGTTATATTGTAATTAGGTTAATTACCAATAATTTGCTAAGATAGTTAAGAAAATTTAATTAGATAGTTGTTTTTTAGGCTGTTTATTTTTGGGGTCTTGAGAGACCCCACGCGACCAACCGCGTAAACAAAAAATGCGCGACCGACCGAAGGTTAAGGAACATATAAAAAATAAATTAGCGGAATTTGTCGAGCCATTCTAGAGTTATGCGCTTAACAACTTTCGTTTTTATTTATGTAGATAATATTCTATTTAATAGAAGAGATTAAACTCAATATCAGATTACAAGTGGACAAATCGAATAGTAAAGCAACGGCGACAACGATGAACGACGATGGACCGACCATTTTTAGTTACTTTTTGATATATTTTATTTAGGCAAAAAAGAATTGAACATGAAGTAATAACCTCCTTTTATTCGTCGGTAAAAATTCACAATATACTAAGTGGCTCTCTTTGCTTTTAAGGAACAAAGAAACTGCATCTTATTAAAACAGCTAAAGTAAGGTGTAAAAAAGCCATTAAAACTATTTCGAAATTGCTACCTAACTTTGAATGAGGGTGCCATACAAGCTAGTACAAAACATGCAGCAGTTTCACTCCATAAATCTGTTAGCATTAAAGATGATGGCACTCATTGCGTGGGCTCAAGTACAGAACAGTGGCACCTACCGGCTCTTTAGAAAATGCGAGCTGTTATTATACGTAATTTCTTCGCCAGCACACATAAACACAGCTTAAATTATACGGCTAGTCGAGTAAAATCATTCGTTTTCAAAACGAACATTATTACACTTTTAAAATTATACGTACAACTAAGTAATACTTAACTAACCTACTTTTCAATTTTTAATTAGAAATCTTTAATCATATGTAAGAGATCAGTAGTCAAATTAATTTTGACAAATTTTTTTTTTGAAATTGATAACTGAGTTATATCGAACTACCGCGCTACTATTTCTGATTTCATGATATAGTGGACAACCCACATGGTTTAATTTAGATTCATGTCCATTGCTCCACCTATTCGTCGAGTTTTATAGCACATAACGATTTGCAGTAAACAGACTTAACAAAACATATTTTTTTTAATCTGATCAGTACATAATGATATGAACGTATTTCATCTATACTAATATTATAAAGAGGTAAAGTTTCTTTGTTTGTTTGTAATGGGTATTCTTCGCAAATACTGATCTAATCATGAAAATTCGGAGAGATATATGCTATATTTGATTGTTATTCAACAAAAATTCATTAAAAAATAATAGTATATGTAAATCAAATCGGATAAATGTAAGTGAGATGAAAACATTACAATATATTTACATGACAAAAATAATTAACGCCCAACGAAGTGGGCTTGTACAATACTTTATTTTTATGATAATAATGTAAACAAATAATGTAATAAGACTACTACATTTAATTTTATCATATACATATGTCAACAGTAATACTGATATGGTTGCAATTTCATATCTTAACAATCGATAATCTCATTTAATGTCTGTTTTCTACACCGTGGTATGCGATGGCAACGCTCTCTTTGGTAGTAAGGCCTCATCTCCATGCGGTGTGAAAACGTTTTTTTGCATTTTTCTTTGCATTAGTCATTTCCATTACTCGGAGGAAAATTTTACCACTACAATACAAAGACGCGTTTACAGTTAGAACGTGTGATTATACTCTGCAATGCATTGATTAGTTAATGGTAACATTATATCATTTTACTGAGAGATTTTCCATTCTTTTTTTGTTAGGTTCGTTACTTACAAAAAGCTATATAATGTACCTCTAAGGGCAACAGTTTCTTAAATTCCTATTACGTAACGACTATTTTATTAATAAGGTAACTAAGAGTTCTTTCTTAACAAAAGAAAACTTTTAAGATAATAATTCGTTGTCAATTTACAATCTAAAATGTTCCTGTTTATAATTCCTTATTGCAGCTGATAGTTAGGTTTTTATTACACTTAGATATTTTTTTGGTTTTTAATAATGACAATATTTTCATACGCCTTATCGGTGAATATATAGTCGATACGTTTTTCAACTTATGTACCTATATATTAATTTTCAAAAAAAATATCTAAATTAATGTTAATTTTAACTGTCATGTTAAATATAATTACTAACGACAAAACATTCTAGCTACTTTGTTAATTAAATGTTCACTTTAAAATTTAACTTTTTAAGATTTGCATTTTATATTAGTAATGAAAAATACAAATAATGTCGTTTTACTTGGTCTTAAAAATAGTATCATTACAATATGTATTTATTAAAATGTTTCTATTTAAAAGGGTTCGTTATTCTAGTAATGGCGTCACTTTTAAAAGTGATATAGTAATCGCATTTGACACGAGTTCTAAAAATAGTTTTAATTAAATTGTATAATATTCGCTATATTTAATTGCTCTCTTTATAAGGCTTTTATTCACTTTTAACGTTAATGTAAAGGCACATACTTTCAAAACTCACTATTAACATATCTTCCGTGAATCAATCTAATTAAACGTATCTCGGATTAAATTCCTTATTTTATCATCCGTAAAACTCCATCAAAACCTACAATCGTTCGTTATTCTAGTAATGGCGTCACTTTTGAAAGTGGTATAGTAATCGCATTTGACACGAGTTCTAAAAATAATTTTAATTAAATTGTATAATATTGGTGGTTAAAATAGCAGATACGCCCTAAATCCTACCCGCATTGTTGCGTACCTACATAAGTTTAAGCTTATCGTGTTAAATTTATATCAAAATTATTATTTGTCAAAATAATACTTTTTACCACAAAAACCTTTTTTTTTAAATTGTATATACCTCATTTATATAAACTTTTGAAATCCTTCTATTATTGTACGAGTTAGTACTTTAGTTTATATTATATTTTAATTTCATTCTACGTCTACGTTATACATTTACCTAATTTCTTTCTGTTATCATTCATTGAATCAGCACGCTATTTACACTTGTATTTTAATGACATGTATCTTTCTACACTTCCGCACGTACCTATAGATATGTATTGAATAAGAAATAAATAGAAACAAAATTTAGTGAAACTTATAGTAAGAAAAAAAAATTAAAATACGCGGACTTTCACAAATTCCTGATTTTCCCGATACAGATAACGTGACATAGGAAACGGGGAGATAATATGTGATAATACACGAACTTGTACAGTATCAGCGTGTCTCGGTCAAAGGCCTTTATCATTGAACTTATCATTTTCAAAAGAATGGTGAACGCCACTCATTGAACTGATAAAATTTTAATGTATTAATTGTCATATATCGAAAAATCTAAAATAATATATATATATATATATATATATATATATATATATATTTATATATATTTATTTATTATTATAGTTTAAAATTCTCCAACGCAACTATCTGTGACATTGAAAATGTTGCTAAACTTTTTCAAATCCAAAATTTCGATTTTACGCTAATAGTTCAAAACATACGTAGTGTATACCAAAATTTTGATGATTTTATGGTGTCAATTGCACAATTACATTTTGATCCTACGGTTATTATATTAACTGAATGCTGGCTTTGTGATTATAAACCGATCCCGACTATTCCTAACTATAAGACATATTCAACAACAAAACATAAAAATAAAAGTGATGGCGTAGTTGTCTATATAAGAGATCGTGTCACGGCTGGGATCACCGAAGTGGCCCTACAAGATGCATCGTGCCTTCAAATTCAAATTGAGGATAAAAAGATCCTTGCTATATATCGTTCCCCCTCTACTTTAGATTTAAGTGGGTTTATCAATTCATTAAAAAATCACCTGGAAAAAATTGCTTTTAACACCACAGTAGTTATAGCTGGGGATATAAACGTTAATATTATCCCGGGGGAAACTGAACAGGTTTTTGAACGCGGAAACAGAACCAATTATTTGGAAATGCTTGCAGGTCATAATATAATGCCAGGTCACAACCTACCTACCAGGGACAAAAATTGCCTCGACCATATTATGATAAAAATAGATAACGCAAATTTGGTAGCGCAGACCTCAGTCTTAAATACTACTGTCACTGACCACACGATGGTTCTGCTGCATTTAAAAAGTACTTATAAAATGATCGAATGCAATAAAACTAAACAAGTCATCAATTATGTGAATGCATGTAACGATCTAGCAAATAAAAATCTGACAGAACTCTTACTGTGTAAAGATCCAGAGCTTGTGGCCAAGGGGCTAATTAACAAAATTACCTTATCAATTAATGAAAACACGAAAACTGTCAAAGTACCCAAAAGTAAGCGTGTTTTGAAACCCTGGATTACTCCTGGAATACTCCGCTGTATCCGTCACAGAAATAAATTACAATATAGACTTCGCCTAAATTCGACTGATGAGATTCTTCGACTCACCTACAGACGTTATCGCAATTTTTGTAACAATTTGATAAAAAAACTTAAACGTAATTACGAGAGGAAACTATTGCAGGACTCTGAGGGTGATTCGAGGAAGCTTTGGAACAGTACTTTTGCTATAACAAATTTAAAACAGATGAAATCAGATAATTCAAAATTATTACACTGCAAGTCTTCACAAGCAGAATCGCTTAACTTTATAAACAAGTATTTTAGTGGGATAGGTAAAGAACTAGCCGATACCATAATACAAACGCATACCAATAAACTAGACATCTCACCTCAAAGCATGCCAAGCCTTTCTTCGTTTGTTCTTCTTGACACCGATGAAGAGGAAGTACATAGGGTACTTACTGGCTTAAAAACAAACAGTGCCCCTGGATGGGATTGCATTCCTACCAGCTTCCTGAAGCTCGCCCGATCTCATGTTGTACCCATAATCTGTCATCTAGTAAATCTGTGCTTTAAGAATGGCATATTTCCCTTATCGCTAAAGGAATCTATTATAACACCAGTATACAAGGGTGGGGATGAGCACGACATTAGCAACTACAGGCCAATATCAGTGTTAACTTCATTATCAAAAATTGTCGAAAAGATCTTAAACACTCGTATTGTAAAATATTTAAAAAAATTTGATATAATCGCAGAAAATCAATATGGCTTCCAGAGTGGTAAATCAACTGCTGATGCTGTAGAAGCTCTGACTTCTTTAGTTGTAAATTCAATGGACACTAAACGCAAGTGCCTTGGTGTATTTGTCGACCTAAAAAAGCCTTTGACACCGTGTGCATCCCTATCCTTGTTAAGAAACTGGAACACATAGGTTTTAGAGATACTCCACTTAGACTTATAAAGGACTACCTCTGTAACAGAACTCAGAGGGTTAAAGTCGGGGATTTGGTAAGTAGCTGTGAGACTATAGACTACGGAGTACCACAAGGTAGTGTCTTGGGACCTACTCTGTTCCTAGTCTACATTAACGACCTCTGTAACTTAAAATTAAGAAATTCCTCTATTTTTTCCTATGCAGATGATACAGCGGTGGTGTTTTCAAATACAACATGGGATTTAGTCAGGGCTGATGCGGAGGAGGGGCTGGAGGTGGTTGCCGAGTGGTTAAAAAATAATTTGCTTACACTCAATGCACAAAAAACAAATTACGTTACTTTCTCACTAAACAATAGAACGCAACCACGTAATTTTGATATTAAGGTGCATAATTGCTCTAACATCTTGCGAGCCTTAGGATGTCACTGTCCTTCTATAAAAAAGGTTGACAATGTGAAGTATTTGGGTGTCATCTTGGACTATAGGCTTTCTTGGCATGATCATATTGAGCTGGTTGCCTCTAGATTACGAAAATTAATCTGGATATTTAAAATCCTGCGACATGTTTCAACAAAAACAATAATAAATAAAATTTATATTGCCTTGGCTCAATCTATTTCCATTTATTGTATCACGGTATGGGGAGGTTCAGCCAAGAGCACATTAATTAAGGTAGAAAGAGCACAGAGGGCCCTACTAAAGGTATGTTATTTCAAAAAACGTAGATTCTCAACACAGAACCTTTACACCGTTACTGATACACTTTCCATTCGAAGACTTTTTATATTACATATAATAATAAAAAAACACACTGAATCAGACTTCAACCCTAATAATATAAATAAGCGAACAAACACTAGTGTTGTTAGGAAAATCCAGACACACACAAGATTTGCTCAATCCCAATTTCAATATCTTGCATCCCACTTGTATAATAAATGTAACAATATTCTACAAATATACCCTTTAAATCTGCGCGAATGTAAGCAAAAAGTAACTGCGTGGCTTAAAACTCTAAGTTATGAAGATACAGAAGTTTTATTTGAGCATATTTTGTAAATAGGTTTGGATATCTAAATACTTAGTCTTTATACAAAAAAAAAAAAAAAAAAAAAAAAACACACACAAACACACACACACACACACACACACACACACACACACACACACACACACACACACACACACACACACACCCACCCACCCACCCACACACCCACACACACACACACCACACACACACACACACACAGGTTATTACTAACAATTTTCTTTCTTTTCTCTTTTATTTATTTGTATTAGTTGTAAAGCTTAGTTTGCTTCGTCTTATAACTTTCTATTAAGTATGAGTGTGTTAAGGAAGAGTGACTCCTTCTGGCACGGGAGCTTATTGCACTCAAAAGAAGAAGTCAACCTTTGTGTTATTATTGTAATGTTTTGGTTATTGATGAAATAAACATTTATTATTTATTTATTTATATATATATATATATATATATATATATATATACATAACAACGCAAATCAGGCCGGCAGAGTAGGCAACTCATTTGTGAATTGTGAGGCTCCTAGTAATTTAAGTGTTCATAGAACTAAGACTTTAAACGGTTGTTTTGAACTGCTTATACGCTTATTTATTATCATGGATATATGTAAATTAAGTAGGTATAGTTTTACTGAACACACTTATTTTACTTAGATTTAAGAGAAGACAATAATAGCTTTAATAGTTCTCTAAGACTCATCATCAAACATATTGTTATACAGATACTGACGTTACTAATTTTCTTTGTTGTAAAAATATCGATTTAAAATCAAATAACGAAATGCACATTAATTAGCATGTTGTAGACAAATAATCTTATCGACAAATAATAACGGACCAAATGTAAAACTATAAAACATTATATATAACTATAAAACATTAGAGTATTCGGTAATAATTTATTAATAGAACAATTTAATATACTCGGTAGCACATATTGACATCACATTAAGCAAACAGAGCGGGTTCACCCTCACATTGTCACACCCTCGAAATTGGACACCAAATGTATATATTCTCATAGCAGCAATTGTTTCTTCACCTACGCATAAATATTTAATGAGCCTCACGCCTTTCTACAATATCTCAAGAGACTTTTTTTAAAGATGTATTGAGGGTATACAAAAATTGTGCCAAGGACTGTTTCGGACGCAGCTGACAAGGGTATTTCGTGTTATTGCTGGGAGTCATGCTTGGTGTCCTACGTAAACTAACATCTCATACATATTAATGAATGTCAGGATCGCCTAAAAACATTGAATTGTAAATAGAATTAATCAGATGTAGGTCAGTCGCAAAACTATCGTTGCATTGCTAATGCGATATTTGAAAAATTAAAATTTATGACGTAACTTACAAAACAGTATTGAATAAGTTCTGTAAGTTAATATTTAACTACAAAAGACTAGGGTTCTAGACACGAAGAGTTAATACAAAGGTCATGTTTTATAATGATTAAGAAAGGCGAATAATAATGGTTTATAAAACCATTAAATATCTTCGGAAAAAGATATAGTATTGAGGATTTTAGTTTTTAAATGGACAAAAACTTACTCTGACAATCTCCGAAATCCCAAAGGAAACATCGATTTAACTGCACCATTCGCTTAAACTGTTAGTTAAATGAGAAAACATTTAAGCAAACGTACCTTTTAAGCACTGCCAACTACGACTGTTAGTATAGTTTTGTTTCGTTAAAGAACTGTCAGATATTGTCATATTTGTATGTACAATATTTCTTTGCATGCGACAACGAATTATAATATTAATCCACTTTTTCACTGGACAAGATAGGTAAATAAAAATTAGTTGGATAGATATAAAAGAAGTGTACGAATACTAATTCTCTATAACGGTTCCACCGAACATATATACGTAAAATCAAAATAACTGATATTTTCATTTTTTTACATGTATCATTATTTAACCTACCTACGGATAGAGTAGTATACGAATATTCCACGTTTTTCCGCGTGTCCTATGAATTGGGGCACGAATATACAACTATAAATACACTAGTATCTAGTGTGATTGGTAGTCGTTCTGAATGATTAGAAAGAAATATGTAGAAGCTTAGAAAAAAAATTGCATATTGGTGAAATGATCTTAAAATTCAACCTTCATTACATCCAATCAATCATTTACACACAAACACACACATATAATAATAGTTATAAATATGAACCTTGGTGTAATAACCTAAACGTCTAAGATTTAATAACAGCGAAGAGAAATGTAATTCTTAAATATTCAATGAAACGAATTTTCTAATAAAAAACACGCAAACCCCATCGTAACCCGTTCAAGTAACCTATTTAAATTAGGTAAGCTACAAATAAGTTTAAATTATCAAAGTCTTGATGACTTGAAGATTTTTCTTAAAAACTAATAAGGAAATTCCATAGTAATACATACAAAAATGATAAGTATCTTTCAATAGCCAAGAACACTTTTGTTACAATTGTATTATATGTTACGAAATTGCCGACAGATCAACCACAACCGCATGGTCTGTAAATGAAATTTTTGACGACGAAATAAATTCAATTATACATTAAAGCGACCCACATCGGTTACATAAAGTTATTATTTATAACTTGTTTATTTTATTCCTCTGTGTAAAGCAATTTTTTCGATCAATTATATAAAAAGTTTTCCCTCTATTTTGACCTTGACAGAACGCCTCGCAATTTAAATAATTCATATGACCAACCCCGAAATTTCCTGTAAAAGATAAACGAATCCTCAATCAGCTAAAAGCGGGGTGAATAGACGTAATGGAGGTAATTGCGCCATAAAATCTATTAGAAAACTTTTTCACACCTAATACCTGTGACTCCATTACGAGTTCGAGTTTTTATGAGTCAATGACAACACACGGTTGTATTTTTTGTTACCGAATAATTGACAAATGCCATGAAAAGCGATTCGATTAACATAGCTATTTGTATTTACCTTTATTAAACCAATAAGTTTAAATTGAATGTAATCACTTAAGTATTAGTCATTAGAATTATTGCTTAAGTATGATAGCATTTGAAAAAATCGGATATTTAAAAGAATAAATAATGATCATAGTCAATATTAAGCGAACTATCCAGATCAAATTATCTCTACATAATTAGATAATAATAAAAAATTATAGCCGAACGGATTATCACTATGCCATTGATACAAAGAAATTGTTATTACATACAATTCATTCATCATATGTAAAAAGAATACGTATATTTTATTACTACTGTACCTATTGAAATATTTATGTACAAACAGAAAGTTATAATTATGAGCATTACCTATGTGTCCCGTTAGCAAGAAAATTTTAACTGTATTAGTACGATTCTATATTATTATTATATATTCTAAGTGACTTTAAAAATGTATAATAACTTTAAAATTAGATATGCAAAAAACAATAACGTTATTACGTAGTTACATACATTACGTGTTTTTTTTTTTGTGTCGGATTTATAAAAACTATTTAATTGCTCTCTTTGTAAGGCTATTATTCACTTTAAACGTTAATGTAAAGGCACATACTTTCAAAACTCACTATTAACATATCTTCCGTGAATCAATCTAATTAAACGTATCTCGGATTTAATTCCTTATTTTTTCATCCGTAAAACTCCATCAAATCCTACAATCGTGAGGAGCTGACGTAATGCGACCTTCACCCAACGCATGACGGAAATAATTACCCGACTACACTTCTTTTTCAAATTGCCGTAACTAACAATTCAAACATTAGATTACATAGACATTTATAACTTTAACGCTTTTTGTAATAAAAATTGATATACCTAATCATATATTATTGCGAACATTGTGTTTGCAACTCGTAAATAAGAAGTAACGATTAGGTATCACTTAATTTGTTAATATACATACCCATACATAGAGGTTTATTTCAAAAACTGTATAGTAGTGTAGCGTAGTGTTTCCTTACCTGTAACAAAACACATAAAATTAGTATATAATTTTAAAAAATGTGTGTATGCAATTCAAACACGGCAAAAGTGAAAGTTCTGAAAAGTAGCCTACGAGAGATTTTTTTTTTTACCAAGAATTTAAAATACTGTATAATGTATTGTATCTCGGGCTCTCCTATACATTTATGTATTTGTTTCTTTATCTTACACATTATGGTTTCATCGAGTTTCAAATCACAACAAAAAACAGTAACCTCGTAATTAGCATCACATGCCGTAATTATTCAGTTCTACGACTAGTACCTTAAGGCCTTGTACCATAAGATAACAGTAACTTGTAACATGTACTAATAGTTAACTTTTTTCCCATGATAAAACAAGCAGAATCTTTCGTCAACGTAACCTAGTTTCGTAACGTCGTAAAGTTAACATAAATAATGTTGTAGGACAATGTAGCGTTACGAAAGCGAAGCATATGCATGTGCATGTGCTCAGATGTTGTGATAGATGCAGATTTGTCTACTAACATGTTTATAATATAAACAGTAATAAACATGTTCGCTGACAAATCTTGTATTAGACACGATATTAACACATTGTCAATAGCAATCTGTAAATTTGTTTTTTTTTTTATACTCATTAGTGTATAAGGAGCAATAAAAACATTCTTTATAGTAAATAACGGCGTACCTATTTAGTTTTACAGTTAATATAGGAACTCAACTAACACAAACAATGGTACAAAATGTTTATATTAAAACGAAATATAAAAATATGGAAAATATAGGCAGAAATAAATCACGTTACGGCAGTTAGGAAGTAAACTGTAACCAAACATATGAGCTCATCTGAAAAGTATTAAGACTACACTCAAGTAAAGACACGCGAATCTTGTTGTTTATGCTACTTTCTACATTTTACACGATATTCGCAATCCAACATTATCAATTAATATTTTATTTTCAAACCTTATAGGATAATTCATTGAACTGAACTAATACTGTATACTCATTAAAACTATATACCTGTTAAACAATTGTTTAAATCTTTTGTGTATTAGAGATAGGTACTAATCGTTTAGGTTTTACACGTGAGATGATTTCTCAAAGTATTAAAATCATATGTATGTTTCTGACACATCTTAATAAAGTAGTTATTGTAATATTAATTACATAATAATAAAAAGTTATATAAACTATTATTGAATAATAATGAGTACATATTAAATAAAACATATTTTATAATTATTCTTAACAATAATTAAATAGTCTCTTTCCTTAAAATCTAAGATTCTCGTAACAACTTTTAAATATAAACTTTTCCCTATTAATATTACACATTTTGAGTGTAATAAGAAAGATTATTAATTTAAAATTAATTGTATTAAATAAATATTAACAAAATTAATAAAAAAAGGTTTACAATTATCCAAGATATCAATGAAAAATGTTGAATCGAAAATATCATCTTTACTGCACCCGTTCCAAATAAAAAGTAGATAAAGAATAGGGACTAAGAGAAACTATTTCTTACTCCCTAATATTAAGTATGTGTAAAGAATATAAGACTTAGATTAAGCGATCTGTATCATTGAGAAGGGTAAAATATTCTCTCACTTCTTCCTGTGTTAAGCGTAAGCGGAACCCTCTTTTATTAACATTTGCTGACTAAGCTCTACGCTTGGTTAGGAGAAACCTGTGAGATATGCTTAAGATACTTTATATACTATGTTTTTTTTTAAATAGGAAACTCAGTCTATTTTATCAGTCTTAATAAGATTACTTTACTACTTACTTACTTACTTATTTTGTTTGCGGCAGTTTGTTTTCTTATGAAGTATGTTTCTTTAAAAAATATAAATAAGCAAACTAATAGAATATATATTATTGACAAAGAATTCAGATGAATTTTAGTTATTTTTATGTCTTTTTAGTGCATAAATAATGATATGTTATTTATCAAAACCGCCTTAAACCGCCTTAACCGCCCCGCGGGTTATTATTCAACTTTTTTGAAATAATCGATTATTCGTTTTCACCAAATTCCCAAAGTATATTTCAAAAATATTCTCCGAAAATTTCAAGTCGTGGATCAAAATTGACTAAGTTATGGCCGTTTTTACCGCTATGGTCATCAAATCGCGCGACCGGGGTACGAATTACATACGCACATGTATAAGTTGGCACTTCAAAAGAAGCTTTTTTTATATCAATAGTTCGGCAAACAGGCGTGTGGCTCACCTGATAGAGACTGAGACACCTGTAAGAGATTACCGTAGCTTATAGACGCCTGCAACAACAGAAGCATCGCAAGCGCGTTGCCGACCCAATCCCCAATCCCACCCAGGAGCTCTGGTCACCTTACTCACCAACAGGAACACAATACTGCTTGAAAGCAGTATTATTTAGCTGTAAGGTCGAGGTACTACCCCAGTCGGGCTGCTTCATATTTTGAGCAGGAAATTCCTGCTGTGCCCTACCTCAGTTAACGAAGCTGTACATCGCTGCTCTATTCTCGAGTAAATATGTGGGTTCATACAAATGTTTCTTTCCAGTCTGGTTTTGTCCTTGTGGGTTTCCCCACCGTGCCTCGAAGAGCACTTTAAGCTGTCGGTCCCGGTTGGTATCTTATACACTTGATAGAGATTATTACTCATAGTAGTTCCCTACTATATAAATATATATATATATATATATATATATATATATATATATATATATATATATATCTACAACCCGCAGTGAAAGAGAGTGGTGGATTAAGCTCCGATCCTTCTCGGCTATGTCCAGCATAGCTCTCTTTTCCCATGGGGTACGATGTTACAGGCTGAATCGTGATAAGTAAGGTAGCCAGAGCTCTTGGAAAGGGTCAGTGGTATATTCGGGAACGCGTTTGCAAGATTTGGCGTTGGTAACCGCTCAGCATTTAGGTGGGTTTTATACTTGTTTACCAACTTAGTATAAAAAAAAGTCGTCAGCGTTAGACCAAATCCTTTCTTTTGAACCGAGCACCGCGAATTATAATATATCTGCTATATTAGTTAAATTGTTGAAATAAAAAATATATATGATGTAGTCGAAAATATATCCTTATTTTTTTTTTTAATTTAACTCATTACCAGCAATTATTTTCTGACAAAAAAAATGCTGAACATACCATTATTTCAACTATCAACTAGGTGTAGCCCGTTAAAGAACTCTATATCAATGTAATCACAGAAGTTTATCCAAACGGAGTTACGAGCTGAAACTATTGTCCCCATTCCATTAGTCAAAAATATGTCAAATTGAGAATAAACGTATTAGTCGCTTAAGTGATTTATATTTCTAAGCCGTAATATTCTCACGCTATTTTTCTATTCATAAAGTTAGCATTAACTCGGTAATGAGTTGTGCATGACTACGAGCGGAGAAACGGGCAAGAAGCTATTAGGTTTCACATTAGAAAGCAGTATTATAAACGACCATAAATAAAGAAAAACAAGACAGCAAAAAATTATATTTCATATTTTTGATGTATTGAGATTAATTTTATTTAAGAATTTGCTTATTTAATAAATTCATTAAATATTTACATAATAAATAGTGTTCTTGATTAAAATTAGCTTTAAATGACCAAAGAAATTAAATGAAGCTTACTTTTAATGTATTTCATTACTTGTTAAAATAGGAGACAACGCCAATGAAAATAATTGTGACTGAAAAAGTTACAATGAAACTTATAATTTTGTTTCTCAAACTAACCTACAATCAAAATTTCGCGCAAATATACCAAATAGACCAAACAAAAAAAAAGTAAATAAGGCAAAATAATTATTATACATAATTTTTAAGGTTTAATTAAAAACTTTATAACGATACCGACAACATTAAATCTCAAGTAATCAAGATATACAAAAACACTAAAAAATAACAAAAAAACTTAATCATGTTGGACATAGGTAATATGCGTACTTGTGTGTTCAAATCTTTGTTCTTTGTATCTTATCTTGAGAGACTCATCTTCGACATTTATTGCTGACACATGTGATGGCCTAAATATGTTTAATGTCAATATTTGTTGGTGTATTACAAGCAATGTCCATGTTACAAGCAGAGAAAAGTGTGGCATACTTTCAAATGCAGAAACGTTATGACTATGTTTTATTAGATGAATTCTTATAATACATGAACAACCTGCACAGATTATAACTTTTTGTTCAGCATTTTTGTACTCAAGGATTAACGCTGCAGTAAATCAAATATAAAATTACAAGCCACTCAATCGTTTTAGTTAGTAATTACTGCTTAAATACAAAAGGAAACAGATAATTTCATCCCAAGCATGATTACTGCATTAAATCGGAATAACATTACAAACTAATCACGACAAACATTTATATATCGTATACGAGTATGCTTCAAGAAAATTCTATGGTTAAATTACTTGTATAGCACCAATATTGTTTAGAAATAAACGAAAAGTACCGTAATTGGTACGCGATAAAAATTTAGAGCCATTTGCGTAACATGGTTAACGAGATTTATGTAACATTTTATAATGTTTGAAGTTTTATTTTCGAATCCTATAAACTGATTAGTTTAGTGGTAACTCAATATCTGTTCACGAAATTAAATTAACCCACATTAATCTATATCAATGTAATAAAGCCGAAAAGTTGGTTTGTTTATTTATTTGATTTATCACACTAATTGAAGTTTTCTGGAGTAATTATAAATATTATTTTCTTTCCTAGACAAGCTGTTTATATAGCTATATAATATAATTTATATATTTCGATGGCTATAAAACATCATGCAACAAATGAGTAGATGAGATAGTAAAGATAAAGTGTTTTTCCTGTTAAAGAAATAAAATTTACAGTACCACCGATAATTAATTGTTATTTTACGTCAATTAACGACTCAGACGGTACACAATCAGAAATCATAACAGATTTCGAAGTCAGTCAAAACGATTATTTCAAAAGTCTAAACTTCTAATACCCTTGAACGTTGTGATAAGCACAAAGGGCCAAGTCCTTTGCTTTGTTTAAACTTAAATATACTTGAAACGGTGCAAACTTCTGGTCATTAATTTCGAATTCGGTACGTTAGGAGAAACCTCTTTACTCAAATCGCTTAGAAATAATTTCTTTACTGAAAAGGAAACTTTATCTACAGAGTGAGTTTTTTGCATTTTATGGGATATAAAATTGATGGCTTTAAAAAGTTCCTTGACGTAATTTCTCTCAGGGTTTCATTTATTTTCATAATTTTCTTTTCATGTACAAAGATTTGTCCCTTTTTAAATAATCTAAATTAAGCTCTTGAAAAAGAGTTAAGGGTATTTTACTTCATTAAATCCAATAGGAAAAGTGGGTTAACGCTGTTTAAATGTAGACAAGTTACATACATAACAAATAATTAGGTATCTATATATATATAATAAAATGGTAGGAAAGTCAAAACTGTACATTGAATATTTTTTTTAAAGAATACTTGGTGTGATCTACAACCGAAGCCAAAAATATAGTTTTTAGAATTTTTGTCTGTTTGTCTGTATGTCCGGGATAAACTCAAAAAGTACTGCATGGATTTAGTCGGGTCAACATATAGGCTACAAATTATCACGCTACCACCTACGGGGAACGAGCAGTGAACCTTTATTTCTTCAATGCACTCTGTAACAACGTGTAATCTAACGACGCATATTTGAATGTTGTTATTATGTTAATAACCATGCTATAAGCTAGCTTCATACTATTAAATAAAGACATTCTGTAGTATATTTAATATCAGCATTGCACCCGTGCGAAGCCGGGGCGGGTCGCTGGTATTAAAATAAAAATCGCATGCGTTCTATATTTCTTTATGAAACAGACAAAGTAACTCTTACAAAGTTTTGATCATCAAAGTTTCAATTGAATATTCATTTCTTAATATGCACGTGTGTCTTTATAAGCCTGTTATTCAGTACAGATGGCCCGTGTACCAATTCTTGCATTATAATAGACACGAATTTCGTGACGACGAATAATGTTTTCAGTGTTTTACATAGGATTCGTTGCGGAATATCTTCCTTTCCGTGCGGTGGGTGTCACGGTCTGTGAATGACGCGTCGATTTTAACGAGACTCGATGGCTATCTTAAATTTATTGACTTAGTTACATAAGAAATTTTCATCAAATTTAAAACAAAACATGACAGTTGCTATTAGTAACTTGATAAAAAAGTTATAAGTATGCAAACATTTTGTCAAAAACCACAGACAAACAAAATCTTTTTTTAAAATAATTAGCTTATAATGAAGTAGATAAAGATAAGAATCATTGAGAAAACAAGAGAAAAATGGCGCAACATTTACTTGTTCTAATAAGTAACGAACAACAAACATACCTAATTATATTTACCAATAACAATGTTGTGAAATTATTTTATCAGAACAACTTTTTTTTAAAGTTATTATTTTTCCCACAAATTGCACCACAAAACATAGATAGGCCAGGTTATGCAGCAGTTTACAAAACTAGTGTTATTTAGTAGGTTAAAGAGAGAAATTTTCCAACTTCACACTATGAAGCTTTAGTCGTTTGAAATGCAACCAGGTCACGACACTTGAAAAGTACATCACGACCACGGGTTCAAATCTCGTGAAGCGTCTGAAAACTCTTTCATCCAAATGGTATAAATAGAACCAGCGTCTTTTCAAGATTCCATCTCATTTACAAAACAAAAACAGTTTCCTTGGCCACCTCGAATGCTATGACAAAGTACCTATTTATTTACCTGTAGAAATAATTATTCGTTACAAATTTATTGATTGTCGTCATCAAACTTTTCTACGAAATATTTTCTATTCTTTCCTATATATATATATATATATATATATACATATATATAGCTGATCCCGCAAACGTTGTTTTCCCATATCTGTTATTAACCCCCTTATTACTTAGGAGTATGAACCATAGATTTTAGCCGATTCTCAGACCTGCTCGATATGCACACAAAATTTCATAAAAATCGATCGAGCCGTTTCGGAAGAGTATGTCAACTAACATTGTGACAGGAGAACTTTATATATATATGATGAAAAAGGTAATGGGTTATCTCCTAATATAACGTCAACATGATTAATGTCATAAAGATATACACATTAAAAATAAATGTGTTACAACTTTATAAAGTCGTGTCACTCAATATGATTGTATTGATTGGATAACTCTATTCGTACGAGAAGCACAAACTGTGTCATCAGCGTCAATTCATCATCGGGCTGTCAATATTATCTTGTAGTTTTTATTCCATTAGCGCTGCCGACGGTGTGTTAACCTTTTTGCTGTGAAGAATATAATAATAATTCTAATACATAAAATTCTCATGTCATGGTGTTAAACATTGAACTCCTCCGAAACGGCTCGACCGATTTTAATAAAATTTTGTGGGCATATCGGGTAGGTCTGAGAATTGGCCAACATCTATTTTTCATCCTCCTAAGTTATAAGGGCCCCCCTTATGAGGTTGAGGAAGTTACTAACATATATGGCAAAACAACGTTTGCGGGGTCAGCTACTTTTGTTGAAAGAATACAATTTTCTTTACAAACTTCCAGTACAATTACACTTTTTCTTTTACACTAACATAAATACTCGTATGTTATCTATTTCATAATAAGTAATAATAAACTTTAATAGTATCTACCTAATAAAAATGTCATATGGCGATGTATATAAACATATCGTAATAATATATTATATTATGACATAAGTGCTGATAAGATGATGTGAACCACCTCCAGTGGCCGGGATTAGATTTTGTTCAGAAATAAATATTCAAGTGATATGTTGATTTCATAAATAAAGCAGTGTGTATTGAAGGGCAGATATTTTTAATTCCTTTATAACCGACTCCAAAAAAGGAGGAGGTTTGAGTAAAATTCGACCGTATATATATTTTTTTTATAGGTATGTTCGGGGATAACTTCGTCGTTTATGAACCGATTTAATAATTCTTTTTTTGTTGGAAAGAAGATATCCCAAGGGTGGTACTATGATAAGGAAACCAAGATCTGATTTTGGAATCCCAGAGAAATCGAGGGAAACCCTCGAAAATCGTAGTGACGACTAGTGCGTTTGTTAATTTTAACGTAAAATTTCTCAGATGTAATTGAAGGCGGTTTTTTTTTTCGTTTGCGAGCAAACACAATCATAACAAAATGAGTTACATGAATGAAAATTTAAGCTTTTGAAAATGTTAAGGGTACTTGTTGAGTTTCTTACAATATAATCACTACAAATCAGTATAGATACAGTACAGTAGAAGATAAGAGAATAGGCATTTCTCCAATAGTTAGATTTACAGTGAAGATATAGTTGTGTAATTGGAAAATTCACATTAAACAACGTGCAACGTGTTAAAAGGAACCAGTAGTTATTTCACCATAATGCACCTGCTTTATTTATATCATACATTTAATAAACAAACATAAAATATATGAGTTCATTTATCAAAACAGTCATAACGAAATTATTCATAAATTGATGTCATATAAAAACAAAACAGCATCGCCGTGTTTTCAGGGAAATATTTAACCTACTTACCTACTGTAGCTACATCACGTTTTATCACGGTACCCTAAATATGAAGTACCTACATTACATGTACAAATAATAAATTTGTAACATTATTTTGTACGTAAGTCCATTACCATAATAATTAGTAGGCGCCAGTTTTAATACAAATAAGCTGATAAAAAAAGTAAAGTAATTTAAAAATAATTATTAAATTTAATCTAAAATCTAATTACCTAGTACATGTTTAGTTGTGCTAATATTTACGGCAAAACAAGTATTCATTAATAAATTGTAATTTAAAGAATGAACTCATTTATGGAGTTAAAATAATGATAATTATAGGTACACGACAATTTCACTGGAAAAAAACAAGGAAAAATTGAAATTTTAATGACCCGTGCGTCTTACCTGTATTATTTATACGTATGCTTACATACGTAATAACGGATATTAGTCGCAAAAAGGTCAAAACGGCGTTTAAAACAAGGACCTGCAATGGCGTACTAGAAATTATTAAAACTAGTATGAATTAGAAATAACTATAGATAGATTTTTTTAAATATATTATAAGCTTTAATAACTCGCTTGACAACCAAGAACAAAATGATGTAAAACAGTTGTCAGCTTGCCAAGTTGAGATTTTAATGTGTTAGCGATCACATAGAACATGGAAACAATAGGAAGAGCATTATAATATGGACATATTTTGTGGTCATATAGTTTATTTCCTTTACGTATTATAGTATATATACATCAGGCAAATAGTCAGAACAGCTAGTCATTGGATTAAGAATCTATTAAATTTTCATTTTAAGTTTCATTTCTATTTAGAAAGGCTTAAATCTTTCTTTTATTTTATATCACAGTCAAGTTTATTATGTCTATTAATTATTATAATTAATACACATATTATTATTTTTAACAAATCTTTTCATTTTAAAACTAAAATATTAGTTTAATACCATTTCTAAGCCCGTCTTTGCTTTGGCTTAAAGTGCAATATAGTTCTCTCTTGACCGAGTTCAATTTCGTAACAATGATGGAGACACCATTTGTTAGTGCTAACGGATTTTGAGTACGTACTTCGTCGGCTTTACTCGTTAGATTATTATTAACAATCACAGCTATAGTGCAAATCAAGAGCCTGTTCATTAAGTATTCAAAGGAAATGTTTTTTATTGCTTTTGTATATATTTTGGTATAGCACTTTCTTTGCAAGTGATATTTTCTGATATAAGTGAATTTAAAAAACAAATTAACATATATTCTATTATAAGGAGGGTAACTGACTATTTAAATACCTAATAATAAGAACAAAATGCTGAATTCTTACTCTTGAGAGCAAAATCTAAATTGAATTAAGGATCTGCAATGCGATTACTCCAGACAAACGGGGCCAATTTGTTCCTCTTTATTATTACCTCAACTGATATCGCCTGAGAAAGCGCCTTTAGAATTTAATCTGAAGTAACCATTGTAATTTATTGATTTTTTTAACATTCCCATTTAGACGAATAAATTCTATTTTTTATCACCTGAAGAAGGAGGTTTTGATTTTAAGGTATGTTTAAATGTTTATTGTTTAAAATGTAGTTGTGGTGTACAATAAGGTATAAATAAATAAATAAATAAATAAATAAATAAATAAATAAATAAATAAATAAATAAATAAATAAATAAATAAATAAATAAATAAATAAATAAATAAATAAATATGTTACACAATATTGTTATTGATCGTGGTATTAATAGGTTTTTATATTTTTTAATTCATAAATATTTTTTTGTTAGTTATTACCTTGAGAAAAAATAAACGACTATGACGGCTACTGTGATATAACCTTCGAAAATTATTAAACAAATATTAACAATTGTTATCTTCCCGTATATAATTAATTATTTTAACAAAGTTCATTTTAATCTGTAAATCACGAGAAATCACACAAGGACAAAACATATACGTAATTTGTATCTTAAATTATTTGCGTATCTACGTTTAGTCGTGATGGAAAAGTGTTATTGAACTCCTATAGCGTGAAATCAAAGATTAATAACAAAAAACTATACATATTTGTCATGATAGATTTGTAAATAATAGAAATAAATATGAATATTGTTCGTGCTATTGCGAATACAGCGTGAAAATTGATTGATTTATTAAGCGTTTGACAGAATGATGTATTTGGTTATAGCTACATGTCATTCGTACTGAATTTAGACATCACCTACTTTGTTAAACTAAAGTTGACAATAACAAATATACATATTAGGTATTGCAATAATAAAATATTCATGGTAACTTTCATGAGATACCCGCTTATGTTAATATAATTTTATCCCCAAACGTGTCAGCACATTTTCCATAAAATTTATGGTAAATAGGTTAAGGGCTGACGATTCAAAGTAGTGACTATAGACAAGTACTTCTTTTAATTTTATTCATTTCAGGTGACATTATAAAACAGCTTCGAACGTAATTTTCTCTGATAAAGATCGAATGACGGCGTAATATCCAAAAATAACATTTAGGTTAGTTATTTTTTATATCATTATGAATTAAATTAATTAAAAAATACCACAATATTTTTCCTGTTTGTATAAAGACAACCTATTAGAAGAATGTTTTAAATGTTATTACGAACTTAGTATATTTTAAACATAAGAAATAGTGACAAGTTATTTTGCAATTTAATAAAATGTCAAGTTTTTTTTAAGCCGCATTAAAAAAAAATCACTGAATACTAATTAAAAGTGTCATTTTGTTATAAGAGAAAAAAAACTTGATGCAGAATTTTCATACAGACTTGCATTAATTAGAGAATTTTCGCATGGCAACCCTGAAAGCAGTAAAAACGTTGAGAGTAATTGGAGTGAGAAATATCCAACGATACACGCAGTCTCGACACGATTTTTGTTATGACCTCTTTCTGTTATGTATTTTGTTTTGCCCAAACATTACACCATAAATTCTGTAATGTGGACACATCATTTATCAAGTACTGTATTAGCTAGAATTCTTTTGACGAAAACTTGCGAACGAAATTGATCAAGCTTAGAAAGATTTATTTTTTATACGTAACGTATCTTTAACGTCATTTTATTAACAATTAAAGTAAAATTAATAGGTTTATGTTAGAAATGTTCTTATTGTATTAACAAACTACAGCCAATCAGTTAATATTTAATACTCAAATAGTAAAGATTTATTCTTAGAAATTATTTTTATAAACTTATATTTTAATACACTTTTGATATAGTGTTTATAAATTATATCAGTCAAATAATTTACTTTTAACATTCGAAAGTATCGTCCATGTCTTACAATGAGTTAAAAAAAATGTAAACAGGAAGCAATCTGTCGAACCAACCAGACCGTTGCCAATTTTTTTATCATTTTTTTCAATAAAACCGGTACATTTTCTTAGTGACCTTATTGTTAGATATTATAGAGAAATAAAATGGAGATAAAACTAAGGATAGAAACATTTCTTGAACTGTCTAGATTTAAATATTGACTACAAGCACTTCCTAAAAAAAACTTTTGTAACTATAGGTATATGTTACAAATGTATATACATCTACAAATTGAAAGTAATGTATAGTATATAGATAGTACGACATCTTTCGCGTTTCTTGGTAACATTTAAGAAATTATAAAAAGTACCCACATTATATAAAAGTACAAAACACCCCGCACCTTAACCAAAATATACTTATACAACTTACATATACCAAATCCTAGCTTCCTTATATGTATTATCCGTATAACGCGCAGTTGCATATTAACATTCAACAAAAGTGCAAAACAAATCCACACTACTAATATCCTCCTAACACACCATTATTTGAAACTACCGAGATTCGCATGTTAGTTGGTATGTCACGCACCATTTTGTATAAAAGCAAGTTATATATATATATATATATATATATATATATATATATATATATATATATATATATATATATAAGGCAGATACAGTTTGTCAATTTGGATTTGTTGCGGCTTTCTCCTGTCTCAAATTATACGTTTTTCCTTGACTCATTGACATTAATGAATGAATGCGATTTTTATTCTTTCATATTTTCATTGGCATTTGCGGACGCATAGGCCAATCGAGTGGAAGAGAGATAGATGCGGCGCAAGAGTACAATGGGCGTATAGGGACAATGAGCGCAACGGGACAATAAGTCATCCCTTTTCGTGCATGCAATCGGCGTTCATCGATTGATTAGACGTTGTCACGTCAAAAGTTGTTTCATAATCGTAAACTCTAATACTACGAAATAAATCTATATAGCTCATTGCTATAAATGAGATATTATTTGACAAACACAGTTGCACACTATCAAACAGGCTTGTCAAACACACTGTCAATCAAAATTTCCATCAAACACTGAACCATTTATATTATTTGACAAACACGTCAAACTAGCTTACACATTTTAAAAAAATTGACAAACAGGTTTGTGAAACAACAATTTGACAAATAATTTGATCGTCTAAAGGGCCTTTTAGAAAGCGAAACTATCCCAAAAAGGACGTAAGTTATAAAACATTGCATTACAACGAATTGAGAATTGTCATTATAAACATAAACATCTACAATAGTAAATGGACGATATAGAGAACAAGTTACATTTAAAGGTTATATTTAGTCAGATAAATGAAAAAGTGAGAATAAGATCCTTACCAAATCTTAGTGGAGTTACCATGCGAGGAAGGCTGTAATTTTTCATTAGGCAACGTCTCAGCCCGTTAAAGGAAATGCACTTGCGCGCATAGAATACGAAGCGCTTGTTGCAGTACCTAACGTTTCATACACCGAGTGTTTTATTAACAATACATAAACAATGTGTTATGAATAAAAACAAACAATGGTTTGTTATCAATTGTTTTTTATGTATTAGTACATTACCTTTGTGATCGTGAGCTTTTTTGAAATGCAATACTAAACTGATACCTATTACCCGCGCGGCTTAATCTTTGTTGACGAAACTAGCATATGAATATTAAAGCTGTAATTCCATTGGTAACAACATTTTATTGTACATATAAATTCTGAGGTGAGCGCGGGTTTTAACTAAAATTTTCAGTGTTTTGGTAATATTAGGTCTATACCTACTTTCAATCTATGTACATATTATTAGATTAAAGATAGTTGTGTATAAACAAAAAAGTGAAAACGATAAAAAAAACCAACTTCAATAACATCGGCAAGGAATACAACCTAGATGGACAAAAAAAAAGGTCATGTAAATACGCATGTAATAATAATAAAATATTTTGACTCAAAATATTTTATTATAAAAGAAAAATACAATGGATGATACCAAACCCTAAAGCTAGTTAGCATGCCTGATTTATTGATTAAGAAAATATGATTATATAAAAAAAAAATATATCTAACATTTAGCGTCTTTAAATAAAGTACCCTTGACACAGACTATGACAAGGTGTAACATTTAACGAGATGTGAACCAAAGTGACATCAAAACCAAGATGACGTCAAACTAATACTTCAATACATGAAAAACCGGACTTGTAAGACGAAACAAGATTTTCACCATTAGTCATATTTACATAACAGTGATTCATTGTTAATAGTTGTCTCAATATATTTAACGGTGACAATAACATCCGAATTTTATTACGATCGTAATTTCACGTTATAAAAACTTTTTAGTAGGTAGGTAGCCTATATGACGTTTTATCGTTTTTAAGCTTATGAAGTGATTTCGATTAAAGTCATTATTAAGTAGTTTGATTTAAGATAATAATAGGATTCCGATAACATTTGTATAAAATGTTTGACAAATAAAGATTTCTTATTCATCTATGTACTTATTATTGTTATTCTTTTAAATATTATTTTATTATAGTAATAGTAATATTAGAAATGCGAAAGATAGAGAAGATGGGAACATGTGAGTATGTTTGTTACTCTTTCACGCAAAAACTACTGAACCGATTTTAATGAAATCTGGCACATAAATGGCTGGAAATCTAGAATAACACATAAGCTATATTTTATCCCAACATTTCAACATGATCGGGAATTACGCGGGTGAATCCGCGTGGCGCAGCTAGTATATATATATATATATATATTGCACGGTTAGTTTTCAATTTAGTTTATAAATTTAAACAATTTTCTTGAGATATATTGTATTTTGAATGGAAGAAGTAACGTTAAGCTACATTAAATATAATCATTACAACAAGTCACTAAAGTTTTTATTATAACTCTTAAACAAGTTATAGTGTAATTTATTATGTTTAAAAACATTGCAAATAAATTCGCAATAATGGCCTTAAAGCACGTTTACTAACACTACCACTCAAATCACGTACCTACTACACTTTGCCGACATTCGACAAAAATGATTTAATAACATTTACCTCTTTTTGTTCAGTTGGTGTAGTGGTCCTTACGCCGCCGGTCAAATCCTTCCACCTGAGCACACCCATGACTGCGTGTCGCACCCACGAACCTCGTCTCCCAGTCCTTCCGTTGGATAGTTCATCAACAACACCACACAAAACCGAGTTCACAACCAAACCCCTCCCAGCTCCATCTTTCTCGCTTTTAAGCGCCACTTCGCCGCTTATTGGAAAGGACCTTCTTTCCCTCATAAAGCCCGAAAAAAAATCAACGGACGAACGAATCTCAACGCTTCCCAAATCGCATTCTCACATCAAACGCCTCATTAATCATCATAAGGTCCGACTTCGAAACGTACAGACGAATCTCTTGATATCGTTTATTTTTATTATCAGATTTCAGGTCACCCAGCTGCTCGTTCCTTTAACCGTCCAAAAACTTTTTCAATTATCTACGCGGTTCAAGAAAACGCCCTCAAAAATTCGCTCCAAACAGCTCTGTCCACAGCGATACACAAAAACAGTGTAGTTAAAACTTTCACTTTGCACCCGGCGTTTTCTTTCCCTGGATGTAGGTTAAATTTCTTTTACTAAACGAAAAGTATTATCAACACTTAATTGTTTCAAAACTTTAGAGCTTAATACATCTGTTCAAATTTATTATACTTCACAGAGTCACACAACAAATAGATAACAATAATCAAAACAATCCAATCGAGTACGTTATCCCGGAACTGTCAAAATACGATCGAAACGTTAGATTCGACTGTTAAACGCAGTGAAACACAACGTCTACTCCGACTTGCGTACGTAAACCGAATGGAGTGGCGCGTGCCACATGGTTGCGCCTTGCACCGTCACCGGCTAACTAAAGATGTTCCATCTCTTTCCTTGCAAGTCATTTACCGTAAAGCAGATAAGGACAAAGATCGCATTCAACTTTCAGACGCAGACCGCAAAGACAAGACAGGTGAATGTAGCAAACCGAAAACAAAAACTTTATTACTAAAATAAGTAAGAACTATTAAAAAATAGTAAAATCAACCTTTGTTTTCTAGCAACTTATTACAACTGAACATTGGTGCAATAAATGTTTACAATATATATTAAATATCGAACATAGGTATCGTTAAAACAGCAAACTCAGGCTAAATTTATTATTTTTATTGTTTCATTCTAAAAATAAGTCACGGTTCCACAATCAAACGAAAAAAGTTAATTGATAACTATACAAACAAGTAAAAAATCATTTTCTACAAGAACAGTACCTAAATTTTAAAAACATATTTTAGTAAATGGCCCAGCTCTCACGTACGTACATGTATTAGATTTTATCCGCAAGTACCACATTAACAACATAAAAAACATCCCCAGCTACTTTACATAAGCCATACAGTTATAGCAACAAAAAAGCTCCAAAACGCTCATGTTTCAGCTAACACTACATGCAATTAAAAAAATTCTTTAGTCAAAACAGTCCAATTGCAAATCGTAAAAACGAACATATTTGTATGTAGGAGTGGTACGCGTGGGAATATCCGGTTCACAGTTAGTATAGCGCATCACCCCATGGGGAGCAATTGGAACAAAGATTCAACAGGTGCACTTGCAGCTGCTTCCGAAGCCTAAATAGCTTAAGGGAAATCTTAGAAAGCCATCCGGCATTTCTGGAAGGATGTGGTTCTTTGTAAGGATGGTAAGGTTTTCGGTTAAAAAAAAAACTTGACGAGTAGCCGCATTTATATCCGCTTTATACCTTGAGGTGACAATAAATTAATTTTATTACTTATCTATCCTCCCGTGACCATGGTTGCTGTAAAGTATCCGAAACGTCGGGAATCAAAAGTTAATAATAAACCGCGATAAAATCCGAAAAAAGTTGTTTCATTAAATGAGTAAAATTCGCGTAAACATTAGAAAACAATATACTTATCTATATTTTATTTCGTTACTTAATTTTTACTTTAATAAAATTATTTTAAATTCCATTAAAATTTTAACGATTAAAATGCGAGTAACCTCAATTCAAATACAATTTTTATGTCGCATCATATGTTGAATATCGTTTCAACATTTGGTTAGCCGCGGGATAACAATAATTTATACATACAGTTTCATATTACAGTGGCGACACTCGAATTACAACGAAAAAAAAAATACACTCGAAGGGCGGTAGGTCTATGTCATTATTGTCAAGAAAACATTTATTAGCAAAATTCAAATAAAATTAACTTTTTCTGTTATACAAAAAGTTCGGTTCTTTGTTGCCAGTACTTTTTATTGCCTACGGCATTAAGTATAAAACGTGATAAATTGATTCGCTAGACTCATTTACCTATCACATATTTAATTATATTCGAATGTATTAAAATTTTAATTCTTAAAATAAAAACTAGCAGTGCATACAAAAATAACTAAAGCAGTACATAAAACTCGTCAACTTATAAAAAATGCTATTCTCGCGAGGCAACAATAATAATTATTTTATTTTCCATTAAAACATTTCGCATTTGCATATGAAAATAATTTAAAAATGATTATGCTTACGTAATTATAACCTGCAAAAGGCTAAAATAATAAAAATTGAAACATGTAAATAGTTTTAGTGAATATTTTCGATAATAATTATCTAAAAGATTAAGATATAAGATCTATTTTAACGTGGCAATGTTTAATGAAGACAAATAATTATTATTATAAAAATTATACACAATAAATCATAATTTCATAATGTGTCATTCGCACAACTCTCCAGCTGTAGGTAAGTGACATTAGATTTAATACGGTACTTTCTTTATATAAATAAATGACTTAAAATGTTAAAACCACAACGTTTTGCTGGATTTTCTCTTTCTAGAAACGTAGCATGACGCCGATGTGCATTCTGTGCAAATGATCGTTACTTTTTAACCGACTTCAAAAAAAGAAGGAGGTTACTCAATTCGACCGTATATATATTTTTTTTTTATGTATGTTCGGAGATAACTTCTTCGTTTATGAACCGATTTTGATAATTCTTTTTTTGTTGGAAAGGAGATATCCATAGTTTGGTACCATGATAAGGAAACCAGGATCTGATGATGGGATCCCAGAGAAATCGAGGGAAACTTTCAAAAATCGTAAGGGTGACTAGTAAATTTAATCATGTTTTCATTAAGTACTATAAAGCACTACTATTTAATAAAGGTCTGGAGTTGATCTGATGATGGAGAAGAAAGATAGTCGAGGGAACTCTTCAACAAGTTGTAGCAATTACCTGCTTTTTGAACTTAACTCGTTTCTATTGATGAGAACTTTGCACCTGTATGAGTTATAAGTGCCATTACAGTCTGATGATGGAGACAAAAGTTAGTCGAGGGAACTCTTTAACGATTTATAGCAATTACCTGCTGTTTGAACTTAATTCGTTTCTATTGATTAGAACTTTGCATATATATGAGTTATAAGTGCCATTTCAGTCTGATGATGGAGACGAAAGATAGTCGAGGGTACTCTTCAACGATTTATAGCAATTACCTGCTGTGTCGTCATCTGTGTCGCAGGACCAGGTTTGATGATAGAGCCCATAAACACTCGAGGGAATTTCTCAACAATTTACAGCAGTTACCTTTTGCTGTTTGACGACCGCTTTGATATAATGGTGCATGTGCCGTATCGGCGGCGCCTAAACACCGACGGTCGCGGGTTCTATTCCCGCTCGGAGTGGATATTTATGTTTATACAAATATTTATTTTCGGTGTAGTTGTTAATCCTTGTGGTTCTCCCAACCTAGCCTCAGAGAACACGCTAGGATGTCAGTCCCGGTTGTTATTACGTACACCTGATAGCGAACTTTACTCATAGTATGTCGACGCGTTAGCGTAGCGGTCACAGCACCGGCTGTTGCGCTGGCGTTAGTGGGTTCAATCCCCGCGCACGACAGACATTTGTATTGGCCATATAGATGTTTGTCATGATCTGGGTGTTTGTGCTTGTGTATTATGTATGTTTCCGAACCCCCGACATTAGAGAAAAAGCATCCTTGTTACGTCTACCCATCACTAAAAATTGTAAAATAAAATAATTTTTAACAAAAAAAAAACCGACTTCAAAAAGGAAACTAAAAAGTGAAAAATAAATTTACTTAGTACAAAGTAATTCGTATTTTGATTTAGTTAATCAGAAATGATTAAATAAATATTTTATAATTTTGAAGTTGGTGCCAAGTAAATACTACAACAACCTGGCTACAATAACAAATACAAACAACACACACACAACAAACAAGTACAAAAAATATTATTAGATATGTCAAAACAATAACAAAATAATAACAGTATTCAACCTAATAGTCAATGAAACAAATTATGAAAGAAAACTGAATACAACTTATGAGTAGATGCTAGAGTAGTTATTGTTTTACTGGGCACCGACTTCAAAATGATAAAATATTTATTTAATCATTTCTGATTAACTAAATCAAAATACGAATTACTTTGTACTAAGTAAATTTATTTTTCACTTTTTAGTTTCCTTTTTGAAGTCGGTTTTTTTTTGTTAAAAATTATTTTATCATTTAAAATGATCTTTTCAAACAAATGTCGAAAGAAGTGAAGTGAAGTTTTAAGAGGTTTTGTTCCTGCTTTTAAGCTCAGGTATTTTATATTATTTTCTAATGTTTACGCGAATTTCACTCATTATAATGAATCAACTATTTTGAATTTTATTGCGGTTAATTAAGTTTTTAAATGCCCAAAGTTTCGGATACTTTACAGCAACCATGATCACGGGAGGACCATGGGGCATTTAAAAAACTTAATAAACCGCGATAAAATCCGAAAAAGTTGTTTCATTATATTCAAGTATTTTAGCCAACATAATGAAACGGTGATTAAATGTTGTCTAAGATAATTGTATTTTTTTGAAATATTATATTTATTAAACTACACAACATATTATAAGAGTGCATAAATAAACTACATTTTATATGCAAAATGTTTACAAGTTATTATAATCAATAACATAATTGTGTTTGCTCGAAAACGAAAAAAAAACCGACTTCAATTACGTCGACAAGTAATACAACGTAGATCGACGAAAAAATAGTCAAGCAACTACGCGTTATCAAAGATTACTCAAAAAGTAGTTATCAGATCTCGATAAAATTTATATGTGACCACATGATAAACATCAGCTTTCAATTAAATTAAAAATTATCAAAATCGTTACACCCAGTAAAACGTTATTACGGATTTTCGAGTGTTTCCCTCGATTTCTCTGGGATCCCATCATCAGATCCTGGTTTCCTTATCACGGTACCAAACTAGGGATATCCCCTTTCCAACAAAAAAATAATTATCAAAATCGGTATATTCAGTAGAAAGTTATGCGGTATAATACAACGTAGGTCGACGAAAAAAGCGTCAAGTAAAAACGCATTATTAGATATAACTCGAAAAGTAGTTGTTAGATCTCAAATAAATTTAAATGGGACCAATTGGCACATACCACCTTTCGATTAAAACAAAATTTGTCGAAATCGGTCTACCCGGTCAAAAGTTCTGATGTAACATACATAAAAAAAAAAAAAAAAAAAAATACAGTCGAATTGAGAACCTCCTCCTTTTTTGGAAGTCGGTTAAAAAGTGTTAATGATGTTCCGTATTAGCGACTAGTTGACCTGCGTTTAACAATTTCATTGACATTTGAAAAATTATGGTTTTTTCCGTATTCTTATTTCATAGTAACGATGAGAGGCAGTCGATATTAATAAATAAAGAATTGTAGATACATACATCGTTATGATATCAATTTGAATTTGATTTTACGAGTAAAAAGTAAAAATTCCAGTTCTAGATCAATAGATGTGTCGAAATAAAACTTATACCAGATTTTAGTTCAGCCATAGAAATACGATCATTATTTACGAAGTTAGCATGCTATTTTGCTGAACTGATTTTGTATGTTGCCAAAACAAAGACACGCAGGAAAAAAATTGATTTTGTTTCTATGGCTTTCAAAAAGAATACATACATATACATATTACAAACAAAATAAATAAGTCGCGGGCACCGTAGATCCGCTAGTGACTATTGTTATTTGTATAGACATTTTAAGTAATCCGCTTATTATTATTAATGAGTGTACATACAAAATGTAAGGTATTTTTCTTCTACTAGATGACTAGCTATTTAATGTTGACTTACTTATCTTTTCAATGATATATCATTTCGGGACAGGCTATTGTCTTAACAATACACTAATGAGAGGATATATCAGTAATAATTACAAAATAAATTGTACACTGATTGTTGCCATTAAAAACACAACTTCTCAATAAAAGAAAAGGAACACTATCTAGCAGGAGTATAATTAAAATCTAATGCTTTTAATGGTTTTGTATCAAATGGCGCCAATGGAACTCAATTTACTATATAATTACGAATAACTGTTATATGTGTACTCATTTTATTAGCGAATCATAGTTTGTATTGTTTCGTATATACAAATCTTCTCTAAGACTTGATCAAGTCCTCCAATGTTATTTAGCATATTAAAGATCACGTTCGTTCAGTGATGCGATTTCTAATTATCGATAAACAATTATCGATAAATAATTATCGATATTCTTATTTATCTTGTACATATATTTACTATAACTAATTTGGACATAATTGAATTAATGAAGGTGCGTTTGCTGAAGGTCAATGAATTTATGTTACCTGTTCTAACTTAGTATTCGTATTCCCAATGGATTGTTTACGCAGAACTAACAATATAACGAGTAAATAGACAAGAAAACGCCTATATAAATATTCGTTACATTTGGCGATTAAGGTTTTATCTTTAGGAAAAAAATATATTATACATTTGAAACATGATGAAGCACATACGAAAATAATTTTTATGTAAACATGTATTTTTATACCAATTAACATATCTGCCACGACTAATATTAATAATTGTGTTTGCAGGCAAACGAAGAAAAACCGACTCCAATTATATCGACAAGTAATACGTAATAATAAGTAAAGTAAGTAATAATAAGTAATTTCGATTAAATTAAAAATCAACAAAATCGGTATACCCAGTAAAAAGTTAGGCGGATTTTCTAGGGTTTCCCTCGATTTCTCTGGGATCCCATCATCAGATCCTGGTTTCCTTATCATGGTACCAAACTAGGGATATCTTCCAAACAAAAAAAAAAGAATTATCAAAATCGGTTCATAAATGACGGAGTTATCCCCGAACATACATAATATATATATATATATATATATATATATATATATATATATATATTATACATTGAAAAAAAACCACTAATTTTTTTTTGTCTTCGAATCAACATCGAGAAACTAATAATCCGTTTTGAGACGCACAAATCGTGTCCCATCACTAGAGAAGTGATTACGTAAGCGATGCATCAGTTATGCAACTGCATGCTCCTCATTTGGCGGTCGTTACCATAGGCACTAAAACAATACTAGGCGACATCTCTATACTTAGAAATAGTGTTAAGTTATAAATTGATTTATTTTCGGCCTAGCCTCGAACCACAATATGGAAATTAAACTCAATTTAGAAATAAAATAATAACAAATCTTCGTAACGCGAATAACAAGACAATTTTTTTTAAAATAGATAATTATAAAGTTTTGATTTCTTCATTTTTGTAATGGATAGACACAAAAAGTAGTACAACAATTTTGAAAGTTCTTCTACCATTGGAATGCTACGTTATCATTGAGTTACAGAGGCTATTTATTATAACAAGAGAAAACAGAACACGCGTGAAAAGCCGTGGGCGGAAAGCTAATAATTTAGTAAAATAATTTCATACAATTATATAAAACAACTTCTTATGACTAATTTGAATTGAATAATACATTAAGTTTTTTTATAAATAAAGTTATCTAACTATAATTGTACTCGCTAAAATAACATTGACACATTATGAGCGTCTTTCCTTATTTATACCTATTGTTTTCCTTCAAGACCTCCACTGAAAAATTCCAGTCTACCAAGGATTGGAATTAACAAGTTTATAAATTCATCATATACATATTTACTCTGAACATATTTACTCTACACAATTACTAAAAAGTGGGAATCCTAAGTTTTTTTAAATAGGAGATTGTATATAAAATCGGAGAGAGTATAGTGCGGTGTAAGATTTATAAAGATATATTAGTTTGCTTAATACAACTAATACTGTCGTAAGCCAACATTATAAAAGGTAATAAAATATTCAGCTTTATAAAATACAGTAACACGACGCTGCATACGTTGATATATTTTTAAACTAACGTGATACCGTGACACACTTACGGTAAATTATATTAAGAAAACCTCATCTCTCGTTTTCATTCAGTGCAGTTTACACGGGAGTATAGAAACAACGCAGTCAGAGAAACTCATTACTGTAAAAGGTTTTTTTTTATTCTTAATATACATTAAAATATATATTACAAATGCCTCTTTTGATGTATTTACAACAGTTGTAATTTGGAACATGTCCACGAAAAAGTAGTTCAAGCGAATAGTTAATGATACCATGGGTTTGCCAAGATATAATTTTTGCTAGGCAATTGTTATTATGAGTCCACAATGAACTATCGCTTTGCAGTAACACTGCAGTGTTTGTTCGCTATGCCAAGATATCTATCGACAATGTCAATTAAGATTCAAAAACATATTTCAGCCGTTAATAATAGTTACAAATTATTTGAATTCACTAATAACAATTTCACTAACACAATAACATTTCAGAAGTACCTACGCGAACCTATATTTTAAATTTGATTTATAGGAATGTCCAAATCATATAAAAACTAGCTAACTCAATCTTTACTGTACCTATATTCCTGGGATATCCGACTCGAACTCTAATGACATAGAAATATATCCATGAATATTATTTTAATATTAATTATTGTAATAAAAGAAAATAAAAATAGGAATTGTACGAAAAACTGTCATTCTCAATCTATGGATAAAATAAATTAAATACAAGTATTGGAAATCTTAATCAATCATAAAATAGTGAGAAGATTATGTCATACTGACATTAAAACGATAATTATTTCATAACAATTAAAAAGACATTGCTACCGCTCTCAATTATCATTCATTAAATTAATTGCAAAACAATCTGATATCTGATTTAGTACACAATGTTGATTGCACTCGCCCAGCCTCTTTATTCGAAGGTCAATCAATAATCACAATCATGGCTTGCTGACTCAGACGGTCATAGTCGTGACAATAATGAAAAACGGGGTCCGGAAACACGCAATACACACAAGCACAAACACCCAGCACAAGCAAACACCTGAATGGCCTATACAATGTTTGGTATATCGGTTGGTTGATCGAATACGCGCCTGCCAGAGCAAAGCAAGTGCTGTGACCGCTGCGTCAGAGCGTTTTAAACAAATTTTATTATAATGAGGCTAAGACTTGATACCTAAATATTCATCACTTCAGCCTATCGCAGCCAAGTTGGCTGCTCAAGTTTACGACAAAAATAACGTGAACTCATGTGTTTTGCCCATAGTCACCCACCACGCTGGTTAGGCGGGTTGGTGACCGCAGGTTTGGCTTTGTCGCATCGAAGACGCTGCTTCCGCCCGTCTTCGATCTTTGTATTTCAAAATCAGCAGTTAGATGGCTATCCCGCCATCGGTAGGTGGTAGTGAAACTGTGTTATCCCTAGTCGCCTCTTACGACAGCCACGGGAAGAGAGGGGGTGGCTATATTCTTTACTGCCGTAGCCACACAGCTTACCTAGAGATTACTTAATAAGAACAAACTATGTCCATATTTTTATTGTTCAAAAAAAACAATGTCTTAAATGTAAATCGAAGGAATCCTACAAAAACCGGTCAGAGTTCCTTAGACGTTCAAATGCCAATGGGGTAGTAATCCCTTTTACATAAGTAGTTATTTCGTCTAAGCTATTTTAATACGATTCTCCTAGATTTACAGATTGGTCAGCTACTTTACATATAATTTACACATATCGTTTGCACAGATGACACTAAGGTGGATATGTTATAAATGTAACAAAATTTATTACTTTTTTTTATTTATTTATTTATTTATTTCTGTATTTACACAACATATTCAAGTAACAAGTGACAAAAAAGGAACAATCAGTTTCTAGGTGTAATTTGAAAGCAATTACTATTATGATCTCTACTTCTCCTAGCTAGGTAGCTGAGCTATCTGTATTAAGGAGAAGCGATTTGCCTCCCAAGAATTCTACAATTTTTACTTTTCATTAGTTTGCCACGAGTTGTTCAGAGTTCAAAGTTACATTATAGATTATAAAATTACATTATATTCTACAAAAGATAACATACATAATTTTTAATATTAAGTAGGTTAAGAGTGAAATAATAAAAAAACAAAAAACAGACAAAAACAAAAAAAATGAAATAAAATAGTAATTTTGTAACAGATATGTCTGCATGATTTCAACTAAGAGTTACCAATATGTATTTGTGTGTGCGTGTATGTAAGTGTATGTTGGTATATGTGTATGTTTGTGTTGGTGTGTATGTTTGTGTTTCTGTGTATGTTTGTGTGTGTGCAAGTATGCTGATATGTCTTTTATCAGGAAATTTGGTGGATGAAATACTTTTGTAATTTTGTGTAGACTTTGTAAAAACCACAAAAACGATACAAAACGATAACAAATTCAGTCAGTCAGTCAGTCAGTTCAGCCTATTGCAGTCCACTGCTGGACATAGGTATCCCCAAACCAATTCAATATATAAATTTTTCGATAAAAACTCAAGAAAGGTACAAAAATATTTTTAACATCATATAAGTCAAGATGTGTATATGACTTTTACGCAACGATCGAACAACATATATAATAACGACTAGCACTTGTATCATAGATGTTCTATTTGAAATCAACAATGTCATACATAAGAGCAGACGCCGTATTTATATTGTTCTTGTGGTAAAGAGACAAAAGGTCTTTCTGTTTTACAATCGACTACTAGTGTGTGGAGTCAAATAAATTATGCGTTCTAGAAGAGATGATAAATCAACTTGAAAACATAAAGTTGTAGATATATAATTTTTCTCTATATGATTTCTGTTATAAATACTATAGTTTAAGATTAATAGAGAAATAAATATAAAAAACACATATAACGGTCGTCGGTTCAGCAAGGTAGGCAACTTATTGTCTGTATTTCAAGTAACAGCCGATTAATATAGACAAATTTTATTTTTTGATTAATATAAATAATACATACGTAAACATATGTATATAACACCCAGCCTCGGTGATGAAATCAAACTCACAACCTTTAGATCAGAAAGCACAGTCACTTCAAACTGTGCCTAGTCTGCGCCTTCAATAATTGTGTTTGCTCGCAAACGAAAAAAAAACCGACTTCAATTACATCGACGAGTAATACAACGTAGATCGACGAAAAAATAGTCAAGTAACTACGCGTTATCAAAGATTACTCAAAAAGTAGTTATCAGATCTCAATAAAATTTATATGTGACCACATGATAAACATCAGCTTTCGATTAAATCAAAAATTATCAAAATCGGTATACCCTGTAAAAAGTTATTGCGGATTTTCGAGAGTTTCTCTCGATTTCACTGGGATCACATCATCAGATCCTGGTTTCCTTATCATGGTACTAAACTAGGGATATACTCTTTCCAACAAAAAAAGAATTATCAAGATCGGTACATCTAGTAGAAAGTTATGCGGTATAATACAACGGAGGTCAACGAAAAAAGCGTCAAGTAAAAACGCATTATTAGATATAACTCGAAAAGTAGTTGTTAGATCTCAAATAAATTTAAATGGGACCAATTGGCACACACCACCTTTCGATTAAAACAAAATTTGTCGAAATCGGTCCACATGGTCAAAAGTTCTGATGTAACATACATAAAAAGAAAAAAAAACTACAGTCGAATTGAGAACCTCCTCCTTTTTTGGAAGTCGGTTAAAAAGGCTAGCCAAGATACTCAATCGTATAAATGGACTGACTAATAGTATATTCGTGACTTGTTAAGTCGTGAGTTTGAACCGCGCATCTTTATTATTAAGATTGTTAAATAATTGTTAATTTATCGCGACCCTATCGTTTTATTATTTTATTATAATACAGCGAGTTCGCTTGCTCTCGGAATGAAATTCGGAAATCCAAACAATTTAACAGATGACGCTTCACACATGGATTAGCGGATTTATTTTCAGGTTTGCGTCGCAATTTAATATAAGTTTTGTTACTGTTATACGCAATTTGGTTGGTTGGTAATTATTTGACCATCGCATCAAATTTGATAAAAAAAATCTATATTTTAGATTGTTTAAAGATTATTTGAACTACTCTTTATTTTTATCTAAATACTTTTTTAAGGTAAATAGTAAATACTTATATAGTTTTTAATTAATTATTATCCAGTATCCAAATAACATAATAGACAACAGGGTAGAATAAGCGCTAACAGGACAGCGAGATCAGCGTTTGTCTGAATCACAGTTATTATGTATACATATGATTATGCGGTAAGTAAAATTTCTTTTAGAAATAAAATGTCATTTGAGACCACATCAAAAAATTATCATTCAGTATATCAAAATTTATATATTATTTTAGATCATCTGCAAGTCCTGCCGTTGTCTATTGCAAACCCGCTCATATTCAGCGATTGCAAGCCTTTCAAGAGAAAGAGGATGTGACGGAATTTCAACTCAGCTTTAGCAGAAGTCCGTACATACGTAGGAATACAATTGTTTCATGATTTTACTCGACCAAGGGGTTAACAGACACAGGCGAAAGGGTAAAGCTCTTGCTGCTTTTGTAGAAAACATACTGATGATACATTGTATTACGGACGCGAAAATCACAGTTTTTAAGCGTTAAGTCCTCGGGCTTTACACCCAGCGTCATCCTCTATTCCGATGTCATTTTAATTCGGAAAACGATCTCCCTATGAAATACACCTAAGTTTAAGACACTGTCTTAACTTGGGCCACATTCACATATGACAACATAAGCACATTTAAAAAAATGGATATAATCGGTCTGCATTCGTCTTTCATAACCAGTATGATTAAAAAATAAGCAGTCCACAAAAGGTTGTTATTAAATGTAGTTTTATCTATGGACCGAGACCCTCGCTTTCGTGAACCATAACGAAGGGTTTATACCCCACATATACGTAAACACAGATACGTAGTAAGTGACCAATATTGAATTGTCCAAGTGAGTCAGTACCTTCTATATCCCCGTCTATCCCGGTTGTTATCATGTACACCTGGATAGCGATCGTTACTCATAGTAGGGAATATATCCGCCAACCCGCATTGGAGCAACGTGGTGGATTAAGCTCTGATCCTTCTCCTAGATGGGGAAAGAGGCCTATGCCCAGCAGTAGGATACTACAGCTGAAGCGTAAACAGCATACCGGTTGGAAGATAAAAAGATGCATGCATAATTATTATGTACGAATAATATCTCATTAAAATCTAATCACAATTAATCTTAATCTGTAAGACAATGATGACAGAACCTGCGTAAGGGCGTAAAGAATAGAAACTACTACTAAACATGGAATAAAGACTTACCTCGACAAAACCATTATTGTAAAAACAACGTAACAGATACATCACACACGTCCACACGTAAAAAAGTTAAAACAAATATATGAAAAAAAAAACTTTATAATTAAAGAAATCAATAAAATATGCCAGTTAGTTTACCCTACAAAAGTAAAAGGGAATGTCAATAATGCATGCACCGAGGTCAGGATATTGAAATCATCTCGACTCTTACTTTTATATTCTTATTTGGGAGATGGGTAATAAATGTCTACACCTACTATGATAATATTGTATAAAGCTTGTTTGTTACGAGGACTGTATTGCAGCCAGTAAAGACCACTCCGAATAAGCTTTATATATTTTTAATGGTTTTATATTAATATATTAAACTAACATACTGTAATAGTAATAAATATTACGTGAAACAGAAAAAATATTTTTTTCTTTGTAAAAATATTTCGAGTATGATTTCATGATATTCATTAAAATAACAAATAATTATTTATCATTAGTCTTTCAATGGCTTGTTTCCAATTATATGAGAGAAGATATTGATTACGAATATTTTCTATACTTGTCAGTAATACATTGCTCTACAAGTTTCATTATTAACTTTCACAACCTTTTTATAGTCATCAAACTTTGTCCAAATATTTTATTATATCTTACTTTTTGTGAGCCGCAATCTGGACGGAGTTATTAACTATGTATGTATACTTATGTATACTATACCATTATTATATCCATGTACAGTAATTTCAATAATGATATCTTTATTTGTTGCAAATTAATAATATTAATTAAGGCTCACAAATACCTCTTTTCCTGGAAGTCAATGTCTATAAAAATCGGATTAACTTGGCGCCGTAGCAGGACAAGTAAATAAATGATTACTTCGATATCATTACAAACTAAACCACATTACATTAAAAGGTAAATAGCATATCAAGAATATGTTCGTGTTAACAATAGGAAGTATACACGTTAATTATTATTATTAGCAAAATATTTTATTAAAATTGCTAATATCCCTTATATTTTATTTTCAAAAATATTATTATTATTATTATAATTATTACTTTTTTTTTTTAACCACTTAATGTTATTTTTTTTTCTTTCCAATTATATTCACATGTATAATAATCTATATTTGTATAGCTTTATATCATATTTTTATGTTAGTAAATAATATAGTATGTACTTTAGTATTATTACTTTAGAAACACAGTGCACTGTTAAACTATTCATTGTTTTTGCTGCACTGTTTATCACATAAATTGTATCTTTTTTTTCTTCTGTAAATAAATAAATAAATAAATAAAATAAATAAAAACTTTTTGACAACGCGTTAGCGCAACTGTCACAGCACTTGCTTTATTGCTGTTGCGCTGGCGGTCGTTGGTTCTATTTCCGCAAAGCATATTTGTATTGGCTGGAACCCTGCCCCCTCCCTCCGACACAGGAGTGAATCCTATTATAAGGGGTTTTTAATGTTGTATATAAATGAATGTTTGTCTGTATGTCCTTTATAGAATCGTAAACTATGCATTTGATCATGTCATGATCTTCAGCAAAGTGTTGACCAATAAAAAGTTATAAAAAAATAAATCGCAGCAAAGCGCGCAAGGTACAGCATTTTTTTATATACCATATGTTAAAAAAGGCTGTATTACACAAAGGGTGGGCCGAGATGGACCCTTGTAGTATCCGAATGATTTATAACGTTTCATTATTTTTCATATTTAAAATCATAATTGTTCGGGTGCTTGCCACGTTTATTGTTTTGTTGAGATTCCTATATTTCGGCAATGTTTCAAACGCCATGATCACGTGGAACCTGACCTCCCCGTGATCATGGTGACGTGATCGACAAAAGTGATCGCGTTAGCTTAAAACAATTTATTACGTTTCACTTTATTTATAATCAGTTTATAGAGTTAAGAAAAAAATTGAGTTGTTCAAAACTTTGTTTGTGACTGGATCATGTTATGTTCATGTAATGTAATAAATGTAATGTAATAATTATTACCTATGTGTATCTTTTATCAATATATGATACCTAACTGTAACACACGTTTTTTATATCTGTATACTGAAGAAATTTGTAAAATGTCTGGCTAAAAAATATGTTTTTTTTTTCGTTATAAATAATAACGTGGGCATTGATTTTGGTCTCACAAGAATTTTTTTAAGCAATTTATAAATTAAAATACATTGTAAGTCTCTCTTTATTTTTATAATTAGTTTATTAAAAAAAAAGTTAAGGCTGCATGCAGCTAATAAATAAGCCCAATTTTATAAAATATACAGTTTTATTTTGTTAATACTATACTTAGTTACATACTTTTTTCCATGAATATAATTTAAATTTTTCAACAGGTTCATTCTGTTCAGGATATACTTTGTCGAAAAAAATGGCACTTATTACTTATGAATACAATTACGTGTATTCAAAGAGACTAGTTATTTATATATTATGGCAACAAAGTTTCTAAGCCATCGATCATGATAATATCGATCTATTACTTTTATGACTCTATATTGATCATGTTATTAATACAAATAAAGATTTGAGTTTACTAATGGACCTACATATTTAATGTTTACGATTCAAAATAGAAAACTTTTATTAGAAAACATTTTGTCTTTTCTATACTTAAATGAAATTTAAAAACAGTTTAAATCGAAACAGTTTTAACGTAGACTTATGACGGTTATATAATTTTAGTTCTGAATTTCTTATAATTCTTTTAAGATGTTGAATTCTAAAACTGTTTTAATATAAACAAAGTTTCGACGAAAGGAACAAAGGAATGAGTTAATGCGAGCTTCCTTTTCGAAATATCTTTAAATCTATCGTAAAATAAACAAATAAACTACAACTCAAATAACTTCACATAATTCTTAATCTTTGGATTCCCTTTTCCAACATTAGTAATTAATACTTGTTTAATTTTTATTACTTTATCGCTTGATCCTCTGCTGTCTTAAATGCAAACTACTTCTTAAAATATTACATCACTTAAAGCAATATTATTATAAATTAAATATTTATTTATAATAATATAATATTAACAATAAATTTAAGAAACAAACATACATCTTTATTCAATGTTTAATACGAATTTTAAAACTAGTTATAATATAAACGCATTTATAAATGCACTATAATTATGGACAGATAAATAAATTAAAAAGAAAATGTTCATCACATCGTCGATGTATGTAATTCAATATAAAATTATTTTATTTATTTATTTACTTATAAGGGATGGTACACAGCACAGAAAAAAAAAATATAAAACAAACAAGAATTAAATATAAATCAAAAAGGCCAATAACGACCATCCATTCGTTTAAAATTTAAATTAACAAACGTGAAAAAAAAATGAGAAAAAAAAAACAAAAAAAAAACAAACTAATAATTAATGTACCTAATTTGATAAAATGTCAATATTTGTTAACGCAGTTGAATATCTCTGAATATTTTAATTTATAACGTTGTAGACACACGGATGCGGGTATTAAAACTGTAAATATTATTTCGGTTTCAGTCGGAGTTAGTATAGGGAATGATTCCAGAATATTCGATGCTGTCTAATAGTTTAAATTACAGACTTTGTACAAATACTTTTGCTGTTGACAATGACAACTGATGATGTATTTTCAACCGACTTTCAAAATTAAAGAGGTTATTAATTCGACTGCATTTTCTTAATATGTGTTATAACTATAAATATATTTGAATATGTATTATTTTAAATTCTATACATGTAGAAGTACGTGTAAATAAAATTAAATACAGAGAGAAAGCTAAAATAAAACCTTTTTCGTAATTTCGTTCGTATAACGTAATTAAAACCGTTAAAGGTTTTACAAAATTATTGTACCAAACCGACAAGTTAAAAACGAAAGGGTGAATAACAAATACGCCGGTCCTTAAATCTTCAAAGTCAACCAGACCCAATTTTATGGAACAATCAGTTCTTTATAAATATTTATATTTGAGATGCATATCTTAAGAAGTCCCTATCTAATTTTCGTTTCAAAATGGTACTAATCAAAACTTTATTTTTAATTGAAGTGTAATCTTATATAATTTACTAATTATTATGATACATAGACATTTCATAAAATAAACCAAATTATTAAAATTTCAAAGTGCAGTATACCTTTTCAATTTGGTAATGCTAAGGGCTATCTTTAAAGTCATTGAACATTTCAGTCAGTTTAGTTTAAAAAACTCAAATTGAAGCTGCATACTATGATTTTATAAAGTGATGTAACGTGACTGACCATGTCACGGCCTTGACATTTTACTGACATTGAGGAACGAATTCGCCAAACTGCATAACATAATATTAAAGAGTAATATTGTTCGAAAGAATTTTGGTACTGACTGGTACTTTCTAAAAATAATAATTTTCGAATTAAATTTGATTAAATTATACCCTACAAAAGATAACGCCACAGTCTGTGAGTGCGCAGTAGTAATAAAAAAATGTCAATTATTTTGAAAGATATCGAATTACAATCAGGTTAAAATCGCAAGAAACTACACGTCGATAAAAAATTCTACCTCTGGGTATTGATATATCAACATTGAGACATGTCAAAGATGACATTTATTTTTACGGTCTTAAATTGTATTGAGGTGGTAGTCTCGAGTCTCGACAATATTTATTAATTTCTTCTTCTACTTCTTCTTTGGCTTTAGCTATTGATTAATTTCTTTTGTGTTTTCTGTATTACATGTTACATTAGTAAGACCGTCCGTAGGCACTAGAGTTCAGAATCGAGTAATCCCGGTACCGAAAGAACCGGTAATTCCCGGTTCTGTTAAGATAAAGTACCGAAAATCCCGATTCTCAAAAAACAGACCGCTTTTGGGAACCCTAGTAGGTACTGCTTGCTATTGTATTTCTGCACTATTGGCAATATTTACCAATTCATATTATTATATTGTTACCTACATGTAATTTTATTAAAATATTTTTTAAATGTAGTCAATGACAAAAGACCAGAGCAACAGGTAAGTTCAAAGCATAGGGCGTGACGAACGTTACAAGATAATTCTATCATGCTCCGCTTACCACCCCACAAATCTTGATACCTTTTAACATTTCCGCCTATTATTTTTACGAACCGCCGCACCACTGACTGTTGAACTCGAAACGGTCATTTATCTTGGTGGAAAAATTGACCAATATCTTAGTCTTTTGTAACTGTTTTTAAATTAAAAAAAAAGTATCTGTACACTTCATTTGTGATACTTAAAAATCAAATTATTTTGTGCTATTTCTTCAGTTTCCTTTGTGATATGAATTAGTTTTAAATAAGCAATAATCTGTAAATTGAGTCTAATATTTTTTAAGTACTTAGCTCTAGATTTGCTACTCCTAGCATAATTAAGACAAAATATACTTCGTTTACCTTTTAATAATATGTCTATATTCTGTTGTTAATAATGTTAAGTCAGGAGAGAAAACTATTGCCATGTAATTTTTGAAGCTTTTGTTACCAAACTTGCGATTCTATACTCGATTTTTAATAAAATTAAAGCTTTATTATTTTAGTTAAGAAATAAATTATATTATAGTTTACACATATGTTTATTGACATATAATATATAAACAGAGGTACAAATCGTATACATTTATAAATATTTGTGTAATAAATGTAGGAAAATAAATAGGTAAAAAAAAAGTATAAAAATAAGTTACCTGAGAAAAATATGGCGGTAGTACTGCCCTCTGGTCGTCTAGCCTGGAACATTGTACTCGTTCAAGCAACTCGAATAGTTCGTGCTGAGCTCGAGCGCTACCCGTTGTAGTCGAGCTCCATGGCGCTGCAACGTGCTGCCGCCTGTGGGAAATTACATGAACTACATTATACATTCCGGGTAATGTGTCGTCGTAGTTTGAGTGAAGTCAATGCGATGGCGCTACTATAGCTTTAGAGCTCGGAGAAAAGAACAAAAAATTTATTATATATACCTACTATCGTTACATATAATAATAAAAAAAAATTGACATAATCAGCTCATATATTTCTTTGTGTAGTTTAATCATAATAATACGTAGGTAGGTAAAATTTAATTCAATGTCGTCAAATTTTTATTTTTGTAAATAACTTATAAACGTTATAATATATTAAACCTGACTTAAAAATATTGCAAGTACCTACATTGCCTGAATAATTGCATATAGGTATATACAAATAGTATTTTAAAGCTTACCTTTGATTATCCTCATAACATATCTTATCCGTTATAACATTTTTTTTGTATACATATTTTTTATCAATTGTTTTTTAATTTTTTGAAAAGATTTAGAGTATGTGATATAAGAAATCAGATGAGATAACTTGCATAATATTATTATGTAACATAAATGTAACGTTATACATCGCTGATTTCTACCATGTCCCATTAAAAGTAGCAAACTGGATTAGACTAACCAAGCGAATGAACGTCCCATAGCAAAAACCATTGTCAAGGTTTTACTATCAATGACATTGACGGGCTTTAACCATAAGCCTATAACGCATGTTTACGTACCAAATAATAAATTTAATGATCGCTGTTCCGATTGAAATGGAAAATTTTAATGTTATAGGTAATGTGATATATTTAATTAATTATGTTTTATACACATCCATAAATATTTATAGATATTATAATAACAAATAAATATACAAATCATATTTTGGACAATTATGTCTTCAAAAAATAAAGATTTCCTACAAATATATTTTAAGTAGTTTTGTATGAGGGATAATTAAAATTTGTAAAGTACCCAAACGTCAATCCGAAGTCTAGCAGGTTTACGTTCAAACCGATTTACATGGAGACGAGACCTTTACCTAGCAATAGGACGTTTAGAAACTGTTTTAGTTCGGCATAAAAACTAATAAATATTATGCTCAAAAACTGTAAATATTATTGAATAATAAATTGAAAACCAAAATCAGTGTGACAGTTAAAATTAAAATGATCATTTATAAATAGTAAATACGTACATATAACTTTGTTTCAACGCGTCTGAATTGCAACTTAATTTCAAACTGAATTTCATTAAACTAAAATTTACATTGACGGTGTAAAGTACTCACAAAATCCATGTCATTGCACCTAAAATTGGCAACATAATTCAAAATAAATTACTAAAACCTTGATAGGTCGTCCTAAGTAATCAACTATGTGACAGTAATTAAAATATTATTGAAAATATTAGAACTAAGAATAATAGACACATCTGAAAATAGACATGATAAACATCAGCTTTTGATTAAATTAAAAATTATCAAAATCGGTACACCCAGTAAAAAGTTATTGCAGATTTTCGAGAGTTTCCCCTGATTTCTCTGGGATCCCATCATCAAATCCTGGTTTCCTTATCATGGTACAAAATTAGGGATATTTCCTTTCCAACAAAAAAAGAATTTACAAAATCGGTACATCCAGTAAAAAGTTATGTGGTATAATACAACGTAGGTCGACGAAAAAAGCGTCAAGTAAAAACGCATTATTAGATGTAACTCGAAAAGTAGTTGTTAGATCTCAAATAAATTTAAATGGAACCAATTGACACACATCACCTTTCGATTAAAAAAAAATCGTCGAAATCGGTCCACCCGGTCAAAAGTTCTGATGTAACATACATAATATATATATATATATATATATATATATAAAGTCGAATTGAGAATCTCCTCCTTTTTTGGAAGTCGGTTAAAAATGAAAAAAAAGAAATATTTTTTTTAATGTAACTCAATAGTTATAAACATATATTAATGGCTCTGCATTTTGCTTTTGATGTTCGTTACAGGCCCGGTGTAGTAATCAATGAATAATGTCCTAATTACAGTCGTTTAACGGCACGAGACCAACGTGAAATATTCAAATTTTGTAAAGCGTATTATTCCCGCATATAAACGATGACAGTAGAGCATAACTTTTTGGAAACCGGTACTTTGTTTGTATATCTAAATATTTTAAACAATGGCGAGCGTGCAACCCCATCAGTTGTCCAGTATCAAGTGAAAATTACACATTCAGTACGAATAATGGTCAGAGATCCGTGATTTATTGAGTCAATTAAGTGACCATTCATTTGATCCCCTTAACAGCTATGCGTTATGACCTAAATGGTTTTCCAAATTAAGACCGTTCCCCTCTTGCAAAAACCGGTCCCGGGGTAACTCAATCAACGAATGTTTGTTTTTCGGCTAGCTCTAATTTCGTGGCGATGAAAGGCTGCCATTGTTGAGATTCATGTGATTTGAGGGCAGATGCTATATTTGTAACAATGATTGTTTTCTTTTAATTAAACGTCGTTATAAACGTTTTTCTAAACATTTATAATGCTTCACGACATACAAAAAATTGCAATAAGTTACAAAAAACAGTTTTTAAGTAATTAGATTCAAATGTAAAATGATTGATAATTTAAATTGGTCGTTTATTTCCTTTTTAATTTAATTAACTAACTTCCTGTTATTATTTTAAGTCAAATTAAAAACAAAACTATTATACTATGGGACATTTTAAAATAAAGCTAACGAACAGTTTAAAGTAGTTTAAGGGTGTTGTGTCATTATAATATCGGGCACCTGCCAATCCTGCCATCCTAATCACTACACCTACGTTTTCTATTAACCGACAGCTATAGTTAAAATCGATCTTATCAAGTATCGTAAGTTACATGCTTGATAGGACAGTCGATGTTATAAAACCTCCCTACTTTGGTACTAAATTGTTTTTATTTAATCGCTAACCACGAAATTAAGTGTCTATCAATTATAAAAAGCCTTTGACGCTCTTCTAATATATTTTTTGTTGTAATTTGATAGAAGTTAACGAAGAGATAGGAGATAGATTTATTGGGGTGTTTAAAATATCCTAATTAAATAAATGCAAGCAATCTTTCATAATAATAATTATCTAATATGAGGGTTGATAGTGTAGTTCTTTTTTTAAATGTTTTTTTTGTGATAAATGTCGTTACGAATTGGATACACTTGTGCAGTCTGTTCATGTTTTAGGAAAAGTATATTTTTTACACAGTGATTTTTAGGTTGCCTGTTTGATGTTACATAGAGTGAGATTGGTTCATTAGTTGCTCTATTGAGCTGAAACTACTATTTATCTATGTATTTAAAACTATTTTGTGTGTATATAAAAACTGAATTTTTTTTATATCACTAGGTCGGCAAAAGCGTACGGCTCACCTGATGGTAAGCGATTACCGTAGCTTATAGACACCTGCAACACCAGAAGCATCGCAAGCGCGTTACCGACCCAATTCCCAATCCCCCCAGGAGCTCTGGTCACCTTACTCACTAACAGGAACACAATACTGCTTGAAAACAGTATTATTTTGCTGTGATCTTCTGTAAGGTCGAGGTACTACCCCAGTCGGGCTGCTCCATATTTTGAGCAGGAAATTCCTGCTGTGCCCTACCTCAGTTAAATAATCTAGACACTATTTTTATTCTGAAATTCCTAGTTGGTAGTGATTCAGGCGTTACGAGGTACTGGTAAAAAATGGTTAAAAATGCAGCAAACTGTGATTGAACCATTCATGACTATTTTATACAGATACGTATGACTACGATTCCGTCCCTTTTATGAATATTTTAAAACCTTACCCTATATACTTACACGATTTTGAGCTTTAAATAATGATTGAATAAAAGTGATTATTCCATGGCTTTACGTTGTTGAACGTGGTTTAGTGTATTGTTTACCTAAAGCACATTTTTTTTATTTCAATAATATATTACGTTTATATCGTTTGTAAAGACATACGAGTTCTATTTATTACATGTTAATTTTAGTTATATACTTAAGAGTGATTTTATCATAGAACTACTTTGGTAATATTACAATATATGGTATGCACTAGGCACATAAAGAACGGTCTTATATTATTTTAAAAATGTTTACAGTAAGAGTTGAGAGTTAGTTGAAGGTAACGCACACAACACAAAATAATTCGCCATGCAGTCTCACAGTAGAATAGCGGCAGAATACCGAGCTACATATTTCGGATTTTCCCTCGAAACATGTAAGTTTCTCTTACGGTATTATCCTTTATTGCTACAGTTATATTTTTTTAAATTAATTTATTACTTCACAATCTCGCAATTTGGTAACACGAATTAGATACTTAGTTATTTTAATCGAAAAAGTTTTTATTGACAGCTGCGAAAAAATTATAAACGTCGAAATAAATTCAGGAGCCTTAATAATATTAACAGAAAGGCAAAGCAATTTTAATGTAAAATAAGAAATTTCCGTCTCTTCATCCAACTTACTCAATTAGCAGGACAAACGTAGGTCTTATCCTCACAATCAACAAACTAAGTTAAGAAAATTCAAAAATTCCCTCGAGTCTTGTGGAATGTTTTGATATTGCGGGTCTTTAAAACGGCCTTTTATAATATAAAGAAAGTAAAATAAAAGTATTAATTCTTCTAATGAAATGTTAATACATAATTAATAATTAACTTAAGACCGTTTTAAATCTCGGCATTTATAAAAATAGCTACGTTATCCCATTTATATGTAAACACAAAAATATGATAAATACAACATAATAGGTATACTTACTTCGAGAATCTTCTTATTATGTCGACTTTTTCTTTTATAAATATAATATTGAAACATAACTAAACGTCCTCCCTTTAGCTATAGCGATATTAATATACAAATCATTTACATATGATATTTGAATACGTGCAATAAATCAAAGTGAAACGAAATGCGGGGGTAGTAACGTAAAGCGGGGGTAGTATTCGTAAAGAAATAAAAATACAATCTCACTTTAATTCTTTTGTTTAAAATGAATAATGCAAATAGTGTTACTTCAAGTTACTTCTAGGTAATAATAACGTTTTATTAGCACAATATAAATATAGTCTTTTCATAATCAAACAAAAAAAAATACCTTTATAGGACCTCAACCTAGTAGTAATATTATTTTATCCATTTAAAATAGGAAACTCTTAATTTCTTTATTTAAATGATTAAAATAAAGGATCATATTTAAATTACGTAAAACATTATAATTATAAAGGATTTGTATGGATTCTATGTACTTGGTTTTCAGCGTTCAAGTTTGACAAAATTATTCCTAAACGCTGCAACGCTGCGCGAACATGTGCTGCTCTCGTAAAGGTTTCGATATTGTAATAATGTAAACATTATTACAAGGAATGCTTTGAAACTGTAACTTAGGGGTGAGAAACTTTAACAATAAGATTTTCATAAAATAATAATTATAATAAATATGCAACTTTTTTGTATATCTCGGAGACGAAAACGGAAAAGTCAGTTTTGGCCCACCGCCCTGGGGCTAGCAACACTGTCGGGAGGCTGGCAGCATGGGGATATTCTGTCAAGGCGACAAGGCGTCAATATACATTGCACGCGGCAAGATTAAGAAGAAATTTGTGAAAATCACTAAAAAAGAAGATTATGGCATTTACGATGTAGTTTCTCTGCTCGATTATCCCACTATTCGCCCACATGATGACTAACTATAGCTAGAATAAGGCTGTCCTCGACACATATACTGTATTTTATTTATTTAACTCAAAATAACGTATTCTTAGCTAGGAAGAAAGACTTATCTTTTATGACATTACTATTTAATAAAAAAAAGAAAAGATACATAATTGAGCCAACATGATAATACTGATACTGCCATTAATATTCAGTTTCTTTATTGCGCATCAAATTTAAAATTAATAACGTAGTAAAGAGATTCACAAGAGAAAATAGAGTAAGGACGTATACAATAACATACCTAAATATATATAATTGTATTATATCATCTATCAGCAATAACTATAAATATTAGCATATTATGCCCAGGCGCAGCATCTCGCGCGATCCGGTTACGAGATCGATGTCAGTCACAGTCGCACGCGCATGACCGACACTTGACACGGCCCCCATTTGTTATTAGACTCACTATCTGAGAATCAATTTATAAAGGTGTTTCATAATACACGTAATAAAAAGTGCTATTGTTGAACGAATTTTAATTTGATAAGCGTTGTTTTGCATCATGTACTTTTGGTCTATTTTTTATATGTCAATGTTATGTTTGTCGTATCTATAGTTTGGTACTATTTTTTAATCAGAATATCTTTGTTAATTTATACTAGGCTTTCAAACATTTATTTACGTCGACACGAGTGAAATCGCGCTGGTCATTGAGTTAATAAATAAAAGTGAGAAACATTATTAGTAAATATTTTAATAATATATTTGGGTTTTGTCATCATATACAAATCACATTGCGCGATGACATATCATAGCGCAATTCCTTATTTACTTCATTTATACTGAAAACATTTTGAGAAGAAAAATAAAGTTATATAAACCATTATTAATTATTTATCATTTATACCCAGTTATAGTAAATTTACGAACGCTTTAGCGTAATGGTGCGTGCGCCGTGTCGGCGGCTTCTAAACACCGACGGCCGAGGGTTCGATTCCCGCTCGGAGTGGATATTTGTGTTTATACAGCAATTTATTTCCGGTCTGGTTGTTAGTTTTGTGGGTCTCCACACCGTGCCTCTGAGAACTCGTTTAACTGTCGGTCCCGGTTGTTATCAGGATCACCTGATAGCGATCGTTACACATAGTAGGGAATATATCCGCTAACCCGCATTGGAGCAGCGTGTTGAATTAAGTTCTGATTATTTAAGTTTAAGTATTCTTTAAGCAGTAGGATATTACTGGCTGAAGCGTAAGAGTAAGCCTATAGTAAATTTATAGTAGCGGCAAAGCACTGACAAATGTCACTAGTGCTGCAACTGTAATAGTACGAGATCCGAACTAGAGACGAACTACATCCATCTGCTTAATAGATGAAATTTATTTTATAATTATTTTAGTATATTAGAAAAATCCTGGCCAGGCTAAATTTAAATCAAAATTGAAAAAAATATTTTTTATTTAAAAGTGCATCTACGAGTTTAAAGAATAAATTAAATACTTAACGATAGTATGAATTCTGTAGAAAATGCATACATTGGGCTATCTATCATTTTCCTGGCATAACTACTAGGTAGCAGGTATAAACAGGTATGTTAATATATATTGTTCTAGTTAATTCCACATTTCATGTTTTAATAAATAAATCCAACATCAAAATGAACGCTGTTTTATTGCAAATATGATGGCATAGAGTTGCCTGCTAAAAGTCTGGTTTAAATGATAGTTGCTGAATATAATATAGCCTGGCCAGGAATTTACGTATAGACTTTAACAGCAGTGGATATAAAAGGCTATTAAAACCTGTTTCTCCTTAATAAACTACAGTTTTTAGGTTTATATTTGCGAATAGAAATATATCAAAATTATATTTGAATTCTATGTTAAATAAGAATAATATATCAAAATACTTTCTGTCTTGGATACCGTCATCCATCAAATAGTACCTACAATATTATTCAGCCGGTGAAATAGGTCCTAAAGAAGATAATTATTTAAGTTTTATCCATTAAGCATATGGGTGAAGATCACGTCTAGTTCGTATCTTAGACTATAAGTAACATTTGACAAATACATATACATAGAAGCACATTTGTAAGAAATGTATTATAGTAGTCTCAGATTAATAAACAAAAGGATAGTAGTTATATTATTACAATAATAGATAAATTGCAGTCGAAGCTTCCGTGTCGAAACCTAGCAAAACTGTTACTAAGCACGAACATTATGTCGTGAAATCATACGATATCATGAAATCTATCTGAAAGGGGTGGAAATAATACAAGATACGCTGCAAAACATTGTTCGTAGCGTAGATGACAGTCGCACTTGACGTTACAAAAGCCTTTTTAAATAGAGTCTGGGATACGTGAATCACAACAAAGAGTCTCTTCCTGGGATATCCCTAAGCATATGGGCTAGGGGAATTTTAGGGGAGCACTTACGTATAACATCTCGTGTTTATACCATATGTACATATATGAAAACCGGAACGCGTTTCTGACATGATTTTAAAATAATTTTCTAAGAAAGGCTTCAGTTTGTATCATTGGTTTTAAATATTAATTTGAAAATAAGACATTAAGCTGATATGAAACAATAGTTTTGGAATATCAATATTGAAAGCGATATTAAGCTTGTTTATTTCATAGGAATATATGTGTCATGACTATTAAAATTATCATGAACGAGGACATATTAAGGATCATTATTATTTAAATTTAATTAATGCATATTTCATATAATAACCATAAATACGATTTTTAATAAAAATATACTAACTAATTTAATAAATTATTTTTATATGTATACTTTGTTATTTATTTATTAAAATAGAAAAAAAAAACAAAAACAATTATCTAATAACATACACTTGTTTCATGACTAATTTATCGAGACAACGACTATAAAATCTTAAAAACGAAAACCAACACCTAGAATAATGACAATTTAAACAACTGAGGATAAATTAAAATAACTTAAAAATTATTTATTAATATTTCAGAAGGACAAAAATTTGATAAAATGCTTGATATTTTGGGGTAAAATATTTTAAAGATTATTCTAAAGTCTGAACCAATGGTGAAGGTATAATGCTCATAAAAGGTCATAGAGGTTAGTTGACAGTGTTTCTTTACTAGAATTAGTCATTTCAAATCAGGGACGGAGAAAAAAATGCTTATTTAGACCCTTAAACGTCATTTTAAATTTAATCGAAGAGGAATTTCGTATATGTTCTATATACACATATAAAATGTAATTATACTCGTACATATAAAAATACACAATATATAGATAATAATAATTCATTTAATTTATAACGTTTCGATTTTTAATTTTGCAGAATTTGATATTTTTTGGCAATAACAGGTAACTAATATAATAATAGCAGGTTCATTAATTAACGAAATAATTGTTATTAAATCTTATATGTATATAAAATTCTCGTGTCACAATGTTAGTTCCCATACTCCTTCTGAACGGCTGGATCGATTTTTATGAAATTTTGTATGCATATCGGGTTGGGCTGAGAATCGGCCAACATCTGTTTTTCATATCCCTAAGTTATAAGGGTATGTATGTCAAAATATCGTTTGCGGGGTCAGCTAGTATAAATATATGTTTTTGTTATTTTAGCGTCATTGAGTGTATTTTTATAAGCGTCCCATGTTATGGAAACAAATGCCTGAAATCATTACAATGCGTTGTTTAAAAGCTATAAGTTAAAACGACACAATGACCTTAATTAACAATTACTGTTACTCAATGAATTAATAAATGCTGCCACGAAAATGTTGCAAAAAATGTGAAGGAATGAAACCAAAATGAAATTTTGCTACATATACGGATTTAAATTGGAAGCAATTTGAACGTGACTGTTTAACAAATATCATAAAAATTTACAAATTCCATTTCATTTCACCTCAATAGAGTAAATATTGTATCGAGTAAGGCGGATCAATAACTTTTACATATTTTAATTACATGATAATTTATTTAATACATTACATAAAAATATTCAACTTTGTTTCAACATCTGGCGCGTCTTAATGCTGTGCTTGCGTTTTTGTACCTCCTTACGCGGCAACACTTTATCTAAAAGAACGAGCGAGAAATGACAACGTATATGGATAAAGATGCGTTTAGATATTTATCCATTTATAGAGTTACAAATACAGTAAATTACTAACCTTATTTATGGATCTGGTAGTGTGAGAGAATAAACAGAAAATTTAATACAAGTTCTTAGTGTCTATCGAATAAGACGGAAGCAAATATTCGAGTTGGTTTCGCTTGTTTAGCTTTCAAAGTTATTGTTTAAATCTGAACACATGGTTAAGTAGAAACTAGAACGTTCTGTGTTTAGGAAAGTTTGATTGTGTTTGCTGTTACTGATAATACTACGTGTTCTAGAGCTCTAACGTTTTTGAAACATTTTTTTACATATTGGATATTAATTAACATAACAAAACTAGCTGACATTATTTTTTTCTTTCATGATTATATAGATTGTTATTATAATATCCTTGCCTTACTATAACGAAAAAAAGAAAGAAAGAACGATTTTATAATTTACTAGTGACCCGCCCCTACTTTGCACGGGTGCAATGCTGATACTAAATATAAAATATAAAATAAATATTTGCAATTTTTTTTTTTGCAATTCAAGCGCATAAAAATGTGTTTATTTACGACATCACGATAGAAACCTCTAAAACTATCAGTGTTCCTCTTATATACTATGCATGTATTATACATATAAAACTTCCTCTGAAGTCTTTTTATTTACTAAGGAAAACAGCATCAAAACCTGTTGCGTAGTTCTAAAGATTTAAGCACACAGACAGCGAGAAACGACTTTGTTTTATACTATGTAATAATATAGATATTATTTTCTTCTGTTATATTGTTGCACAAAAATCTGTACTCGTGAATAAACTTTTGACGCAAATCTTAAATAGTGCTCTTTGTATTTATATTCGCTGCCTTTCAGTACATGTTATCATAATCTTCAGCTGATCTTAGCAGGATGGGCATAACTCCTGCTGAGCGGTCTTGTAAACCCGCTGTTTATTGAGACATTACTCATTTATATTGCCCGCTTCACTACACAGTGCGCTACTGTTCTTGGGAATTATGGGAACAAGTTCAAGACCACAGAACTGAAAATAGCGACTGTTCAGAACATTCTTAGATATCACTTGCGGGGGACGCCGGTTTTGTTTTAAGTTTTTGTTCTAAAATATATTCATTACTAAAAAAAGTTTTGTGTAATAATAACATTAAAAAATCTACTATTTTATGAGAACAAAATATTATTTTAATGGCGAATCAAATTTCTTCATTAGGAAGCCAATTTTATTTAATGGAATGAGTCCGGATCAAGGCCTATGTGCTGTGATGACCTCTTGTCTACTCAAAACTGTGAACAAATTATTTTAACCCTGTGAAAGCATTACCGCTTTAGTTGCAAACTTTTATTAAGACATATAATACGGTATAATCTTTTGACAATCGCGTTACGTAATATGAAAAAGTATTTTAATTATTTTTAATCAAAGTGTGAGATCACTGTTTTATTATCTATCCCGATATATTATATTTTACGGCAAATTTTACACAGTCTTCAGTTTTAATCACTAAGGGGGCGTTCATAAAATACGTGAGATGTTTAAGAGGAGGAGGGGGTCGAGTCAATCTCATCTAATCTTACGTTGGAGAGAGGGGGGGCCTCGGCAAATAAAACGCAATTTTTTTCTAATTGAAACAAAAAAAATTATACTATTTTGGTCCATTTAATCCAGATTATACATGCCTAAGATTTTATCTTAAGTGTAATCGTAATACGATTAAGATCATTCACTAATTCGTTCGAAAGAAAATAATTTTATTCTATACATCTACTGACTGTCTGATTACTAGTCTTGACTAGTAGTAAATAAAAGCACGAAGCATTTTTTTTCCTTTTTACAATAACAATCCAACGCGTTTACGTAAGAAACCCACATTTTGACAAATCTCGCGTGAGAATGGGGGTTGGGGGAGGGGGTTGAATAAAATCTCACGACATCTCACCAAGGTGACAGAAAATTTAAAAAAAAAACACTTCACGTAATTTATGGACGCCCCCTAATTAGTTTTTAAGGTTCGTTTGACTCGTTAGGTATACTGATAATGTATTGAATTAAATTAACCTACTTATACAAAATATACCTAAATTTTTACTAGTTCCGTGGACTACTAGGTATGTACACTGGTATATACAGAGTATACTTTTACATGTATATATTTTCTACCTTTAGTATATTTGGTATTATGTACCTTCACGGTAACAAATGTTCTTCATTTGTTATGATAAAGGTAAAATACTTGTCCCAGGCTTCCTGGATCCACATCTACCTTCGAGGCTCGAATAAATTTATTAACAAGAAACATTTCGTGACCGGCCTCGAACGTAAGTCACCTTATGGTTGTCATGATGAAATTCAGCGTAAGAGATTGCATTAAATAGAAATTCGACTTCAGAATTTTAGTACTATTAATGTTACTTTTATGCTATTATAAGAATAATGTTAAAGTATTACAATAGTTTAACGAATTAAAAAAATGAGAAAGGATGAATTGAAAAATAGATTGTTTTTTTTTTGTGTTTATGGGATGATTGATTTTATGCGGTCAGCATATTACATTATATGTATTTGCAGCTCTCAGTTGAAATAAGACTTTTACTACTAGTAGCGAAAATCAATGTTACATTTTTTTTATAAAGAGGGTTTTAATCAAAATTTTAATCAGTTTCATAATTTCTTTTTCCATTTTTTGTGAAATTTTGTTTGAAAAATTATTATTAAAATATAGTCAAGTAGATACATACATGTAACTGTCCTTTTCGCACAAATATATGTTGACTTTTTTTATACATTTTCATGTTCATATTATCGAAGAATTATATTCTGAGCTTTTCAATGAAATCATCATCATAAATAATTAATTTGTCTAGACGAACATAAACTAAGCTTCATTAGTGGCTACCGAGAAAAGGTCCTGTAATTTATCAAACTACCGCATCTCATCTACATACGTATTTCCTTTTTTGGGATGACAAATACACGCCAAGTGCCGCTTTTAATTACTGTTGGAAAAATTACTGTTTATCATAAATCAACCTCCAAGACACTTTAACATTTAATTAATGGAACTAAAACACTGGTTGGTGAAATAACTACTTCGATTTACTACTCGTACAAAAATTGTTTTAATATAAAATATATTGAAAATCTTAATTTATTAAATACAACTTACTTGCAAACGATATGCGGTTTTTGCATGTAGCACACAACTACTACTGGGCTATTTCGATGCCCTCAAAACGTGATGCCCTGAGACGCCAGCTCAAACACATATTTTATCGTCTTTTGCAGTGTTAGATTTTAAAATTGAGAAAAATTTCATTCTTATTTTTAACCGACTTCCAAAAAAGGAGGAGGTTCTCAATTCGACTGTATTTTTTTTTTTTTTTTTTTTTTTTTTTTTTTTTTTTTTTTTTTTTTATGTATGTTACATCAGAACTTTTGCCCGCGTAGACCGATTTCGACAAATTTTGTTTTAATCGAAAGGTGGTGTGTGCCAATTGGTCCCATTTAAATTTATTTTAGATCTAACAACTACTTTTCGAGTTATATCTAATAATGTGTTTTTACTTGACGCTTTTTTCGTCGACCTACGTTGTATTATACCGCATAACTTTCTATTGGATGTACCGATTTTGATAATTCTTTTTTTGTTGGAAAGGGGATATCCCTAGTTTGGTACCGTGATAAGGAAACTAGGATCTGATGATGGGATCCCAGAGGAATCGAGGGAAACTCTCAAAAATCCCTAATAACTTTTTACTGGGTGTACCGATTTTGATAATTTTTAATTTAATCGAAACCTGATGTTTATCATGTAGTCACATATAAATTTCATCGAGATCTGATAACTACTTTTTGAGTAATCTTTAATAACGCGTAGTTGCTAGACTATTTTTTCGTCGATCTACGTTGTATTACTTGTCGATGTAATTGAAGTCGGTTTTTTTTTCGTTTGCGAGCCAACACAATTATGTTGAGGTTTGATCATAAAAGTTTATGACCAAGGCCTCGATTTATAATTTAGAAAACGTTTCATTTTGTACTCTTTAGACGGTTGTTATCATTGTTAAATAATTATAATGTAATCGTATAATAATTGCGGCATATTCGCAGGTGCCTCAAACCGTTGGACGACGGCATTTGAACACGAGCCACGGGCTAAATGAAAATTGATGGTTTAATGTAACTTTTTTTAAATAATCGTTAGGTGTAAAATAGTCCACGTTACACAAGCTTGTACGGTAATTATGTAAATGATGAAATTAAGCTTCTATTATACGGCGAAGATAACGTGCGTCTTCTTCGTTTAAAATAAAAAGTAAGTTAATTACATACGATTTTTATCAATATTTATTTAACCTTAACTCTTTTTCGGTTTGGTGCGTTGATAAAATCTTAAATATTATTTGCACTGACATCAGTACGACATTGGATAAAATATAACTGATAAATGCAAATAGTTAGAATTAAAACCGATTGTGATTGTACAATAAATCTATAGAGAAGAGATTCTTTAACTTCAATGGAATGCGCAAGCGACACAGTGGAATATGGTAGAACAAACGTATATCAAAAAAAAAAAAAAAAAAAAAACACCACGCAAATAGGATATTCTAAAATGTTAAATAATAATTAGAAAGTCATACTTTAATGTTCTGTAGCGTAATTTGTATTGTATTTAGTGCAAGTAATTGTTTTCATGTAGCAAAGTTAAACGTTTTGATATTTACAAATTTCAAGTTTGTCAGTTACAATTTTTAAAGTGAATTTGTTTTAAAACTTCGAATTAAAAGTATAGAGTATTATATTTATTTTTTAAGAGCTTGTCTATCGATTATTGAAAACTAAATTATATAATATGATTTATTTAAATGCATTTGTATGAAAGTGTTAAGCAAAAAAGAACTAAAATAAACTATATTTGATATTCGTGGAAGTTTTAAGTACTTTTTATCCTCTGCTTTTGCTTCCAATTTAGCGTTTTTGTAGAGTCTATTCATCTAAAAAATATATGAAAAAATCGCTGTTATTTTTTGCTATTGACGAAGATATATAAAAAATCTAATGTGAGTTTTAGAACAAAAATCACTATTAATTGCGTTTTTATAGCTTGCTATTCTTAAGAAAGAAAGAAAATACATTAGAGTTAAGCCCGCCTTTTGCATACACTTGTATTAGTGTATTTATTGTACAATAAAGAATTTAAATAAATAACATGAAGTAATTCCTTACATAGAAGCCAAACAACGACTGCGGTACTGTCAATGAACATATTTCAAAGAAAAATAGGATTAAAGGAGTAAAGATAGCACGCTTTATTATGAGTAATATCTAAAGGCATAATTATCACCCCCTCGTTTAAAAAGCGCTATCAAGAAGCAATAAAGATGGAAGGAAGTGTGGATGAATTTCAAATACTCTGTGAATACAAATATGTCGGACATACGAAAACGCGTCCAATTCCCTGTGTCGTTTCAAAAGCGTTTGTCATATTCCGACTCTTCAGAATCCAAAAAGTAAAGAAATTATACTTTTTTACCAAATGAGTAAGACTTAGACCACATTCTGCACGCATCCCTATGCTTGGTGATAACGTATGTGTATTAATATATTTTTACTATATTAATATATACATATATGTGTATATATATATATATATATATATATATATATATATATATATATATATATATATATATATATATATATACACATATATATATATATATATATGTGTGTGTGTGTGTGTGTGTGTATATGTATATACATGTGAATGTGTATGTGTGTGTGTTCCATTTAGTACCAAGCGACTTCATAGTGTTACTAATTAGATACTATGACTTTCCGAAAATAGCCAAGAATTCAAATCAAAAATAACTTTTATGAATCCTTATATCATATATTAGTGCAAAATTTGAAAGCTCTATCTTCAAAATTGGCGGAGTTATAGATTTTTGGGCCGAGACAGACCCAACTTCCATCCACTGTGCGACGGATGGCCGACTTATACACCGAACAAATTTCAAAGAAGTCTCCGCGGAAACCATGTTTTAACTGTATATCGCCTACAGCAAGACTCATTTGCTAATAGCACAAAATAATCATTATAAGAGCCGTACTAATGACACCAATAGCCAACAGCAATATCTTCTAACTAACGTAATTTACTTCAACTAAAGAAATATATCTTATACAACAAACCAGTTATATCTGTATACGAGATACGTAAGGCACGTTCCAGGGTTAAATGTACGGTGGTCGACGCGTGGCGAATAAAAGTTATTAGGGGTTTGATAATAAAGAATAAAATACAGTAACTTTAAAGGCATTTGTGCGGGCAACTGTATTTTCGATACAGATTGCTAGCGTTCATCTATCATGATTAAACATCTCGCCAGTATAACGGGAGCGCGGCAACTTGTTCAACAACAGCCATTACTGCAATTTCACAAACTCTTCCACAATAGGAAATGCACCAGTAAAGGTAATTTCGTTCACATTAGGAAGGAATACTTATACATATAAATACAATAGCGTTTAATGTTTACCAACGATCACCATAAGCGCAATACAAGTGTTGATTATAGATTAAATTATAATTTTATACTGTACATACATTAATTTCTTCATGTATCTTCTTCTGGCGGTGAGTAGCGTGTAAGTTTCCTTCTGCCCGCCCGAAGGCAAATATTTCATCTTCACAACTTTCGACTTCATTCGGTGTGCGGCTGTTAATTTCACAAATATTGACAATAATCAAAATCCCGTAGAAACTAACGTAGTCTTGGTTTCGATTCCTCCTTTAAATCTTCCTGCCAAATTTGCTGCACTCCTACAATAAAGAGAAACAATTTTGAAGGGTTTTATTTACAGCATAGTTGCTACTAACCACTAGAAGCAATGCAAGCAAATGAGGCTAAACAAACAACTACAAGGAAAGTCTGTTAAAATACAATTAGTCATTTAAATTCCTTTAAACTATAGGAATGAGGAAAAATAATTAATACTCTGTGTTTCGGTTTTGCGGTGCACGAGAGATAACACTACAAGTTATAATAATTATAATGCAAGTGGACATAAAAGCATGAATATATATTTTTATTTTTACTATGAGCGTATTATGAAGAGTCATGACGTTAAAATAAAAAGTTTTGATAAGCACTAGATTCAAAGATACAGTGTTATTTAATGCTGTTATTATGTTAATTGCTTTACATTACAAAGCATTATTAACAGTCACGGAACGTATGATATCGATAACGGTTCTAAAATTCATCTGATCTGATTGCGCATCTTGAAATGGAATTCACAATCGTTGAGCTAATGAAATTTCTTATCGATAAATCAAACTTTGTAGATTGCTAAAGTTAAGATCTCCATAATTAGTCTTGGGTAAATTAAAGCTGAATTCACTAGCCTTTAATATTTTTTAAAAAATATCAAAAATTATTTAATGCTTTATAAAAATGAATACACCAACGGCAAGGAATTACACTGATATATGTAAAGGACACGTGAATTTTTTATGTCGTTTTTAATATTTTGTTATATTAAATTATATATGTTATCTACATATATAAAATATTACATAAAAACTCGTTCGCTATAAAAGATTTTAAAAACCTCACGTCAAATTGGATCGCACACCCACATTAAGCAAATACAATAAAACGTAAGTGATTAATTGCGGATCAAATTTTATACCGAAGTACCGACGTATTGATGTTTATCGCGTTATAAGAAATACAGGTAAAACAAGGCTAGAATTTTAACGAAGTCGATTTCGAATTCAAACCATCAGTTGGAATTTACTCATTAGAATCGAAGCATGCGAGTAGTCTAATCAGTTGTTCTTATAGCATGATTGACGTAAATGGAGCTGAAACTACTAATTATACTATAATATATAACAATATAATATAATGTATATAACTACTAGCTGAACCGGCAAACGTTGTCTTGCGCTAAACGCTATAAAAAATAGGGGTTGGTGGTAGAAGGGTAAAAATTTTGGGAAGTATGTATTTTTCAATGCCAAATCATAATAAAATAAAAAAATATTAAATTTTGTCAAAAAAAAAATATTTTCGGGGTGGGTCACCCTTATTATGTAGGGGTATACATAACTTTGTAATACGTTATTTGATAAAGCTTTAGAAACCCGTGACCAAAAATAATATTAAATGAACATTATACCAAACCTATAAGTTTTGTGCTTCCAACAACATTAGAAAATTAAAATTTTAAGCACAGTAAGGTTTTTACATCTACCAATAGTTTTTTTGCGCGATTCTTGTTAAGTCGAGTTCATTAAAAGAATATCAATAACAATTTCATCTTTTGTATCTCCAAAGATTTTTTCATTGGTATGATGTAATGTAATCATGTTTAAAATGATATTTCGAGCGCTACTTAAAATATATTTTAATTTTGATTTATCATTTAAGTATTACGAAATTGAAGACGAAAAAGAAGTTATGCAATAAAAAATGTAGCGTAGTGTTAGTGAATAAAAAAGTGGTTAAAGTTGGTACCATATTTTAATTAATAATATATTTTATATAGCAGGGTGGTATCACTCTAACACAAGAAGTTAATAATTAAGAGATAGTTTATTTGTCATCCTATCTGACTTACTATAATTTATCGTCTAGCTTCACAACGGAAAGCTCTGCTATTTAGTGGTCTGCAGTAAATCTTGACATACTAAGGTAACATTTCCCTTATATATTTTAATAATTTAACTATGTTTTGTTTACCTGAACCTAACCGTATAGAACGATAATACGTTAAACACTAACGGTTAAGTAACAAAGGACAGACAGTACAAAACACGTAGGTGGGCTATTTTGCAATGAAGGAGTGATATATCAATTTGTCCGCAAGCAATAGAGCAAAAACTACAGGATTACGTAATCATACTCGTAGCAAATATATAATGTAAAGTCAATTAAAATAGCACTTTGGTATTAGCAAATTGCTTGATTGGCGGTTCGGTTCTAGTTGCGGATAGACAATGACATGTTATATTTTAACGATATCCACGTCGGTAAAACGTTTAATTCTTGCGATATGACATGTTTATAAACTTATTATATACTTTGTTGCACTAAAAAAGAGAATATACAGAAAATTACACGTAAAGTTGATGACAAATGTGGACTGATCCCTAGAAGAGATCTCTTCCAGTCAACCAATGGCCATGAGAGAGAGAATGTAATATAGCGAGGGACAGTGCAAGAAATAACAACGCAAGGAAAATAGCTATAAATACATACACTTATATACTATACATACTATACATATATAGATATATATCTGTATTTACACATGCAATACGTACGTATATACATATGTATATATAAAATCACCTATATATAAATGAATGTTTGTCTGTATGTCCTTTATAGAATCGTAAACTATGCATTTGATCATGTCATGATCTTCAGCAAAGTGTTGTGCATGAGCCTACAAGGGTTTCTGAGTTGGTACGACCAAAAAATAAAATCAAAAATAAAACAAAAAGCGCAGCAACGCGTTCAGGGTACAGCTAGTTTATACATAAATACAAATACATAACATAATATTAAAGGTAATTACATACTTACATATACACTAAGTGGATGATTGTAAATTGTCTCGAGAAATAAAGTGCTCCTTTAATTTACGTTAAACTTACTTCTCTTTGAAAATCAATTATCTCTATTTTTATCTTTTTCTCTCTATTTTTCTCTCATCTTTATTTCTTAAATATTTATTTCATAACTAGAAGTAGCTGATATTAATAAAATTCATAGCAAAATAACATAGTACATTTCATTTGGAAAAAAAAATATGAATTGACCAATTAGGTGACGAGATCAATTCAATTAACACTGTACTTTCTGTCGCACTTTTAAATGTAGCATTAGTAAGTATTTGATACAGTTATTAATTTTATAACGTGTTTCATAAAGATAATTATCTTTACATTTACAGTTGATTTTTACGAGAGACAGCGGGCACTTTTAATGATTTAGGTAATTCTTACAACTTAGGCTTGTTACTAACTTGTAATTACGAAATGAATATTATTTTTCGTAATTTATCGTTGTATTCGCATTAGTCACATCAAATAAATGAAACGGGTCAACAGTTGTACGTTCTATTTGACAATAGTAAGTAAATACCGCTACGATAACATTAGGAAATCTCCCGGCACACATTGTTATGTTGGATGGGAGGTCATCGTATTGACTATCAATCACAGTAAATAATGCAATTACTTTTAAACAGAGCATATTTCTTAATATATTATGATTCTATCACATTGGTCAAATTCCAACATACTTATGATAAAATATATAAAAGTATATATATTAATGATGTTGTATCTGTATACGTTAAGATTCGATATATTTATGCTTCAATTCTTTGAGAAATTGTGGAGTTTTGCAACTTATGAATTTTATAACTGGTTCAAAAGAGAGGGTATTTAAAAAAAAAACAAATAGGAGAGGCCAGTCAAGAGTATCGGGCGTTCAGACTTAACTGTCTGTAATGTGATTAACTTTAGTCGTAGTGAACTCCGAAACGCATATGACCAAAACAAAAAAAAAATGCTCTAAGGATTTTTTAAGGATTAATAATAATTATACGTATGAATATATCCGTTATAAATTAAATAATAGAACTCATTTTTATATATATTTTTAAAATAAAAATCAAAAATATTTTGGTTAAAAAATACAGCAAGTATATCAAAACCTAGCATTTAGTTTTTATTTGATAATATGAACCCATAAAGTAAATTTTTGATTCTCTCTTCTGATGTCTTATTTAAATTTCGAACTAAACAAAAATATTCTTTTATTTTTATTTCATCCTTAAGATAAAAATTTATTGTATCTAATATAATTAAGTATCCAATTAGTAAGCGTTTGATGATTATTCGTTATTGCCATGCAAATATAGCAATAAAATAACTAAAAACGTGAGACACTCAAAAATTAAAGTCGCATTTGACGGAGCTTACGCAGGACGGGTAAACACTGGAACTTTAATGCATGACAAACACTTATGATGCAAATTTTATACAAACATTAACGAGGATAACTCTTAAAGTCGCTAAGAGAAGGTTTTTAATTACGATACGGGTATAAATTTACTTTTACGTCCCTACGAATAAAAGGGTCTTAAGATTTTTTGTTAATATTATTACTTAGTTGTCAAAACCAGTTAGTATCATACTTTATGAAAAAAAAAAGGTATTTACACGCCTAATTTCCGAATTCCTTTTTTTGTTCGTTTAAAATACTTATATATTTGAAAAATCGAAGTGTGCATTAAAAAAAAATTGTCGCTACGAAGTTCCCCGTCGACGGAGCGACAAATAAAATATTAAAATCTGCAATGGAGTTTGATATGGTTTTCTTAAGTAAATAGAGTGATTCCAGGAAAGGTTTATATATATATAATAACATGCATAATATTGTAGAGGATCACTGATAGTTTTAGAGGTTCCTAAATTGATATCGTGAATAAACATATTTTTTGCGTTTATATTGCAAATATTTATTTTATATTTTATATTCAGTATCAGCGTTGCACCCGTAGGGCGGATCTGGGGCGGGTTGCTAGTTACCTATAAGAATAAGTTAAGACCCGTCGTTCTAACACAATTATATTTTTCAAATAGATCACTTAGATCCCAAATATACCCTTTTCAAATAAGCAAATTCGCACACTATAATTATTAAAGTAATGTGGATGTTCAACGAACGTTGACCTCCATTAGCCTCGGAACAAGTTTGAGTGTTATAATTCGACCTTTTTGCCGAAAAATGTATTTTTCGAATAAAATGTCTCCGCGTCGAGGCGAGACACTTTAAGGTTTAGAGTTGCAATTTGTATAGGAATTAAAGAGAGCTTGTTAATATTGTTCTCCTCCAAAGATACTTCATACTGCGAGTTAGAACTCTGGAACGGAAAAGGTAGAAAAGAATTTAAAGAGACTTAAGCTCGGTGACTATGTTCAAAAATTTTTATTTTTATTTCACACAGTTACATTTCAAAGATATTGTTTTTGAATTGAAACGGTTTTCGATCACAAAGATTTTTGTTTAATGTACTGATCTAGTTCTATAAACTTATGTAAGGTAATTATTTAATAATATAAGTTTAAAATATCATTTCATCACAACTTTGATAACATTTGACAATTATTTAAATAGAAATCGCCTCCGCAAGTTTTATTGACATACGAGTACAATATACTCGTAGTCTTATAGTTTGTAGTCTTATGTTTTGTATAGTCTTTGTACGATTTTTTTTTAAACTGAAGATGTGATATTATAAAAAAAAATCATTAAAAATAACGATCTTTTCCTTTTTCAAAATAAAGACAATTATTCAATAACAAAAATCAGTCGCGTCTTTTTGAAAACAAGTAAAAAGAACAGGAATCTCACTGCTGTATCGCCTCGAGTGATAATTTAATGATGCACTTTTGTAGGCTATTACTTTAAATGGTTCTGATTTAAACTGCTACCTAATAAGAAGCGATTTAATATTGTGTTTGTAACAAAAACAAAGAATACGCTGATTCTCGGTATTTCCTAAAAATGGCGTCGTCTGTCTATACCCAAAATTGTTGAGATTACGAAACGGAATGCTTTGAAAACTTTAATATTTATGAGCGTTTCGAAAATGTTTAACTTTAAAAGCGAAATATTTAATGTTACACAAGGCTTTTTAATAATTAATGTATCTATAACATTAATCGATGCGACAATAATGTACGTAAACTTAGTAATATTCGATTTAATTTTAATTGGTGTGCCCCGCGGTTACACAGGCGTTAATTTGAAGAACAAATAGTACTTAAATGTAGTATATATCTAATATAAGTCTAATGTAATATAGCCTTATTATAGCCTTCCTCGTTAATGGACTACAAAAACAATTTTCCAAATTAGACCCAGTAGTTCCTGAGATTAGCGCGTTCAATCAAACAAAGAAACAAACTCTTTACATTTTTAATATTAGTATAGATTGGTACTGAAGCGATAATTAATTACGTTAAGCTTTTTATGGTGAGAAGTTAATGAGCATTTCCCATGGGCAATAAAAATTATAATTATTTTCTTTTCGTCAAAAGTAATTTGTTTTGCTTCACAAGTGCTTTCGCTTCGTTCAACCAGCACAATATAGAGGAATTTTAATGTGAGTCGAGCTTTTATGCTTCTTTAAGTTATGTGCGAGCATTTTAAAACCATAAAACTTGCATAAAAACAAGTCGAGTTAAATTAAGTGACGTATATTTAAATGGTTAACTCTAAAAATATTATCTTAGTACTTAATTTTTCTTGAAATGGTCGAATAATTTAAAGTAAGAACACTGACAAAGAATGAATGTTTTTTTTTGTGTGTACAAAAATGGCCGCTTACGTTATTATTGACTAATTTAATAACAGAGAGTTTTACCGAGGCCAACGGCTCCTACGCGTAGTGGGCATTGTAAATCTAGAACTTGTCTAGACATACCCTGCTGCCAACTTAGTTACTTCGAAACTTAGTGCCAAATTCGTGGGTGCAACAACCGATAATAATATGAGTTATACACAGTAAACCCTTATGCAGGTATGGAGATTATGTATCAAAACCATTTTAAATACAGAGCTTGTGTGTTAGTGTTATTTTTTTTTTTTTGTTAGTTTTTATCATAATTTAAAGAAAAAAGAAACAAATTTAAAAAAACTATTATCGTTATAGCTGTGTGGCTACGGCACTAAAGAATTTAGCCACCCCCTCTCTTCCCGTGGGTGTCGTAAGAGGCGACTAAGGGATAACAAGGTTCCACAACCACCTTGGAACTTAAGAAGCCGACCGATGGCGGGATAACCATCCAACTGCTGGCTTTGAAATACACTGGCCGAAGACGGGCAGCAGCGTCTTCGGTGCGACAAAGTCAGTACTGCGGTCACCAACCCGCCTGCCCAGCGTGGTGACTATGGGCAAAACACATGAGTTCACGTTATTTTTAGCGTAAACTTGTGGAGGCCTATGTCCAGCAGTGGACTGTATAGGCTGTAATGATGAGTATCGTTATAGCTTTAGATCAGTAGATAGGTTAGATTTTTTTTATGTCACTAGGTCGGCAAACAAGCGTACGGCTCACCTGATGGTAAGCGATTACCATAGCTTATAGACACCTGCAACACAAGAAGCATCACAAGCGCGTTGCCGACCCAATCCCCATTCCCCCCAGGAGCTCTGGTCACCTTACTCACCAACAGGAACACAATACTGCAGTGTAGTATACTGCAGTATTATTTTGGTGTGATCTAGATAGCAAGTTTGAGAGGTACTTATTAGGAAACCTTTTATGGGAAGCCAAAAATAGTAACCGGAATAGTAGTAACAACGACGACAAGCCTTCTTTACCTTCTGACGTCAAAGTATGGCTAAGTTACTAAAGGCAACGGAACTAAAATTGCAAAATGACGTGAAAGATTACTGACTACCTGCGTGAAGTTTGGCAATAGGTTTAGTTTCCGAATGCGTTAGGAAGCTAAGGAATGGAACTCGTTGCCCGCATCTGTGTTTCCCGAACGATACAATCTGGGTGCCTTCAAGGCCAGAGTGAATAGGCTGTTATTAGGCAGGCATGCTCCACCTTCGACCGCATCGTCACTTAACATCAGGTGAGATTGTGGTCAAATGCCTGCCTATTTGACATTAAAAAAAAATGCGTTGTCAATATACCAGGATAAAAAGAACTCTAAAATTTACTTCGGCTCTTCACTAATTACATAGAAAAGTAATTTGCAAACTTTAATAATTTTAAAGTGAAAAGTAGGACAATCCTTAAAAAAGTTTGCATCTATAATAGTTGTATTACATGTTTAAACGTTTATAGGGACTAATAAAGAAATTAATTTGTAAATAAATATAATACTATTAAATAGTGTACTATAACATATTCCCTATATTTGACACAAATCCAAAGCGATGCGTTTGCGTGTAGAATTTTCACAGTAAAATTAAAAAAATATATTTTCATTTTAAATTAACACCTTCAAAACTAAACATTTTTTTTAAACCTCCAAAACTGCAAAATACGACTATATCTACAATCAAATTATTAGTCTAACTATAATAACTCTTGACAGACTTGACTTGCCTTAAACTAGAGTTTATCTTAATTTCTATCATATAATCGTTCAACAAGTTGTCGTTCTTGTAAATACTTAATTATTATGTCAATATTATTAGCATTAATACATCACAAATGTTCTCATTGCGTTAATTGAACTTGTCGTAATGAATTCAACAATAATACATGCAATACGAATAACACGATATTTGCCCGTATGTAGTATTGTCATAGAATAATATTGTGTTTTAAAATTGGGATTGATCTTCAAAGATACGAGTGAGTAATTGGTTTTTAATTAATTACATTATAAGACAATTGATGTGAATATACTAGCATCGGCATTGTTGGTTTTGGGGAATGCACTTTGAAGATAATTATGTATTATTGTACAAGTAGAAATATAAATAGACTACGCATTGTATCGGACGTTTTGTAGCCTGTACGTTACTTTTTACTATAAGTTTTGTGGTTTATTACAAAAATAATAAAAGAACTGTATTAGACGGTAAATTTATTTATTTTTGAAATTTAAAATTATGAATTTTTTCCCTATTTTTAATATTTTTTGCTCGTAGTATAAATATAAGACGCTTCAAATATAGAACGTTAAAATAAGCATAAAATAAATGATAAAGTGAAAGTTTTTTTAAAATTCATATTTGCATTCATCAGAACAATTTTGGTTTTAACCTCTTATTTAATTCGTATTCAGTTCTGTACGAAGCAGTCGTGAATATTTTAAAGACTAATTTAGAACCTCTGAATGAATCTACGCATGCAAATCTTGACCGACTTTCTTGAATGTAAATTAAGGTAAATACACACATACTAAGAAGATAAATGTATTCGGTTTTTTTACATGATATTTTGTACGAGTACTAAACTTCTATCAAGAAAAATTAATAGTGACGTGATCATTTAATATCACCTTTATATCGCTATAGTCACAAAAAGACTCAAGATTTTTTCTAAATTTTCTGAGATTTCAAGGAAATTAAAAGAATGTATTTAGCGATGTATTTATATACAAATGGAAATTTAGAATTGTCATCTATCTCTTTTACTACACTGTCTGTGATATTTATGTTTACTGCTCTTTTACTCTACTGCAAGTTTATAGCTTTCAACATTTTTCAATAAATATGCTGTTTGAAGAATTATGATTTTTTTCTCTCATCGTACTTGTAAATCTTAAAGTATTTGATACAGTTTCATAAACTCACGTATAATCACGGTTTTACGTTTGGAAAAACGCCGATACAGCTCTAAGTCTACATACACCCTAAAGTTCCTCAAATTAATATCTTAGTACCTCGCTGAAATTGATCCCTACGCCCACTAACTTGTTGATCCCGGCGTTTTTATCTCAAATATTTCATTAAATAAGGTTTTCTATAAAAAGTAGATTAACCTTACCTGTTTTCGTCTACATCGCAATATTTTATTTTTAGGCAATATATATTGAAAGATTCTTCTTTGCAATTTAGTTTTTGTTTCACGGTTCATGAATTAGCTCCAAATCAAAGTCAGAAATTCATTTTCGGTCTTACAATGTTAAATTTTAAACGCCATTATAATTACTGATTCTGATATCTGACATTAAGCTTTCAAGTATTTCAGCGATCTAAATATTCAGGAATGTTTAATTTATTTTACCGAGATCTGATTATGGTTGGCACACTTTGACAGTTCATCTTAAAGCTTCTACAGTTTAGGATTCTGTAAGACAGATCCTGTCAGATATTTTGCTTTTACAATCCATTAGTGGGTTAAAATTTAATTACTTTGATCGTGATTAATTTATTTTATTTTAGTCCAGTTATAAATGTACCTATTTTCTCGGCTGTAATATTAGTTCGATATTTTGATAGTAACGTTTTTTGATATTTACTAGAAATAAACACTATAATAACAAAAAAAAAAGTATATTCAAACGCAAAATTTCATTACAATTTATTAGTACCTGTCTCAATATTCAAGTTTACGTATTATTTTGAAAATATTATTCTAGTATATAAGTACATAAAAATACTACGAATATCCTCATTTTTTAAGTCGGTTAAAAATAGGAAATTTTGCCTACATTTCACTGTGAGCAACGTTTATAATAATTGCCCTTTTGGTATTTTACGCGTACAGGTAGTGGTGACCACTAACGAACACCATCCTGTCGGCCATAAAAAGTGCCTTCTTCAAACTAAGCATTCCACATCGCTAACGAACTAATATACATAAATATTTCTCGAAATGTGTATTAATTGCAATCGCTAGACAGATTTATTCACACGGCAATAATAGTCTCAGGTGCTCTTGAAATTTTCCAGCGGGAAATATTTAATTTATAATGGCTGAGCTTCCTATGTAAAAACTCGAATCATAATCCTTTTGGAACCAGTGAACCAGTCAATCTGAACGTTTTATTATTTTAAATTTTACAATCTAAATCGTATATTTTGACTAAGACGGAGTGCACAGATCCGAACAGCTGATTGTTACACAGGGTTTGCAGCTTCAAATTTCACTCATGACGATTATTTTGAGACATCTACAGATGATTCTTGTTGGGCATTTAGTTTTTGTTCTATTTGTACTTTTAGGACATAATTTGATAGTACTAGAGTTCGTTGGGTATGACATCATCATCATCATTTCAGCCTATCGCAGTCCACTGCTGGACATTGGCCTCCACAAGTTCAATAAAAATGGAGTGGGTTGGTGATCGCAGGACTCGCTTTGTCGCACCGAAAATGCTGCTACCCGTCATCGGTCTGTGTATTTCAAAGCCAGCAGTTGGATGGTTATCCCGCCATCGGTCGGCTTTTTAAGTTCCAAGGTGGTAGTGGAACTGTGTTATCCCTTTGTCGCCTCTTACGACACCCACGGGAACAGAGGGGGCGGTTATATTCTTTAATGCCGTAACCATACAGCGACACTATATGGTATGACACTTGGGTATCTTTCTTAAATTTAATTTATTATTGTAGATGTGATTATAGAGCTGTGATGTTTGTAATTCAGTACCGGAAAAAATATTATCCAATATATTTATACGGATTCATAAAGATGGAAATGGAATATTACGATGCGATTCAGCCTGTGACATCCCACTGCTGGGCATAGGCCTCTATCTCCATGTAAGAAAAGGATTGTAGCTTAATTCACCACGCTGCTCTACTGCGGGTTGACGGATATGTTCCCTACTGGGGATCTACGATCGTTATCAGGTATTTATGATAACAACCGGGACCGACGGCTTAATGTGCTCTCCGAGGCACGGTGGGTCTCGCCACAAGGACAGAAAACCCAACTGGACAGATATTTGGATATTGGATATTTGAACAAATACAAACATCCATATGAAACTGAAACTAGCAGCTAGCAGCTAGCAGCCAAAATTAAATAACAATGGAACTAGAAGCCACGTTTTATATCTCTGTTTCTAAGCAACAGATTAAGTTGTAACTGTACACAAATTAGTAACGTTATATTATCTCGCTATGGAAAAGACCTAAAGGGTAAATTGTACCCCTTCTATTTTTTATTATTATTTAAAAACCCAAAAAAGGAGGTTAATACGATATAAAAGCTAAAAATCCTTGTCTCTAAGCATGAAATAAGGTTAAAAATTTAAATTAAAGGTCATTTATAATATTAAGAAAGATTAGTAAAAAACATAAAAATAAAATTAAACCACTTTGATTATTTTTTTAAAATTGGAATTTCCCTAAGGAGGCAATTATATTGTATTTGTTAAAGTAATCATATCTCTGCTCGTGGACACTATATTTTGTTGTAACTTCGCAGAAACCTTTCTTTTACTGTCTAGAAACGATGATAAAAATTTCAAAAGGGATACTCAATTCCTTCTATTTTTTTTTATTTTTTTTTTTTCTCTAAGACAATGCCTATGTACCACTTCTTCAAATGTCTATATCTCTGCTCGTGGACACTACATTTATTTTTATCATCGTTTCTAGACAGTAACAGAAAGGTTTCTGCGAAGTTACAACAAAATGTAGTGTCCACGAGCAGAGATATAGACATTTGAAGAAATGGTACATAGGCATTGTCTTAGAGAAAAAAAAAAATTAAAAAAAATTAGAAAGGGTTGAGTATCCCTTTTGAAATTTATATCATCGTTTTTAGACAGTAATAGAAAGGTTTCTACGAAGTTACAACAAAATGTAGTGTCCACGAGCAGAGATATAGACATTTGAAGAAGTAGTATATAGACAAAGTCTTAGAGAAAAAAAAAATAAAAAAAAAATAGAAGGGATTGAGTATCCCTTTTGAAAATTTTATCATCGTTTCTAGACAGTAACAGAAAGGTTTCTGCGAAGTTACAATAAAATGTAGTGTCCACGAGCAGAGATATAGGCATTTGAAGAAGTAGTACATAGGCATTGTCTTAGAGAAAAAAAAAATTTAAAATTTTTTAGAAAGGGTTGAGTATCCCTTTTGAAATTTTTATCATCGTTTCTAGACAGTAATAGAAAGGTTTCTACGAAGTTACAACAAAATGTAGTGTCCACGAGCAGAGATATAGACATTTGAAGAAGTAGTATATAGGCATTGTCTTAGAGAAAAAAAAAATAAAAAAAAAATAGAAGGGATTGAGTATCCCTTTTGAAATTTTTATCATCGTTTCTAGACAGTAACATAAAGGTTTCTGCGAAGTTATGACAAAATGTAGTGTCCACGAGCAGAGAGATAGACACTTGAAGAAGTAGTATATAGGCATTGTCTTAGAGAAAAAAAAATAAAAAAAAATAGAAGGGATTGAGTATCCCTTTTGAAATTTTCATCATCGTTCCTAGATAGTAATATAAAGATTTCTACGAAGTTACAACAAAATGTAGTGTCCACGAGCAGAGATATAGACATTTGAAGAAGTAGTATATAGGCATTGTCTTAGAGAAAAAAAAAAATGAAAAAAAATAGAAGGGATTGAGTATCCCTTTTGAAATTTTTATCATCGTTTCTAGATAGTAATATAAAGGTTTCTAAGAAGTTACAACAAAATGTAGTGTCCACGAGCAGAGATATAGACATTTGAAGAAGTAGTACATAGGCATTGTCTTAGAGAAAAAAAAAATTAAAAAAAAATAGAAGGGATTGAGTATCCCTTTTGAAATTTTTATCATCGTTTCTAGATAGTAATATAAAGGTTTCTACGAAGTTACAACAAAATGTAGTGTCCACGAGCAGAGATATAGACATTTGAAGAAGTAGTATATAGGCATTGTCTTAGAGAAAAAAAAAATAAAAAAAAAAATAGAAGGGATTGAGTATCCCTTTTGAAATTTTTATCATCGTTTCTAGACAGTAACATAAAGGTTTCTGCGAAGTTATGACAAAATGTAGTGTCCACGAGCAGAGAGATAGACACTTGAAGAAGTAGTATATAGGCATTGTCTTAGAGAAAAAAAAATAAAAAAAAATAGAAGGGATTGAGTATCCCTTTTGAAATTTTCATCATCGTTCCTAGATAGTAATATAAAGATTTCTACGAAGTTACAACAAAATGTAGTGTCCACGAGCAGAGATATAGACATTTGAAGAAGTAGTATATAGGCATTGTCTTAGAGAAAAAAAAAAATGAAAAAAAATAGAAGGGATTGAGTATCCCTTTTGAAATTTTTATCATCGTTTCTAGATAGTAATATAAAGGTTTCTAAGAAGTTACAACAAAATGTAGTGTCCACGAGCAGAGATATAGACATTTAAAGAAGTAGTATATAGGCATTGTCTTAGAGAAAAAAAAAAATAAAAAAAATAGAAGGGATTGAGTATCCCTTTTGAAATTTTTATCATCGTTTCTAGATAGTAATATAAAGGTTTCTACGAAGTTACAACAAAATGTAGTGTCCACGAGCAGAGATATAGACATTTGAAGAAATGGTACATAGGCGTTGTCTTAGAGAAAAAAAAAATTAAAAAAAAATAGAAGGGATTGAGTATCCCTTTTGAAATTTTTATCATCGTTTCTAGATAGTAATATAAAGGTTTCTACGAAGTTACAACAAAATGTAGTGTCCACGAGCAGAGATATAGACATTTGAAGAAGTAGTATATAGGCATTGTCTTAGAGAAAAAAAAAATAAAAAAAAAAATAGAAGGGATTGAGTATCCCTTTTGAAATTTTTATCATCGTTTCTAGACAGTAACATAAAGGTTTCTGCGAAGTTATGACAAAATGTAGTGTCCACGAGCAGAGAGATAGACACTTGAAGAAGTAGTATATAGGCATTGTCTTAGAGAAAAAAAAATAAAAAAAAATAGAAGGGATTGAGTATCCCTTTTGAAATTTTCATCATCGTTCCTAGATAGTAATATAAAGATTTCTACGAAGTTACAACAAAATGTAGTGTCCACGAGCAGAGATATAGACATTTGAAGAAGTAGTATATAGGCATTGTCTTAGAGAAAAAAAAAAAATGAAAAAAAATAGAAGGGATTGAGTATCCCTTTTGAAATTTTTATCATCGTTTCTAGATAGTAATATAAAGGTTTCTAAGAAGTTACAACAAAATGTAGTGTCCACGAGCAGAGATATAGACATTTAAAGAAGTAGTATATAGGCATTGTCTTAGAGAAAAAAAAAAATAAAAAAAATAGAAGGGATTGAGTATCCCTTTTGAAATTTTTATCATCGTTTCTAGATAGTAATATAAAGGTTTCTACGAAGTTACAACAAAATGTAGTGTCCACGAGCAGAGATATAGACATTTGAAGAAATGGTACATAGGCGTTGTCTTAGAGAAAAAAAATAAATAAAAAATAAATAGAAGGGGTTGAGTATCCGCTTTGAAAATTGTCTTATCTTTTCTTGATAGTAAAGAAAAGGTTTCTGCAAAGTTACAACAAAATGCAGTGTCTATGAGCCGAGATATGATAACTTTAATAAATTTTATTTAATCGTCTGCTTAGAAAAAATCCCAAATTAAAAAAAAATTAAAGTAATTTTTTTTTTTCTAATCTTTCTTGTTATTATAAATTACCTTTGTTTTCAAATTTTGACCCTATTTTATGCTTAGTAACATTAATTTTTTAGCTTTTATATCAAATTAACCTCCTTTTTTAGTTTTTAAATTAAAAAAAAAATAGAAGGGGTGGTATTTACCCTTTGGATTTTTTTCCATAGTTAGATGAACAAACGATACTAATTTGTGTAAAGTTACAAATCAATCTGTTGTTTAGAAGCAGAGATATAAAGAGTGGCTGCTAGTTTCAGCGTCATAACATCCATCCCGAGTCGGTATCGAACCCGCAAACCGTCGGTGTTTTAAACGACTTCACACACCACTGGAACATTATTTCTCGCTTAAATATTTAAGGATAAGGTTTTATTTTAAAATATATAAAGCGTATAATTTGTTTGCATAATGTGCACGCGCCACAGTTTATTTTTTATTTATTTATAAATTGTGTAGGGTGTTCGAAGGTCACTAACTATACAACGGTCTATATCTAATATAATGAATTATTTAAATATTATATTTATTTATATATTAACATATCATGTTACAAATTCATGTATCGGCCTTCATTTTATCTTTAACGATAATAAAGTAAAATTATGCAAATCACATCATTATCATCACATTAAAAACAGTCAATTATTATAATAAACGATGTCATTACGTATTAAAGTTATTTTTATTATTTTATATTAGTTTTCTATAGTTTTGTTTTATTAATTTTAACAATATGTTAATTTTTAAAAAGTTCAAGAAAAGTAAAATTATTCATCGAGTCAGTCGCGTGCCGATCACAAGTTTACCTAATAATCGTTTTCTCGCAAAGAAAATACTTAAGAGTAAATGACATGCATGTAATGAATTCCAAATAATCTTACAAGCGAACACGCAAAAGGTTACTTTGTGTCAAGGGATAACATCTCTGCAGATGTAAAGAGGCTATATCTTGTTCTATCAGACTTGTGGCTTTTAATTTGAAGTCTTGCACACTCGGATTATCCATATAAAGTATACGTAATAATTTAAGTTCAATTGAGCATGTTAAACCACTGCGCGTTATTTAATTATCCCCGACACAAGTGGGGTGTTATATGCTAACATCTGCGTTCATTCATGTATCTGCTCGTGGCTTTGTAGCTCTTAAACGGATGAACTGATTTTGATGTGGTTAAATTTAGCTAAAAAAGTTACTCTTGATAAAACATTCTCAATTTTTAAATTTTAGATGGCAATAAATACTTTAGGTGGAGTATTAAATTACATAGATGATGGCATATAATTAATAAAACAGAAAATAAATACAAATGAAAAAGATCTTAAAAAATAAAATATTTTAAGCGTTTAAATATTATAAGGCACATACATACATACATACGTAATTACATAATCGATACACTCTATACTTAATGTTATAAAGATGAACAGTTTGGTTTGTATGAATACACTAATCATAGACTACTTGTTCAGATCGGATTTTTTTTGTGTTCCAGTAAATACATAGGAAGACTATAGGCTATTTAATATTTTAGTACCTTTTTTCCAAAAATAACGTGGGTGAAAACGCGGGACACCGCTAGTAATATTATAAAGCTAGTTTGTTTGTTTATTTATTTAAACAAGCAAATTTTTCAAATTATTTTTGTATTTGGCTATATGATATTTTGGTACGTTTTTTTCTCAAATTAACGCATGTAAAACCGCGGAGCACAGCTAGTTTTGAAATAAACGTCGCTGTTTCGAGATTGCTATCCCTTCTAACAAATCCGTTATACTTATAATTGCAATCCGCTGTTCCTTGATTTTTAAGGTCGGTGTCATTTAATATTTATTTGGGTTTTAATGGAGTTCGTGTATTTGACTTGCTGTTCTCAATTTCTATTGAATAATTGAGTGAGTGTTAATTTATATTATTATCTCGTGTACGTTGTCTGATTCTATATGAGTTTATTCAGGTTAAATAATAGATAGCATATTTATTCTGAATGATCATACAATGTTGTCATAGTTATTAGTTTGCAAGCGTAGGTTGTTACATCTTGTCGTGTTTTTTCTAATAATTATTCAATTAAATCTCTACTATATATACACCGTCAGTCAGTTTCTTGTTCTCAAATATTTCAAGTGATAGTAACATTGATTGAGATTTACTATTGTCACTTTTGTACTACTATATCTTAACTAGTACCATTGTCGTACTATTATGTCATAACGACTTGTTCCATTTTGATGTCTCACCGACTATAAAACAAAAAATATTTTTAGTTGGAAAAATACAAAAAAAAATTATTACACGTTACGTCAACGTCAAAAGAGATACTAAAATGCTCAAGGTTAGATGACAAATTATGGATACAATATATATGATATCAAATAAAATTGTAATAATACAAGTTTTAAATGTAAATGTAATTTCCATAAATTTTATCACTAAGCAACATTTTATTGTTTTTTTTTTTGTAATATTTTAATTTTAGAATTTTTTTATTCTTTTTTTTTTCTTTTAAAGCGTGTATTGCACATATACAAAGATACTTATTTAATTTAGACCAATGTTTATGTGTTCCGTAACATAAATACAATACAAATAAAAAACCTAAAGTAGTTTTCTTGCGTAGATTTTAAAATGGAAGTGATGATATATTTTTTTCTGTTTATGACGTAAATGTAATGTTAAAATAATTGGCGGTTTATTTTTATTTTCGTTCTTAATTAATTTATTTGTAATGACTTAATGAGATGAATCAAAGGAACAATAACAAATAATCGTGATTGTTATACCTACATAATCGATTAAAAATTAGTCCTATGTCATTTCCTGACTTCGGCTCATTGATACGCGTCACAAATAAGTGTCCCAATTATATTCAAATTAACATTATATAATATGATCCATAGACAGCGGCACTAACCAAACCAGTTCATGTTATGTGGGCTATTTTGATATACGTATATGGTCATCGATTAGATTGTTATAATAGTAACAAAACGGTTTAAATTACTTCCTGTACAAATAAAAATAGACAACTTTTAATGATATAATTGATAAGTGGATTCGAATATTCATTTTTTTTTTTATTTTAACATATAAATTGGTAAATAGTCTATTTTATTATTTCAGGTTTTTAGGCAACGACGCGTTGGTGAAACGGCCCAACACTGGTTTGTGGCTGTGCGCTGGCGGTTGCGGGTTCGATCCCCGCACATGACAAATATTTTTATTGGCCCTACAGATGTTTGGCATAGTCTGAGTGTTTGTGCAGTCCGTGTGGGCCTCTCCACCGTGCCTCGGAGAGCACGTTAAGCTGCCGGTCCCGGTTGTTATCATTTAGACCTGATAGCGATTGTTACTCATAGTAGGGAATGTATTCGCTGACGTGGGATATTACAGGCTGAAGCACATTATTTTAGGTATTTCATGTAGTACAGTATCGTTTTTAGCTTTGATATTTCGTCGTGTTCAACCATATTTTTAATGATAAGGGTACTTAGTAGGTATATACAGCATGTGGTTCTGTAGGTTGTACCTACATGGTTCGAAATATTAATAAAATTGTTAAAAATACGTCGTCTCATGTAGCTGTTTTATCATTAAATTTCCTTACATTATACATATCTATATTGTCCGAAGTGTCATAAGCTTTATCGTGGTATGTAGTTATTTACTCACTTTATTATTAAAAGTTTAATATTGTATACACTCTCCACTATACAACGGTTATTGACTAGAACTGAGATTTTTTTTAAATAAATATTAAAACATTGTTTTATAATATTTACACCAATTTCACTCATTATAATAAAACAACTTTTTCGGATTTTACCGAGTTTTATTAAGTTTTTTAGATGCTCAGCGTTTCGGATTCTTTACAGTAACCATGAACAGAAGTACTCCTCCAGTCATTTCATTATAACAATATTAAAATAGATCGTCAAATATAAACATTTTCTTTTAATTTCCAAAGCGTAGACAATAAATAACAAACGATAACCGATTACGGATAATCGATAAATCACAAAGATTAAAACGGGTAACTGTGAAATCGCGGGACTTAAACCTAAGTAAGATCCGGAACTAATCGCTTATTCTGGAGTCTAAATAGCGTGCTTTATACGCGGTTTCATGAACCGTGAAGTTATGGCCATACATAAAATATATACCAGAATGTTACGCAGGTAATCTGCAACGGTTATTGCTGTTTGCCTTATAAGTTGCGAAAGTCGGATAATTAATTGTAAATCAAATAATGTTTGCCTAGGAATACTCATGCAATTTTTTATTAATTTGTGAATATGACATATATAGCTTTCTTTAAATATATGGATAATTGAATATTTCGTTGCTTAGGATTTGGTTAAATTAAAAATTGTGTGTACAATTCACACACGACAGAAGTAAAATTTCTGAAAAGTCGTAGGAAGGTAGGCCGTTGTACTTTGTTCTATCGACGATGATCTCGATACTGTTCTTGTGAAAAATTTCTTGAGCGCCATGCAAACGCGATGCATAAACACAAGCGATAACATAACACCTACTTTTCGGAGTTAACTCCTTGAGAATCGATTTTCATATAAGGCCCCTGGTATGAAAAAAATATAAGTAGTAAAACCTACTGATCGAATGACTCAGTTACGTTTTTGTTAACGCCATCTATTGGATGATGGCGTTACGACGTTTTCTAATAACGCCATCTCGATCATCATCATCGATAAATGGCGTTATTTGATTCGTTTATTTATACGGTATTAATCTTTTTCTTAGACTAATAGGTAGCCTTTTTTGTGCTTATTTAGACAGTCGATCTGAAAGAGTAAACTCCAGTCGTGCGTGGGAGCTGACACACACACTTTTTTTTGTTTATGAAAATCAGTCTTTTATGAACATATATAGGTAATTATTAATTAGATATAAGAAAGTTAAAAACTAAAACAACTGAATATGAATTTTATCCAGCTTTGTTGTTATCGAGTTAAAATTAATAATAATAAATAATAATAAATAATAATAATCGAGTTAATAATTATAAATTTTTAATTAAATTTGTTTGAAACTTTTTCGTGCTCAGTGGTTAATAAACTCATACGATATTTTAAGCGAAATTTTACACCATATACATCTTTAACAGGGGAATATTTCATCGCTCAGTAACATAACATTTACAGATTATTCTAACTAATAGATACTTAGAAATGAAAGAAACCACAAGTTTGTATTTCCTGCAAACTTTACTCAAAACATTGAATCCTGAATACATAACGGATCACTGCGAAATAAGTTATCGTAAACAATAAATTCAGTGTCCAGGAAACTTATAGTCACCCACGAAGATTATATCGGCTTGCATATTAGAGAACCTTTTTGAAATCACGTTTTCCAACAAAGCGGTAGCATTGTTCCCTTGGAAGATGTGGGCAGGCATAGCTCACGTGCCAAAACCTGACCACATCGGACACAATGGCTCAGAATGCTTATATAATTTAAATATTTCGCCAGCCATTTTCTCTCTTACTATTGTTGAAAACGATATCTTAATGTGTATCGATTATTATTTATTGACATAAAGGCCTTTAGTAGTAAATAGGAAAACATACTGAAATCATTATCATATAATTTAAAATATCGTTATTTTGGTACAAAAACAGTAACAACGTACTAGTACTTAGAAATGAAAGTCATATTTTACTTCTTGTTGAAATTTCTAACTATATCTAATAAGTAAGTTTACATAATCGGAGCTGACTGTTGTATAAATAAATCTCTATTGGTCACGTTTCGTTTCGTTATGATTAGCACGTGAACAATAAAATAGCCTACGTTACGAATCTTATGTTCATTACAGCAATAAAAACTTAGCACGACTAAGATGAAATAACCAGAATGTAATATGTAAGATATTTCTGTGTATCGTATACAATGTGTCTTACAAACCTATATCATAATTATCTTCATCTATTTAAACAATGGAACTTATAAGGCTGTAAAATTTTATTTTTGCTGGCAATAATTGACAAACTATGATAAATTGGTAAGTAATTTCCTTTAAATAAAAATCCATAAATATAATACATATTACATACATGTACTTTAAAGTATTTCCGAGCTTCTGAACACATACTACCAAATAGTTGTGAAGTACAATAAATTTTGTGATCAGCATTCAATTGCTATTTGATCCAGTTGTCAAAGGACATTGTTTCGTAAATCCTTAATACCACTGACATTGTTGCGAAATAGAATTCGAGATATAGTTAAGTAAAAGTTAAAATATTTTTAATTTTTGGTGAGGATCGCTCCTCACTATAGCTTTCTTATAAATGATTTTTATTGTAATAAAAATACAAAAATACAAAGTTGAAGTTGCACTTTTTAAGATTTAAATAAATTACTAAAATTCCAGGCAAAACATTTTTCTTCACATACTTAGTTTAAGATTAAGACAATCTGAATAAGCAGCGAAATGTTACAACAAATTTATAAACTGTTGTTATACAGTGGTACAATGACTGGTAAAACGTCAAGTGTTCGGTTTAACAATTCCTGTGACAGTAGCAAATAATGCTATAAAATCGCATTGTCATCGTCATGAACATAGCAGTTATCGCGAATGGGTCCCTATTGGTTTGTCGCTTCATGATTATTGCAATATTATTAAAAGGAATTTGTTATAAGTTTTATCATTTGGTCATTTATAAGATTTATTTGAGTACATTTCTCATAGCTAACTACTTTTGACTAGCCCGTCGGCCCAGTTTGTAGTCACCCTCCTTTCTGCTCCGAGGGCTGTAGGTTTGATTCCCACATCTAGTCTGTGTGTACTATAAATATATATAGTAAACCCAGACTATATATATATATATAGTACCCGGGTGACCGAGCTAAGCTCGGTATTTTTGTTCGTAAATCGTGTTTTTTGGAAATCATAAAGATAAATAATATTTTTCGATTTTACCGACATAATAATAAAAAACAAGAACAGCTTATTTAAATAAAAAATAGCGAGTGCAATTAGAAAAAGAAAAAGAAAAAATAATTGATCAGGGACATGTGGATTTGAACCATGATCTTCTCGGTTGATCCCGACCGGCCGATTTTCCACCGAGCTATTGCAACTAAGTTGACACATGCGAAATTTACCTTCGTATTCTAACGATATTTTTTTTCACTCCCTAAAAACAGGGATAAAACAACATTTTCTGAAAATGAATCCTAGCTAGATAAATTTATCTCCCTCGAAACCCCCTATATACTAAATTTTATGAAAATCGTTGGAGCCGTTTCCGAGATTCAGATTATATATATATATATACAAGAATTGCTCGTTTAATAGTATAAGATATACATATAATGGGAACAGACAACCGTGTATGTATGTTGTAGATATTTATTATTTATTGTATTAATTGATTTATAAAGCTTTCGTTAACGTATACACTTATATATTTCTAACGCTATAAAATAATATAACCTCTCACAATTTTGGTTTAAACGCAACATTCTCGTAACATGTAATAGGAATGTTAAGATGGTGTACTTCCCGGGTCACATGGGGGGAGTGGCGATAGTGGGAGGGGCGATTGACAGATAAGTAAACAGTGTTGGATACACTACTGCTAGGTTTGTGATTAGTGATTAAGATAAATGCAAAACTAAGAAATAACACACATTTTGCAATAAATATAAATGTACACGTACACTTAGAATACCATTTATTACGTATATATACTATTACCTTTCTTATAGTATCATTACCAGCCTTGCTGTTTTCATCACTTTTAGTCTCAGGAAGTGGTAAATGGAGAAGTCAAAATCAAAATCAAAAACAACAAACAACAAATTATTCAAATGAGTACTTTCGAATCGTCATTTTACAAATTAAAAACTTCAAAGAGGTTATTATTTTTGTAAAATTAAAGCTACCACCGATTGGGAATGTAGATTCTGCAGTTACTATTTTGACAATAATATATAAACTTTTTTAGTAGAAAATTAGTACTTAATATCTTGCATGAAATACAGCGTCACTAAGTCCTATCTAACACTGAAAGAATTTTTGAGATCGGACCAGTAGTTCCTGAGATTAGCGCGTTCAAACAAACAAAAAAACAAACTTTTCAACTTTATAAGCAATACTGATTACCACACCAATTAGGACGGCCTTACTCTGATATTTGAAAAAAAGTAATTCCCAAAAGACAAAGACCTTGGAAATATCAGCGATCTCGCTCCAAAACAATTAGGCCACCACTAGAATACGATAAAACTGAAGAGTTTGCTTACGCGTTCTAATCTACGGTACCTACCTACTGTCAGATCAGACTTGCGATAATCTATTGATAGTTATTTTAAGACTACGGTCTTGATAACGCTTCAACTGTGTCTCATAAAAGAATAGCAGTAACCATCAAACTCCAATCACCCTTGCAAAAAGGTGTGATGTAAAATATACCAGAATAGTCACTGAACTTGGTACCGCATTTTTTTTTTTTTCGTTGAATATATCGATTTTCTTTTTGTTTTCTTTGGTACAACCCTTGTCCCGACAATAACGAACATAATAAAAAACGAAAACATCCAATTTGATTTTGACGTTCGGCATGTAATATAGACGAGTGCAAATACGTTCCATATCAATGTTCTTCGTATCAACAATAATCTATACTAGTCATTAAATTGTAATAGAAAAATAATTACAAGGCAAAATAAGAAAAACTGTTAATTACCTCCAATTATTTCTCACTCGTCTGTGCGAAATGGAAAAAACGATTCTATACTGATTTACGATCCTTTTCGCGTGATAAACGTCGACGGTAATTTTGTTTAAAAAAACAAGGCTTCTTTTCAGAAAACGAAAACATTTTTATGTCTTTTTATTTTATATTTTTCTTTGGAAAGCATCTTGAGATAATATTTTTGTATTTTTATATTAAAAATTAGAAAAAAAACTTGGTTGTCTGTAAAGTTGGTTTACGGACGATAGTTTAACGTGACAACGTCATAATAAAACATCTCGGACGGATAGGCCAATAGAATGAAGAGAGATAGATGCGGCGCAAGCGTACTATATAAGCGTAACGGGACACTGGTCATCCTTATTCGTGCATGCAGCCGACGTTTATCGATTTATTTGACGTTGTCACGTTAATTAAGTTAAAATATTTGTCCATAATATAACAAAGTTATAATGTTTACATGCAGTATTTAATAATAAAGATAATATTCAGATTAATTATATTATAATACATACAAAATTAGCACAAGGAAGTTATAAAGACAACGCAAACTTAAAACAAAGCTAATGTTATCGGCTCCTAAGATGTAAATGTTACGTAATTAAATATCTTTATATAAGTATTATAAAGAGGAGAGATCTGATATTTGTTACTACTTTGAATAATCAAATAAAATCATAAATATTTAACCAATTTTAAAAATTATTTCACCAGGAAAATGCTACGTTATCACTGAGTGACATAGGCTATATTTAAGCAGGAGAAAAAATAATAGCTAAAACCGTGATATCTGTGCCGGAGTAACTGCTGGCGGAAAAGCTTGTATTGCTATAAAAATATTAAAATTCTGTAAAACCATTCATTAAATAAAGTATAAACCATTTTTTAACAAAAGTAATTTATATTATAAATAAAAACATCCCTCAGTAAAAGTATTCTATAAATATAATTCCAAAAAGTGAAATATAATGATAAAAACGTTTGAGTGAAATCAAAACACCAATTTTATTGTTAGGAAGCTTGAATCTATTTGCGCTGACCTTTCCGTTGCGATAAGATAATGTTTACACAATCGACATCCAATTGAACAAAATGGCTTGTGTGAAGCGAAAGAAAGTTAGTTAATTGAAGAACAACTTTTAAAACACCTCAAATAAATATTGGTAGCCCTTAATTTGTTTATTTCAATACAGCATACGAAAGTTCATGTATTCGGATATTTCTTTAGATCGCTATTATTTATATTATATATACTATTATTTATATTATATATATACTATTATTTATATATATATATATATATATATATATATATATATATATATATATATATATATATATACTATTCATATCTACAAACACTACGATTGTTCATAACCAAAACATAGTATGCGTGTAATACAAAATATAGCTATTGAACAGATTTCTTTTAACATTTTTAGACTCTATTAAAAATGAATTTTAAAAAGATTTTTAATTCTCATGACAGATTACATTAATAGACTAGTTGTGTCCGTGACTTCGTCCGTGTGGAATTTAGCAAAACAGTTATTGTTAAGTTCGCAGAGTTCTAAAATAAAATAAAAAAATCTAAAATAAAAGTAGCCAAGTTACTCATTACATCAGCTATATACCAGTGGAAGTCCCGTCAAAATCGGTTCAGCTGGTTCAGAGATTAGCTGGAACAAACAGACAGACAGACAAAACTTGTAAAAAAAAAAAAGTTATTTTGATACATGTTCCGTATATACATATATATACAGGGTGACTGGTGAATTACTATCAATATTTGAGGACGTGTTAATTGACGATCATATATGACGAAAAAAAATTATGTATAAAATAAATATTCATAAACTTCTAAGTAAAGTTAACCAACAGTTATCTCGTTAATTACGCGTCGTCTGGACGCCCTAGCTGCGCAGTCGTCACAAAGCAGGTGTGTAGGTATAGGTACATTTAGTTATCGCGCGGTCGTTTACCTACGTCCAAACACCGCCAAGTGTTAACAGGGTAGCAGGCTACTTTTGATAAACCAGTATGATCCAATCCCCCTTCATACTTTAATTTTGGCTTAGGACAGGCAAAAATACCAAGATATGATTAGGCCGACCCCCTTCCCCTTGATAAATATTCCCCTTGATAATTTGATAAATATTAATTTATTACGTAAGAATCTAAACGAAAAAATGAATACACGTTTGGTTTGTTTCAATGTTTATTTTTATTTATACTTTAGGTAGGTACTAATAATTTTTATTTTTGGTAGTAATAAACTTTGGTTTTAATTATTGATCTTTATCGACATAAGATTATCAGTCCAGAGGCTTAACAAAAAAATTAAAAAATAAAAGAAACTATTCACACACTTCAATAATCCAATTATTATTCAACTACAATATTAAAATTTATCAACGAAATAACGAATGTTGTTTACGAAAGCAAGTGACAACTCGTCGGCACTCGCGTGGTTGCCCGCGATTTTTCAAGGTATTTTCACTTTGCGCATTTTTGTAATTTTACCTAAGAACTATCGAGACTAAAGACATGATCGACCCCCTCTCCCCCTAAATCTTCTTACGTAATAAATGAACCATACTTATTGTCTTTTACACGATATAACACGAACGGGTCACTCTAAAGTACTCTGCATTTGTGTATTGATAAGCCATACCTAATTACTTATAACAGGTCACATTCATACGAGACATATTAGGTATACGCGTAAGATCGATCACTAGGCGCGCGCGCGGAAAGATGGACATACTCCGACGTACAAACCTTATGGCGGCGCTTGCCCAACTGACCTAGTGACCTACTAATCGAATTTAGGGGGGAATTAGAATTGGCGGGGGTTGCGGCGGGCGGCGGCAAGCGGCACAGTACAAGGCCAAGGCCGCACGCGCCGCCATTATGGCTGAAAATTAGTGTGTCTACATTTCATTTATTTAAATTGAAATTTATGGGAATTTTGTCAAAAATTAAGTACCTATTTTTTTACATAATTCGAATGAGAATCATGTACTGAGTATCCTCTGTAAATATTGATCGTAATTCACCAGTCACCCTGTATAAATTTAGTAAAAAGCAGTTATTTTAATATTCCAAACAGACGCTCCAAATTTATTTATTTCTATAGATGATATAAAAATACGTGTGCTTATTCTTGATAAAAAATAAAAAAGTTACATACACAAAATAACATACACAAAACTTTATTTAAAAAAAATAATTTCCGATAAACACGAAATAAAAAACAAGCACCGTTTCTTGGAATAAAAATATATAACTAAAAGTATTGCGATTATAAAAATTAGAATCCGTCGATCTACATTCTTTTTTTAAATAACTGGTTAATCCCATAATTGATTAAAAATATAACGTATTAAACAGGAGCATAATATAAGCTAAAATATTTTGACATGATTATAATATTTTGACAAACATCTTTACACAAAGTGATTATTTCCGATTAAGTTGATTCGGATGAGGTCATGCTTTTTTGTATCGATACGATCCGATTATAATACCGTTAAAAAGATCAGTACCGTAAGTAAAAGGTATAATATCGATTTATTGGAAATTTAAATCAACTGATTGACGATTTTCAACGTACGTCTTTAAAAGCTATTTTTAACACCAAAAAGTAATTGAGTAAAAATTAAGTAACTTATAAATTATCGTCGTTAAACACAAGTTATTTAACCGAGTAATAATCAATTTAACAATTTATAAACATAAACGCCATCAAGATACTAAATGCCTTTTCTATAATAAATAAAATGTCTATAAAATAAATAACACTGACATTAGCTACCTATAAACTAATTTTAGAAGGAATATGCGTCACGGGAAGAAAATATTTTATTTGATGTAACCCTGCTTTAAAATTGCAAGTTAATACTTATGTCAACTTTTGTACTAACAATGCTAAAACGTGAAAGGAAAGTTTCGATAACTCTATCAAAGAACATTTAGATCGAACGATTTGTTATAGGCTTTGGTTATGATATATTAACGGTCAATTTACGTCCTACCGTCATCTATCTGTAGGCATAGGTTACGGGGACAGTTATTCAACTATGTAGAATGGAACTGAAATAGGGACGAATGATCTCTCTCCAACAATGACCGCATTCAAATTAAAATTGCGGATAAGCTATAAAATATTCATAATTCGAATAACAATGAAATCATCCGAATCAATAGATTACACCCCTCGATAAGTATGTGTAATAAACATATTAATGCTTTGTGTTTAATTGAACATCGGCAGTATTCAGAACAGTTTGTTGGCGCTGATAAATATTTTTTTTCTATAACATATCAGTAAACCGTTGTTTTAAAATATATACTAAAATTAACCTCAATGATCTCATATTATGATGTGTTATGACTTTGTCATTATAAATTTTATAACTGAAAAAAAAGTAACCAAACAAGTATATTATGATTATCATTAACCGAGGTTGTTACGTATTCTACAAAAGCCAAGGTTAAAACAAATGTTATGATACATTTCATATTCGAAGATAAAATGAATGCAGACGAAATAAATGTAACAGTTAAGTCATTCCTTATAAATACAGCTCCAGTAATGAAATCGTTCGACAACTTAAAGATTAACGACCAACTAACAAAGCGAACACTGACAGACATCATAGATCCCCACAACGAAATAAAATAAGTCGTAAATCGTACCCCTTACAACGATCATACTGCTAGACTAATAAATAAACTTATCCGCTTGTGGGGAGTGTATAAAAAAACGAAGTTTTCAATAATAGCTATATTACATTCGACGCGAGCGCGTGTGCCGAACTGTATTTATTGGTTCATGTTTTTAATAATACAGAGAATCTAGTACAATTGACGCGTAATGTTCGTGCAGCTAGCCTATTATTATCAAGTTCAGGAGTGATTGAAACCCTCAATGACAGATGGCAAACACGATAGGCGTATACGACGCGTCATTGTTTAGCTTATTTTCCTATCGAAATGTTCTGGGAGCATTTTTGCGTATTCATCCTATTTAGTTCTATATTTCGGCAATATAATCTGTCAGATTAATAGTGATTATTGATTATCCTCGTGACAATCAAAAATAATTGGTTCGGGAGAAATGATCGTTAAATGCGGAAAAATATATGAGTAAATTATTGATAAACATACAGAGAGAGAGAGGGAGACTGAGAGAGAGAATACATAAGTTAAAGATATGAATATTGTTAGTAAAAATTGAGAGATAAATAGTAATAAGAAAGAAAGCAATACTTGCTTACGCATCAGCGAATACATTAATAATTGTGTTTGCTCGCAAACGAAAAAAAACCGACTTCAATTACATCGACAAGTAATACAACGTAGATCGAGGAAAAAATAGTCAAGCAACTACGCGTTATCAAAGATTACTCAAAAAGTAATTATCAGATCTCGATAAAATTTATATGTGACCACATGATAAACATCAGCTTTCGATTAAATTAAAAATTATCAAAATCGGTACACCCAGTAAAAAGTTATTACAGATTTTCGAGAGTTTTCCTCGATTTCTCTAGGATCCCATCATCAGATCCTGGTTTCCTTATCACGGTACCAAACTAAGGATATCCCCTTTCCAACAAAAAAAGAATTATCAAAATCGGTACATCCAGTAGAAAGTTAGGCGGTATAATACAACGTAGGTCGACGAAAAAAGCGTCAAGTAAAAACGCATTATTAGATATAACTCGAAAAGTAGTTGTTAGATCTCAAATAAATTTAAATGGGACCAATTGGCACACATCACCTTTCGATTAAAACAAAATTTGTCGAAATCGGTCTACGCGGGCAAAAGTTCTGATGTAACATACATAAAAAAAAAAAAAAAAAAAAAAAAAAAAAAAAAAAAAAAAAAAAAAAAATACAGTCGAATTGAGAACCTCCTCCTTTTTTGGAAGTCGGTTAAAAACCACCCAAGTCTATCATTGTACAAAAGTAAAAGTGTTCAGAAAAAATCTCTGGAGTGTTTTCTCGTCAATTCACGCAACACAATATGTTTGAAATATGCTTGCTACCATAATTTTACTTCACGAGATTTGAGATTTTATTCATTGCACAATTTATTTAATATAATTACAATAATTACATTGAAGATGAAAAAGGAATAATAAAAACAGATTTCAATGAAATACGAATTTTACACGAACTTTATATTAATTGTTAAAAATAGGGACAACAGAAACTACTGGCAACCAATTGTTTTTGAATTTGCGAGAGGAGGTTTAAGATAGGGTAGGGGTGACTTAGGTACGAAACCACATATTGTCTCGCATGTCCACGTCTATACGCCTAGTTTAGGAGCATTTCATTCGATCATATTCAATAAAACATGGTTTTAATTTCCGAATATATAAAAATGAATTGATGAGTACTTAAGAGTAGTTTCTGAGTACCTAATTTTTAACACATAATATTTTGGTAAGCCATCTAACAAAACATACTTCTGCCTCAAATATGTGCATTTAGATTTTGACACTTAATTATTATTGAAATAGATAATTATTATTGAAATAGATTTAATGAAACCAACCCGTTACTTCATCAATCAATTATTATATTAAAACAACAGGATAATCACACCTAATTATTTTCAGATTAATTCACAGTGTTTCTATCAGATAGCGTGTGGAAAATACTTTCCATTACAAACTTTTAATAAATCGTGCTAGTTATTTATAACTGTCTTGTCTTCATTCTCAATTAATTATATTTTATTACTTAAGTAATCTTACTCACGAATTTTAGATAACATATTCATATGTCATACTTAGAATACTCATAACTTTAAACGGTGTTCATTATTTTACAGTTCGAAATTTCTACAGAATTTAATACTTTTTTATTCTGATTCTCTTGAATAGTTATGATTAATTCGTGTTAATTATTTTGCGGTTAAACCGTTTTCTCTTTAGAATTGCGTCTAAAAACAACAAAATCTACGAACGTCGATTTATTCATGCGAGCATTTTCGCTTATTCGGAGTATTAAATATTAATCTCAATCATTTGAACATTTTTATAAAACAACTAGGTCGGCAAACAAGCGTACGGCTTACATGATGGTAAGTGATTACCGTAGTCTATAGACGCTTGCAACACTAGAAGCATTACAAGCGCGACGCTGACTCTAACCCTAATCCTCCCCAGGAGGTGTGTTCACCTTACTTAACACAGGAACACATACTGCTTGAAAGCAATATTATTTAGCTGTCATCTTTGAAAGGTTACTTCCCCAGTCGGGTTGATCCAGATTTTGCGCAGGATATGTCCTGCTCTGCCATATCCCAGTTAAATTAACATTCATTTTTTACCCTTTTGCCTTCTTTGAAATTCATTACACCATATCCAACATCAACATTAGATCATTAAATAAATATTGGTTTTTAATGTTTTTTTAGTTAGTTACAAAATCTTCGTTATATTCTGGTTCATATAAAGTCAATAGTACCCAGAAAAGTAGCATTTAAAACTTGTTAAAGATCTATACCGCAACGAATGTCACTGATAGAATAATGCAGATTGCATGATGGTGTTATAGCACCCACAATCTATAGATAATGAATGATTGCAGTGAAAGTGAATCAGATACGAATATGCTTATGATTCATGGATAATTTTATGTGTTGATTTTCTTCGTTCATACCTATATGACGTCACTCAAGTTTAGCGTAAACATTAACTTCGTTTATTGAAGTAGTTCTTCTACTTAAAATTAAATTTTAACGTAGCTCATGTTTTAATTGTTTTTGTGTTTTTCGTTTAAGAATGTTGGATTCGTGTTCTGTTTGCGAGGATAAGCAAAATGAAATAATTCTCTATTCAAGTAAATCAATCAACGTCAACGTCTCATATACTCAGTCATGACTTAAATATATAAAACATACTAGGACTTACATTGGCGGAGCAACAACCTTTCACGTCATAGAACTCATAGATGTAAAGCCGCGCGTGTCGTCTAGCAAAGAAATAAAATTCCTCTGTTTGGAGTTAGTTGTCCTAATCGCTGTCGTGCTTTCTGTTATCTTATACTTTACTCAAGTGTAATAAAGGCGATAGTGGTGTGAACTAATTGTAGAAAATATACTTTGGGCACTTAGTTGTAAGTATGGCCGTGGGCGAGGACACTGATTCATTGCGGACAGACGTCCCACTCTCTTAAGAATGGACGAAGGTACAATGATTTAAGTTTTTGTCTGTGATTGCTTTCAAATATAAAAGGAAACACTATTAGTGGTGATGACAAGTATCTCGTAAAAGAAATCTAAATTACAGAACTGTAAGACATCAGATAAAGATGATGAAGACCGGATCTAGAAGAATTTCATACATTTCTTTGTTAATTCTCATAAAAATGGCGGGTTTTATAGTCGAGAATGATCTTATTAGATTCATTCTATAGAAATAATTCTCATGATTTCTCATATTTTTCTAATTACCATAAGCTGTAGAATCAAGGTCGGTAAAATGCTATGAGAATATTTAATTCATATTTCAGGTTAATGTCTTAATTAAATACCATGTTGATGTTTCACTTCATGTAGGTTTTTGGTGTGAGATAGTTTTAATCACTTCTGTATAAACTGTCCTTCAATATAATGATTAAAGTAGAAATCTACTTCCCATATACTCATACGTGTATAAGAACCTTCGTTATTTTATCTATTATTATTTTCTCCGGCTCCTGGGTGGCTTTATTCGTCCAAACTTTAATCAGTCACATATTCATAATTATTGATCTTTAATTGGTTTCAATTTGAGTGACAGAATAAAAAGCAAAATGTCTGATAAATGTTACTAACATGAGTCACATTGATATTGAATTACGATGTCAGGGATGTTATAAACTTATAATTAATTGAATTTAGGAGTAACATAAAATTAATCATGCTACAAATGATGACACGACCGCTCTAATGGTGGCTATCTATGACATAAGACAGAAGTCAGTAATCGAACACTTGGTTATGAGACAAACAATTTTATGCATGGAAGTGTGCAGCTGGGCGAATTCATGCGTGCACATGCATATTCAAAGATCAGTTTCCATTTCGCGTGCGTAGTCGGAAACGCATCGACACATCAATCTTACGTCCAAATAACTTAAAACTTTAAATATATAGACATAAGGCATAAAATTGGCATTTTAAAATTTGATTATGATTTATTCCTATGTGAATATTTTAACGAGGAGGAAGAGGTAGTTTGTAAAAAAGATAGGAAAAAAGGCACATTTTGAACACAGCGACGCGTTAGAGTGTGACGGCAATATGCCAATCGTAGCGGAAGAAGGCGACGGTTGCGTATTAGGAAAGTATTGACAGGTGATTCGTGAAATGTTGGTTAGTGAGCTACCGTGACAAATCGTTGAGCATTTGCGACGGTTGAGAATAAGAGGGAAAGGTAATAGCTGTTTCCAATTTTGTATCAATTTGGGGCGTGAAAATATTTTTTTTAGAATTTATTCCACACAAAAAGGGCTGCTTATGGACTTTATTTGCAAATTTACTACTTTTCCGTGTTTTTACAATTTTTTTTTATTATGTTGCCTCGAATTTATTGATTAATTATTTTTAATTTTAATCGTAGGTTAATTTTTGCCATAAATTTCATTTGAGCTGCGTTGGCACCATTGAAAACCAGTATACCCGATGAATGAAAAAGCCCAAAATGCATGACAAAGTAATAAGAATGTGTAACAAATTTGTTTTATTTCTAACATCACATATATAACAAAATTTCTCTGAATTAATACGAGTAATATACAAAATAAATTACGTAACCGCCAATAATAAGATGTTTAATCGGTAATGATAACGACATGTTAATGACATTTGTAAATGAATAGTTCCAATCATGGTTCCAACTGTGGGGGACGTTATGGTATTTCTCGATGACAGATGGCAGACATCATTAGAAGCATCGCGTTTGACACATTAGGCTTGTTTGTTTTTTTATCTTGCACGTTAAAGGGCTCGAGCAGTTTGTTTTTCTATTAAATCAAGTCATAGAAGATGTACAGTAATTATTTTCTAAGAATTCTTAAATAACTTATTTACGTTAGAGATTGTACTGATATTTATTGCTATCGATTTAATAATCGTAAGTATATGTTATCCAATTATTAAATGAGAATTTGAGATGAATCAGAGTCAATCTTGATAGCATCAGTATCAATGACACTAATGCTTAAATTCAAAATACCTAAGAAAACGCATTATTTTGTAATCGGATAAAAATTTTAATGAGTATTTCGAACAATTAATACAACTTTGGTTCGTCGATATTCGTCATAATGAATACAACGTAACTAAATAAATGAATTCGTAATTAGGTGATAGTACATCAATGTGTAAATGTTGTTCCTATCAGTTATGTGGGCTTATACATAACTTGAATATAACAGAGTTAATGAAACGTAACAAAAAGAATATACTAGAATTTATATAAAGAGACTATACAAACATCTAAAATAATCTTCGATAACGGGATTCACTATTCTACGAAATAAATAATAATCACAACATTGACAAAATAAAACACACATTGGACACGTACGAAAATCATGCAAGTGATATACCCACAGAACAGATATACCTATGTATACTTTTTTTTAATCTATGCTAATCAATACAGATTTTTCACTGACCTGTTAAAAACGCTGACGATAACCATAGTAAACAATCCGGCCACAAAAATGTATTGTGTATTTGCGAAACAAAATCCATCAGTATTTTATATTCATAAAATAAAACAAGCACATTGACACATACATGCCCATATTTCACGAAGTAAAAATGAAATAGTATTAAGAACTTAAAAAGTCCGATAACCGAAAAAAAATATTTTACGAGTCACGCAACCGCGCCGATGAGCAGACGAATAACAACTAAATTTGAGTGAAGCTCCCACTTCGCCGATTGGCCACGAGCCGCAACCGGACGGTTGAACGCTGCGCTTGCGCCGGAGATGCAGCGAGCCAGCGATCCTGGCCCCTGGGGTATGCATGCATCCATTATACAGTTAACAAATAAACGGAGTGGGGTTAGAGGGGGTGCGATAAATGCTTATTTAAATAAGTGTTAAAATTAATCATAACTTCTTAAGTACTAGGCTTAAAATAAAAAATGAATACGTACATTGCACTTACCTATCAATGAGTTATGTATATGATATAATTATATACACAAATTATATATAATATAAGAGAGCCAGACGGGTTATGTACAAAATTATACGATTGTAATAGAAATTCTAAGTACCTACTTCAGTGCTAAGTAAAAATCTGCGACTATAAAGTAGTCGAGCCAAGACTTAACAAAGGGCTCTTTGCCGTTACTTCTGTGCCAGGTAATGTATTCCATCAGTTCACCGGGGCATCATTAGTCGTATGTTAGTCACTGTATCTTATTGATGCTATACGCCTCTTCATTCAGTTTCGCGACGCATACTAATGTTCCTCGATAATCTACCTGGAGACGTCCCTAAGTACCAACAAGCAGGCATAAATTGTACTTTCATTTTGCATGTACAAAGATTTGTTTTCCTTAGTTTCACTTCTAATATATTATTTAATTTAAAAATCGTATAGCAATGGTATATCAACGTTGTATCGTCGTATATTGTAAGATAACATATCAAAATTGGACATATGCACTTAGGACTACGAGTCAGTCATGTACTTATTCAACAAATAATTTGTTCAAAATCTGTGTTGGTATTCTGATCACATAAAACGGAACATTTATTGAATCACCGCGGTGCGATGTCACTTAACGAACTTCGGCACAAGTATTGAAAAAAATATAAATGGACCTTAATTTTGAAGTAAGAATTTCCAACTCGAGAGATTAGTTTAAGAAATATTTTTAAGGTATCTTTTAGAATTAAAATAACTGTTAGCAACGTTGCACGGTAAAAATAAAAAATACTTCTTGTTTTATTGAAGAAAAAAAGCATTAATTATATTTTTCAAAATATACGCTGTAAAAAAAGATCTACAAAATATAGGTCTTGTGCGACAAAGCTCAAATGTGTAACAGTTGCTACAAATCAAATGTTTTGTGTGAACTTACAAATAAATGTAGCCCTTGTTTTTCATAATCGAGATCTTTCAGCTTCCCAATTTAGCAAAGATGGAGAGATTATCAATAATAGGGCAGGGACGCCCCATGGCGATGGAATTTGGGTCACTGTGCTGTTTGTGACCACCTGTGCACTCGATAAGGGTGTGGTTGGGTGTAAAACTGTTTTATTTTCAGACTGCTAATAGGAACGGTAAATGCATAAAATAATTATCGTTCTTGTTGATGAAGGCTTATTATTTCGAATTGGTTACATATGTAAAGAATACATTAAATTTAATGTAGGAGCTCCTCGTAGCACTCGAGCAATGCTTACATGAAAGCAATAGTTTATGTGTATGTTTTCGATTAAATCAACAATTGTACAATACCATAATATAAATGTTCCACTACTGCGTCAAAGCACCACCGTCGTCACTTTGCTGCTATAAGGCTGATAGATAAAACTGGTATATACTGAAAATTCTTATAGAGGTTGCCTTAAGATGTTACCTCTTTCCTTTTAAATAATGTAACATTTTGCAAAAAAAAATGTAGTTCAATTTTTCCCACCAAATGCGCGTATGACTTATCACGTAATGAAAAAATATTTTGCTGATTTTTTTTCTTGTGTTACTTATATATCTGACAAATTAAGTCTTGTATGTTTATTGCTTCCTAATTGGAATTCAATAAAGACGCTAATTATTGGAAGAGCAATAAAAATTAGAATCGCAAGTTTTTTCCTAACACAGTCTTATTTGGATGTTGGTACTGAGTTCGCTTATGGCCATCGTTGATAATGTTGTAAGCTAAGCACGTGTCGCGTCTGATTGAGACACACGTGGTATTGCTATTCCTGATAGCAGCAGGAAGTTTTAAAGTTTTATTCAAAGGCAAGTTCAAGTAGAAATATTACGATATTGAGTATTCAAGTTCAGAACAGCATAATATAGTTTAAAATTATAATTCATGAAGAAATATTTTCTATGCTAACCATTCATCAAATAAAAATGCATAGAATTTATTTCTTTAAAGTATCTGCCATATTAAATTACAGTGACATCAAAGAAGTTTCTGTACAATTAAAGTGCAATGGCCTCACAAATTGCCAACTACGTATTACTAAATACACTTGAGGCATTCTTCCCAAACTTCGAAGGGTCATAACCCAGTTTGACCTGTAATTAACTCAACATGGGACTTCAAACGTTCTAAAATTACCAGCGATGTGTGTATGTAGTGCTTGAGACCCTCAGACAGTATTTGCTTTTAGTGAAATTGTCAGTTTTGGCTATTACAAATTACCCAGTCCTTATTTCCTTAAAGATACATTTAGATCCTTCAAATTCATTTGGAGAATTCTTTCGAGCTTTTTGTAGCAATTTATAAACATTTACTTACTTTTCTACGTTCGCTGCCTTGAAATTGGCGATGAATAAAAATTATCTTACCTGAAACAAAAGATAGAGATAGTAAATATAGATATATACGTGTAATTGAATGAGTCTCGTAGTTCGCATCACAATCAACTTTTCTATGTGTAGGTTCTACGGTCAAAAAATCATTACATATGATTATCTCACTAATTTGTGATACTCCACATACATACTTACAATAAAAATTAAAGCAACTATACATTTTTATTTTAGTTAAATATATTATATGATATAGTAAGATCATATCAGGATCGAGTTTAGTATGTATTTATTTAGTTTTTATAAAAAAGGTCGTAATGGGTTAACTACAATTAATGTAAAATTTTATCATAAATATAAATAAAAGACAAAACGACTATAGTTGAACCAAAACTTCAATATTATTCTATACGATCAATTATGTTACGCTTAAAACAGTAACAAAAGTTAAATACAATTCCGGCTTTCGGGGTAGGAAAATTTTGTAAGAATGCGTGCAATGCAAACACACACACGTGTCTTTCAATTCTTAGATAATTATTTATCTGCATTGAAGCATCGTGACGTATTAACTAAAAGACATTTGAAGTAAGAGTACATTAGAGCATAGAAATGTGATTTAAATGAATAATCCGATTCAACAAAATCTAATTTTTCATTCTCAGTGAGAACATGCATTCGGCATTAGCATATCGGCCGGTTTCTGCAAGGTGCCACAGTACCTGATCTTCAATTGTAATCGTAATCTCGTTTCAAATCTCGTTATATTTTGCGATTCCGATGAGAGCGTGATCGTGTTTGGCCTGACCGACTTTGAAAGCATGCATCATCAATTTTATCAGCAAACGTGTTGTGGCAAAATTTAAATTAGAAAACAATTTTTTTGCAACGGAGATGAGCTACAGATGCATAAAATTTGTAATAACCCCTCGTAATTGTGAATTTCTTTCAAAAAAGACTGTAAAGCAAATTGGAAAATATTTAAAAGGTTATAAAATTAACATAAACCATTTTATTGTAAAATAAATTATTTAAAGTTCAGGAGGCCTATTATTACTAAAAGCAACACAATTTTCAACCTGCCTTGAGCAAAATACTTTTGCGCACGACCTCTCATAAGGGAATGAGCCGATACGCAATAATTATACGGTGGTGAAACGTCCAAAACACTAGGAAGAAAGTCAATGTTAGACATTGTGCAGCCTACAGGAAACTTATTAGCAAAACGATCGCCGGTCATGTAGGCCATTCTTGAGCGCAACTACCAATCAACTAAGAGGAATTTAAAGGCAATTGCGTGCGTTGTAATAAGCTTTTGTAGATGATACAGCGATACAAGTATCTAAACTGCTTTATATATATTATTATAGTATTAAATATTTGTGAGCTATAGACAACTATACATGAGCTTGTTTACTATCTATTTTTAAATAAAAACAATGAATTTTAATAATGATTAAGTAACTGATATCATTTTTATTTTTTTATTAAACATTATACATATTTAATTCACAATTTATACTTACTTAATGTTGTTGTGTATATAATAATTTAAAAATTAAGCAATATAGGAAATTTAGTTCGGATTATAATAAAAAAATATTACTTAAAAATATTTAAGGACATAAAGAATGACGAGTCGTAATATGGTAGAATCACAGAAATTATTTAGATTTCTGTTGGTAGAATCAATACAATAGAATAACATTTCAAATTATATTCCAATTTGTACGTAACTATTGCGATGTTTGTAACTCAAGATCCGATCCGAGAAGGAGTGGAGAGGCTGAAACACAATTCCTTTTCGTAATTTGAAATTATCGCTCGGACCTGTAGGCTTACTCTTGACTTCAATCCCAATCTCACAAAAACACGAATTCAATACAGTTCCAGTTCCAATCTGTAATATTTTGGTACTCTTGACCAAATCGAGCTTTCAATTGAATTGAAATTGAAATCGAATTGACGATCGGTTTCTGGTGTAGCCATTATAATAAAAAATAATAAGAAAATAAAATTTAATTAATGAAATTTTATGTTTTTTAAATTATAATGTGTCTCCAATAATTAATTATTATCTTTTATATTGTAATTCCTTAAATTAAACCTAAAACTGATTTTTTTAAGCATAAAAACGGAAGATATTATACATTATACATTCTGCGTAATGTGTGTTGGATATTATACATTCTGCGTAATGTGTGTTGTTGTTAAAAAGAAGCTCATGGCTGACGCAATTTTGAGACTTCTAAATTTCAAATTATCTCAATTACGTATTTTCTTAATTTATATTTATAATTAACTTACCTTCTTTCTTTATTTACTTCTATAATAATTTCTGCAATTTTACCAGTGTTAAGCTTAAATTAGTGAATACAAAAGTTTATTAATATAGTTAAAACAAAAGATATTAGAGACTTAAATACTGTGATTTTTATTTAAATATTAGAAAAATAAATACTGTGATTTATATTTAAATATTAGAGATATAAATACTGTGATTTATATTTAAAAATTGCTACCTTAGGTTAAAAGAGGATAATAGGCTAATTATTACGTAATTAGTTTTATTTTAATAAATACTGTGATTGTGATATTGTTGATAATATAAATAAGCGCCAGTCGCGCCATTATCATAATAAAAAACACTTTAAGATACACAATCGAACACTAAAAAGTTAACTTTATTGAAACGAGTAAATTCGATCCCAAACACGATTTCCAAGTCGATAGTCAACGTCAAAATATTGTCAAGAGTGCAAAAAATGTATAAGATCGAGAAATCCCAATTTCTATTAGTTACATAAAATTTCACTGTAATTGAGTCAAATCGTGCGCTAGTGTAGTGTTCAAGAGTACCGATTGACAAGTTCTCGATCCCAATCCTAAATTTCAAATAGGATCGAGTTTCAAGAGTAAGCCTGCTGAGCTTGGAGGAGCACTTGCAGCTTAATTGAAATCTACGGAACTAACTGCAAATTATACATTTAGTTGCTAAATTGCCTCTATACAAACATTAAATAAATACTTAACCTACTTTAAATCGTGAAGGTTTCTTAGCTAATACAATTTGTGATTTAAGATGACTTTTATCTTGCTATTTAATAATGCAGTAAAATTTTACTTTGGAATATACATTTCTAAAAATATTAAATATATTATTTTTTCTATCATTCAAGAGAAACGTAATTATATTGGAACTAGCGCCCCGCCCTGGCTCCGCACGGGTGCAATGTTGATACTACAGAATGTCTTTATTTATAGTGACAATAACAAAATAACAACAACATTCAAATATGCGTCGTTAGATTACACGTTGTTACAGAATGCGTTGAAGAAATAAAGGTTCACTGCTCGTTCCCCGTACGTGATAGCGTGATAATATGTAGCCCTATATGTTGGCCCGACTTCTTAATAATATTTGTGCCAAATTTGAAGTAAATCCATGCAGTACTTTTTGAGTTTATCCTGGATATACATACAGATAAACAGAAAACTAGACAAAAAAATATCTAAAAACTATATTTTGGCTTCGGTGTCGATTGTAGATCATACCCCAAGTACTCTTTCAAAAAAATATTTAATGTACTGTTTTGACTTTCCTTCCATTTTATTATATGTATAGATATGTCACGCTGCGATTATTAATATATTTATATTAATAATCGCAGCATTAATATATAAACAGCAGCGCAAAACGGGGTTTATTATTTGAAACAATTATACTATAAAATGTATAATTAATTTAACAAATAAAAACAAGCACTTTCTCAAAAAGATGTTCTAAAATCTGACCGCTCCCTTAGTATATCAAGACAACCGGTCACACAATACCCTTCCACAATGGGATATTAGTATACATGACCCAGTAGAAAAGTTCCCACAAAACGACAATAGAACACAAAGGGATGCTGTTATTCACACAGTTAAGTTTATTAAATCATGGTATTTGACGATAATGCGTGATCTTCACTTTACATATTTTTATTACATACAGGCCGGTGCGCAGCTTCTATAGAAAGAAGAAACAATATATTTTACATATGGCTTTTAGTTTGTTCTTAAGATAGAACAAGCTGGCCTGGCCTATAAAACTTCGTAGTGTCATTTTTTTTTTGTGAGTAGTTATATAGTTTTTTTTTGCTTTTCTATTATACGAAACTTGGTTTGAATATATCGAACCCAAAAAATATCTTATTTGGTGCGATTGCTCAAAATTATGCGCAAACGATTCGGCGGTTCATTTTGATATACATATATAAAAAGTAAAGATATTTAATTTTTTGGTTACTCGAATAACGAAAATAAAGTAGAAATTAAACAGAATACTATATTCCTATAACTAATTCTATATTCAGTTCGAAAGTATTTATTTAAATAAATATTTTAATCCGCGTCAGAAAAAAAAAACAAATTGCATTCACATTAAATTTTGATATGGTAAATATCAAAAAATGAAAACGTTCAAAAATAACATCCTTCATTGAAAGTCATATCCTTCTTTATAATTACAACTGATTTATTGTGCGAATATATTTTAATGTATGTTTCTCATTTTGTCATCCGGTAAATTTTTTCGGCACGTTTTAAGTATTGGACATTGGTTGTTATAAAGCAATTTCCGTTACAATATTTTGTGCTCGGTCTTGAGGTCGTTACTAAAATTAATAAGGCAGAAATCGTACGAGAAGCTTACGTTCCCCTGTATAGTTTGAAACAAGATTTAGTCCGGAGCAAGGTGAAGAATTACAAGTGCGTAACAATATTCACAAAGACGACAAAGGCTCCGAAACAACGGCGGCGATCGCCACCCTTTTTTCTATGTTAATGTCAATGACCTTTTATAAATATTTCTTTTACAATAATGCACATTCTAAATGTTGTGCTGCTAGTGTGATTAGGAATAATTTACAAGCGACTTTATAATAAATAATAATAAATGATTAATTAAAATTATTCCTTTGTATAAAATGAAATGTTATTTTCAAGTTTCAGTTTTATAGTTAGTACATAATATCAACTATGATATTATTATAAGAAAAATTATTTAATTGAGTCATGTAAATAACTAAATTTACTCACACGCTTTTTTAACATTATATTTTCATAAAAACTATTGACAGTTATTTTTAAACTTTTAAATTAATTTATATTTAAAAATCATGCCGCCCGAGTCATTGTAAACGTCAAATTGATTCATTGCTACTTACGGTCGTTACCGAATAGAGTTCAATTAAAATAAGTCGTCCCACACTAACGGACTAAATATACAGACATACAAATGAACAAATATTTCATTTATATGTGATAGTCTAAGCAATGTGTGAGCATATAAATAAAGCAAAAGTCGTTTTAGCATTACAAAATAATACTTAAATCTTATTTTAAAAGGCAGAAAACTATTAACAGTTATATGATTATTATTGTCTTACGTAATCACGGTATTTACTTCATTAACTTTAACGAAAATATGACAATATTTTATCCTATATCTGCATCTAGACAGAAAAAGAGATGAACTAGTTAATTTAAAACTGTAATAAGTGATTTAAGGATGTGACAATGAAGTCCATCGCAACCTTTAAAATATCATATTTCAGACAGACATTTCACACAAAGGAGTAATCTATGTGCAGCTAGAATAGATTGTATTAAGTCAGACACACTCCTCACAATAGCTCTTTTAATCCTATTGTATACAATTGTGCAGTTTGAATGAGACGCATTCCCTTTAAGGTCCTTAACTTTTTTTTTTATTACTTAACCGACTTGTCAATGCGTAATGACAGGTATTTGTCATTGTGACGTTGGTTGAGCGCAAACAAGACAAATATGTAGTCAAAGGTCAAGATACTCGTCAAATCAATAAAAATATAAACTTTTTATAACAGTCGTTAAATTCCAATCTTTAATTAGAATGAAATATTATTTGACATTTGTAATAATCAATAAAATATTAAAAAAACCCATCTTAAACAGATTAAATTTTGTTCATACATTATATGCAATGGTCCATACAATTGATTACACGGTTTTTTTAAAATAGCTAAAACTTTTTTGTAAAATTTGAACGTTTAAAAATAACGTTTATTATCTATACTATAACGTTTATTTTCGGTTAGATATGTCGGTGTAAATATAGCACTATATTAGTGCTTTTTTAAAAACAGAATACTTTAATGTTTTGTTGTACATTTCATAAATAAAAAAAGGATTGTCCCTTCAAAACATTTGTTCAAGTAATTCTATTATTAACGCTCAATAACGCTAAGTATCGAAAATCCATCAAGAAACATCAGTCTATAACGATGTTGCTTGTTATGTGTTAAAATATACCTATGTTTAAACATGTGCTAACCACTATTAATAATCAAATGTAAAATTTGATTTTCAATTCCATTTCTTTGTTGTAAATGAGTGAATGTATGTAGATACCATTCACCAATTTAAGTTTCACCGTTTCAAAAACAACTAAACGCTTTTTTCCGCTTTATTATTAATTAAGTTATTAGAAAGCATGTTTAATAACTCTTAACACCTTATATTGCGGTAGGAAATTTATAATAAATTAGCTGACTCGGCAAATTTTGTACTACTATATAATTTTTAATAAATGTCGGGTTTTATAAAATTTGTTTTATATATTGTTGTGGCAATAACAACCATAAAATAAAGGTTTAACAGATGTAGGATACAGCAGGATATATTCTGCTCAAAATCTGGAGTGGCTCGACTGGGGAAATACCTCGACCTTATATAAGATACAGTTAAATGATACTGCTTTCAAGCAGTCTAGTGATCCTGTTGGTGAGTAAGGTGACCAGAGCCCCTGAGGGCAATGCTTCTGGTGTTAAAGACGTCTATAAGCTACGGTAATCGCTTACCATCAGATGAACCGTACGCTTGTTTATCGACCTAGTATTAAAAAAAGAACTATCTAATTTGTTGCAGTACTTCGGAAAATCGGAAGTTACGCGCGTACATACTTTACATTCCAGCAATTCATTTTTATATAGGTACATAGAAGATTTTAGAAGATTAAGAAGATTTTCTTTGTATTTGCGGTAACGACAGTGCTCCTTTAGCATAGACACGTATAATACAACTGGGTATGTGAGGTGTTCTTTAAATAGATTTGATCAATCTCGAATATCGATTTTCAAATTAAACTTCTCTCCGCTCCAGTGGTAGGATGGAATATTAATCTTGTCCATATTACCAGTCGCACGGCTACGTTAGGGCATGATTTACTTTAGTACTATACGATTGTAAGTAGGTCACGAAGTTAAAAAATAGACTTTGGGACTAAAATAAAAATAAAAAACAGAAGAAACTTTTATTTCGATCTAAAGTCTCGGAGGCGCAAGGTTGCAGCTTTGAAAACAATGACAATTCAATTAAACCTTGAAAAAATAGAAAATAAAATAAAGATACCTTACATAGATGTAAACATTTATTTGTGATTGTGGTAAACGATAAATTATGAGATTGATTGATTGATGATTCAGCTTATTTAAATATCAAGAGCATAATTCAATAATTATTAAAAAAATAACTATTACTAACACAAGCCGAATAACGCTTATTCTCAATATAATATGCATTTTCTTTTATATGTAAAATCAAATGATCCATTGTATTAGGTGCTTGTAAATCGTGAGTTAAAGTAACATCAACCAATATCAGAAGACATTAGCATTTTTATCACAATATAAAAAAGTGAAACTACTGTTACGAAAATTACAATACGTAATAACTTTTACGAAGCAATCGAACGATTTTTTTTTTCATATCATTTTTCCATGATTGGTATTAAAAAAGTCGTGCGTGGCTTCGAGCTAGATTTACACACCAAAAATATTATACAATATCAATTATTATTATTAAATCATTTTTAATCGCGTGTTCGGGCAGACATTAGTATTTATAAATTTTTTTTTTGGATTATGTCCTTGTGGGTTTTCCAACATTTTTTTTCCTTAATTTAATCGAGCTGTTACGTCACCACTGTTGTCCGTTGTATAAATACAAGTTTTGATTAAAAATTTATATATTTTTTGTCGTTATTGCTACTATACTAATAACTTATACTTTGTGAAAATAGCAAATATCTATCTATTACTATTCCTAAGACGCAGACCAGTGACTGACGTATGAAAGGATAAGTCATCAAGTCCGTTGCTTTAATAGACGCGGAACTCTAAATAAGAAATAATTTATTATTTTTAATTTGAGTAGTAAGTAAAGTATTTCTGTCAGCTGTCACTGTATGTCAATCCATTGATTTTTTTTATATAAGAAAAAGCAAAATCACCCATCTCTGAAACAAGCGTTTGAATGCTTATTTATCTTATATCAAACGCATGTTATTTTAAACAGACGCTTATGGCGCCAGTCATTTGATTTCTTTGGACGATCACGATACAGTATCGAGTTACGCTGACCACCAAATCGAAAGTTTCGAGGGTCGCCCATTCAGTTTTGGAGATTTGAATTAAAAATTAGGGCTGTGCCCCTCATTATCGCTTCGCTGCATTGTAATGTATAAAAAAATAATAACGCAGGTTTGTATAGTGTTCAGTATTTTATTTTACGAAATAAAGTTTTTAATAAGTCGGTCATTATTGAAATTGTGCTATGTTATTTATTATTGCAAAATATATAAAAGTGCTTTCATTACAAATATTATACATAGTCGATGAGGCGCTGGTGCAACCGTTACAGCATTAGCTTCGCCATGGTGATTGCAGGTTTGGTTCCTACACATAGCTGTTTGTTTGCTGTAGTTTGGAAGCTTAGAGATATATGAATTTGTTTATTGAATATAAAATAAATATTTAATATGTTGCAGTCCGAAATAATTACAAGTAGGAAAATTTAAAACTGCAATTTTACTTTTTTGCAAAGAACCCTAAAATCGTACATTACTCAGCAATTTGCTCGATCACCCCGTCCGTCTAGTTTCAATATGTTGATTTAAGACGGCATTACACGAATCAGCATAATCGGAGCAACATTGCGTAAAACACGGATTGAAGTATGTGTAGCGTCAATTAAAAAGGGCTTTTAAATTTAAAAAAGATTACATTTGCATTCATTGATATTTTAACTCTAAGTAATAAAGGGTCATTTTTGCTTGATTATAACGTAATTTAGGATTTGTTTGAATGTAAGAGTTTGAAATTATAATGTAGAGGTTAATGACCTGTTGTTAGATCGCTATCAGTGACGTAGTTATTCGATTACAGATAAAATCGAATAACTTTGATGTCGGATCAGATAAGCGTTACATCTATAACCTTTGTTCAATTTAATTGTTCATATATTGCATTTTTGATACGGAGAAATTATAAGATTATAAGCATTCAGTGGTTTGAATGTTGTTTTTATCTAAAGTAACAATTATTAAAAGTAATATTTTGTTTCAAAAGTGCAAAAAGAATTTTACTAAAGACTTGGTGCAATAAGCACTTAGATATTGTGTCATGTCTGTATAAGTGGAGCAAAAATAGTACACATTGCAATGCATACCCCTTTATTAAGGTTTTAGAAGCTAAAACCAACCACGCTATTGCAATACGGATTGACCAATCAAATACTAACGATTCATTCAATATATAAAATTGACTATAAACAATATTTATTTACAATCGATGAGCTGTAACAACAACCTCTCTGGGAGCGAGTGCGACTAGTCGCCTAAGACACGGATGGTTGCGGGTTCGATCCCGCTCGGATGGATATTTATATTTATATATTTATGGCAATAAATAAATAAATTTGTTTTCGGTTTGGATGTATATTCTTGTGGGTCTCCCCACCGTGTCTCGGAGAGCACGTTAAGCCATCAGTCCCGGTTATTATCATAAATATCTGATAGCGATCGTTACTCATAGTAGGGAACATATCCGCCAACCCGAAGTGGAGCAGCGTGATGGATTAAGCTCCAATCCTTCTCCCACGTGGAGAAAGAGGCCTATGCCCAACAATGGTATGATACAGGCTGAATGCTAGCTGTAAGAAAGATTATATTGTTATCGATTTTAAGCAACAAAAGTAAAACCAACTCCTTAATTGAGTAAAGTTCAGCTTGCAGTTTACTGTTTAATTTTTTTTTACCAAATGAAACTTTTATTATTATCATTGTTTTTTGATAACATACTGTAGTCAGTAGGTATATTTACTACGTTTTCTTCTTTCTTATTCGTCTTATTATTTAGGTCTTCTCAAAACGTAAGATCAATATTATCGCTCTAATAATTCAGATTAGAAAGATAGGCTAGGAACAAGTATTTGTAGAAATACAAAATAATGTTAAGTATACTAAATAAATGTAGATATGTGTGTGGTTCAGACTAAATCTTACAAATGAAAAAAAAAAAACGAGAAAATACCTATGGTTACAATTTTGTTGTGTGAGATAATCCTCCACATGTGTTTCCTAAAAAATTTAGCACATTTCCTTATTTCCGTTATACAACGCTCAGACTCAGGAGGCGTGTTTTAATTGAGATGGGATTAAACAGACTGAAAATACTCGTATTCTACCAGACTTCAAGAGCTTTCCAAGCTAATTAATAGCATATCAAATTGAATTATCTTTCTTGGAGTTATTCATTCGTTTATTTTACAAGCATATTAAAAATAAATTAAAATTGACTTTTATTTCTAGCGGTTATCTTAAATAATACAAGTATTTTATAAATTCATTAGGTTTTAAACATATAAAAATTGTATCTTTAAAAAAAAGAACCAATTCATTTAATTAAAGAAAATAGTGAAACAAAATATAAAATTAGCTTAAAAGATTAAAAATATATATATTTAGAATTATAATCTCTAATCTCTATAACTCATATTAAGTATTTATTACTTGTCAAATTAATTAATCATCTTTTTTAAAATCGGCATTTATAATTAATTTAAATTAAGTAATTTAGATATTAATACACGAAATTTGTATTCTTTACTACAGGGTTTTTTCCGTCGGGGTATTCAGTAATCACTATTGTTTGGACAAAGGATGCTTACTAATGAATTCGTTAAAAAGCGCTAGCGACACCCTCTCAAATATTCACCGTAGGCTTTCTGTCAGTGAGAGAATATTATAAAAATAGCTCGTAATAATGTTCAACTGTTTTGGCTAGAATTCCAAATATCAAAGGAAAAAGGCTCAGTTTTTAATATTTCTTATTCGTTGTCTGGGGATAGTCTGTCTCTCAAGACGAATAATTTTCCTTCAGTAACGATTTGAACATATTTTTGAGTAAGTAGTCTTTTCATGTATTTACCTACTCTTACTCTTTTTCAATAACTACTATATTTGTATACAATTATTGCTTTGAAGCAGATCCCCTTAACACTGCATGCGCTTTTACGACAAATTAAACGTTTAATAAGGCCTAAGATAAATATCTATGAATTACATATTCATAGGAATAGTTTTCACTTATTCCGTATGATAGCTCTTAAATCGTTGTCAGTAAGGGCTAAAATACTGGAATGACTTTCAATATGTGATGAAAAGCAAAAGCCTAGACGTTTAATTTGTCCTTGCTTTGACGGTAAACACAATTTACCCTCAACTCTTCCCTTCCTTCTAGTGTTGGCTGTCTGAGTTCAAATTTTTTTTTTTCAGTTTTTACCACTTTCTACGTTATCGTGGTATTCTGGAACGGCAAAATTTAAAAATCTGTCTGGTAAATGGTACCTATTGAGCTTTGTGCCTGCATTAATTAATAGAAATTTGTATCACTATGTGTACTAAAACACAGGCATTACGTTGCTTTACTTGTGATCAGACGATCGCGTTTATATATTAAAACATATTTATGTTTATGTTAATTGCAATATAATTATACCATGGTATGTAACTATTAAAAAAAAATAATAATAATAAAAAGACAAAAAGGTGTGTTTAGGGCATGGCTCCTCTCTGGATATAGGCCTCCTCCAACTGTTTCCATATTTTACGATTGGCCGCCTTCGTCATCCAATCTTCACCGGCTATGTTTTTAATTTCATCGACCCATCGATCTTTAGGTCTTCCTCTGTTCCTTTTTCCACTGGGTCCCTTCCATTTAGTGACTCGTTTAGTCCATCTCTTGTCTGTACTACGGGCGATGTGGCCAGCCCATCTCCATTTGAGCTGTTGTGCGTGACATTCTGCGTTTATTAATTTTGTTTTCTTAATTATTTTTTTACTTGAACCTAATGTAATGTGCATGGAAATAAAAAAGGCTTTATTATTATTATTATTATTATGTAACTATTAAAATATACATAATTATACATTTTCTTCATCATCATCATTACAGCCTATACAGTCCACTGCTGGACATAGGCCTCCACAAGCTTACGCCAAAAATAACGTGAACTCATGTGTTTTGCCCATAGTCACCACGCTGGGCAGGCGGGTTGGTGACCGCAGGGCTGGCTTTGTCGCACCAAAGATGCTGCTGCCCGTCATCGGCCTGTGTATTTCAAATCCGATGCCGAAAGTTCGATGGTTATCCCGCCACCGGTCTGCTTTTTAAGTTCCAAGGTGGTAGCGGAACTGTTTTGTCCGTTAGTCGCCTCTTACGACACCCACGGGAAGAGAGGGGGTGGCTATATTCTTTAGTATCGTAGTCACACAGTACATTTATATAGTTAGTATACATTTTATTGCCTTATTTTTATTAAACGCACAAAATCGTACACGATACGCACTTTTTAAATTTACGAATGCGTTCTTGCGTTAAATTTAAGGACCTTTTTATTTACTTTTTGCAGTAAGTTATAATAACAAGGCTAGGATTCAATCCACTATTAAGCATTAAATTATTAAATTTAAAGTAAAATGCTAAAAAATAGTCTTTTACAGAGACAAAATTCAAGGGTTTTCTTAGTTTAAGTTAAATCCTCAAACATTATACTTCATTACGTTTTTAATAAAATACTTAAATATTTTAAACTAAATTAAAAAATTTAGCTCCAACAACGGCCTTAATATTAGTTTAAGTATATGAGAAAATTTAATGAGGTCATACAAAATTAATCCCACCCTGAGAGTAAGGTGAGGGATACATTACATTTTACGTTCTATATTACTTCCATTCCAAAAAGGATCTTTTGTATGTACGAGTCTGTATAAATGTCCTAAGTAACTACTACAATTTTACATTATTACGAGACAGGATAATTTGTTCATTTGTGTTTCAGATAAACTTCTCTATTATTAGAAATGGACATACAACAAAGTTATTTAGAAGTGACAAAGGATATATACAACATTACGCATCACCTTATAACCCATAGCAAAGGAACAGTAGTAAAAAACTTGTTGCAGCAGATAGTGTTGGACGTTTTCACTGAAGTAAAGATAATAAAGTGAACTGTCACGACTGTTATCTAAACTATTAGTCTCCTATACATACACATACACACACAATTATGTGCAACTGCATACTTTTTACTACAATTTTGTTTTAATTAAGTGTTTTAAGAGGAAGATTGATACAAATTATTACCGGTTCTTTTATCATTGATTGTAATGTAATTATACACTACGACTAACCCTTAAGATTTGATTTATAACGTTTAAAAAAGTTAAAAAGCTCTTATATACTCTTTATATCATTTATAATTTTTATACTTTTAATAGTAAAACTTCCACATTATTGCGGTTTAAGCTTTATTTTATGAAACACATAAATATGTAGATTTAGTATACAATTTTCGTACAATTACAGTACTTTTAACATAGCGATATGTTGATAACAGATTATAATATGAATCTTCTTTCATTAGAACATTTATAAAATCGTTATTGTTATACTCTGACTGCGTTAGATTATCCGTTATTGCTTTTCAAGTAAATTCATTTGTATCCATCCGTTTCATTAAATCTTCTTATTACTAAGATCTCTGTTTGTCGCCTACTTTTGTTTGTGCATACGTTTCGCATACGTTTCTGACATTAATTCAATTTGTTCACTACACGTGTCTCGCAAGTATAGTTGTGGTTTTCTGTGTTTGCTACATTTGGTGAAGTTTAGATTTAGTTTCACTCCATTAAATTTTAGGCTTATACTGACATCGTTATAAATCATTCTCAACCTAATAGTGATTTTGTATAAGAAGATATATTAAAATAAAATGTTTTTGAGAAAACGGCACTTAGTATTTAAACAATTATAAATTCACGTCCTAAAGATATCTTAGTAAGTAAATTTGTTTTCTAATTATATTTCGGACATATTTTTGAAATATAAAAGTCCAACTGCCAATGCCATTCACAATTAACCAGTTTATATTTCTAAAGGTAGTCAATCAATGAAATTGATACGGCCCATTAAAACTTCCGATAGATGCGAGTACTAAAAGATATCAGATGTCAGGGGTTCCATTTGATGCGATGTTACATACTTCAAATGGCAATCTATTGTAACCTTTTTTGGCAATACTGAATGAAATAGGGAAAAAATCTATTGTTTCCACATTTCTGCTCTGGTTGAACTTGTTAACGATATCTGCTACAAATTCACGTTGACAATGACAAAGGCAATTTTAGTGATATTTTATTTTAATTTACCTTTATCACAAATATTGAAATTTGTTTTATCATGTAAGTTTCTACTACATCTGTATAAATCAAAACGCCTATTTTTATCGCTATGTCGTTTACTTTTCCTATACCTTCATTTTTACTTTATTTATATGTATTTACATTATTTTACATAATAAGTCATATCCATAAATGTAGTTTGAAATGTGGTACAACTTGTCAACTGTACACACAGTCGATATACTTGAGTTATATCAGAATTGAACCATGTGTTGAAGTTATAAGTAGTGTATCTAATCATTTAATGGTTATTTTATCTTTTGCTATATCGGTCCCATTTAAGCTAAATTGGCTGTCGACAATAGAAGCGGTGGTTGATGATACGATACGGTAAAATTAAACATATGTTGCGAGTTAAAATAAAGTTACTAATTACTGATAGTCAGATAATAATTGTTTTTATTTTATTTATCTATTATAACCAAGGCGAATCTACTCAGTAAATTTGCTATATCATATTTATTTGAATATCAACAAGTCGAATAGAAACAGTTTTTTTGTCAAAGGTTGTATATTTAATAAGGCGGGTTTTTTAATAGTGATTAATACCAAAATACATCTAAAAAAAAAAACTATATAAAAAAATAGTCGCAAAATAAAATTCGGGTCGAATTTCAAATAAAGTTTAAAGAAACATAATTCAACTTTAAAACTTTCAATCTTTGATTATTGTAAACGAAGAGATATTTAAATTTATAAAAAAGTATAAAGAGCAAATAAAGTGACGGGTGTATAAGCACATTTAATATTTTCATCTCGTTTCACTTTTGCTTAATTTACTTTACCTAATTGTTTTAAGCCTCTTTTCTTAAGACAAATGAGGCGGCAACTTTTGTACTTTCGAAGTTCAAGACCTGTGTTCAAGATCGTTATTACATTACAAAAATATTACCTGCAGCTTTTACAAGTAGACAGACAATTCAAGTCAAATACAGTGTCAATTTAATTGATACTTTTAGACACTTATTCATTAACTAGCTGAGCCCCGCCATTTCACACGGCAAAAATGGCCTATAACCGGCATTTAATGAATTTTGCAATTCGAACTAGTAATTTCAGAGATTAACGCGTTTAAACGAACAAACAAACTTTTCAGCCTTGCAATATTATAGTATAGATAATTGACCCAGAGAACTTCATATTTTATAACGACTTTGTCCTGATAATAACGAAAACGAAAATAAACTATTAAATTAGTTGCAGTCAATGGGAACTTATGCGTGAAACTATACTAACTATACAATGGCATTACCCAACATATATATATAAGTTTTTTACTTCTTAGTTATCGTTGTACAGGTTTCTCAGTGTAGTATTCTCGGAAAAACATAAATACTTAGTCCGCCATCTTTAAAAGTCCGGCATATTGGATATAGAGTAACATCACTTTATTTTTCGAGACTCTCAGCAAGCACTTTCATTTGATACCCATGTTGTAGGAAAGCGTAATAAACTTAGTCCGCCATCTTACAAGTCCGCCATATTAAATTTGAAACTAACGTCATTTTGTTTTTCGAGTTATTATATATTGTTGGAGTGCATTAAAAATAACTATTCCGCCATGTTGAGCGTTCTGTCATGATAAACTTAAATTGACGTAACTCAGTTAACCATACATCGTCATCCAAACTAAACGTGAATACAACATTTCATCTCAATCTTCGAAATTGACTTACAAGATTCCATCCTAACAAACATACATACATACTTACATACACTGCAAGATAAATAAAAGCTTTTATAATCCGTCATAATTTTGTACCCTCTATCTTAATGAATATTGAATTACTTTAAAAATATATATTTTAATATAATTAATTTATTTGATGTGACAGACGACAGAAGCCTTGAGACTGAGAAATCGCGACTTTTGTCAAAGTTATTACTTACTAAAAGAAAAATTTTGTTTAAATAAACTTTGAAGCTACCCCATTTATACATTTTAAACATTATTCATTAATCTTGCTTAATATTTGAAAGTAAGTTACCTAAAAGACTTGGTGACAGTTGTAATATTAATAATAATTAAGCAAAAGTAAAAATTAACTACATTACTTTAGAGGTCCGTCATAATTCCTTTTTTTTGTGAACTCATATGTAAACCAGCTGATTCCTAAGATATAATAAATATGTATTTAATAATTACTTAAGACTAAATTTGAAATAATAATGGGTATGATCGTTGTAGCGCAATACCTTTATTTAACGTCTACCTAACAGTGAAAACTTGTAATTGGCCTTTTAATAGTAATTCCAAAACTATGATATAATTGTCTAGCTGTAAGTTTTTCCTAAAAATAATAAAATAAAATAAATAATATAAAATATGAGAATATTTATTTAAGCTATGAGCATTTTGCTAAAGAAGAGAAACAAACAAGTTACATTACGTCATCACACTTTTGTATTCTGGGACCTTTAAAAAACTTTTTATTAAATTTATTCGTCCATCTCATCCTGTTATAAACACCTTAATTGGTGCACATACTAGCACAGCTTCCGTCGGAAATAATTAGGTGGTCAGAAAAAGTTGTTAGCGATAATTAAATAAAATCTAAGTAAAAGTAACGAAGCGTAAGGCGAACTATATGCTAGGAGCAACGGTGCATGAACTGTTACGTATAAGCTACACTTATGTATGTACACTTATGGATGACAATTCATCTGGGGGCACGGTAGTGCCCCCGCCAAGACGAACCAAAAAAAAAAAAAAAAAAAAACGAAAAGCACTACCTATCTTTTCTCGAAGTGCTTCGTCGTTTTTTTGAACCCTCATAACTTGGGTTTGGATTATACCAGATAAACAAAATTCTAGGGATATGATGTCAATAGTGAACTTATTAAACATATAAAGTTTCAATTGCATAGCTCTTATACTTTAGATTTTATTGATACCTAAAAAACCCCGATTTCGTCACTCACTGATGATCATCAAAATTCCTAGAGTCTTCCTGAAGTCTCAGAAAGCTGAAATTTGGTATGTAAGCTAGTATTAGTACACAAACAACAAAAAAATTCTAAGACTTAGAACTTTTACCCCCCAACCCCTTAAACTAGGGGATGGAAGTTTGTATGAGACTTCCGCAAATTTTGATGCTAGAGGTCTGAAAATTGATATAGGGACTCCTTGTTATTATTAATAATAATAAAATACATAAAAAATAAAAATCGGTTATTAGTTTATGTCGAAAATTTACATTTTGTAATTTTGGTATTTAAGTTTTGGCGGAGATCACCGTTTGCATATCAGTTCAACATAAAATCAAAAACAGCGTGCTTAAACCGAATATGGTGAAGATTGGATAATATTTATGATATAAAATGTCTCGGAGGTAAAATGCAACTATAATATTGTCATAAGCAACTTACAAAAAGAAGTGAAATCCCACCAAAAACATTTTCATGTAAAATGTTGCCAAGACGAGATCATATGGCTCGCACTGTCAAAAAGTTATCAGATCTCATGTAGAGCCAAGCTTCTAATTCTACACGCCCTAACTCTACAAGCCCTAACTTCACAAACTCTACACCCTAGTCAAAATATGTGGCTTGGCCGTTTCGCTACCGTCACGTGGGCGTAAGGTGAAAAAAATTTTCACTGTTTTTTACTTTTCTGTCATACAATAGTTCTATTAAAGAAAAAATAAAAAGAAGAAGAATAATTGATATAAATATAATACAAATAAAAATAAAAAGAGAAAATATATTTATATAAATGAGACAAGAAAGTCGTCATCTACAACATCGGCAGCCGGTAGTAACGAAACGGCCAAGCCACATATTTTGACTAGGGTGTAGAGTTTGTGAAGTTAGGGCTTGTAGAGTTAGGGCGTGTAGAATTAGAAGCTTGGCTCTACATGAGATCTGATAACTTTTTGACAGTGCGAGCCATATGATCTCGTCTTGGCAACATTTTACATGAAAATGTTTTTGGTGGGATTTTATCTTACAATTTTCCTGTATATTTAATGTAATTGCTTGTAAAAAGAATGACAAGGTTATTTTAGTACACATAGTTGACTGTCATTTATTATATGTTCCTGCACAAGTGCAAAGGTTATCGAATTGAGTGAAAATACACGTAAAACAAAAATAAAAAAACCGGCCAAGCGCGAATCGGACCCGCGCACCGAGGTTCCCTACAAACAAAACTAATAAAAATATTTTTATTATAATTATGATGTAATAAAAAATCTGTGCTATAATAGGTTGCTTCGTACCAAATTTCAAGATTCTGAGTTCAAGGAAAGTACTCTGTAGGTTTTGATTCCCTTGCAAGTGTCGAAAATTTGCAGCATAATAATAAGCTGTATCTTTTGATTGCGTTGGCTTAGAAGTTTGATTTTTTCACAACTATAAGGGACAGTAGACCTAAGTTTACAATAAGGATTCAAAAGTATTCATTAAAAATATTTAAAAATTGTTGATAAATAGTAAATTCCTATAACAAACTTCGAAATATTATGTGAAAATTGAAAGCAGTTATTATTTCTGTAGTTGAAGACATTTTAAGTGATATAGAAATTTCATTATTCTCATGTTTACTAAATCGAAACTTCAGATCTTTGTATAATATATATGTATATATAGAACTGTCAATCAGACTGGTGTGTGGACCTTTAAAAGCAATAGCTCTGTATTTATTCAGGCACGTTTAAATGAAGACATCTATATTTTATTGCAAAATATATATTTTTTTTGTTTACACATTCTGCAGTTCGATTGCTTATCCCGTACCCTCATTCGCATTATGAAGGATCTATTAAACGGTCGCTTAATGACCGTATAGGAGGATCATATTAGGGCTTGGCAACGGTCGGCACTTGGTCATAAATCTCATTTAGGGTCTTACGTAGTATCGCCTTTCGCCTGTATATTCAATTCCTTTTGTGTAGTAACTTTGATTTTATCTTCAGTTTAGGATAATACGCAGGACTCAAATTTATTTACATCTTATCTGCCATTCTAAACATTTCTAGCAAATTTCTTTCCGATTATATATACAGTCATTATTTTAAATTGATTCATTATAAATATACATTTTTTTGCTTCATCCGTAGGAAACGTTTTTTTATTAAGTGAAATAATTAAATTGTTAATTCTAGCCGTTTATACTTGATTCATAATAAACATATTAAATGGCATATAACCTTTGAGTTTTTACATATTTTCTCTAGGAAAAACTTTACTATTTTTATTGAGATTATAAAATTAAAATTATACCCATTCGCAGAAAGTTGTTATTTGCGGTTGCCGCGTTTCAGGAGTGGGGTCACATTTGTAGGTCAGATGGAGATTGAAACATCTAATATGCAAACTTGCATTGCATACATCTAGCTTGACTCGTTCGCGAATCAGTCTGATAAATAAATATAGGGCAAGCCGAGTTGAATTCTTATGAAATTTAAATTAAGGGTTTCCACATTGAGTACCTTGAAAAATGGTCAAATGGAGATTAAAATGTTTGAGCAAGTCAGCTTAAGTGTAAAATTAGAAATTATCGTAGTATGTGATGATAGACCACAACTTTACTTCTAACTAATGCAAACACTAATTGGGTTTTTAGTCTCACATAAAACAAGCAAAGAATAATATCCTTAAAACCGTTGAAATGACCTACGTATCATCATCATCACATCAGCCTATCGCAATCCACTGCTGGACGTAGGCTTTAATAAGTTTGCTCATCCAGTCTCCACCGGCGATCTAACATAGACCGTTGGTCCAGCGGACTGGGGAACGTCCCACACTGCATTTGTCAACACGTAGTCTCCACTCCAGGACACGTATAGTTCGTTATTTTTACGCAACAAAGCACGTGGCGTGAAAAAGGCGAAGGTATTTTAAAATTAAAAAATCAATCCTTTGTTGTGAATGATTACAATAGATCAAAGCTTCCAATTTTTAATTTTGTATTCAAGTGTCTCGCTTTCGAAAAACATGCGTACGCCGTAATTAATTAGTTCCATCAATCATGTATGAATGGTGACAGTGCGCATCGGCCCACTGGTTCTAAAAAGACCAACTATCAGAATGCACTCAAATAATGTATGTAACTTGATTCGGAGTTGCATTGTGCACGCAACCCTTCTAATATCGAAGAGCTGATAAAAAGAGAAAAGACAGAGTTTTGACGTTCACGCCCGATGCGCGTGTACATGGTTGGAGAGGCGCGGTGACAATATTTTGAATTTTTATAACGGTCGTGATTTTTTCGTATCTTATTAATATTTTTAATTAATTGTGTTTGTAAAATTATTACGATATAAGATTTTTCAAATCGTAAATTTCTCTTTTTCATATTATTAAATACATATAATATTTATATGAAAAATAAAATTTCTTACGCAAAAATCACTAAAACAATTATGTATTTTACTAATTACAGTTTATCTTGATCAAGAAACGAAAAAAAAAAAAACAGTTAGAAACAAAAAGATTTTTTTTTAAAAATGGTACACTTCTGAACAGCATTATGATAAAAACTATAGTTATTGCTTAATATTAAAAAAATACGTTATTTTGAGACCAAAATATATTAATAGGAAAATTGTATTGGATATTATTATTAAATTAACCCCTTTTTTAAAACTTTTCACTAACAAAAAGCACGTGTACGTAGTCATACATCATACAATTTGCATATGTATAGCTGATAGTTCGTTCGTATATGACAGCCATTCATCAAACGTGACAATGTGTGCCCTCCACTGACCTTTGGATTCTTTGATTTTATTTTGACGGATGTTGGTCGAGAATTTTGGGACAAGTTGGGAATTGACTGACTTTATTATATTGAAAATATACATGGAGACAATAATTAAATTTAATATATAAGTGGATCTTATATCACTGACTTAAAAATGAGGATGTTCTCAATTCGATTGTATTTTTTTGTGTAACCTCATCACTTTTTACTGGTATACTGATTTTGTCAGTCAGTCAGTCAGTTTAGTCTAAAGCAGTCCACTGCTGGACATAGGTCTCCCCAAGTTCACGCTAGACATCTCGATTTTCCGAATTCATCATCCAGCCTACACTGGCAATCTTACGTAGATCGTTGTTCCAGTGTGCCGGCGGACGTCCCACACTGCGTTTATCAAGACGCGGTCTCTACTCCAGGACGCATCTGGATCCATCGGCCATCGGTCCTGCGACACAGGTGACCAGCCCACTGCCAGTTCAACTTTCTAATGCTGTGGGCTATGTTGGTTACTTTCATTCTCTCGCGGATAGTCTCATTTCTAATCCTATCTTTGAGAGAAACCCGAAGCCTCATGAGGGTTTTGCTCATAGTCACCACGCTGGGCAGGCGGGTTGGTGACCGCAGGGCTGGCTTTGTCACACCGAAGACGCTGTTGCCCGTCTTCGTTCTGTGTATTTAAAAATTCACCTGTATGTGTTATAAGTATATCCTTTTAGGGATAGACATTTTGTTGTAAGTTTTGCAACAGTTATTTTTCATCGCTGTTTGGATAACTGATATAATATTTATTCCTATAATGTCTAAGATTATTTGCATTTTTAGATATAAGTAGTGTAGAACTGGTAGTAAACCAATTTATAAATGAATAGTTTCAAAGAGAAATGCTAAAATTAACATTGACCTACTTATCCCCATAACGAGCACAGAGATACGTGTGAACAAAGGCGCCATACATTCAAAAATATATAAAAATAACTTCAATAGGAAGTAAATTAAAAAAAAAACGGAAACTAATTAAATTTTATACTACACATACAATTTCCACCGGCAACTTTTTAAGACGACAGCTTCCTTTTGTTAATACATTATCATTAATGTGAAACTAGTCCAAACCCGAATAAAGCTAGACAATAATAATTAGACACTTATTTGATCTAGAAAAGAAAACTTAAATCAAGCAGTCTAGTATATAGACGCAATAATTATAAGTCATCGATCAAAATGGTTCAGACGTAAAGTAGCCAGCTTGTTTTGTTTTTTTTTTTTTTACTTAAAAAAAGCATATCAATTAGGTGAAACTAAGTATTTTATTTTAAAATTTAAAATCATATCTAAGTTATAATATCAATATCAAATACTTTTTTTACACTTCAATTAGAAACCAATATAACTTTGTCGTATCCGTTTCCTTTTTTTTTAATAACATTGTTTCAAAGGCTAGGCCGGATGTATGAGTACAAATTTTTATTACTTATATAAAATTTATAACCTATAAAGCCTATTCTATAAATTGTTTAAAACGTGTTTATGCAATATGTAAAAATACCCAGTTTTTACATTTCAAATAAAAGTAAATGTAAAAATGATATTCTAAAATTAATTATTTTCTTTTAATTTAATAAAATAGTTCCTGTCATATTAGAAATAAATAATTACTGTGTGTTTTAATTATATGTGTATCTATTTTTTTTTTGTTCTTCGCCCTCGGTTTAGACGTTATTTCTAAATACTCGTATAACAATCACGTAAAGACGTGACGTATATTAAGTTTCACGAATCGTTATAAAGTTTATTTTTTTTTCCACAAATTCGAACTACATCCGTACACATAAACAAATTTGGAGGGCCGTATTTGTTATTGTAGGAACGTATAGAAATTCGCATAACAATGCGCCGGCGCTTCTTTGTGTGAAATCTGATTTGCATTATGAATTTTGTCTCTGTCCGTTCATTGAAAAAAAAAAATGTTAATTATTTTCTACCAATAGTAATAATAACAAATCATATGGTTGTTTTGATTTAAAAAAAAATGGTTGTCTGTAAAGTTGGTTTACGGATAGGCCAATCGAGTGGAAGTGAGATAGATGCGGCGCAAGCGTTCAATGAGCGTAACGGGACAATGAGTGATCCTTTTTCGTGCACGCATCCGGCATTCATCGACTTATTAGACGTTGTCACGTCAATATTTTATTCTTCGTGTTATTGCCTGCACTGGTGACAAGAGGGGTTTTGCATTTTTTGCCCAGATACATGTAAATACCAAAAACGCCAACGAAGTCGCAGGCACGACAGTATCTAATAGTTTATATGATAAGTTTGTCAACTAGTGCAAAGTCCATGTATGTAAATAATAATATTCCTTATTATTTCCGATAGTTAAATGAGTTATTTTTAAAGAAGCGTTCTAAATTAAGAACCCTTTATAAATGTTAAAAAAACGACCGTAAGTAACAACTATTGTTTTGATTGTGAGAAAAAATTAACCCTTAATTATGAATATTGTTTAACTTTTAACACTTGCATGATTATAAAGTGTTACTTGTTTTATAAAATGATTGTGATGCATATCATTACCTCACACAATATGCTAAAATTAATACCCTGTGGGTATTTTAAACATTAGTTTTTTAATAGCAAACGCTGGAGTGCAACAAATTCAATGACTCCAGTGCTATAAAAACGTTAATATATTCTTTAAATTTTGTATTGTATTTCAAACTATATTCAAAGTGTGTTAACACTGTGTTAATGATTTCTTGATACACTTTTGGTAACGTTTTTAAATATTTATTCTAAAATTTATACAATAAACTGCAATTAAAATCTAACCCAATAATAATAATTTAAATGCTTTAGATTTTGCTTAATACGCTTTGTACAGATTAATATAAATATAAATAAATTGTTAAAGCTTGTGTTATACAGAATTATTATTTTTAACACGCAAATCAGCAATTTTTATATTAAAATAAAAGTAGTCCCATTTCATTTCGATCCACTGTATAAAATATACACATGTTCCAATGAACAATAACATCTATAGATAACAATGGAGATTCACTTTCGAGTGTTGAATGTAATATGTTTGCAAAAATAGTTCAAATATTTTTTGTAATGAAACTTTACGCCCCTTTAAAACAAACAAGGGTCTTGTGGTTATAAAAAAATAACTTTTTGTAGATAAAGCTATTCAATAACAGATGTTAGTAAAATAAAATAAATTGTTAATATGTTTTACAGTTAATTAATATCTAGTTAGGTATAAGGGTACTTACAAGTAAATAGGATCTATTGTAAGCTCAGTTGTAAGTAGGAACTACAAAATACTAACTAAATAAAATGTACGAAATATTAAAGACAGTTAAATGCAGTTCATAAATTTAAATTAGTTTTAAGTTAGTAAAATATACATACGTGTTATTTTATGTATTTCTTGGAAACAAAATAACTAACAGGTAACTTCTGGCTAAGGTTGGTAACAGGGAACTCCGTACATTTTCATAAAAGCCCCCGGTATGAAAAAAATATGAGGAGTAAAATCTACTGAACGAATGACCTCGTTATGTTTCTCGTAACGCCATCTATCGAAACCCAATAGGGTTCCGTTACACGACGACGTTTTCTAAACGTCGCGTCGATAGATGGCGTTATTTGATTCGTTTATTTAGCATTTGATATGATATTAATCTTTTTTTAGATTATTAAATGTCTTTTTCTCGCCTATTTAGGCAGTCGATCTGAAAGAGTAAGCTCCAATCGTGCGTCGGAGCTGACACACTTCATAATCTTCATAATTATTATTTTGACAATAATAAACACAAAAAATACATTCATTCATATATTTTGGGGATTCAATTTTATTTATATAGACATAAAAAACAGATCGTCCAAGACAACTGAGAAGTATACATACACAATAATAAACATAATCAAAATCAGTTTCAGTTCCGTTGGCGCAGTTTGTAGTGTTGACCCTGCTTTCTGCTCCGAGGGTTGTGGGTTCGCTTCCCACCTCAAGTCTGGGTGTAATATAAATATTTATTAATATATTCATATATGTATTATTTATAGGTATGGTTATCGAAAAAAAAAAAAAATTGTAGCTATACCAGTCGGGTGTTAACTACTTATAACACAAGTATTAAGTTGCTTACTTTAAGAACAGACGACCGTGTGTGTATTGTGTAGATATTTATTTATTATTTATTTATATATAAGTAACGCGAAATTATAATCAATTCAAAATAAACAATGCATTTAAAAAATGTTAATCAAACAAATACAGAAGTTATTTATTCAATTTGATGTTATCATATTAACTTTTTACTGCTTTCATAAGCTGGTTTTATTGGGCAGAAATATTTATTTGCCTATCTCTGCTTTGTTTCCTCACCGTTTGGTTTTGGTTATTTAATAATTTTTTTTCGTTCAACGTATTGTTGGTTTGTTTGCGTTTCTTGTTTAGCCGCAGCGGCAAACGAATGAATAAATTAAGGCAATCAGAATAAATTACTATGGTTTGCTCGTAGGCGTCGATGCCCTTGGAAATGAAATTCACGTATGTTGAATCGTTCGTACTGAATATCAGAAATTCAGAACGTCGGGTTTTGAAACTTTTGAAAGTATTCTCGCTGGGAATACCACGTGAATTTTTTTTAAATTTTTGTGAATACTTCATTTCACTTTCTAAAATTCTTTTTATTATTTATTTACCTACATTAGATTTTTAAGCGATTAGTAAAACAAGTTGTAGTGACTTTATTTTGTGTAACTTGTATACTATTTGTATTTATGTTTAATTGCCGTAATAATTATCAGATTTCTTGTTCTGGATTATTGACAATATCCTGTACTAAGACTAATATCTATATACTACTATACTAAAATATTCGCCAACCCGCAGTTAAGCAGCATGGTGGATTAAGCTCAAATCCTTCTCCTACATGGAGAAAGAGGCCCAACTAGGATGTTACAGACTGAATGCTATGCGAAGACTAATAAGCCACATCCCTTATTTATAATTAAATAAAATAACGTTTTAATAGTTAAACGGGAGCCGTGTTATATTTTTAATATAAAATATATGTATTTTCGAATAAAATATTAAACAATTTAAATATATAACGAGATTTAGATCCTAAATAATATAATTACAAACCGTGCAAAACTGCACAATATCGTTAAAAAGTTAAAGCTGCAGATTCAACAAAGAGCCTCTTGTGCAATAAAAAAATTGACATTCAAATAATAAAAGCTTCAATAAGCACTTTCATGCTTTGAAAATATAGATCGATTTTTACGTCAGATGGATCGAATCTTTAATATTTTATAGAAAAGTAGGTGATATTAAATAACACTGTACTTTTATATTGAAGATATGAATATCACGCGATATAAATAAACAATATACGATTTATTATTTATTTTCATTTTTTTCCTTTATGTATACAGTTTTTTTGAATCCATAGTATTTATTATATTTACAATGTAACAATAACTTTGTGGTGGAAAGTATTCATAAAAAAAAAAACGATTTCTTCCAATCGTTGTATGCTGCAAACCAATTTGTTTCTATTTTTTAAAAACTGTATGTACACTTCACTTATTTTAAAATTATTGTCATTATTTTTTAATTCTTCAGTTTTTTAATGAAATTGCCAGAAAAATAATATACAAAACCACGCGTTTGCAATCACACAATCTTTACTTTAAAAAAGTTTAAATAATTAAAGTAAATTATAACATAAAGTTATAACAAATTACAAAAGCCCTTCGGAAATTTAACTATTATAATTGTCACAGTCAATAACGTCCCTACTATTTTTCTAAGCAAAAAGTTGATTTAAACCGTCACAGTTCTTGAGCACCGACAATTGCTTGTGTCCGGCACGCGTCTTATTAAATTATAAGGAAAAGAAACTGGTATAAAAAAGTCATTAACAAGGAATAGATTAGAAATGATATCTTCTTTATGGAATAAAACTCTTTAAATAAAGGAAAAAAAAAAACATATATTTACATTATACATTACTCCACTCTTATAAATCATAACGTGACATTTTATAGCCTACAATTCATACAATGACCAAGACTTTTGTAATATAAAATTAATTTTAAAATAGTACAACATGGCAACTTTGCCCTAAAAATTAGAATATTTTTGGATTACTTGAGTAATTTTGGAAAACGTAAATGTGTTTCATATTATGTTTGTACCACACACTACAATATGTTCATGTTTCGATATATATATTGTAATATCCTGAAAAATGTATTTAAGTGTTCGTAAAAAATAAAAAACATGAAAAAAAATATGTACCTACGTACTGAGATTACATCATTTATAAATACAGACTATTTTAGCTTCAAAGCTAGGACTGTTTAAAAAGTGTTTTCTTTATTTCCTTATACTAGGTTGGTAAACAAAGTTATCGTAGCCTATAGACGCCTGCAACACCAGAAGCATGGCAAGCGCGGTGCTGTGTCCCCGACCCTCCACAGGAGCTTGGCCACCTTACTCACCACAGGAACACAAAACTACTTGACAGCAGTGTTATTTAGCTGTGATCTTCGGTAAGAATGAGGGTCTTCCCCAGACGGGCTGCTCCAGATTTTTAGCAAAATACTCCAGTTAAGAGCTGCTGTGCCTCAATATGTAGTGTATTGAATACTGGTTTTTACACAGTTCAACAAATAATTATATTGAAAACATTCTTTATTCCCCCTTAGACTAACTAAAAAATCCTCTTCATAACACTTATGTTGCAGTAATGATATTTATTATTACAGCACTTCCACTGTGTTATCTGTTCTTTGACAAAAATTTAAAAGAGTCATATTTAGTTACGTTGAATAAGATAATTATGAATGTGTGACATTTTTTACATTATATTTATTTTTTATAAGGGTTCGAACAGGAAAGGGAGTGGAAAGGCACGTGCTTCAAAGGTAGGAATGATTTTAAATAAAAAAAAATTAAGTAACATCAATATTAGACTACAATAATGTGATATGCGATAGTAACCTTTCTATGTAGTCAATACGGCGCATATTAGTTTGCACGTTTAGTTAAAGATATCGTTGATAATTTGAAAAGGAAAATAGTTTCCTTAGAATTTACTTATAGAACTCGATTCACTGGTTTTCTTAACTAGTTGAATATGTACTTTTAAGGCCTGTTTCACCAGTTGTGGATATTGGATAACGCTATTGACAGATGACGATACAAAGGCCCTTATTATGTAATAATTGTATTTGCTCGCAAACGAAAAAAAACCGACTTCAATTACATCAACGAGTAATACAGCGTAGATCGACGAAAAAATAGTCAAGTAACTACGCGTTATCAAAGATTACTCAAAAAGCAGTTAACAGATCTCGATAAAATTTAAATGTGACCACATGATATACATCAGCTTTCGATTAAATTAAAAATTGTCAAATCGGTACACCGAGTAAAAAGTTGTGCGGATTTTCGAGAGTTTTCCTCTCTGAGATTCCATCATCAAATCCTGGTTTCCTTATTATAGTACCAAAAAAAGAATTATCAAAATCGGTACATCCAGTAAAAAGTTATGTGGTTATAATACAACGTAGTTCGACGAAAAAAGCGTCAAGTAAAAACGCATTATTAGATATAACTCGAAAAGTAGTTGTTAGATCTCAAATACATTTAAATGGGACCAAATGACACACACCACCTTTCGATTAATTTTTTTTTTATCGAAATCGGTCCACCCCGTCAAAAGTTCTGAAGTCACATACATTAAAAAAAATACAGTCGAATTGAGAACCACCTCCTTTTTTGGAAGTCGGTTAAAAAATAAGCCCAATTTTTTAAATGTCACCTCTTTCTTTTAGTTTTCCGTAATTTTATTTTTAATAGATAACAACCATAACAAGTACCTATAGCTAGGGTTATAGTTCGTCCTTACTAAGTACCCACTTCTTGGGGCTTCATCTCTTTAGTAACTTATATGTGGCTCTTCTGAAGCCAAAACTGTGTACCTTTCTGGTATAGGTGTGTGCGATACCTTCGCATTTACTCCTAGACTATTGTCTTTTTCTAAAATAATCTAATACGAATAACGAACTACTCTAAAAAATAATGCATTATATTGCACTAGACTTAAAAAAGGCTTTTAGCATCAAAAGTTACTAAGCAACCTGACGAGTCCAATGCCAGGTGAATGTATCATCATGGCAGTGGCGTACTGTGGGGGATGCTGGGTGGGCGACGGTCCCGGGCGGCAAACTAAAAAGAGGCAGCAAAATCAACAATTTATTCAATTCACAAAAAAGAAAAAACTCCAAATAGCGTCCGCAAAGTAACACAAAAAATACACTAGAATTAAGAACCTCCTCCTTTTTTAAAGTCTGTAAATGAACATGACGAAAAACATGGGTGTGTTAAATTAATTTGGTAATAAAATATATATAGGGCCCGTTTCACCAGTTTCGCATAAAGGTTATCCTACAAATAAGTCAGTATATACTTTAAAAACAGGAGGTAGAATAGGCCACTAGAACCTGTTTCACCTCATTTAATAAATTATAAGTATTAGATTTACGAATAGAAATATCTCATACATACATCGGAATTCAACAGTGCAAAGGAATATTACATTGAAAACTTTTATCTGTTGGATACCATCATCCGCCAAATAGCGTTATCCACAACTGGTGAAGCAAGCCCTAAATATATGATTTAGCTCATCAAGCGTAATTAATGATTACTCTACAAATTCACGAGCAGATGTTCAATTTATTAGACATAATAACATAATATTATTTCGTTTTGAATCATTGAACCGATACATACAAAGTTCGCAATCATAATATTGAGTTATTGACTGTTCATTTTTATGTTATCTACATATAATAAAAACGTAGGAAAGCGAGTATATTACTTTTAACAAGTGTATACTACGCATTTTTTTTTCATTAAATCCTTATTCACCTGTTTTAAATAAATTTTTTAAGGGAGCCATAAAAAAAAACATCGAAATCGGTCCACCCAGTAAAAAGTTCTAAGGCAACACACAAAAATGCAGTCGAATTGATAACCTCCTACTTCTTTAAAGTCGATCGAATATAATAGGTACCTATGTACGATAATTTTTTATCTATGATTTCAACTACAGAAGTTATTTACAAATATAATTGTATACATCGATATCTTTAAGTTGTAAAAAAGTTCTTTAATGTATCTTTCTTTTGTATGTCATCAAAGAATAAATTATCCGCAAGAACATGATGTATTTTGTCAAGTTATTTGAGATTATAGACTGACATAGAGACATTTCGTATGTCGAATTTCTTTCATACGCTTTACTCTAAATATCTATTCTAATACAAATTGAGTTTAGTAATATAATCTACAATTTATGTTAAGCTGAATTACAAAAAACTTGCAATGAGAAATTATACTGACAAAAATCATTTAACATTTTAAAAAAATAATTTCAGCGCCATCTAGTTAGGTTGTATTGTAATACTATCGATATTAATGTAACAACTTTTGTAGTTTCTATAGTATGCGCTAGGTGGCTATACCTAACAAAAACAACGTGGAATTTTTTATTCTAAAAGAAATTCAAAATATTACAGTAGTTTCCGTTAACAATTCTAATTAGAGCTTCCTATTTATTTTTAAATTTACCATGTGTAAAATGTAAGAAATTAGAAAACACACCATAGTAAAAATGTTTTTCGTATAAATAGTATTCCTAAAGAAACTAAAGGTAAAACATATTTTATTGTAATTACATCCGCTATTTTGTACTATTACTATCATATATTTTTTTTATTTGAATAAAAAAAATCTTTGAAATAAATTTTGATACGAAACTCCTGGGGAAAATGGGGTCATCCATTAATCACGTAAAGCTCGAAAGAGGGAAGAGGGGGGTTCGGAAAAAATCAAAAAATATCACAAAAAGGTGGAGAAGGTGGTGGAAGATAGAGATATCACGTGGATTTACCTACTTTACGTTTCACGCGCGATTTCTAAGCCAAACAAACAACCAGCAAATCCGGCAACCTTGATTTCTATCTGGAAATTTGTATCAAGATGTCTAATTTTCCAACATTTAACTAGCTTAATAAACATGTATTTAAGGATAATATTCTAGGGTGGATATTCGGATGGAGTCAAAAAGCACACCACATATCACCGGGGAGGGGGAGGGGTGGGTTGAAAAGTTGCAAACAAACATCACGTGATTAATGGACGACTCCTATGCACTTTTAGACAGAGTAGTACACAGGATTACGCCAACACCCACCTACCTACCTATAATGTAAAATCAATAAAATGAATGTTACATAAAATATCTTATTAGACGAAAATACCTATACAAATTTATATTTAAGATTTTATCAATCTCGTTCCACGTCTCCATCCTTGCCGATACTTTAAATTTCAGTTTGGGTTTTGTTAGAGTATGTACTTAATAAATTTTAAATGTGTTTGAAGTAAGATCGCAAACTTCGCAGTTTCTAAGTAAACATGAAGTTCGTAGTTTAATTGCTTTAGTATCGATTACGTATAGAACTATAGAAAATGTGTTTTTAAAATGAACTTCATCTATACATTCAGTGTTTTAGAAAAATGAATTTTAATTTTGATACGAATTAATTAAATGAAATTAATGATAATATGTGCCATAAAATAAGAGGAAATTTGTAATCCTTTTTTTTAACGTCGGCTGGAAAGACAATCTACTCTTTTCCTTCATTGTGATAGTGTAATGAAACGGAAGTGTTCGTTTATTAAACTGAGCTAATCTACTGAACCGATTTGATCAATAATTATTTGTTTTAGAAACCTGGTACATAATGAACGGTAAAGGCTTGTAATAGTAGGCAACCCTTCGTAGACTTAGAGCAACGTTCTATTAACATATATTATAAAAGCGAAATATTGTGAGGATGGATATAATTATGTGTGTATGAATGTATGTTACTTTTTCGCCCCAAAAACTACTGGACCGATTTCAATGAAACTTGGCATGTAGATAACTGAACATCTAGAATGACGCATAGGCTACTTTTTATCCTGACATTTCCACGGGTTGTAAATTACGCTGGTGAAGCCGTGTGGCACAGTTAGTATCTATCTAATATAATTGTGTTTGCTCGCAAACGAAAAAAAAAACCGACTTCAATTACATCGACAAGTAATAAAACATAATACGACGAAAAAATAGTCAAGCAACTACGCGTTATCAAAGATTACTCAAAAAGTAGTTATCAGATCTCGATAAAATTTATATGTGACTACATGATAAACATCAGCTTTCGATTAAATTAAAAATTATCAAAATCGGTATACCCAGTAAAAAGTTATTGCGGATTTTCGAGAGTTTCCCTCGATTTCTCTGGGATCCCATCATCAGATCCTGGTTTCCTTATCATGGTACCAAACTAGGGATATCCCCTTTCCAACAAAAAAAGAATTTAAAAATCGGTACATCCAGTAGAAAGTTATGCGGTATAATACAACGTAGGTCGACGAAAAAAGCGTCAAGTAAAAACGCATTATTAGATATAACTCGAAAAGTAGTTCTTAGATCTCAAATAAATTTAAATGGGACCAATTGGCACACACCACCTTTCGATTAAAACAAAATTTGTCGAAATCGGTCTACCCGGTGAAAAGTTCTGATGTAACATACATAAAAAAAAAAAAAATACAGTCGAATTGAGAACTTCCTCCTTTTTGGAAGTCGGTTAAAAATTAAGGCGGCTAGGGCTTTTGTGACTCGCCTCGTTTAGTTACGAACAACATAAAATACCTTACAGTGTTCGAGTTCTTACGATTATTGTAAATTTTAATAAATAAAAATAATTCAAACCCTTTCCGCGACCTTCAAGTAACAAAATATCAAACATTTAATAAAAAACAATTACAATACTTAAAACAAATTTACAACCGCAAACTTTCGCTAAGGCATCGGGATCGAATATTCAAGCAAAAATAACGTTATAATAATTGCTCCAAAATATCCTGAGCTCAGAACGTCTTTAACTTGTCTCAGTTTCTAACACTTTTAGACACAATCAGGGGTCTAGTCGTTTTGGGGTATTCCGGTTTTCTTGTTAACGATATTTTGCTCTGATGGGAGATAAAGTGACATTGTACCTGCTTTGACAGGTTATACCTTTGACATAATGTAACAAAGGAAAATTATTGATGTCAACAAGCCGAGACGATGATAAATATTCGGATATTTCTCCTTAGGAAGTAAGCTTAAATTAATATAATTTAATAGTTGCTTTGTATTTCATGATCTATATATTATATTTTTAGTTTTTATTTCTTTCGTAGACCTGCTTAAGAAAAATAGAAATTATCGAATTACTATTTATATAAAAGTTAAATTAAACAAAGAAGTAATATTGCTTATTCGTCGAATTTAATTGCGTATTCACTGATCAAGTACGTAAAAAATTACAAAGTGAATATTTTTGTAATACTATCGATATCCGATACTGACAATATTCAAAATGTAAAAGTGTGTCTGCACGCGACTGGAGTTTATTACCGTAATATTTAAAAATTAAAATTTTCTATTCATCATCATCATCATAACTTCACCCAAATTCACACCAAAAACGGCGTGAACTCATATGTGTGTTGCCCATATGATAGTCACCACGCTGGGCAGGCGGGTTAGTGATCGCAGGGTTGGCTTTGTCGCACCGAAGACGCTGCTGCTCATCTTCGGCCTGTGTATTTCAAATCCAGCTGCAGATGGATGGTTATCCCGCCATCGGCCGGCTTTTTAAGTTTCAAGGTGGTAGTGGAACTGTATTATCCCTTAGTCGCCTCTTACGACACCCACGGGAAGAGAGGGGATGGCTATATTCTTAATGAAATTATAATTAATTTAAATAATAAAATCTCTAAAATCAAAATGTAATAAAATCAATGCTTGCTTATTTACTTGACTATTTTTTCGTCCACCGTCGTTGTATATATAATTAATAGGTACACGGTAAACTTTGATTGTTTTAACCGAAAGATAGTGCTTGTCACGTGGTTTCTTTTAAATTTGATTAAGATCTGACGAGTACTTTTTGAGTAATCTTTGATAATGCGTAGTTACTTGACTATTTTTTCGTCGATCTACGCTGTATTACTCGTCGATGTAATTGAAGTCGTTTTTTATTTCGTTTGGGAACAAACACAATTATAATGGCAATATGTAAGACTGATTATAAAAAAAGGTAATTATTTTTAAACAATTATTTTGTCTGTAGGTATGCATGACGGCATGATTACAGATTACACATTGTAATCGTAATCTTTTCTCACTACTCTGTTTACATTTTGACCAAGTCTGCTACCAAGCTATTAGGTATGTAAAGGTGAGAAAATATTCGTATTTGAGTGAAGTCAAATGTGTAACTAAATCTCACAAAGCGAATCCCGTTTGCGTTAGGATTTGAAATCATTGCTGCTAATTATATGTTTGAAGTAAAACTTCTTTATTTGTTGAATGAAATATTGTTTCTGTTAAAGTACACAGTTATACATTGTCGTTATTCGGTTATTAAATCTCTAGAAAAGTAATTTGGTCAGAGTTAATAAATGATTATATTTTGTAAAATATTCCTTTTGGCCTTAATTACTGACATAACTGACTTTCTGTACGAATACGTACTTATTTAAAAAGCGGGTGTGTTGTAACAGTTGTAGGTACTGTATTGTCAAGCACTACCGAATTCCAAGTCATTGCTAGATATTTTTAACACTTGATTTTTTACTAAATTATTGACTTATTTTAAATTTCAGTACCCAGGTTTCAGGTGGATTTTTACTTATAAAGATTTATTTACACGACTTGACGGCGACTCGGTTTGCAAACATAAAAATACTTTTTAACAAATAATTGTGTTCAATTATTTTAACCAAGTAACTAACATTTTTTTTTTCTTTTATTGATTTTAGGGAATTTTGTCCTACAAGGACATGCCAGTCCCAACTAACATTTAGTATGTTGGAGTATGCTTATTAAATAATGACTAAGCGCTGAAACGACTCACAATTAGTCAAGTTAAGATTACGACGTGAACACTTCCAAAGGGAATAACAATAAAATACGTAATACTTAATATTTCTAGTTTTCCTGTGGTAAATTACCATAATCTCATAGTAAAGATTTATTTTTACCAAGCAATTTGCTTCACGCTCGGAATCGCCATACACCGTGGCGATAACAGTATAAATTTATTATCAGTAAAACTATGGTCAATATGTAAAAGTAAGGATGATATAATATTTAAATATAGGTATAGACATAAAGATTATAACATAAACATAATATTGTTGTTAAAGTTTAGTTCTTTAATTGCGCTAATAAATTCACAGTCTGATATCATTCGTTCTTTTTGGGCTGGAAAGGCTATTTATTTTAGTTTATTTTACATGTATTCTTTATTTTACACCAAAATATAAACAGACAGAGTAGCAAATAAGAAAGGCGAACTTATCGCTGAAGAGCGATTTCTTCCAGATAACCTTACGGCACAGGACAGGATTTGATAAATTTAATATACAGCTATTTACTTATAGTAGTTATAGGCTTTAAAGTATACCTCTACTTAACGTTATTACTTATAGGATAACGGTCATGCAGATGCAATTATAAGAACAGTCTAATCCATAACTACGAGTACATCTGTTTATAATGAAAATGACATAAAATTTTCGACTATAGAATTACAAAAATAAACTTACAAATTTAATAATCTTTTTTTTTTTATGTCACCAGGTCGGCAAACAAGCTTACGGCTCACCTGATGGTAAGCGATCACCGTAGCTTATAGACGCCTGCAACACCAGAAGCATCGCAAGCGCGTTGCCGACCCAATCCCCAATCCCCCAGGAGCTCTGGTCACCTTACTCACCAACAGGAACACAATACTACTTGAACACAGTATTATTTTTCTGTGATCTTCTGTAAGGTCGAGGTACTACCCCAGTCGGGCTGCTCCATATTTTGGCAGGAAATTCCTGCTGTGCCCTACCTCAGTTAAATCTCTTCTCTGTTCAATCAAATTTATTCATTCTATTGTGTTACGGCTTCTAATGGTGTTAAATATAAAAACGAGGGTACTTTAAGAGACCACACGACTGGTGTAAAACTTACTAAACGTAACCCTTTCTCATTCTATCTTCACTAAGTTATATCACCCTCTCAACTTCTGTTCGCCTCGCCCAATTAAACTATTCGTAACACTCTCGTCACGCATTCAGCAGCTTACTCCCCAAATCAAACGTGCGCAAAAAAGTTTTACTTCGAAAAAAAAACAGAAATGATTTTACAGATAACAGTTATATAAAATTAAAGTGACAATATCAAATCGAGGGTATAAATAAAATTTGTTGAATTACATATTATGCGTATATTAAGGTCATCAAAATTCGACATTGGCTTTCAATTAGAGAGGAAATTATTATATTATAAATTATTATAATTGGGTATTTTAATAATATATAGGTGATTACAGATACCTTTCTCGGTAGATAGACTTTATTTTAACCGACTTCCAAAAAAATTTTTTACTAATACTTTTCCAAAGTTTTTTTTTTTTTATGTATGTTACTTCAGAACTTTTGACTGGTTAGAGCGATTTCGACAAATTTTCTTTTGATCGAAAGGTGGTGTGTGTCATTTGTTCCCATTTAAATTTATTTGAGATCTAACAACTTCTTTTATCACATTTGTTTCTATTATTTTGCTGCGATGTTATTTTAAAACTGCGATATTTATTGAAATCGAATGGTGTAAAGGGCAATTTTGTTTTCAATGAAATACTTGTTATCAATAACGTATTTATTTGGATAAGGATTAATATCATGTTTATAAAAACACCTTTGCATATAATGCATTATTTTAGAACAAATTTGGTTAGCATAAAAAAGGTTATATTGAACCAATCTAGACTAGATAGGTACAATTTTATTGAATACTAGCTGACCCGGCGAACGTTGTTTTGCCAAGAAACTATCTACTATGAGTGTGCGGGGATTTACTTATAATCGAAAGCGTTGTAGACAATGAAAGTATGCTTTATTTAGTTTAATAATTTAATCTTTATTAAAGTAACATTAAAATAATACGTATAACAGTCACTGCTACGATCGATACACAAATAAAACCAAAAAAATGGTCGAAAACGGTATAGTGAGGGAGACCGGCTTCATTCTCATCCCTACTCCGTGATGTTTGCTGGATGAGAGGTGACAACGGTAGACATCTAGCGGGGATAACTGACCGATTGATAGTTGATCAGTTATCGACCGGCGAAGGCAGGAGATCAAATTGAATTGAGGAAAAAATCATAATTAAAGGAAATTATTAAAACCAATAAAAAATAAAAATTGCGATGACAAAATAGGGGTTGATCGTAGAGAGGTGGAAAATTAAGAGTAATATAATTTTTTTTAATTCTAAGACTTAAATTAAAAAAAATCTTGCCAAAGATTAAAGTTTATAATGAACAAATAAAATATAGGGGCAGATTGTAGAGGGTTGAAAATTTAGGGTTGTATGTATTTTTTAATGTTGTATAACAAAAAAATAAAAAATTCATCTAAAGATGAAAAAAAAAATTAGGCGTGGACTACCCTTAACATTTAGGGGGATGAAATATAGATGTTGTTCGATTCTCAGACCTACCCAATATGCACACAAAATTTCATGAGAATCGGTCAAGCCCTTTCGGAGGAGTTAAACTACAAACACCACGACACGAGAATTTTATATATTAGACATATTACCTATATAAACAGATAAATTTATATTAAAATTAGCTGACCCCGCAAACGTTGTTTTACCATAGATGTTGGCCGATTCTCAGACCTACCCGATATGCACACATAATTTCATAAAAACCAGAACAGCTGTTTCGGAGAAGTATTGTAACTAGCATTGTGACTCGATAATTTTTCATATAAGATTAGACCTAGTAATAGAACCTTAAAAACATACAGATCTATAGGGATATAGCAAATAATTTATTTAATTGACATGAAGAATTTATTAAAGATATTGTTACAATTTATAAACTACATACATTTGGTTGCAATTGAATTCCAGATACATATGGGGAAAAACATATTCTAAATCGCGCTTTTAAAGTTTTAACATATCTTAATGATTTAATTGTTACTTTCTATATATTGATTGGGTCCGTGTATACTCAGGAATTCATTGGGTATATGGTTATTACCCACTTATTATGTAATTGTGTTGATAGTTGTATCTTGACATATTCATAATGAGTACTGCTGTAGCGAATGTGTCTTGAACTGTTGTACATTTGTTTGTAGTGCCCTGACTATTGTTGGTTATTGTGATATCACAAAGCTCGAGATTTAACCGACGTAGTCAATTAATCACTTACTTGTTCCTTCCTACTTTCATATCAGGCTCAGGCGAACACACTGGAGTATACAATTTGACCTGCATTTTACTATTCTTATGATCGATTTTTTTATTAATGGTAAATGATTTTTGTATTTAATAGCAGTTAATATACAGTATTCTAAGTCTGTATTTTTAAATAATAAAAATAAGACATTCCAATCTACTTTAGAAAATTGTGTGGCGTACAATTTAGTCTTAGTCGAAAGATCCTTCCTATCTGCAATTCAATTACACAATAGCTTATAAATCTAAGTCAATCTACTAATTAAATACATGTCATATAATTTATTATACAATACCATCCATAAATAGGAAAACCCGTTGGAGCAGTTTGTAGTGACCCTGCTTTCTGCTCCGGGGGTTGTGGGTTCGATTCCCACCTCGAGTCTGGGTGTAATATAATATATATATATATATATATATATATATATATATATATATATATATATATATTTATATATGTATTATTTATAAGTATATTTATCGAAAAAAAATATATGTAGCTATACCAGTAGGCTGTTACCTATAACAGATGCATTAAGTTAGGAACAGATGACCGTGTGTGGATTGTGTATATATTAATATTAAAAAAATAGGATGAGTTTAGAAATAAGATAACATAGTATAATTATAACTTTATTAATAGTTCTATAATTCAATAGGTTTATTTATTGTCAATTATTGTCTCCATTTATATTTATAAATTTTAATATTTGCTTTCAAATGCCATCTTTTGGAGATGTGAACAAATGTCTAACATACAGCGCCCTCTTTGTTTCTGTGACTCTGACAAGTCATAAAATGTCATTAAATCGCCGAATCCCCGTCTTACCACCGAATAAATAAATTTGAAATAAACGGCATCAATTCATACAATTTGATATCGTTGATAAAAATTCAAATTGCTTATTCCTCTGAGATTCTCCGATTCCGTAAGCAATATTTGTCATACGAATAAAAAAAAAAAAAAAGAATAAAATAAAAGTAAAAATTTAGTCACTGATTTGGTGATATGCCAACTTGTATACGACCAAAAGCTTGATATTGAATTTATTTAGCGAAAGCGACGCCGGGCGGGACGACGGTCTGTACTTTCATAAAATGTTTACGATTCACATTTATATAGGTACATGTTTGTGACTATTGTTGATGAAAAAATCGACTTGTTTTGATCTTGGGTTTTCGGGCTTATAGCCTATATATTAGGAGTAATGGAACTTAGTTGTAACGTGTATCACGTCTGATGGCTTAGTTTATATGGACGGTAATGAATTTATCCGGCAGTTTTAGTTTTATTTCTATATTTGTCGTATATTTTTTTCTTATTTTGATAAAAAATATTATACAGTTTTTATTAAGTGGATTTATTCTTAAAAAGATTATTGTTTTCTTTGCTGACATTTAAAGATAATTCCATTTTATAAAATAAGCTTTCTGACATTTTTTTAATCAAATATGTGCGGTTGGTTTCTTCTTTATACCTACCCTTCAGTCTGTAATATCCCACCGCTGAGCATAGGTTTCCTCCCCATGTAAGAGAAAGATCAGAGCTTAATCCACCACGCTGCGTGTTGGCGGATATATTCGCTACTATGAGTAACGATCGCTATCAGGTAGGTGTACGTGATAACAACTGGGACCGACGGCTTAACGTGCTCGAGACGAGTGTGTGCGGGGATCGAACACGCAACCGCCAGCGGAACAGCCACAAACCAGTGCTGTAACTGCTGCGCCAACACGTCGTCTAATTAAAGTAAAAGTTAAGTTCTTAAAATGCATTAAAATGTTTATGATGTAAAATATAAGTATGTTTCGTACATTTAATCAGGCTATTGGGGTAGTGTGCTTAGCTAATAGAGGTGACGCCAGCGAACTGGGTCGGTAATGGACTTTGCAAATTTCGATTTAAACCCATTATAGCAAACCTGTTTAATACTGGTGGTAATTTTCATCTATAATATTACTAGTGTTATAAAGAAGAAGGTATCTTTGTTTTCTATCAATAAACTTTTAAAATGCTGAAGCAATTTTCATTATTCTTCCATCGTTACTTTATAGAAACCAGTGACTAGTTACTTTATAGAAAATAATGTAAAAAATTAAATATAAATAAAATTATTTCGACTAAAATTTACTTCTAAAAGGAAAAAGAAATGTGTCAATATTTTAAATTTAAATATCTAATCATTTATAACTTGTTGAAATAACATGTACCTACTCATATGTATCGAGACCCTTAAAATAAATTGTGGAAAAAAATGTCTTTTTATTTGTATCTCTATATTGTCCAAGGATTCCCAAACGCTTGTCAGGGATAGAAGGTCTTATTTCCATATTCAACGTGTTACGTGAAATCTCGAATAGAAAAAAAAAGACTTACGAACTTCTATCTACTATTTTCTCTGAAAATATTTTCAAGGAAATATTTCAATATCGGTAAGTATATTTATGCTCTTTCATATTACATAAAGATTAGTAAAGGAGTCTAATTTGTACCTATATTAATTAAACTTATTCAAAACATATGATTGTGTATTTATATACAATATCTATGAATTTAGTTGTGTATAAAACTGCTTATTTTGTATATGTTACATATTTCTTTGTACGTCAACCTGTTTTAATCAAATGGCTGTACAGATTTAAGCTCGTCTTTTGTTTAGACTGTTATAGTTTTTCATACATTTGTACAATCCAATGAAGTTAATTAATTTAAAACATTTTTTTAAAAAAATACTCGTAACTCTGTATGTTACATAACTTTGTCAAAACTAAGGTTAAGGTTTCAGAGATGATAAACTAGATAATAAAAATAATATTTCGAGAAAACTAATATTCTATTCGTTGTTTTCTACAAATATATACTTACATAAAATTAATCGAGCAGTTCTAATAAACAACTAGATTACTTCTATGAAAATAATCTACAAACGGCGCCGTTGGGTCGGCGATCTTTCAGATCAATACTAAATGTGTTTGAGGAAATACGATGTAGGTGAGCAGAACTAGGGTGTACTTACGTAATTAATGTCCGACTTAATTTATTTTAGAATTTACGTACTTTTATTATTTTGTCCTTAAAATAACCTCTAACGTTGTAGGATTAGGTGAATAAGTATTTATAGCAAAACAAAGTATTGAGTATTATTCATTTAATATATGGAGTAATATTACAAAGCTGAAGAGTTTGTTTAGTTAAACGTGCTAATTTCAAGAACTATCGGCTTAAATTAAAAAATTATTTTAGTATTGAATAGCCTATTTATCGAGGGGGCTATAGATTACATCACATTATCCTAAAACCAACAAAAGCAGAGCATCAATGAAAATGTTGTTAAAACACAAAAAATATATTTCTTGGTTTTGTGCGTGAGAAGCCGTAGGTGGAAGCTAGTATTAGATAAAAAAATAGAAAAAGGAATGCATTTATATATTTTATTGCGCACTTAGAATCCTATATTTCGTGTGTTGTAAAGTGCAGATACTACGAAAATAAAATTGAAAGTAAAATATCTTGTAACAGCACACGGCAGAAAATTCGAAATCTCATAAATATATTACCAAATAAAAGTCGACGTAAAAGAAAGTATGTAACTATGTACTATTAATGTAAAACAAAATCTGTCCATATTTGCCACCGACACTAAATATATTACGAAAAATCAACACTTCTCGATTTACCATATTGTTAAAGTATAATTAAATATAGACAACCTATGTTTTATTTTTTATTATACCACCTACCCATGTAGTGTTTTGTTACAGTTTTCATATAATTTGCAAACTACTTAACATTAATGTAACTTATAGTCAACTCGTTGTAAGCTTGGAATTTAACCGTTTAATACAAAAATCATACATCAATCATCATCGTCATTAGTCACATTGAATCGTACTAGGCTTGGAATTGATTGAAATGGCGATTAATTTAATAACAAAATGCTTGCGTCTGCTCAAAAAACGTTCACGTTTCGATTACAGCAATGCGCAAGTATTTTGTATATTTGTATTATAAGTGATGATATTGATTTACATTGTATGAATCATTACTTAAAATGTGTATATTGTGATTTACTTTCATATACTGTCAAAGTATTGAATACAGAAAGAAAAGAAAAAAACACCGAGAAGGCAATATGTAGATAACTTTTTTTCTCACAATATCTACATCGTAGCGTTTATGTTAAAGGCAGACATTGTGGAGCCAAGCAACGATCGTAGTGTACCTACATTGTATTGTCAGCTTCCGATTCCTTAATTTGTCTGTATTATACAAATATACTTTAGAATTTATTTACCGTATTGACGTAAAAGGTGTGTGCGTAATTATTATACATTTTATACGTTCTTAGAAATTTTAAGCACAAAAAATGTGACTATTAAGTTTTTTTTTTACTAACTTGTTTAACTGATTTATGATTTTTTTATTTTTGTAAATTGCCAGCAATAGCAGTATTTAATCAAAGCAGGTAATCTACCTACTTAAATTTAACAAAAATTTATTTAGGATTTCTTGTGTATTACGTGCATTTAATTTGTATAATAGTGTTATACATATAGTAATAATAATGTTTTAAAGTAAGTTTATTTTTGTGTCAAAAATAACTTTATTTTTATTTAGTTTTGTAACATTCTTGAGTGTATCAAGCCCTTGGTTAGAATAGACTGCGCCAACCATGTCTCAGGTCGTGACCTGCATAATTAACTATTTACGTAGACCGCCGAAGCGCAGGTTCATCCTTAAATTAAATTAATTTTTCAATCAAGTAACACCCTTTTCTAGTTAAAATTATCATTAAATAAAATCTACTGACAAATAAATACTAGCTTAGAATTAAGACACAAGTATGTGTATTACTACTTGTATATGTACCTATATTTTATTGTAATTGCTTATAATTTGCATGACAATTATATTTACACACTTCCTAACTATATTTTCTATGCTTTATCCTGTATCAGTCGGTGTGTCATAGTTTCTTACGATAAAAAAAAATTTAAATCGAATGCTTTCATAAAACAATAACATAAAATTAATTAATTAGTGTGTAATGTTCTTACCCATTTTGTTGCTGCTCTTGGTTTTCATCAGCCTCATTACTAACGATTGACTCTAACATTTGTATCTTTAACATTTTAGATGGTCACATGACAGTGATTTAACCACTTGTGCAATAGACACTAAACTTTTTCCATCCACTTTTACTCTTGAAGCATTCTTGACGTATATGTGATGATCTGAAACACAAAAAAAAGAATATTTAGATGTGTTTCTTCAGTCAATGTATAATAAAAATGTGCATTATTTAAATATATAGATATAAACAACAATAAAACAAACGATAACAGAGCAATTGATCGCGCAATAATTGCGCAAATAGGAACAAAAATACAAATTTTCAAGTCAAATCCTTACTACAGAAAACTTCAAAAAAAGTACTCGGGGTATCCCAAGTACGTTTTCTGAAGTAAATAGTATCAAAATAATTTCATCATAATATTTAAAAATAAATTTATAGTATAAAAATAAATGTTTTCTTTATAGTTATTATATTTAAATGTTAATTTATATTTTAGGTTATAAGTATGTTGCGAACTTCTATGGCCATTTCAGCGCCTGAATTTAAATTTAAATTAGGGGTTATGGACGACTGTTTGAAGTCGTTATGTACCGAAGCCTAATCCCTATTGCGCTTAGTTTTGACGAGTTAGGTAGCTAAATTGCTGTATTTACTTTGACCTAGGCTCGAATATACTATAATGTAATTCTAACCTTAGTATTAGGTATTTCGAATGGGCTCACTTGAGTGTAATAAATTCATTCGAATTCCCTCGATAACTATAATTAATTGGAACACTTTACAGTTTCTATTGTATTAAATAAATATTTAAATTTACTAACTCAGATTTTATATTATTTTTATACTTGGTCTTATACCCAACGGTTGTCTGGAATAGATATATTTTGTAGCCATAAGACTGCCTTTCAACATATTTCTTTGAATTTTTAAATATACTGTATTTTTATTTTCTTACCGTATTTTTTATGTGTGTTACCTCAAAAATTTTATACTGTATGTACTAATCGAAATTATTTCTTACTAGCTGTGCCTGCGACTTCGTCCGCGTCTGCGCAGAGTTATAGAATAAAATATGTCTAAAATAAAAGTAGCCTAAGCTACTCCTTATTACATCAGCTATCTGCTAGTGAAAGTCCCGTCAAAATCGATGCAGCCGTTTTAGACATTAGCCGGAACAAACAGACAGATAGACAGACAGACAGACAGACAGATAAAAAATATAAAAAATGTTATTTGGGTATATTATTATGTACTGTGCATACATGCATATGAATTTAGTAAAAAGCGGTTATTTTAATATAACAAACAGACACTCCAATTTTATTTATTTGATTATTTGAATAATAATGCATATTTACTCGAAATTTTTTTGTTTGGTTTTGTTTTGTTTACGAACCCAATTATCGTTTCTTTGTTTCTATTATTTGTGTACAATGGTGTGTATAATAGTTTTATGTTCACGATTAGAATATAATAAACGGTTTCAAATCTAGCAGGGTGCCGTACAGACAAGAACCCGTAACGGAAAGCTTTTTTTCATTGTTATCTATTATTGGCTGCAACTATCTTTGACTACCTGTGACGGACCCTTCCTAACGTAAGATTATGAATTTAGTTTTTTTTATATTAATTCTAAAACGCAGTTACGATGTTTTTAAAATCTTTTGATATATATTGATGTTTGAGTAAAACATGCGTGGGAGTCCGTTTCTACGCTGTAAGTGTAAATCTTAAGCTATTTGATTAAGGCACAAGGTGTTTGGATAAATGTGAAGTACTTTGTGGTATGGAACGAGCATCGGCAGGCGCAGTGCTGTTTGATGAGGAAAGTGAGGTGCTTTGCACTCAAAACCACAGCCGTAGAAGATTTGACTCCCTTTTGCAACAAAAAATAAACTTACACGCTCATCTGATTTTTATGCAGGGGATTTTATGTCCATGAATAAGGTAACAGCTGACGGATATACTTTCTTATTATTTTTTTTTCAATATATATATACACATAATATATTTATAATTAGCTGGAGACGCTGGAGAAGCTAAAGAGCTTCAGCTAACAGAGCCAATAGGCAAGTAAAATAATATAATGTGGGTTCAGTAATATAGGTCTTCTTCAGGAAGTATAACTAAAACTATACTTTTGAAATAACTTGTATAAACAAGTATATTATAAAAGAGTAACTGTTGAGCTCCTTTCCGTTTTTTTTTTTTCTAATAGAATAGGCTTTTGTACCTTTCTTTAAATTTTGCAACAAGCTATGCTATGCTTGGATTGGCAGCCACGACATCTCAGTTAAGATTAAATTGTTTTGTACAGGAAACCAAGGCTTCCAGTTTCAGGCAAGGAAACAAAATCTTACAATAATTATTTTATTTAAAACTAAATATAAATCAGACTAAATCTAGTAGCTACTTATATAATTGTGTTTGCTCGCAAAGGAAAAAAAACTGGCTTCAATTACACAAACAGTAATACAACGTAGGTAGACGAAAAAAAAAAGTCAAATAAATACGCGTTATCAAAGATTACGCAAAAAGTACGTATCAAATTTCATAAAATTTGAATGGGATCACATGACAAGCATGTTGTGTGGCTACGGCATTATAGAATATAGCCACCCCCTCTCTTCCCGTGGGTGTCGTAAAAGGGATAACAAAGTTCCACTACCACCTTGGAATTAAAAAGCCGACCGATGGCGATATAACCATACAACTGCTGGCTTTGAAATGCACAGGCCGAAGACGGGCAGCAGCGTCTTCGGTGCGACAAAGCCAGCCCTGCGGTCACCAACCCACTCAGCGTGGTGACTATGGGCAAAACACGTGAGTTCATGCCATTTTTGGCGCGAACTTTTAGAAGCCTATGTCTAGCAGTGGAATGTGATAGTCTAAAATGATGATGATGATGACATGACAAGCACCACCTTTCGATCGAAAAAAGAATCATCGAAATCGATCCACACAGTAAAAAGTTCTGAGGTAACATACAAAAAAAAAAAAAAAAATACAGTCTAATTAGTAACCTTACAAATTATTATTTTTATTACTTTAGCAGAGCATTTTTTAGCTTTAGCTTTATACAGATAACGTATTCATACGTTACTTAAGTACATTGTATATATTTCAGAGATTAGATATTATTTTTAAAACACTTTTTTTTTAATATTAAAACCATTATTAATTATCTTACACAAAATAATTTCGATTAAGTAAAAGAAATTGATGAATGAATGCTATCACTTAACCTTTTCATCTTTTCGTGAATATAAGCAATACCCTTTTCGCTTTTGTGTGTGTAATTAATGGACACCATTCTCTATTCAGACGCCGCGTTGGCGCAACGGTTACAGCCATGGATTGTACCTGTTGCGCTGGCGGTTGCGGGTTCGATCCCCGCACATGACAAACATTTGTATTGGCCATACAGGTGTTTGCCGTGGTCTGGGTGTTTATGTAGTCCTTGTGGGTCTCTCCACCGTGCCTCGGAGAGCACGTTAAGCCGTCGGTCCTGGTTGTTATCATGTACACCTTATAGCGATCGTTACTCATAGTAGGGAATATATCCGCCAACCCGCATTAGAGCAGCGTGGTGGATTAGGCTCTGAACCTTCTCCTACATGGGGAAAGAGGCCTATGCCCAGTAGTGGGATATTACAGGCTGAAGCGTATTCTCTATTCATACACCTTGTACACCAAATCAAAATGCTTCTTTCATATTAATATCGCAATGTATGTTGAATTATGTTATGTATGAAATGTTTGTATTACGATAAATGATTATGATATTCAGTACCTTAGTACAGGGTTTGTCTATATAACTGATAACTATTAACAGATTAATAATACTAATAAATGGCGAAACAAAATAATTACCACTATTACTTTAAGTAATGGTATAATATAAAGTTAATAATAATATAACAGTATGTAGGTGTGTGATGTAAAATTTCGAAATAAATTTGTTACAAATTGAAAGGATTTATTCTTGACAAAAGAACTGCAAATATAGTAAGGATAACGTGAAAATAAACAAGGATTCGTTAAGTAACGTTACAGATATATATTACTTTCACAAAGAAAAAAGTAATAACATTCTGTAGTCAGATATCTCATGTATAGAAATGATAATTATTTAATTTTTTAAAAAAAGCAAGTATTTTTTCCATTATATTACCGGAGTTTGAGAAATGACAAACACTATGAACCTCGCATAAGTTTTCAGTACCTGGGTGACTGAGTTTAATTCGGTATTTTTAGTAAATCGTGTTTTTTGGAAATCATATTTAAATACGAATTAGGTACATATTTATAAAATATGAATAATATTTTCCGATTTTACTGACATAAAAAATATATTAGAAAAAAAAAGGAAAATAAACAATTGATCTGGAGACATGGGGATTTGAACCGTGGCCGATTTCCCACCTGAGGTATTACAACTTTATTCACAATTGCGAAATTTACCTTCGCATTCTAAGAATATTGTAGCCACTTTTTCATTGCCTAAAAACAGGGATAAAATTACATTTTCTAAAAATGAATCCTATCTATGATATATACACTCGCGTGCAACTGAATCGACTCAAGCCGTATATTGGTATAAGAGTTCGATTTTTAGAAAAATGGCTTATCCGATTTTCTTGTTATTTTTTTTGTTTGAAAGCCTAATCTTTTCTCTTAAAAAATGCTATCCTAATGAGAAAAATCGGTTAAGTATTTATTGATAAAATTTAATTTGACAGAAATGCATAAAAAATGAAGAAAAATGAAAACAACAACATAATGAATAAAAAAATTATTTTTGATAGCAGTAAAGAAAATTAAAATTTTCAATACTTTGTATTGCCTCCCCTAGCTTTTATAACGGCTTGCATGCGATTTTTCATTAATTTTATCACTTTTTTGATAAAATCTTGAGGTATCGTATTCCATTCTTCCTCTAGTGTAGTTTTGAGCTCGACGATGCTTGATGGAGCCGTATCTCTAGCTCGCACATTCCGTTTGAGCTCATCCCATAAATGCTCGATGCAATTCAGATCAGGACTGAGGGCTGCCCACATCATCGTCTCAATATGCACCTCTTAAAGAAACTGGCGAGTAACACTTGCTGTATGACACCGAGCATTATCATGCATCAATAGAAAATCTTCTCCTATGTACCCTGCATAAGGTACAACATGATCGAGGAGAATGTTTTCCACGTACTTTTGAGCTGTTAAACCACCATTCCGACCACCACCAGCCACGAGAACAAGCTCGGTCTTCCCTTCATATGATATTCCAGCCCATATCGTGACTGAACCACCGCCATATGCTACTGTTTCAGCGAAACAGCATTGCGAGAACTGTTCCTCTGGACGCCTGTATACTCGGTCTCTTCTGTCACTGCCATGGAGACACATTCTGCTCTCATCAGTGAACAGGATGGAGCTCCATTGCTCAATAGTCCAATTGAGGTGTTCACGAGTAAATTAAAGTCGGGCTTGACGGTGACCTGCGGTCAGTTTCGGGCCTCTGGCTGGTCGTTTAGGAGTTAAATTGGATTTCTTCAGCCGTCTTCTAATTGGCCACTGACTGACAGCCACTCCTCGAACCCTTCTGAGCTCCTGTTGCACATCAACGCCCGTGAGATAGCGATTTCTCAACGAAGTTGAGACAATGAAGCGGTCGTCCGTCTCAGATGTGCTCCGGTGTCTATTGGTTTGTGGTCTCCGAACGAAGCCACCGGTCTCTTGAAACCTTCTGTATACTCATGAAACAGCTGATTGGCTCATGTTAAGTTTACGAGCGACTTGCCTTTGATTATGGCCCGCTTGCAACAAACCTACAACTTGGACCGCTGCTTCTGAGGTAGTGTCCATTGGATCGCGATTAAAATACTGGGAGCTTAAGGAGATGTGTACCTGTCAACGTCTGACGAGTGATTGATAAGAAATATGGGTCACGTGAGCTCTTATACATGATTTTGTCTCGCAACTCATGGGTACCGCAACGGGTAATTTCTATAACGCTCATGTTTGACCGTATTTATTTAAAAAGTTTTTTCATTGTTTATTTGAAAATGGCTATATTTATAAAAAAAAATATATGTCTTTGGAATAAAAATAACTTTTACAAAAATCAGATAAGCCATTTTCCGAAAAATCAAACTTATATACCAATGTACGGCTTGAGTCGATTCAGTTGCACGCGAGTGTATATCGATTTATCGCCCCGAAATCCCCTCCATACTAAATTTCATGAAAATCGTTGGAGCCGTTTCCGAGATTCAGATTCTATGTATATGTATACAAAAATTGCTTGTTTAATATTCTTACTAGTGGTCGTCATAAATTAAAGAAAACCAAAAATAATGAAAATAAAGAACCTTTTTTAAAAAAAAATTAGAATAAGATAGAATAATGTAACGGTTATTGGTTTTATACATTTTGAGTTTCGCCTGGTACTCGGAAAATTACTTTTAGCTAAGCGAGATTTAACTTTCAACTAACTTTGAGGAATCAATAATTAATGAATGTTCATTCGTATAACTAAGGAGTTCAGAAACCATGCTTTAGTTCGTTATTATTTTTGTTTTAAATCGATTTCTGAGCTTTTATTTAAATGCAATTCAAACTAATAAAGCTGTGTTGCTTTAAGTCCGCCTTTTTGTGCGACGTATTCTATATACTTATGCTATAAAGCTTAACAAATAAGAGAAAGTATTTAAAATGTAAGAGAACCTATACTTTTTATTAAAAAAAAAATATAAATAGCTATTTTAGCTAAGGATAGCATAAAATTTGATGTAAAAGGGTGTCAAAGGACCTCTTCTACGGTACTGGAGAGAACAGTAAACTGAACTCCGATCAGGAGCACGGGAGAAAGCCCGGCGCAAACCTCTCCCTAGGCCCCAATTTCCTTTTTGTTAAGAAACAGAATTAAGTACAACATACGAAATTAAATTTCTAAATTTTTAGGTGTTTGGTCTAAAGTCGACAGTTTTATTAATCTCTAGACAATTTTCGTCTTCCCGAGGAGAGACGGACACCCAACTGTTGTTGATTATGTAAAAGTTAAAGATGTAACAAGTTAAAAAACACTGATAGCGTGATTTAGATTTAACTAAGTTTATTGTTAAAATCGTTTATAATTAGTGTTCATATCTATATTAGTATCAATATCATAAATTTTTATAAGTTTTAAGTCATCATTATATACGTCAAAATTAGATATCGTAAATATGGTTCATGTTTATAAACTATTTTAAAAACAGTAAAAAATTTTAAGAATTTTAAATGTGGGTAGACAACGATAATGAGTAAGAACATTGTAAGACGTATTTTTTATCTATGTTTTACCTCATATCACATAGGTGGCGGTTGTGTTGTTGCAATTTAATTGAGATCTGACGACTACTTTTCGAGTTATATCGAATAATGCGTTTTTTTAACTATTTTTTCGCCGACCTACGTTGTATTATACCGCATAACTTTTACTGGATGTACCGATTTTATTGATTAACAATTTCATTGAAAGCTGATGTTTATCATGTCATACTTAAATTTCATCGAGATCTGAAAACAACTTTTTGAGTAATCTTTGATAACACGTTTTTACTTGACTATTTTTTCGTCTACTTATTTTGTATTACTTGTCGATATAATTGAAGTCGGTTCTTTTTCGTTTGCGAGCAAATACAATTATTTGAGAGAGAGAATCGGCATAGCGATTCAACGGGGAAATGCTGCTAGCATTCTTGGCACCATTCTATGCAGCCATGATTTGTGACCATAACTGTCTGTAAATATTTAGTTCTTGTTATATTTTCTTTTAAAATATAATTGCTGATTGATATAGATATCGATTCAAACGAATAAATAATTTGAATTATCATTACTATCAAATCATTTATTTCTTGGGTTTTGTATGTCAGTTTGAAAGTATTTTATTTGAAGTATTCTCTTAAAACGACATGTAAAGTGAAACACCTGAAATATGGTAGTTATGAAGCATTAGAGCTTAACAACGTAAATCTCTCTTATATTTTTTGTCTACTAAATTACACTAAAATTGTGATTTTATTTAATTTAGGTGTCATTTTTCCGTCATCGTCTGTACTAAAAGGGTGTCAAATCTTCTTCATCGTTGGGGTTGGGATTTCAAACGACGTGCACTTGGTGCTAAAGTGTCGAAATCGTCCTCTGAGGTAGATCAATTTTCTATGACCAAAGCCACAAGATTAGAAGTCTCAAAAGATATCAGGAAGCTCCTTGTCGTTCAACGTGAAGAAACGGACACCCACTGAGATTTCTGTCTATTTCCTATATATGGGTTCAATTTTAGAAAATAACGAATGTGTGATTTAGAAATTTTACCTGGTTCTATTGATCTATTTTTTTTAAGGCTAGAAGACTATTGTCCCTTTTTTTGTAACGCACCCAACTTTGAGTGTATTGTTGCTTAGAGTTAGTGCGACAAGGGCAAAATATGACAACACCCCATTAGACACAATATCAAATAAATGTAGTGTATTCTTTAAAAAAAATTCATACATAAAATTAATGTTTTTAATTATTTATTCTTAATATGGTAATACCTAAAGTTTCATTTTATATTTTAACGACTAGCTTAATAAATGTAAAATGTATTTTTTTTTTTTTACTGAAAAAAGGCATTTAAAATAATACAGGTGTCAAATATTTGATAAATTCATACTCTGGTTTAAATCATGTCACTGAAAAATCTAAAACCTTAACAACATCACATCTATATGATTACGAGATAAAAGCGAATGTTATAATTATCGCGACAGATTTACATTCAATACAATGAATCATATAACTTTTAAAATATATATAAAATAATTGTGTGTGCTGGAAAACGAAAAAAAAACGACTTCAATTACATCGACAAGTAATACAACGTAGGTAGCCGAAAAAATAGTCATTACTCCAAAAGGTGTAATCAGATCTCGATAAAATTTAAATGTGACCACATTATAAACATCGGCTTTCGATTAAATTAAAAATCATCAAAACCGGTACACCTAGTAAAAAGTTATGCGGATTTTCGAGGGTTTCTCGCGATTTTTCTGGAATCCCGTCATCAGATCCTGGTTTCCTTATTATGGTACTACACTTAGAATATCCCCTTTATCCCCGAACATATTATATTATATATATACGGTCGAATTGAGCAACCTCCTCTTTTTTTGAAGTAGGTTAAAAATATATTAACACTCGAAATTATAATTTGTATATCAAAATAGTATTTCAGGCTAAAGTAGCCTTTTTTGTTTTTCGTTTTTCAAGTGAGTATGAACGTGGCAGTCTACTAAAAGAGTTTAAAAAAATTGTATCATATTTAACAGATTCTGTTATGGTTTATTACAAAACGCTCAAAGTAAAAAGATGAAAAAATAAATAAATTCGTACGACAAAAACTTCTTTCTAAATTAACAAATAACTTGTGAATACTGTGCGGACAAACTAATTAAATTGTCACCATCATCATCATCATCACTTCAGCCTAATACAGTCCACTGCTGGACATAGGCCTCCACAAGTTCGCGCCAAAATGTCGTGAACTCATGTGTTTTGCTCCACGTCACCACGCTGGGCAGGATTGGGTTGGTGACCGCAGGGCTGGCTTTGTCGCACCGAAGACGCTGCTGCCCATCTACGGCCTGTGTATTTCATTGCCAGTAGTTGGATGATTATCCCGCCATCGGTCGGCTTTTTAAGTTCCAAGGTGGTAGTGGAACTTTGTTATCACTTAGTCGCCTCTTACAACACCTACGGGAAGAGAGGGGGTGGCTATATTCTAACTACCGCAACCATACAGCAAGTGTCCAATTATAATAAAATAAATAAATATCATATAACATACACACACGGTCGTCTGTTCCTTTGGTAAGCAACTTAATGTCTGTGTAACAGGTAACAGCCGACTGTTATAACTTTTTTTTTGATAAACATACATAGAAATAATACGTATATAAATATATAAATACAAATATTATATTACACCCAGACTCAGGCGGGAATCGAACCCGCAACCCGCAGAACAGAAAGCAGGGCACTACAAGCTGCGCCAACGGGCTAGTCAAAATTATAATGTGAGTCAAATTATAATGTGATTAGAGAGAACTGAGGCAGGACACACCAGGAAGTTTTCTGCTAAAAATATGGAGCTGCCCAACTGGAGTAGAACCTCATTCTCACACGTAAAAAGTTATGCGGATTTTTGAGAGTTTCCCTCCATCATCAGATCCTGGTTTCTACTCTATTAGGTGAACAGGGATGTCTTCTTTCCAAAAAAGAATTATCAAAATCGGTTCATAAACGACGAAGTTATCACCGAACACACATAAAAAAAATATATACGTGAAAAGCTTTATTAATTATATATTAATATTATGATGAAGTCATTATATTTTAATTTAAACAATAAATAAGACAAAATTACTGTAGCTTTTTAATTTTAATAATAAACTACTTTCATTCTATATTGCATCTTATAGGGATACTCTGTAAGCTGTTTTTGCATCTACTTCGAAATAAAAAAAAAAGTTCGCAGTCGAATTTATTAGAAAAAATTTTAGACAACAGACCACAGCTCCAGGTAAAATTCCTAAGTCACGCTTACAATATTTTCAAAAAATAACATTATATATAGGAAGCACATGTTTATCATGCGGGGTGTCCGTTTCTTCGCGTTTAACCGGTACTAAGGAGCAGGGTAATAAATGTCCTTAGTCGCAGGATACATTATCCTGTGATCAATGGAGCTCAGTTACTTAATAAGACGATTTCAAAACTTTGGCACATAGTGCAGTCACTTGAAGTCTCTTTACCAACGATGAAGAAGATTTAACACCCTTTTGTATAAACACCGGAATTAAAAGCCATTTAGGAATTGCTTCATTTACAACTGTCCCGTTTTAATTTGTCTATTCATTCTTAGTAGGAAACATTAACCAAGTACCCTGTAACAGCCAGTTTTAGCAATTCAGATAAAAGGGTGATACTAAATAATTTTTGCCTATAATTTAGGTAATCGGTACCTATCTCCATAGCCCATATCATTAAAATTGCGCAATGGATTTTGATGCGGCTTTAGTATATTGAGTGATTCTAGAGGAAGATTCATATCTATCATACATGCATAATATAGTAGATGTCGCTAGTAACAAAATAACACAAATCAATTTTCCAGTACAAAACGTTTATGGGTTTCATAACTGTCAGACATTTAATATTCATTCCATCGATACGGTAAACTCTCCCCTAAAATTATCGCTTCAGTCTGTAATATCCCATTCATATAAAAGAAAAGAAAATAGATAAGATAAAAATTTCTCTGAAGCTCTAAGTCTACGTTCCTAAATTTATCAATGTTTAAATTATTTTAGACTTCTTCTGGGCGAGCTCGCTCCACCTTTGACTTCGTCTCTGCTCTAGAGCTAGACTGGGCTCAAGAGTAAGCCAATGTTCTGGGGTCAAGAGTAAGCCAAGTACACATAATAAAAAAAAAATTGAAATCAAAATATTTTATTTATTTTTGTTTCAATACGCTCACTACAATATCTATACTTACCTGGATCTTTATGAGTCGAAAAGTTAATTGTTTCTATAAAGACGGTTTACTAAGGACAGCACAAAAGAAACCTAGTTATATACATAAATCATTACCTAACAAATGAAAGCTTTTTACATGATCCCGTGATTGGAGAAATAATATGTATAAGTTAACCAACTAGACAGGGAATTAAGAAAAACATATGTAAAATTGCAGGAAACAGTGGGAGAATATTTTATTTATTTATTCATAAAGTTACATAGGTACATTTCTAGGTAAGCGTGTTCCATCTTAGACCGCATTGTCACTTAACATCAGGTGAAATAGTTGCCAAACGTAAGCCTATCATAATAGTAGTCCATATTATGAGTAGAAACACATTCAACTTAATCAATCCACTATCACTACCAAGGCAATAAAATTATGAAAGAAGAAAATAAATGACGTGTTTTGTATATGTTATAGCTTATGTATAAGTACTTTTACAGTGCATATTTTAAAACTAATTAGGTGTATGCCATAAGTACTTAGTGCAGGTAACTTTTTTGACACAAAAACAAGTTAATTCATTTCAATCAACATCAAACTGAAGAACATTTACGTCAAAGAATATTGCTTGCTCGGCTGCAAACGAGCTTTATTATGGTGAGCTCTTTGTATAAAATGGCGGTAGCAATAACCGCGTTATTGCGTAATATTCCTTAACAAGAATCCTCGATGTGTAAAAATGAAATATTAGTTTAAAATAACAGACCCTTTGAATAGAATTGAATGTTGTCTATCTACAGTTCTTATTGGCATGAATTTATGCCCAGAGAATATTGTAGATTTTCAGTTACACCGTTCTCTTGATTATATTTACCAATTTAACAATATAATAATGATAATAAATAAGCTAAGTATTTGTTTGTTTGTTTGTTTGAACGTGTTAGAAGCCCATTTATCGAGGAAGGCTATAGGCTATATATCATCACGCTAAGACCAATAAGAGCGGAACACCAATGAAGAATGTTTCAAAATCGGTTATTTTTTTCCTTTAGAGAGCTTCCTCAGTTAGCTAAAAGTAATTCAACGCGGATGAAGCCGCGAGCAGAAGCTAGTTTAACGATAAGAACAAAACTTTTTGCATTTTGATCGTATATCTAAGAAATTTTTCTAACTACAATGATATCTATCTTAGTTAGTGCGACAAAACTAAAAATAAAAGAATTTGCAGCGGTGACTGTACAAATGATTACTTCATTGCGTTGACTTATACGGGAGACGATTGCAATTTTATGTACGTGGCGTCCTCAAGCGCATTTCCTATCTACACAATTGAGAAACATAGGAATGTAAGGCTAAACAAGTCCAGATTAGAACTTACTTTTTCATTACATTTCAGTAACTTATCCGAATTTTTAACCGACTTCAAAAAAAGGAGGTATCATCATGGTACCAAACTAGGGATATCTTCTTTCCAACAAAAAAAAGAATTATCAAAATCGGTTCATAAACGACGGAGTTATGACTGAACATACATAATAAAAATATATATACGGTCGAATTGAGTAACCTGCTCCTTTTTTTGAAGTCGGTTAAAAAAGTGCTCATTTGTTTTAACTGTTCTCAAGGTTTACATTACTACTTAGCTTTTACACCGATTTCTGATAAAAAATATGTGGCACATAAGCTATTTACCTATCCGTAGGAAGCGCATATACATAATAGTATTTTATTAAAAGTGGTAAGCTTGCGTAAGAAGACGTATTCCGAACTAAATCTTTATTAAGTTATTTTTTCCTTTTTAGTTTTTGAAGTCAGTTTTTTTAAACGTAGTTTTTTAGCATCAAATAAAATACCTACTTACATAATAGATAAAGTATTGATTTACTTTCGCACCTTTCTATCGCTTATTGTACTTAATTATATTACAATATTAAAACTCGTTGTAATTTAAGATCTATGTTCTGACGATGATTAATGACGAGAAAACGCTCTAATCCAACTAACGAAAATTTTACGTTTGCGTTGTACATACACGCCGCGTTGTCCCTTTACAGGGAATACCACCTCTTTATGTTTGGCTGGTTTACAGCTGTAATCTGTTTAACACAACTACGTGTCAAATTAAAAATTAAAAGCACCAAAGCGTCCTAATTATTAAGTATAGTTTTCATCAATTTAGATAATTGGTCCAATAGTACACAGTGCTTAAAATGCATGCCAATGCTTACTATAAGAAACAACCAGTAAATACACCAACGCTGGACAGCCAAATTTATTTTTCATTTTTTTGCCATTCTTTTCCTAATTAAATAAGTATTGTTTCGTTTTATTAATACTTAAATGTTTTTCGTAGAAAGTAGTGTATTTACTTGCAAGCCATTTAACCGTCTTATACCGTCCAATCCATTCGACTATGGAATAATTATGTAATATAACATCTTCGAACACTTGCAGGCTTCAACAATGTTAAAAACGGTTAATTTAATTTACTTCAGGAAAGTTTATGGTTTTAATACACACTTGTAATTTTTTTTTAAGTTTAGTATTACAATCAAAACTTTTGTGTCATATAATACAAATAAAACTTTTTACTCATTGACTCAATTTAGCGTCGCCAAATAAATAAACACTAACGTCAATCAATGTTATTACTCTTCACATTTGATTTAAAGAAATAAAATCAGTAGTAATATTTCACAAAGACTTCCAAACTTCCGTTTTCACTTCCTACCCTCTCCTAATCGTTCCAAGTGCCCTGGCATTACAACAAAGCTGGATGTACCAAAGTGCAATACCAAATTCATACTGAATTCATTTGCGGTACGCGCCTCTTGGACGCCTCTTTACTGTGGAACAAATTCCCAGAAAGCGTCCAAAAAAGTTTTTCCTTGTTTCGTTCAAACGTAAATAGTTCGTTAGTAGTACATATTCACTAAGTATTTAATTTACAATTAAATACTTAGTGAATATGTAACTATATAATTATTTATATTATATTATATCATCTACTATATTATTTATATTAGATCATATATTTGTATTTATGTGTGTATGTATAAACGTATGTACCTATGTATGTGTGTATATATATAGTGGGGTTAGAGGGGGTGCGATAATTATTTATTGAAATAAGTGCTAAAATTTATCATACCTAGGCTTAAAATGAAAAAAAATGAATGCGTACATTGCACTTACCAATCAAATAGTTATGTATATGATATAATTATATACAAGAATTATATATATATATATATATATATATATATATATATATGTGTGTGGGTGTATATGATATGTATATGTGTCTGTGTAAGTGAATGTATTTATAATTGTATGTAATATATTACAGTCATTTAGCTATTTTCCTTACGTTGTTATTTCTTGCACCGTGTCCCCCGCTATATGACACTCTCTAGACTGGAAGAGATATCTTCTAGAAATAAGTCAACCTTTGCTATTAACTTTATGTGTAATTTTCTGCACATTCTTTTTTAGTGGAATAAAGTATATAATACAAAAACCTTGAGTAAGAGACAAAGTAATGATCCGTTAGTACGGGTATACTATTTTCAGGAAAGGTAATAAATGGATTATTTAAATCGCTCATCATTAATGAATAATTTAACTCTCACAAAATCACGAATACAAATGGTTTAGTATCCTTTACACTAATTTTTATACGTACTACAAATGACAATAAACTCAAATTAGGGTTCATAGAACTATCTCACCCAATACCTTCTAACTCGAAAAAAAAAACACAGACATATTCAGGTAAAGTCTCTGAATCGCACTATCGACATTTTCAAAAATTTAACTTCAAATATACAAAACAAACGTCAGTCACTCGGGGTGTCCGTTTCTTCACGTTTAACCGGTACTAAGGAGCAGGGTAATAAATGTCCTTAGGGTCCCAGGATTTATTATCTTGTGACCAGCACTTGGGCAGAAACACTTATAGATGACTCCAGATGATGTGGGGATGGCAATGACAAAATTGGCATGTCGTCTGAAGTCTCTTCACCAACGATGAAGAAGATTTGACACCCTTTTTATTGTAAGCACTGAAAGACAATACCGTTGAGGCTTTTCGTTTTTCTGTTTTTACATTTTGATGAGTTTGTCTACTCATTAATCACAAGCTATTTATGAAATTGATAAAAAATGTATTAAAAACAATACAACAATACAACATACACACACGGTCATCTGTAGCTAAAGTAAGCTACTTTAGTTAAGCTTAAGTTTAAGAAGTAAGCTTATTATTGTTGAATTCATTACAAGTTCAATTATCGCAATGAGAGTATTTGTGATATATAATATAATTAATTAAATTATTATTATTATATAAATTATAATATTGACATAATAATTAAGTATTTACTAGAACGAGAACTTGTTGAACGATTGTATGCTCTAGTTTAATGCAAGTCAAGTCTGTAAAGAGTTATTATAGTTAGACTAATAATTTGATTGTAGATATTTTATTTTGCAGTTTTTTTTAATATCTACACAATACATACACGGTCGTCTGTTTCTAAAGTATGCTTGTGTTTAGATAGCAGCTGACTGGTATAGCTACATTTTTTTTCGATAAACATACATATAATAATACTTATATAAATAAATACATATATTACACCCTGACTCAGGGTGGTAATCGAACACACAACCCCCGGAGCAGAAAGCAGGGTCACTACAAACTGCGCCAACGGGCTAGTCGATATTAATGGTTATAATATTAATATTAATGGATATTAATGGTCGATGTTTAGGCGACACCACTACACCAGAGCGGTTGTTATAATCTGTGTTAACATTTAACTGAAGTAAAAGATAAAGTAAGTAACTATAAATAATATCTCCGAATCTCGGAAACTCCAACGATTTTCATCAAATTTAGTAGGCAGTGTATTTTGGGGGCGATAAATCGATCTAGCTGGGATTCATTTTTAGAAAATGTCGTTTTATTTCTGTTTTTAGGCAATGAAAAAACGGCTACAGTAACATTAGAATACGAAGGTTAATTTCGCCGTTGTCTGTTATGTCACATTAGTTCAAGTGAGAAATCGGCTGAGACAGACAGAAGAAGACCCAAGTTCAAATCCTCGTGTCTACCAAATGATTATTTTTTCTCTTTTTCTTCTAATTGCACTAGTGATATTATGATTAAATAACCAGTTCATATTTTTTTATTATTATGACGGTAAGATCGAAAAATATTATTCATATTTCATCAGTATGTAATTCGTATTGAAATAAAATTTCCAAAAAACGTGATTTACCAAAAACAAAATAAAAAAAACCAAGCTAAGCTCTGTCACCCAGGTACTTAATTTTAAAATAAAGATTTTAATCATTTCAAAATTATCATTAATTAAAAATATTCATTATGTTTCGTGATAAAAGATCCAGTAACAGAAATAACATTTCTAAATCACGCTTATGAAGCTTTTACGTCTACGTTGTATAAATACGTTCCGTAGTCCCTTTTCAGGGAGGACCGTCTCTACATTGTAAACCGGAGTCGCAACCGTAAGCCTAAGCGCGCACTGGCGGCCTGGCCGCAGCGGCCAGCGAAATGTATGTACATCGTATCATAGAGCGCGCACGGCGGCCGCTGGCCGCTCGCGGCCAACGAGATCATTGCGGCGTACCTGCGGCCAGCCGGCCGCCGCGGCCATCGAGCTTCGAAGAATTGTACGATCGTACGCTAGTGTGCGCGCACTGGTCGCCGCGGATAGATGTTTTACTGTTTACGGAGTGTTCAAATTATATCGTTATGGGCTATGGCTTGGGAGCGACGCTTGCGGCTGGTCGCGACACTCGCGGCCTGGTCGCAATACTGGCCGCTGTGGCCTGGCCGCCAGTGCGCGCTTAGCCTAACCGGCTCAATACGATTGTAAATGAATGAAACATTGTTGATTGCGAATTGGTAATAAGCATAGCTCCCACTAATGTAGTGAATTTGTCCTCTTTTTATAACTTAAAGGCCAGGGGAGAAGAGGTGCCAAGTCACTTTAACCAGCCTATTTAATATTAAATTATAACTAGCTCTGTCCGCGACTTCGTCCGCGTGGAATTTACCAAAAAGAGTTATTGTTCAGTTCGCATAGTTATAAAAATAAATTAATTTCGAAAATAAAACTAGCCTAAGTTACTCTTAATTACATCAAATATCTGCCAGTGAAAGTCTCGTCAAAATTGGTGCAGCTGTTTCAGAGATTAGCCGGAACAATCAGACAGACAGACGGACATATTATGTACCGTGTATACATCCATATGCATTTAGTAAAAAGCGGTTACTTTAATACTACAAACAGACACTCCAATTTTATTTATTTGTTTAGATATAGATGTATAGATATTACAATCAACAAAACATGTATAAATTCAACTACAAAATAAATTAGCGTTATTTCTTTGTTGGATATATATTTTTTTAATACATAATTTGCTCTTGTTGCTTAAAATGAACAGACGCCATTATTTCAAAATGTACTTTATCGGAGATACAATCGGAGCGTGGACAAACTCACGTCGCCGGGATACACAAGGAAACATATGTAGAGGGCACTGTGCCAACTGCCAGCCACCAGACGCTTATCTGCAGAGCCAAAAGATGGCGTTCTAAAATTATTATAATCTTTACTTTTTACCCGACTTCCAAAAAAGGAGGAGGTTCTCAATTCGACTGTATTTTTTTTTTTTTTTTTTTTTTTTTTTTTTATGTATGTTACATCAGAACTTTTGCCCGTGTGGACCGATTTCGACAAATTTTATTTTAATCGAAAGGTGGTGTGTGCCAATTGGTCCCATTTAAATTTATTTGAGATCTAACAACTACTTTTCGAGTTATATCTAATAATGTGTTTTTACTTGACGCTTTTTTCGTCGACCTACGTTGTATTATACCGCATAACTTTCTACTGGATATACCGATTTTGATAATTCTTTTTTTGTTGGAAAGGGGATATCCCTAGTTTAGTACCGTGATAAGGAAACTAGGATCTGATGATGGGATCCCAGAGGAATCGAGGGAAACTCTCGAAAATCCGTAATAACTTTTTACTGGGTGTACCGATTTTGATCATTTTTAATTTATTCGAAAGCTGATGTTTATCATTTGGTCACATATAAATTTTATCGAGATCTGATAACTACTTTTTGAGTAATCTTTGATAACGCGTAGTTGCTTGACTATTTTTTCGTCGATCTACGTTGTATTACTTGTCGATGTAATTGAAGTCGGTTTTTTTTCGTTTGCGAGCAAACACAATTATCTTTAACTACATGGACACAATCAATGACAACTGATATACAGAGCACAACAGGCTACGCTATCAATATAGAGGAGGAAAAAACGGTCCTCTATTCCACTATTTTCAAACTGATTCTCTTAGGTGACTTAAGATATTTTTTGAGACTCATTTGTCACACTTCAGAAAAGTGTGTTGTTGTAAATTCGAAGTAAATAATTTAAACTCTTACAAAAGTTACGTTGATTCAATGTTCTGGTAATAATAAATTTTATTTAGAGAATTAACTAATACAAAATAACACCTTTTTGGAATATACATTCATACTTCGACATTCTATCGACTGAAATGCCCGCAACGAAATTTGTATCTACTCCGAACAAGAAAAAGGTCAAAGTCGCTTGATTTCTTGAATCTTAAATAACACTTTCTATTTCAATCGAAAAAAACAGAAAGACCCCTCATGTATTTCTAGTTTCTACATCACATTTAGGGTCACAGGATATAATATCTTGCGACCGGCCCTGAGGTACGGTCTACTTATTGGTGACTCTAGATGGTGTAGAGATTGAACGGAATCCGTGTCTTTATTTATTTATTTATTTATTTATTTTTCAGGAAAACTTACAGCTAAATTACATGGATTTAAATATACAAGTAGGTACATAAAGGCCAATTAAAAGTTTCCACATATAGGTACACAAGTGAACTTAAATATAGGACAGACACGTGCACTAATGCGCTAACAAAAGACTAGAGTACTAAAGTTAAAAAATAAAATAAAAAATAAAATAAGAATAAAAATTTGTTTACCTAGGCCAGTCTACCTATAGTTAAAAAACTGATCAGCCATAAGACGTTTTAGATAGTGACTTGTAGTGTTAAATAGGTCTAAATCCAGTTTATCTGCAGTCTCATTGAAAAATCTGCTCGCTCTCACCAAGTAACGATTCTGGCTATAATTAGTTCTAGTACTGGGTATAAAAATTGAACAAAGTCTCCTAGGTGATGAAGGAACTCTCAGACCGATACGTTCTAATAGCTCAGGACAGTCGACCGAGCCATTTGCAATGTTCAATAAATAAGCTAGATCAGCTATGCGTCTTCTATTTTGTAGCGGTAGAACATGAAATTTACGACAGCGTCTCAAATATCCAGGTATATATTCTTTTGTTCTGAATTGTAGATACGATAAAAAGCGTTTTTGTAGACGTTCAATTCGATTAATATAGGTATTATAGATAGGGCTCCATATCTGGGATGCATACTCTAAGTGACTTCTTACGTACGAACAGTATAATATTTTAATTGTTTTAATTGACGTAAAGTCAGAGGACATACGAAGTATAAAGCCAAGTGATTTAGATGCTTTATTCACTATAGAGTCAATATGGATATCAAAGGTTAAATTTGAGTCAAAAGTGACCCCCAAGTCGCGAATAGAAGTAACTCTAGAAATGTCAGAGTTTTTCAGTTTATAATTGAATACAATGGGGTTGGGCTTACGAGTATATGAACAGATGTAACACTTAGAAACGTTAAGATCTAATTTATTGTCGGAGCAATATAATTCGAATCTGTGAAGGTCGTCTTGAAGATGTATAGCAGAGTCAATACTTCTAATTGGACACATGATTTTCATATCATCGGCATATAAAAGTATTTTGGAATGAATGAAACATGAAGAAATGTCGATGATAAATATATTAGAGTGAAATTTAGATTTTTCCTTTATAATTTTAATTAGGCGTGTTTCAAACCAAGGAGGATATTTTTGTGAGTTATTAACTACTTTTGTTGGTACGTGGGTGCTTCTTAAATCATTTAAAGCTTCATAAAAAAAGTCGACTGCGTGAAGTAGGGTCCTACAAGAAAATTCAGCAAACCAATTGGTATCAATTATTTTTCTGTTAATTGATTCATAGTCACCTTTGTTATATAAATATTTTATATATTGACTAGGCCGAAGGGTGTGCAATTGAACAAACTCGGCCGACACACACAGCGCCGGATGATGTGAATCCATCGGCAATAATGAGTCTCGGCATCGAGTAACACTTACTTCACCATTACAAAATATTAAATCGAGTATCCTGTCATTAGAGTTCAAAACACAATTGTATTGCGATAGATTACATATGTTCACACAATCCAAAAAGTCAAATTGGTGGGTACCATGAATATTGGTAGCAGTGTATGTGGAATCTTGTGATTGTACCCATGATAAATTTGGTAAATTAAAATCCCCCATTATTAAATATTTATCACACGGATTTTTTAAGACTATCTCGGGTAGATGTTCAGAAAAAGTCGTTAGCTGTGATGCCGATGAGCACGTCGTTCCCTGATTACAAATGTAGACAACACATATGTGCAATTTATAAACAATAGTCGGTTTTCGACAGCGGAGTGTTACAGTTACCCACAGGTCCTCAGCATTTGAACACCACTCACGTTGAATTTGAGCGGCAAGCTCCTTACGAACGGCGATTAACACTTCGCCATCCAGTGATTGTTTAGTTATAATATAATCTCGGTCCCTTCTCCACACTATATAACGTGCGTCGAATAATTCGCTATCTCTGATACTCTTCTGAAGACTATGTCACACCCTTTCTAATGTAGATACCGAAAGACAACATATAACACTTTTTAATTAGGATTCATTGATTTCGTTATTAGGATTACGAGTATAAATGTTATTATATAATAAAATGTTATTATATAAAAATATTTCTTCAGTTCAACGTTTTGGTACCTAAAATTTATCGTTACGCACAAAAATATGTCACGTAAAATATTCTCAATGAAGAGGCTTTAATTTCTTGTAGACGTGGCTCTGAGGACCAAGATTTTAAGGCAGAATTGCCTTTTTAATGTAACCTTTTTAGTTTGACTTTAGCCCTTATTTCAACACATTAAAACGGGAAATTGTGAAAGAAGCAATGCTTAAATTAAATTTAATTCCGATGTTTATACAAATAATTGTGTTTGCTCGCAAACGAAAAAAAAACCGACTTCAATTACATCGACAAGTAATACAACGTAGATCGACGAAAAAATAGTCAAGCAACTACGCGTTATTAAAGATTACTCAAAAAGTAGTTATCAAATCTCGATAAAATTTATATGTGACCACATGATAAACATTAGCTTTCGATTAAATTAAAAATTATCAAAATCGGTACACCCAGTAAAAAGTTATTACGGATTTTCAAGAGTTTCCCTCGATTCCTCTGGGATCCCATCATCAGATCCTAGTTTCCTTATCACGGTACCAAACTAGGAATATCCCCTTTCCAACAAAAAAAGAATTATCAAAATCGGTATATCCAGTAGAAAGTTATGTGGTATAATACAACGTAGGTCGACGAAAAAAGCGTCAAGTAAAAACACATTATTAGATATAACTCGAAAAGTAGTAGTTAGATCTCAAATAAATTTAAATGGGACCAATTGGCACACACCACCTTTCGATTAAAACTAAATTTGTCGAAATCGGTCCACACGGGCAAAAGTTCTGATGTAACATACATAAAAAAAAAAAAAATAAAAAAAAAAAAAAAAAAAATACAGTCGAATTGAGAACCTCCTCCTTTTTTGGAAGTCGGTTAAAAAAAGGGTGTCAAATTTTCTTCGTCGTTGGTGAAGAGACTTCAATTGACTGCACTATGTGCCAAAGTTTTGAAGTCATCAGTGTAGATGATGCAACTTCTTTGATCACAGGAATTATCCTATATACATTAGTATCCTGTGACTAAGGACATTTATTACCCTGCTCCTTAGTACCGGTTAAACGCGAAGAAACGGACACCCTGCATGATAAACATGTGCTTCCTATATATAATGTTAGTTTTTGAAAATGTTATAAGCGTGATTTAGAAATTTTACCTGGATCTGTGGTCTGTTGTGTAAGATTTTTAAGGAACCCAACTGCAATCTTTTTTTTTATTTCGGAGTAGATGCAAAAACAGCTTACAGAGCATCCCTTTAAGATACAATATAGAATGAAGTTTATTATTAAAATTAAAAAGCTACAGTAATTTTGTCTTATTTATTGTTTAAAATAAAATATAATGACTTCATCATAATATTAATATATAATTAATAAAGTTTTTCACGTATTTATATTCATTAAAAAAAATTAAAGAAATTATTGTTTGGTGGCAAACGAAAAACACCGACATCAATTACATCGACAAGTTATATAACGTAGGTAGACGAAAAAATAGTCAAGTAAATACGCATTATCAAAGATTACTCATTAAAATACAAACAAAAGTAGCCATCAGATCTCGATCAAATTTAAATGGGACCACAAGACAAGCATCCGCTTTCGATTAAAACAAGAATAATAAAAACTATTTATAAAGAATAAACTGCAAACCTAGTGGATAGTACAGCTCACTACGTTATAGTAGATGCTACTTGTATCAATTCTCGCTGAAGTAGTTTTAATGAAGTCAGATAGATGGCGTTGGTGTGGCGTGGCACCGTCTTGTAAATACGCGTCACTCAAGATTACTCGAAAAGCGCTCATTATATCTCGATCACATTTAAACGGAACCACATGACAAGTATTAGCTTTTGATTTATAAAAGAAATATATAATATTAAAAATAGTCAAATAAATAGGCGTTGTCAAAACTTACTCCAAAAGTAGTGATCAGATCTCACTCAAATTTAAATAAGACTACGTGACAAGCATTAGCTTTTGATTAAATTAAGAATCATCAAATTCGATAAAGCCAGTGAAAAGTTATGCGGCGTAATGCAACGTAAGTTGACGAAAAAATAGTCAAGTAATTTTGAAATCAAAATACCTATTTTATTTATTTTTGTTTCAATACGCTCACTACAATATCTATACTTATCTAGATCTTTATGAGTCGAAAAGTTAATTGTTTCTATAAAGACGGTTTACTAAGAACAGCACAAAAGAAACCTAGTTATATACATAAATCATTACCTAACAAATGAGAGCTTTTTACATGATCCCGTGATTGGAGAAATAATATGTATAAGTTAACCAATTAGACAGGGAATTAAGAAAAACATAAGCAAAATTGCAGGAAACAGTGGGAGAATATTTTATTTATTTATTCATAAAGATACATAGGTACATTTCTAGGTAAGCGTGTTCCATCTTAGACCGCATTGTCACTTAACATCAGGTGAAATAGTTGCCAAACGTAAGCCTATCATAATATAAGAAAATACATAAAGAAAGACACACACACACACACACACACACACACACACACACACACACACACACACACACACACACACACACACACACGCATACGCACAGTACACACACAAATGAACACACGCATAAAAATTATCATTTTTTTTTATCTATTTGATTATTATTTGTCTGATATTGATTAATATTGTAAGCCTTGGTGGATGAGCGGGGTACCCAGTATAACCCAATACGGGACACCACCCAGTACAGGGGCCCTTGCGACTTGTTTGTTAAAACATGGTTAAAACTTATTATTATCAATAAACTATTTTGTAAACTATTTTATTTTTGTAAAGAATATAAATTACAAATATCAGTAACACGTCATATAAACTCATTCCAGTTCTACCGAACATCAGACTCGTCCATATTATGAGTATGAGAAACACATTCAACTTAATCGATCCACTATCACTACCAAGGCAATAAAATTATGAAAGAAGAAAATAAATGACGTGTTTTGTATATGTTATAGCTTATGTATAAGTACTTTTACAGTGCATATTTTAAAACTAATTAGGTGTATACTGTAAGTACTTAGTGCAGGTAACTTTTTTGACACAAAAACAAGTTAATTCATTTCAATCAACATCAAACTGAAGAACATTTACGTCAAAGAATATTGCTTGCTCGGCTGCAAACGAGCTTTATTATGGTGAGCTCTTTGTATAAAATGGCGGTAGCAATAACCGCGTTATGGCGTAATATTCCTTAACAAGAATTCTCGATGTGTAAAAATGAAATATTAGTTTAAAATAACAGACCCTTTGAATAGAATTGAATGTTGTCTATCTACAGTTCTTATTGGCATGAATTTATCCCCAGAGAATATTGTAGATTTTCAGTTACACCGTGCTCTTGATTATATTTACCGATTGAACAATATAATAATAATAATAAATAAGGTAAAGTATTTGTTTGTTTGTTTGTTTGAACGTGTTAGAAGCCCATTTATCGAGGAAGGCTATAAGGCTATATATCATCACGCTAAGACCAATAGGAGCGGAACACTAATGAAGAATGTTTCAAAATCGGTTATATTTTACTTTTTCATTAAATTTCAGTAACTTATCCGAATTTTTATACAATCACTCGTGTATACTTTGTAATAACTCATGTTATGTACATAATGTAAATTGATGGTTCCATAATAAGGCACTGGAATGGGGGGGGGGGGGTATCGATTGCTTAGATTATTATAATTCAGTACCCGGGTGACCGAGCTAAGCTCGGTATTTTTAGTAAATCGTGTTTTTTGGAAATCATAAACTATAAATACGAATTACATATTGATAAAATATGAATAATATTTTTCGATTTTACCGACATAATAATAAAAAATAAGAACAGTCTATTTAAATAAAAAATAACGAGTGCAATTAGAAAAAGAAAAAATAATTGATCAGGGACATGTGGATTTGAACCATGATCTTCTCGGTTGATCCCGAGCGGCCGATTTCCTACCGAGCTATTTCAACTACATTGACTTATGCGAAATTTACCTTCGTATTCTAACGATATTTTTTTCAATTCCTAAAAACAGGGATAAAACGACATTTCCTGAAAATGAATCCTAGCTAGATAGATTTATCTCCCCCGAAACCCCCTAAATACTAAATTTTATGAAAATCGTTGGAGCCGTTTCCGAGATTCAGATTCTATATATATATACAAGAATTGCTCGTTTAATAGTATAAGATTATTCGAATGGAATGAAGATATAAGACAATAATTTTATGCTGTTGAAGTTTTATGCTTTTCACAGATTTTCTATTCTTGGAAATAATAAGTAGTTTTTTTTATTTATTTAATTATTTATTACTTCTTGCATATACTTAATCAAACAATTTACGTAGTAAAAAAAAGGAAAAAAAACAACAGTACATAAATAAAATTAAAAAAAGTAGTTACAGTGACAGCATGTTAATGCGGTCTCATTGCTTTAAGCGATCTCTTCCAGACAACTCCAGGTAAAAGGAGGTTATTAGTAACAAAGTGCGGGATTGTGCAAAAGTAGATCAATATAAATAGAATTATAAATATGAAATACGTTTATTAAGAAAACTACATTTATTATTCCATAATTGTATTAAATTTATAACATTATTATATATTATAATGTTTTACGTTGAATTGACGATTCGGTTGGATTTAAAAATACAGGATTGTAAGAACACGCTGCCAAAAAAATTCACAAATAGACTTAGGTAAAATTTCCAAATCACAATGTCAATATTTTCCAAAAAGGTAATCTATACAAATAAATAAAATTGGAGTGTCTGTTTGTAATATTAAAATAACTACTTTTTAATAAATGCACTTGGATATATACACGGTAGATATAACAAAATAACATTTTTTTACAATGTTTGTAGGTCTGTCTGTCACTCTGTCTGTTTGTTCGGGCTAATTTCTGAAACGGCTGGACCGATTTTGACGGGACTTTCACTGGCAGATAGCTGATGTAGTAAGGAGTATCTTAGGCTACTTTTATTTTTATTAATAAATAAACTTATTTTATAACTCTACGAACTGAACAATAACTTTTTTGTTAAATTCCAAGCGGACGAAGTTAGCATACATATAAAATGATAAGAAACGTATGTCAATCGCTCAGAATGTCCCTTTCTTCACGTTTGACCGGTACTAAGGAGGACGGTAATGAATGTCCTTAGTCACAGGATATATTATGTTGCAATCTCGGTTTGAAGCTGACTAAAATCCTTTACCATTTGTAATCTTCTGGTCTTTCAGTTCTTACGCTAATTAAGATGACTCCGACACTTGGCACTATGTGCATGCCGTCTGAAGTCTCTTCTCTAACGATGATGAAAATTTGACACACTTTTAGTATCAATACGCCGAAAGTCAATGTTCTCTGAACTGTTTAGTGTTTTTCAATTTTTAGATTTTAATTATTTTATTCAATTATAAGTAACATATTTTCGTAAGGATTCTACTTCACATACACTTCTACACGTACAACCAAAATAGTGTGAAAAACACAGAAACATTGTTATCTACCAGTTAGACCAATAATTCTATTAATGTGCAGATAAAACCCAGAACTACTCATTGCACTTGTGGATTAATCCATACCGTCATGCCTCACCTTGACTTGTTGTGCCACCTTATGCTAAAGAATCGTCCAAAAAGTCGTTGAACATTAAGCAGTCCGTCCTATGCTTTTTATCAAACAATATTGGACTTATAAAAGACGCAAATAAATCAAAGACGAATTAAGAATTCCCACGGAATTAAAAAAAATATTTTTTTAGGATTCTTACCATTCAGGTATCAGTTGACAGTAATGTGATGTTAAACAAATTGTTAAAGTACTTACGGAAAAAAAACTTACAAATGGCGTCATCATCACTTCGACCTATCGTAGTCCAATGCTGGCCTCCACAAGTTCGCGCCAAAAATGGCGTGAACTCGTGTGTGCTGCCCATAGTCACCACGCTGGGCAGGCGGGTTAGTGACCGCAGGGCTGGCTTTGTCTTGTCAATGTACAAATGTCGTACGAAATCACAATCGATTATTTTAAAATTGTATGAAAACAGTAGAAAGTAAGAAAAAAACATTTTTTTTAAATAATTTATACAAATTCTAAATCACGCTTACGATGTTTTTATGTTTGCGAAGTATATGTCAATACCGTTGCTTACTTGTTAGAGTAGACCGTCTCTACGTGGTTAGCCGGTTCGTATTCAGAACGGTACCTATATATATTCTTGTGGTATATCTATCTAGTTAATAAACATTACATCGTTTGAGTTTAAGTTCAATTGTAATTGTATCGGATAATATCCACCAATGTAGAGGATATGTCTACTTTTATGAAAGATAGTATACACTAGAGACTCACCTCGACAGACGTTATCCTGTCTTAGTAACTGCAAAACTTCTGAATTAATAATGGTCAGGTTTTCTGGATAAATTTAATTTTCTGACAGATTTGTTAATTTTTCATTCCATAAAATTTTCAACAAAATGTTAACTAAAAAGTGCCCATTTGTTTCAACCATTCTCAAGGTTTACACTGCTACTTAGCTATTACACCAATTTCTGGCAAAAATTATCTGGCACATAAGCTATTAACCTATCCGTAGGAATCGTATATACATAAGTATACATACATAGTATTTTATTAAAAGTGGTAAGCTTGCATAAGAAGACGTGTTCCAAACTAAATCTTTATTAAGTTATTTTTTCCTTTTTAGTTTTTGAAGTCAGTTTTTTAAACGTAGTTTTTTAGCATCAAATAAAATACTTACTTAGATAAAAGATAAAGTATTGATTTACTTTCGCACCTTTCTATCGCTTATTGTACTTAATTATATTACAATATTAAAACTCGTTGTAATTTAAGATCTATGTTCTGACGATGATTAATGACGAGAAAACGCCCTAATCCAACTAACGAAAATTTTACGTTTGCGTTGTACATACACGCCGCGTTGTCCCTTTACAGGGAATACCACCTCTTTATGTTTGGCTGGTTTACTATATAAGCTAGCTTCATACTATAAATAAAAATATTCTGTAGTATATTTAGTATCAATATTGCACCCGTGCGAAGCAGGGGCGGGTCGCAAGTTAATGAATAATTTAACTCTCACAAAATCACGAATACAAATGGTTTAGTATCCTTGACACTAATTTTTATACGTACTACAAATGACAATAAACTCAAATTAGGGTTCATAGAACTATCTCACCCAATACCTTCTAACCCCAAAAAAAATCACAGACATATTCAGGTAAAGTTTCTGAATCGCACTATTGACATTTTCAAAAATATAACTTTAAATATACAAAACAAACGTCTATCACTCGGGGTGTCCGTTTCTTCACGTTCAACCGGTACTTAGGAGCAGGGTAATAAATGTCCTTAGGGTCCCAGGATTTATTATCTTGTGACCAGCACTTAAGTCTAAACACTTATAGATGACTCCAGATGATGTGGGGATGGCAATGGTAAAATTGGCATGTCGTCTGAAGTCTCTTCACCAACGATGAAGAAGATTTGACACCCTTTTTATTGTAAACAATGAAAGACAATACCGTTGAGGATTTTTTGTTTTTCTATGTTTTTACATTTTGATGAGTTTGTCTACTCTTTAATCACAAGCTATTTATGAAATTGATAAAAAATGTATTAAAAACAATACAATACAATAAAATAATAATTAAAAAAAAAACCAAAAACCCGCCTGCGTGAAGAATAACTAACAGAAAATCAACTGAAAAAGCTGGAACAAGATAAAAATTCAATATGCACACAAAGTCAGCGAAATAAATAGAAACAATATGAAACATTTTGTGCTGTACATTTAAAATATATTAATACGGTAGTCCTTCGAAACTTTATGCAACGTCGTACATAATATGCAGTCGGAGGCATGCACAAAGAGTGAATGATTTGACTTATCCTTCAATTTCATGCCTCTGACTGCATATTATGTACGACGTTGCATAAAGTTTCGAAGGACTACCGTATTAATATATTTTAAATGTACAGCACAAAATGTTTCATATTGTTTCTATTTATTTCGCTGACTTTGTGTGCATATTGAATTTTTATCTTGTTCCAGCTTTTTCAGTTGATTTTCTATTAGTTATTCTTCACGCAGGCGGGTTTTTGGTTTTTTTTTAAATTATTATTTTATTTATGTCTTTTTAGTCAGACAAATTACGTAATCGGTTCAATTCATTAAAACTGTTTACATCATGTGGTTGATTAAGTAATTTTTTAGGGTCAAGAGAACTGATAGCAAGCCCGGAGAAAGATCTCACTCTGCTCAAAGCAACGTAAGCCTGACCTTTAGCAAATAGGTGACTGCCTAAGTCAACAACTATTAGTTTTAATATAATGAAATTATTATTAAAATTATTTGTTTGTATTTGGTATTATGTATTTGTTATTGATTTTATTAATGTAATTGTAAATTGGTGTGACATTTATTAATTTTTATTTGTAATTTTAACTGTGTTTTTTTTAACCATTGTATTTTATTAGAAAGGCTACGACCCGAGTTTGATCGTCGCCTAGGAGGCGAGTTTGGCATGGCATAGGCGTAAGAAAGAACAAAGTCCACATTTTTTAAACTTTAATATTGTATTTCTTTATTAGTATTACGGTAATAATAATCACGATATACCTTTTTAAAATCCTTGTATTGTGCCCTTCAATTTGATACCCATATTGTAGTATTCGAGAAAAAAAAATTTTTTTCATTAACTACAATGGCTTCGCGCAGCCGCCATGTTTGATTTTTTATAATGTCACCTATCTAAGAACACTTGGGCAGCTGAGACGAACCTAACGATACCTCAATTATGTAAATCCGTTCAGTGGTTCTGGAAATATGAGGTAGTAAAGAATATTACATACAAACATACATACATACATACAAGATACGCGCGAAAAACATAACCCTTCCTTGGCAGTCGGGTAACAATACAACATACACACACGGTCATCTGTTCCTAAAGTAAGCTACTTTAGTTAAGCTTAAGTTTAAGAAGTAAGCTTATTATTGTTGAATTCATTACGACAAGTTCAATTATCGCAATGAGAGTATTTGTTTTATATTAATGCTAATAATATTGACACAATAATTAAGTATTTACTAGAAAGAGAACTTGTTGAACGATTGTATGATAGAAATTAAGATAAACTCTAGTTTAATGCAAGTCAAGTCTATCAAGAGTTATTATAGTTAGACTAATAATTTGATTGTAGATATTTTATTTTGCAGTTTTTTTTTAAATATCTACACAATATATACACGGTCGTCTGTTTCTAAAGTATGCTTGTGTTATATATAGATAGCAGCTGACTGGTATAGCTACATTTTTTTTCGATAAACATACATATAATAATACTTATATAAATAAATATATATATTACACCCTGACTCGGGGTGGGAATCGAACACACAACCCCCGGAGCAGAAAGCAGGGTCACTACAAACTGCGCCAACGGGCTAGTCGATATTAATGGTTATAATATTAATATTAATATTAATGGATATTAATGGTCGATGTTTTAGGCGACACCACTACACCAGAGCGGTTGTTATAATCTGTGTTAACATTATCGTATTGAAATAAAATTTCCAAAAAACGTGATTTACCAAAAACATAAAATAAAAAAAACTTAAACGTATATTTTTTAATACATAATTTGCTCTCGTTGCTTAAAATGAACAGACACCATTATTTCAAAATGTACTTTATCGGAGATACAATCGGAGCGTGGACAAACTCACGTCACCGGGATACACAAGGAAACATATGTAGAGGGCACTGTGCCAACTGCCAGCCACCAGAAGCTTATCTGCAGAGCCAAAAGATGGCGGTCTAAAATAATTATAATCTTTATTTTTCTTTAACTAAATGGACACAATCAATGACAACTGATATACAGAGCACAACAGGCTACGCTATCAATATAGAGGAGGAAAAAACGGTCCTCTATTCCACTATTTTCAAACTGATTCTCTTAGGTGACTCAAGATATTTTTTGAGTCTCATTTGTCACACTTTAAAAAAGTGTGTTGTTGTAAATTCATCGAAGAGTAATAATTTATTGTTTTCTAATGTTTACGCGAATTTTACTCATTTAATGAAACAACTTTTTTCGGATTTTATCGCGGTTTATTATTAACTTTTGATTCCCGACGTTTCGGATACTTTACAGCAACCACGGTGACCATGGTGTTTCATTAAATGAGTAATAATTTATTTCACTGAAGTAAATAATTTAAACTATTACAAAAGTTACGTTGATTCAATTTTCTGGTAATAATAAATTTTATTTAGAGAATTAACTAATACAAAATAATAGCTTTTTTGGAATATACATTCATACTTCGACATTCTATCGTCTGAAATGTCCGCAAGGAAATTTGTATCTACTCCGAACAAGAAAAAGCTCAAAGTCGCTTGAATTCTTGAATCTTAACACTTTCTATTTCAATCGAAAAAACAGAAAGACCGCTCATATGTTTCTAGTTTCTACATCACATTTAGGGTCACAGGATATAATATCTTGCGACCGGCCCTGAAGTACGGTCTACTTATTGGTGACTCTAGATCCCGAGTAGAAATTTTTTCGTCTTCCTTAGAAGGACCGGACCAGGCATGCCTGATCAGGAATAGATAAGGCATGTAACGCAGATGATTGGTCTGGACCTGATCAGGATGAGATGAGATTTCCTGATCAGGTCCAGACCAGGAAATCTCATCCTGATCAGCCGGTTCGGTCCGGTCCTTTTAAAAAACACGAATGTATGTTCTTGAAAAAATTGTTTAACAAAAAAAAGCGAATTGATATTATAAATATCAATTAGCTTAAAATATGTTACTTACCATAATTATTATGATATTTATTTCCGTTTATTTTTTCCAATGTATTATTTATGTTTTTACTTAAAATATTAATTTTTTTTATTTATTTTTATGTTATTAATAGATTATTATTAATTAAATTTTATTTATTAACTTCTAATCATTAACTACTAATTAACTATTTCATATTACTTACGACTGCTCCACTGTGTAGAAATGGACTCCCTGCTAGACTGCCCTGATAGCTGTATATATACTAAGTGCGCTTAAAAACATTAATAGCGCGATTCAGGCTCAGTTTGCGTAATTTCTTTCAGGCTATCCTGATCTGGACCGGACCGGGTCCCGATCCAGTATGCCTTACCATACTTGATTATATTTTACATCAGGCTATCCTGATCTGGACCGGACCGGGTCCTGATCCAGTATGCCTTACCATACTTGGTTATATTTTACATCAGGCTATCCTTGTCTGGACCGGACCTGGTCCTGATCCAGTATGCCTTACCATACTTGATTATATTTTATATCAGGCTATCCTTGTCTGGACCGGACCTGGTCCTGATAGAGCTTGCCGAATCAGGCATGTCTTATTCTATCCTGTTCCGGTCCAGATACATGATCTGGTTGAGCCTGACCTTTTTTCTACTCGGGATGGTGTAGAGATAGAACGGAGTCCGTGTCTTCTGAAGTCTCACCAACGATGAAGACTATGTCACACCCTTTCTAGTGTAGATACCGAAAGACAACATATAACGCTTTTTATTTAGGATTCATTGACTTCGTTATTAGGATTACAAGTATAAATGATTATTATATAATAAAATGTTATTATATAAAAATATTTCTTCAGTTCAACATGTTGGTAACTAAAATTTATCGTTACGCACAAAAATATGTCACGTAAAATATTCTCAATGAAGAGGCTTTAATTGCATGTAGAATTGCCTTTTTAATGTAACCTTTTTAGTTTGACTTTAGCCCTTATTTCAATGAAAGAAGCAATGCTTAAATTACATTTAATTCCGATGTTTATACAAAAAGGGTGTCAAATCTTCTTCGTCGGTGGTGAAGAGACTTCAATTGACTGCACTATGTGCCAAACATTTGAAGTCATCAGTAAAGATGTGGCTCTTCATTGATCACAGGTTATGTATCCTGAGACTAAGGACATTTATTACCCTGCTCCTTAGTACCGGTTAAACGCGAAGAAACGGGCACCCCGCATGATAAACATGTGCTTCCTATATATAATGTTAGTTTTTGAAAATGTTGTAAGCGTGAATTAGGAATTTTACCTGGATCTGTGGTCTGTTGTGTAAGATTTTTTCTAGGGAACCCAACTGCGATCTTTTTTTTTATTTCGGAGTTGATGCAAAAACAGCTTACAGAGCATCCCTTTAAGATACAATATAGAATGAAGTTTATTATTAAAATTAAAAAGCTACAGTAATTTTGTCTTATTTATTGTTAAAAATAAAATATAATGACTTCATCATAATATTAATATATAATTAATAAAGTTTTTCACGTATTTATATTCATTAAAAAAAATTAAATAAATTATTGTTTGCTGGCAAACGAAAAGCACCGACATCAATTACATCGACAAGTTATATAACGTAGGTAGACGAAAAAATAGTCAAGTAAATACGCATTATCAAAGATCACTCATTAAAATACAAACAAAAGTAGCCATCAGATCTCGATCAAATTTAAATGGGACCACAAAACAAGCAACCGCTTTCGATTAAAACAAGAATAATAAAAACTATTTATAAAGAATAAACTGCAAACCTAGTGGATAGTACAGCTCACTACGTTATAGTAGATGCTACTTGTATCAATTCTCGCTGAAGTAGTTTTAATGAAGTCAGATAGATGGCGTTGGTGTGGCGTGGCACCGTCTTGTAAATACGCGTCACTCAAGATTACTCGAAAAGCGCTCATTATATCTCGATCACATTTAAACGGAACCACATGACAAGTATTAGCTTTTGATTTATAAAAGAAATATATAATATTAAAAATAGTCAAATAAATAGGCGTTGTCAAAACTTACTCCAAAAGTAGTGATCAGATCTCACTCAAATTTAAATAAGACTACGTGACAAGCATTAGCTTTTGATTAAATTAAGAATCATCAAATTCGATAAAGCCAGTGAAAAGTTAAGCGGCGTAATGCAACGTAAGTTGACGAAAAAATAGTCAAGTAATTTTGAAATCAAAATACCTATTTTATTTATTTTTGTTTCAATACGCTCACTACAATATCTATACTTATCTAGATCTTTATGAGTCGAAAAGTTAATTCTTTCTATAAAGACGGTTTACTAAGAACAGCACAAAAGAAACCTAGTTATATACATAAATCATTACCTAACAAATGAGAGCTTTTTACATGATCCCGTGATTGGAGAAATAATATGTATAAGTTAACCAATTAGACAGGGAATTAAGAAAAACATAAGCAAAATTGCAGGAAACAGTGGGAGAATATTTTATTTATTTATTCATAAAGATACATAGGTACATTTCTAGGTAAGCGTGTTCCATCTTTGACCGCATTGTCACTTAACATCAGGTGAAATAGTTGCCAAACGTAAGCCTATCATAATGTAAGAACATACATAAAGAAAGACACACACACACACGAACACACACACAAACACACACACACACACACACACACGCATACGCACAGTACACACAAATGAACACACGCATAAAAATTATCATTTTTTTTCTCTATTTGATTATTATTTGACTGATATTGATTAATATTGTAAGCCTTGGTGGATGAGCGGGGTACCCAGTATAACCCAATACGGGACACCACCCAGTACAGGGGCCCTTGCGACTTGTTTGTTAAAACATGGTTAAAACTTATTATTATCAATAAACTATTTTGTAAACTATTTTATTTTTGTAAAGAATATAAATTACAAATATCAGTAACACGTCATATAAACTCATTCCAGTTCTACCGAACATCAGACTCGTCCATATTATGAGTAGAAACACATTCAACTTAATCGATCCACTATCACTACCAAGGCAATAAAATTATGAAAGAAGAAAATAAATGACGTGTTTTGTATATGTTATAGCTTATGTATAAGTACTTTTACAGTGCATATTTTAAAACTAATTAGGTGTATACTGTGAGTACTTAATGCAGGTAACTTTTTTGACACAAAAACAAGTTAATTCATTTCAATCAACATCAAACTGAAGAACATTTACGTCAAAGAATATTGCTTGCTCGGCTGCAAACGAGCTTTATTACGGTGAGCTCTTTGTATAAAATGGCGCTAGCAATAACCGCGTTATGGCGTAATATTCCTTAACAAGAATCCTCGATGTGTAAAAATGAAATATTAGTTTAAAATAACAGACCCTTTGAATAGAATTGAATGTTGTCTATCTACAGTTCTTATTGGCATGAATTTATCCCCAGAGAATATTGTAGATTTTCAGTTACACCGTGCTCTTGATTATATTTACCGATTGAACAATGTAATAATAATAATAAATAAGGTAAAGTATTTGTTTGTTTGTTTGTTTGAACGTGTTAGATAGCCCATTTATCGAGGAAGGCTATAAGGCTATATATCATCACGCTAAGACCGATAGGAGCGGAATACCAATGAAGAATGTTTCAAAATCGGTTATTTTTTACTTTTTCATTAAATTTCAGTAACTTATCCGAATTTTTATACAATCACTCGTGTATACTTTGTAATAACTTATGTTATGTACATAATGTAAATTGATGGTTCCATAATAAGGCACTGGAATGGGGGGGGGGGGGTATCTATTGCTTAGATTATTATAATTCATTATTCGAATGGAATGAAGACATAGGACAATTATTTTATGCTGTTGAAGTTTTATGCTTTTCACAAATTTTCTATTTTTGGAAATAATGAGTAGATTTTTTTATTTATTTAATTATTTATTACTTCTTGCATAAACTTAATCAAACAATTTACGTAGTAAAAAAAAAGAAAAAAAACAGCAGTACCGAAAAGACATTTAAAAAAAAGTAGTTACAATGACAGCATGTAAAGGCGGTAATTATTGCTTTAAGCGATCTCTTCCAGACAAGCCCAGGTAAAAGGAGATTATTAGTAACAAAGTGCGGGATTGTGCAAAAGTAGATAAATATAAATAGAATTATAAATGCGAAATAGGTTTATTAAGAAAACTACATTTATTATTCAATAATTGCATTAAATTTATAACATTATTATATATTATAATATTTAACGTTGAATTGACGATTCGGTTGGAATTCAAAATACAGGATTGTAAGAACACGCTGCCAAAAAAAATTCACAAATAGACTTAGGTAAAATTTACAAATCACAATGTCAATATTTTCCAAAAAGGTAATTAATCTATACAAATAAATAAAATTGGAGTGTCTGTTTGTAATATTAAAATAACCACTTTTTAATAAATGCACTTGGATGTATACACGGTAGATATAACAAAATAACATTTTTTACAATGTTTGTCTGTCTGTCTGTCACTCTGTCTGTTTGTTCCGGCTAATTTCTGAAACGACTGGACCGATTTTGACAGGACTTTCACTGGCAGATAGCTGATGCGGTAAGGAGTATCTTAGGCTACTTTTATTTTTATTAATAAATAAACTTATTTTATAACTCTGCGAACTGAACAATAACTTTTTTGTTAAATTCCACGCGGACGAAGTCGCGGGCACAGCTAGTATACATATATAATGACAAGAAACAGAAAGGGACATTCTCAAGGTTTACACTGCTACTTAGCTATTACACCGATTTCTGGCAAAAATTATCTGGCACATAAGCTATTAACCTATCTGTAGGAAGCGCATATATATAAGCGCATATAATAGTATTTTATTAAAAGTGGTAAGCTTGCATAAGAAGACGTGTTCCGAAATAAATCTTTATTAAGTTATTGTTTCCTTTTTAGTTTTTGAAATCAGTTTTTTTAAACGTAGTTTTTTAGCATCAAATAAAATACTTACTTACATAATAGATAAAGTATTGATTTACTTTCGCACCTTTCTATCGCTTATTGTACTTAATTATATTACAATATTAAAACTCGTTGTAATTTAAGATCTATGTTCTGACGATGATTAATGACGAGAAAACGCTCTAATCCAACTAACGAAAATTTTACGTTTGCGTTGTACATACACGCCGCGTTGTCCCTTTACAGGGAATACCACCTCTTTATGTTTGGCTGGTTTACAGCTGTAATCTGTTTAACAAAACTACGTGACAAATTAAAAATTAAAAGCACTAAAGCGTCCTAATTATTAAGTATAGTTTCCATCAATGTAGATAATTGGTCCAATAGTAAGTACACAGTGCTTAAAATGCATGCCAACGCTTACTATAAGTAACAACCAGTAAATACACCAACGCTGGACAACCAAGTTTATTTTTTCATTTTTTTGCCATTCTTTTCCCAAATAAATAATTATTCTTTCGTTTTAATAATACTTAAGTGTTTTTCGTAGCAACTAATTAATGTATTTACTTGCACACCATTTTACCGTCTTATACCGTCCAATCCATTCGAATATGGAATTATGGTAACAATGTATGGTACACTATCATATATGATATGATATCTATTACATATAATAGAATGGTAGGAAAGTCAAAACAGTGCATTGCATATTTTTTTAAAGAATACTTGGGGTGTGATCTACAATCGATACCGAAGCCAAAAATATAGTTTTTAGAATTTTTGTCTGTTTGTCTGTTTGTCTGTATGTATGTCCAGGATAAACTCAAAAAGTACTGCATGAATTTACTACAAATTTGGCACGAATATTATTAAGAAGTCGGGTCAACATATAGGCTACAAATTATCACGCTGTCACCTACGGGGAACGAGCAGTGAACCATTAACACTTAACCTTATAAGCTAGCTTCATAATATAAATAAAAATATTAGGTAGTATATTTAGTATCAGCATTGCACCCGTGCGAAGCAGGGGCGGGTCGCTAGTTAATGAATAATTTAACTCTCACAAAATCACGAATACAAATGGTTTAGTATCCTTTACACTAATTTTTATACGTACTACAAATTACAATAAACTCAAGTTAGGGTTCATAGAACTATCTCACCCAATACCTTCTAACCCCAAAAAAAAGCACAGACATATTCAGGTAAAGTTTCTGAATCGCACTATCGACATTTTCAAAAATTTAACTTCAAATATACAAAACAAACGTCTATCACTCGGGGTGTCCGTTTCTTCACGTTCAACCGGTACTTAGGAGCAGGGTAATAAATGTCCTTAGGGTCCCAGGATTTATTATCTTGTGACCAGCACTTGAGCAGTAACACTTATAGATGACTCCAGATGATGTGGGGATGGCAATGGCAAAATTGGCATGTCGTCTTGAAGTCTCTTCACCAACGATGAAGAAAATTTGACACCCTTTTTATTATAAACACTGAAAGACAATACCGTTGAGGCTTTTTGTTTTTCTATGTTTTTACATTTTGATGAGTTTGTCTACTCTTTAATCACAAGCTATTTATGAAATTGATAAAAAATGTGAAATTGATAAACAATACAACAATACAACATACACACATGGTCATCTGTTCCTAAAGTAAGCTACTTTAGTTAATCTTAAGTTTAAGAAGTAAGCTTATTATTGTTGAATTCATTACGACAAGTTCAATTATCGCAATGAGAGTATTTGTTTTATATTAATGCTAATAATATTGACACAATAATTAAGTATTTACTAGAAAGAGAACTTGTTGAACGATTGTATGATAGAAATTTAATGCAAATCAAGTCTATCAAGAGTTATTATAGTTAGACTAATAATTTGATTGTAGATATTTTAATTTGCAGTTTTTTTTAATATCTACACAATATATACACGGTCGTCTGTTTCTAAAGTATGCTTGTGTTATAGATAGCAGCTGACTGGTATAGCTACATTTTTTTTTTCGATAAACATACATATAATAATACTTATATAAATAAATACATATATTACACCCTGACTCGGGGTGGGAATCGAACACACAACCACCGAGCAGAAAGCAGGGTCACTACAAACTGCGCCAACGGGCTAGTCGATATTAATGGTTATAATATTAATTTTAATGGATATTAACGGTCGATGTTTTAGGCGACATCACTACACCAGAGCGGTTGTTATAATCTGTGTTAACATTTAACTGAAGTAAAAGATAAAATAAGTAAGTATAAATAATATCTCTGAATCTCGGAAACTCCAACGATTTTCATCAAATTTAGTAGGCAGTGTATTTCGGGGGCGATAAATCGATCTAGCTGGGATTCATTTTTAGAAAATGTCGTTTTATTTCTGTTTTTAGGCAATGAAAAAACGGCTACAATAACACTAGAATACGAAGGTTAATTTCGCCGTAGTATGTTATGTCACATAAGTTCAAGTGAGAAATCGGCTGAGACAGACATGAGAAGACCCAAGTTCAAATCCTTGTGTCTACCAAATGATTATTTTTTCTCTTTTTCTTCTTATTGCACTCGTGATATTATGATTAAATAACCGGTTCATATTTTTTTATTATTATGACGGTAAGATCGAAAAATATTATTCATATTTCATCAGTATGTAATTCGTATTGAAATAAAATTTCCAAAAAACGTGATTTACCAAAAACATAAAATAAAAAAAAACCAAGCTAAGCTCTGTCACCCAGGTACTTAATTTTAAAATAAAGATTTTAATCATTTCTTATTTAAAAATTATCATTGATTAAAAATATTCATTATGTTTCATCATAAAAGATACAGTAACAGAAATAACATTTCTAAATCACGCTTATGATGCTTTTACGTCTACGTTGTATAAATACGTTCCGTAGTCCCTTTTCAGGGAGGACCGTCTCTACATTGTAAACCGGAGTCGCAACCGTAACCGACTCAATACGATTACTAGTAATTACATCAAATATCTGCCAGTGAAAGTCCCGTCAAAATTGGTTTAGCCGTTTCAGAAATTAGCCGGAACAATCAGACAGACAGGCATATTATGTACCGTGTATACATCTATATGCATTTGGTAAAAAGCGGTTACTTTAATACAACAAACAAACACTCCAATTTTATTTATTTGTTTAGATATAGATGTATAGATATTACAATCAACAAAACATGTATAAATTCAACTACAAAATAAATCAGCCTTATTTCTTTGTGTGATATATATTTTTTCAATACATGATTTGCTCTTGTTGCTTAAAATGAACAGACGCCATTATTTCAAAATGTACTTTATCGGAGATACAATCGGAGCGTGGACAAACTCACGTCACCGGGATACACAAGGAAACATATGTAGAGGGCACTGTGCCAACTGCCAGCCACCAGACGCTTATCTGCAGAGCCAAAAGATGGCGTTCTAAAATTATTTTTCTTTAACTACATGGACACAATCAATGACAACTGATATACAGAGCACAACAGGCTACGATATCAATATAGAGGAGGAAAAAACGGTCCTCTATTCCACTATTTTCAAACTGATTCTTTTTAGGTGACTTAAGATATTTTTTGAGACTCATTTGTCACACTTCAGAAAAGTGCGTTGTTGTAAATTCATCGAAGAGCAATTATTTATTTCACCGAAGTAAATAGTTTAAACTCTTACAAAAGTAACGTTGATTAAATGTTCTTGTAATAATAAATTTTATTTAGAGAATTAACTAATTCAAAATTATAATACCTTTTTTGGAATATACATTCATATTTCGACATTCTATCGTCTGAAATGCCCGCAAAGAAATTTGTATCTACTCCGAACAAGAAAAAGCTCAAAGTCGCTTGAATTCTTAAATCTTAAATAACACTTTCTATTTCAATCGAAAAAACAGAAAGACCCCTCATATGTTTCTAGTTTCTACGTCACATTTAGGGTCACAGGATATAATATCTTGCGACCGGCTCTGAAGTACGGTCTACTTATTGGTGACTCTAGATGGTGTAGAGATAGAACGGAGTCCGTGTCTTCTGAAGTCTCACCAACTATCAAGACTATATCACACCCTTTCTAATGTAGATACCGAAAGACAACAAAAAACGCTTTTTAGTTAGGATTCATTGATTTCGTTATTAGGATTACGAGTATAAATGTTATTATATAATAAAATGTTATTATATAAAAATATTTTTTCAGTTTAACGTTTTGGTAACTAAAATTTATCGTTACGCACAAAAATATGTCACGTAAAATATTCTCAATGAAGAGGCTTTAATTTCTTGTAGATGTGGCTCTGAGAACCAAGATTTTAAGGCAGAATTGCCTTTTTATTGTAATTTTTTACATTTGACTTTAGTCCTTATTTCATCACATTAAAATGGGACAATTGTGAAAGAAGCAATGCTTAAATTACATTTAATTCCGATGTTTATACAAAAAGGGTGTCAAATCTTCTTCGTCGTTGGTGAAGAGACTTCAATTGACTGCACTATGTGCCAAACATTTGAAGTCATCAGTATAGATATTGATCGCCATTGATCACAGGATAATGTATCCTGTGACTAAGGACATTTATTACCCTGCTCCTTAGTACCGGTTAAACGCGAAGAAACGGACACCCCGCATGATAAACATGTGTGTTTCCTATATATAATGTTAGTATTTGAAAATGTTGTAAGCGTGACTTAGGAATTTTACCTGGATCTGTGGTCTGTTGTGTAAGATTTTTTCTAAGGAACTGCGATCTTTTTTTTTATTTCGGAGTAGATGCAAAAACAGCTTACAAAGCATCCCTATAAGATAAAATATAGAATGAAAGAAGTTTATTATTAAAATTAAAAAGCTACAGTAATTTTGTCTTATTTACTGTTTACAATAAAATATAATGAGCTCATCGTAATATTAATATATAATCAATAAAGTTTTTCACGCAATTATATTAATTTAAAAAAATTAAATAAGTAATAGTGTTTGCTGGCAAACGAAAAACACCGACATCAATTACATCGACAAGTTATACAACGTAGGTAGACGAAAAAATAGTCAAGTAAATACGCATTATCAAAGATTACTCCAAAAGCTTTAATCAGATATCGATAAAATTTAAATGTGACCACATGATAAACATCAGCTTTCGATTAATTTAAAAATCATCAAATACGATACGCCTAGTAAAAAGTTATGTCGATTTTCAAGGGTTTTCCTCTTTCCCTAGATATTTCTGGGATCCCGTCATCAGATCCTGGTATCCTTATCATGGTACAACACCTGGGATATCTCCTTTCCAATAAATAAAAGAATTATCAAAATCGGATCACAAACGACAAAATTATCCCCGAACATACATTAAAAAAATAATATATATATATTTATACGATCGAATTGTGTAACCTCCCCCTTTTTTGAAGTCAGTTAAAAAAGCATCAAAATCGGTGGACCCAGTAAAAAGTTGTAAGCTATTTAAGAGCCATTTCACAATTTTACGCTCTGCAATTTTAGGTAAATTTGGTCGCATCGCGCGAGTCGTACGAGCCGCGCGATCTTTGTGCTAGTACGTATAGTGTGACAACCAAAAGACCATCGTGATCATTTTCTGATGTATAATAAAAATTATAACTATGGTATAAAATGTTTTTTACATAATTAATTTGTTAAAAATTTCAAGTATGTTATATAACAACAGTCAATAAATTTAAAATAAAATTAAAAAAATCAATTTTATGAAACAATTTTTTTAAATTGATTTAGTTTTTTCAGTTTACGAATGAATCTAATATTTACGATATGAATAAAAAAGCATTTAATGACATCGACACCGACAAACATATTAATTAACAAATAACAAGACAACAGATTGAAATGCCTATTTGTATTGATAGTGTGAGAAAAGAAAATTAAATTATCCATTTGTTTACAGAAATTATCATTATATTATTTTACAGTCATTTTCGTAATATGTTTATTTTATTTATATTTTATTATGAAAGTATCAAATGCGTTTTATCCGCTATAACAACAGGCGCTTGGCGCGTGTGAGCGAAAGAGACGGCTGCGCAGAATTTGGCGTGGACCTTACCTCTAAGAGCGCTAGCGCTCGACTGATTTACCGGGCTTGATGCGTGGCAATATATACTATCTTTTTATTATTTAATATAAAATGTATTAAAAATAATGACATCTTTTAATTATTTTTTTTGTATTCCTTAATGATGTAAGTTTACTTTGATGAAGATAGTTCGTTAAAATTTCTTAGTTTTCTAAGAGAAATATCGCTTTTAAAATTGTACTTATTTGGAAAATATTCGTAACTTTAAATTTTTTTTATCGTTTAATAGAGATACAAATGGAATAAAAATCTATGATAGTGGACAACAAAATTATATTACACATATTATGATATTTTTTTAAAATGGTTTCAACGTAGAGGTTATTGAAAAGTAGGACTTCAAAGTATACATTGCGACCGATTACCCAGGGAGGAGGCTGATGAAAAGGTTAATAATTTTATACACATAATATAAATCAAAATTCTGATCTGACTATGGACTACAACAAAGGTTGCTCTATTATATTTCAAGAATATAAATTACATTATTACATCCAACACTGAGATTAACGACGTCAAAATATTACAATTTCGCGGATTGTTACCGTTTTTGTGAAATGGCTCTTAATAGTACTAGCTGTGCCCGCGGCTTCACCGCGTTGAAATCAGTGTGTCACAAAGTTTTGCCGGCAAACTTCCAGTGAAACTCTCATCAAAATCGGCTTACCCGTTCCGTAAACCTTCCTCTTGAAGCCCTCTCTTCATTGGTGAAACCGCATGAAAATCCGTTCAATAGATTTTGAGGGAATCGATCACATACACTTTTAGGGACTTTGTTTTATAATACACTAACTGTTGCACGCGACTACGTCCGCGTGGTTATGAAGATATGCATTAGGTACTATCAAGATGAGATGCAAAATTTTTTTTATTTCAGCCACTTTAAATGCTTATCATACTGAGTAACTTTTTAAAAGGCACAATTTAGTATAATTTAATAGTTATTTTTATAAAACCTCTCTATACACTACATTTTTAGTATTATTTTCAGGCTGCAGTATAAATAGCCTATCAGCCTAACTTATAGCTGCTATATACATATTATGTTTCATACAAACTATTAACCCCAATTAAACCCCCATCGCAACCTATTAGCGGTGGAATATCGCAAAATCCGTTCTAGCGGACGTCTACTAACTCTAATCTACCTCCCTGCTAAATTTCATCTTTGTCCATCCTGGATTTTTTTGATTGATTTGACCATCCAGCGGTTTTTGAGTTCTCGTGATGAGTGAGTATATATATATATATATAAAAGAAAAAGGTTACTGACTCACTCTATTTATCTAGATTAAAATGCATTATTTGGATATCTTCTCACCATGTATAGAGCATACATTTTAAATTTCAAGTCTCCTACTTCAAAAACATAGGACTTTCATACAAACTTCTAACCACCGTTTTACCCCCTTAGGGGTCGAGTATCATAAAATTCGTTCTTAGCGGATGTGTACGACTTATAAGGAGCCTATTTGCCAAATTTCAAGTTTTTAGGTGTTATAGTTTCGGAGATTTCGTGATGATCGTGAGTCAACCTACCTTCCCCCGTTTTAACTCCAAAAGGCAGTTGATTTCTAAAAATACATTATTTGTACACTTTCTCACCATCTATAGAGCATACATTTTAAATTTCAAGGTTCTTACTTCAAAAACATAGGACTTTCATACAAACTTATAACCCCAGTTTTATCCCCTTTGGGGTTGCATATCATAAAATTTGTTCTTAGCGGATGTCTACACCCTATAAGGAACTCACCAGCCAAATTTCAATTTTATATCTTTTATAGTTTCGGAGATTTTGTGATGAGTGAGTCAACATACCATCCCCCGTTTTAACTCCAAAAAGGGGTTGATTTCTAAAGATATATTATTTGGACACCTTCTTACCATTTATAGAGCATACATTTTAAATTTTAAGTCTCTTACTTCAAAAACATAGGACTTTCATACAAACTTCCAACCCCGTTTTACCCCCTTAGGGGCCGAATTTCGTAAAATCCGTTCTTAGCGGATGTCTACGTCCTATAAGGAGCCTACTTGCCAAATTTCAAGTTTTTAGGTGTTATAGTTTCGGAGATTTTGTGATGAGTGAGTGACCTTTCGCTTTTTTTTATATATATAGAATATAGATATAGATAGATAGATAAACTGTCAAATAAATACGCGTTATCAAAACTTACTCCAAAAGTAGCTATGTCACTCAAATTTAAATAAGACTATATGACAAGCATTAGCTTTCGATTAAAGTAAGAATCATAAAAATCGATTAACCCAGTGAAAAGTTATGCGGTTTAATACAACGTAGGTCGACGAAAAAAGAGTCAAGTGTAAATAAATACGCATTTATATATATTGTAATTAAATATAACTCTAAAAGTACTTGTCAGATCTCAATTAAATTTAAATGGGACCAAATGACAGGCAATACCTTTCAATTAAATTAAAATTCATCAAAATCGGTCCACTCTGTTAAAAGTTCTGATGTAACACACACATAAAAAAATACAATCGAATTGAGAACCTCCTACTTTTCTGGAAGTCGGTTGAATTTGAGGTTTGATTATTATTCCGTTAAAGAAGGTTTGTATGCGTGGATACGCCACACTGTTATGTTTTTTTTTCAATTATCTTGAAGTAATTAGCTTACATGATAAAAGAGGTAAATTTATTTGTGAAGCGAAAAGTTTTCAGACATACCTACTCGACATGTTACATAAATTTGAAAGTTTATTCCAAGATTTTAAGGCAGAATTGCCTTTTTAGTGTAATTTTTTACATTTAACTTTAGTCCTTATTTCATCACATTAAAATGGGACAATTGTGAGAGAAGCAATGTTTAAATTACATTTAATTCCATATTTTATAGAAAAAGGGTGTCAAATCTTCTTCGTCGTTGGTGAAGAGACTTCAAATGACTGCACTATGTGCCAAAGTTTTGAAGTCATCAGTAAAGATGATGTATCCTTATTGATCATAGGATAATGTATCCTGTGACTAAGGACATTTATTACCCTGCTCCTTAGTACCGGTTAAACGCGAAGAAACGGACACCCCGCATGATAAACATGTGCTTCCTATATATAATGTTAGTTTTTGAAAATGTTGTAAGCGTGACTTAGGAATTTTACCTGGATCTGTGGTCTGTTGTGTAAGATTTTTTCTAAGGAACCCAACTGTGATATTTTTTTATTTCGGAGTAGATGCAAAAACAGCTTACAGAGCATCACTATAAGATACAATATAGAATGAACGACGAAAATAAATAGGTACAGTAATTTTGTCTTATTTATTGTTTAAAATAAAATATAATGACTTCATCATAATATTAATATATAATTAATAAAGTTTTTCACGTATTTATAATCATTAAAAAAAAATATTGTGTTTACTGGCAAACGAAAAACACCGATACAATTACATCGACAAGTTATATAACGTAGGTAGACGAAAAAATAGTCAAGTAAATACACATTATCAAAGATTACTCATCAAAATACAAACAAAAGTAGCCATCAGATCTCGATCAAATTTAAATCGGACCACAAGACGCTTGTCCGCCGCATCCACTTCCGCTCCGCATCCAGCATCCGCTTTCGATTAAAACAAGCATAATCAAAACTATTTATAAAGAATAAACTTCTAACCTAGTGGATAGTACAGCTCACTACGTTATAGTAGATGTTACTTGTATCAATTCTCACTGAAGTAGTTTTAATGAAGTCCGATAGATGGCGTTGGTATGGCATGGCATTGCACCGTCTTGTAAATACGCGTCACCAAAGATTACTCAAAAGGCGCTCATTATATCTCGATCACATTTAAACGGAACCACATGACAAGTATTAGCTTTTGATTTATAAAAGAAATATATAATATTAAAAATAGTCAAATAAATACGCGTTGTCAAAACTTACTTCAAAAGTAGTGATCAGATCTCACTCAAATTTAAATAAGACTACGTGACAAGCATTAGCTTTTGACTAAAGTAATAATCATCAAATTCGATAAAGCCAGTGAAAAGTTATGCGGCGTAATACAACGTAAGTTGACGAAAAAATAGTCAAGTAAATACGCATTATTAGATCTCTAAAAGTACTTCATCATCATCATCACATCAGCCTTCGCAGGCTGGACATAGGCTTCACAAGTTCGAGCTGAAAATGGCGTGAATTCATGTGTGTTGCCCATAGTCACCACGCTGAGCAGGCGAGTTGGTGACCGCAGGGCTGGCTTTGGCACACCGAAGACACTGCTGCCTGTGTGCCCGTCTTCGGGCTGTATATTTCAAAGCCAGCAGTTGGATGGTTATCCCGCCATCGGTCGTCTTTTTAAGTTCCAAGGTGGTAGTGGAACTGTGTTATCCCTTAGTCGCCTCTTACGACACCCACGGGAAGAGAGGGAGTGGCTATATTCTTTAATGCCGTAACCACACAGCATCCGTAACCACACAGCAACTAAAGTACTAGTTGGATCTCAATTAAATTTAAATGGGACCAAATGACACGCAACACCTTTCAATTAAATTAAAATTCATCGAAATCGGTCCACTCTGTTAAAAGTTCTGATATAACACACATAAAAAATATAATCGAATTGAGAACCTCCTACTTTTCTGGAAGTCGGTTGAATATGAGGTTTGATTCATTACAGACTATACAGTCCACTGCTGGACATAGGCCTCCACAAGATTACGCCAAAAATAACGTGAAATCATGTGTTTTGCCCATAGTCACTACGCTGGGCAGGCGGGTTGGTGACCGCAGTATTGGCTTTGTCGCACCGAAGACGCTGCTGCCCGTCTTCGGCCTGTGTATTTCAAAGCCAGCAGTTGGATGGTTATCCCGTCATCGGTCGGCTTCTTAAGTTCCAAGATGGTTGCGGAACCTTGTTATCCCTTAGTCGCCTCTTACGACACCCACGGGAAGAGAGGGGGTGGCTAAATTCTTTAGTGCCACTTCTTTAGAGCCACACAGCACAGAGGTTTGATTATTATTCCGTTAAAGAAGGTTTGTATGCGTGGATACGCCACACTGTTATGTTTTTTTTTTCAATTATCTTGAAGTCATTAGATTACATGATAAAAGAGGTACATTTATTTGTGAAGCGAAAAATCTTCAGATATACTCGACATGTTTACATGACAAGAAAGTTTATTTATCAGTAATCCTGCTGTCAAGTATGATATATGCAGTTAAATCAAATATTAATAGTTAGCCTTGTGTAACATATGCACATTTAGCATATATGCTAAATATTAGTCGCATATTTAATTTTATGCTGCAAAACAGTGGAAATTTATTTATAATATATGCATCAAAATTTTTGAACATGTTATATTAGACATTAATTAAAAACTAACCGTGACACACAGCGTTGAAAATGTTAAAATAAAAGAAAAAATATTTGAACATATTTCTTCAGTTCAACGTTTTGGTAACTAAAATTTATCGTTACGCACAAAAATATGTCACGTAAAATATTCTCAATGAAGAGGCTTTAATTTCTTGTAGACGTGGCTCTGAGAACCAAGATTTTAAGGCAGAATTGCCTTTTTATTGTAACCTTTTTAGTTTGGCTTTAGCCCTTATTTCAACACATTATAACGGGAAATTGTGAAAGACGCAATGTTTAAATTACATTTAATTCCATATTTTATACAAAAAGGGTGTCAAATCTTCTTCGTCGTTGATGAAGAGACTTCAAATGACTGCACTATATGCCAAACTTTTGAAGTCATCAGTAAAGATGATGGTCTTCATTGATCACAGGATAATGTAACCTGTGACTAAGGACATTTATTACCCTGCTCCTTAGTACCGGTTAAACGCGAAGAAACGGACACCCCGCATGATAAACATGTGTTTCCTATATATTATGTTAGTTTTTGAAAATGTTGTAAGCGTGACTTAGAAATTTTACCTGGATCTGTGGTCTGTTGAGTAAGATCTTCTTTTTATTTCGGAGTAGATGCAAAAACAGCTTACAGAGCATCCGTATAAGATGCAATATAGAATGAACGATTTTAATTATAAGTACAGTAATTTTGTCTTATTTATTGTTTAGAACAAAATATAAAAAATTTATAATTAATAAAGCATTTTACATCACAATCATTTATTATTATTTTTTTTTATACTTTATTGTACACCACAAATATATTACAAACAAAGCATAAAGATAGTTACAGACAGTGAAGTACAATGGGCGGACTTATGGCTAATTTGATAGCTAATTAGCCATTTCTTTCAGACAACCAATTATTTAACGGTTTTATCTCTGATTGTAATAAAATATAGAAAGTCTACACTTTTATTTATACGGAAACTACCGCTAAATAAATAAATGTATATATGGTAAATATTAGTTACATATTTAATGTCATGCTGTAAAACATTGAAAATATATAAAATCTACACTTTTACTTATACGGCAACTAACACCTGTCTGGCTTTCTGTTTTTTCGAGCTTATCTTTAGAATAGCCGAAATGATTTTCGTGGAACTTTCACTAGAAGAAAGAAAATGTTAAAATACAAGAAAAAATATATAAATATATTTCCTCAGCTCAACGTTTTCGTGACTAAAATTTATCTTTACGCACAAAAATATGCCGTGTAAAATATTATCAATGAAGAAGAGGCTGTAATTTCTTACAGATGTGTCCCCGTCGACCAAGATTTTTAGGCAGAAATGCCATTTTCTTTTAATTTTTTTTTAAATTTTATTTTAGCCCTTGTTTCTGTAGTAATTGAATTTATTTTCATTTGTATTTTTATAAGTCTTCAACTTTACACGCAGTTGAGCAGCGATTAAACATAAAATATATTACATTTTAAGTTTATATTCATTACGTGTTTAATATCTTGCAAAATATGCTCTTAGTATATTCCTACCTATTATAAGGAAAAAATATATATAAACACAAATTTTCTATGTGAGATATTCAAAGATATTCAAATATTTAAGAGCAAGAAACTCCTATTTAAATATTTACTAACTATTTGTGCCTGTAGCGTAGTTGACGTAAGTTTTATTTCAATATTTTATGAGCTAGGTGCATCACCTAAAACTAGGGAGGCAAAACTATTACATATCGAAATTTGGCAGCTACACATATACGAAAGACTTTAGAACAATTATAACTCAAAGGAATAATTATATAAAGTTTGACAGAGAACAATCATCGAACGAACATTAAATGATATTTTCTATATAGATATAAATAAATCGTTAAATGTCCTAAGCGCAGAAATCGACAACGGCTGGACCAATTTAGTTCATATTTAAGTTCATATTTAGTGTTCGTAAATAGTTTATACGTAATAAAAATTAAGGAAATATTGCTGATAATTTATTTTAAAAAAAGTAAGTATTTTTGAAGTCTTTTAAGCTATTTGCTTCCAAGTTTTCCGCTGTTGAATTTGTTTCAAATGTACTACTTTCTCGATTCTGAAGACAAACCCCGCGAGGAGACTGTCATTACCTGAAAAAGAATAATGAAACATAATCTTATAACCTTTGCTGGTAACGTTTATTCTTACACTAAGATTTGTTTTATCAAAAAGAGGAAACGGTAACTAATACTTGTTTCATTTCAACTATTATATTTGGAATAATAATAATGGATGATGGATAATAATTCATCATCCATTATTCGGGATTCGTTGGTTGCACATATATGTTAGAACAAGTGATGTTTGATAAGGAAATAGAAAAATATATCAGAAACTTTAGAGTGTTGGATACTGTTATAGGCCAGATAGCTTTATCAAATACCAATAAACTTAGCCTTATTATCAACATGACATAGCAGGGTTTAACAATCCCGTATTCTATACTTGTTAAATTATCCATATCATCATAAATGGGGTGAAGAAAATTTTTGTTAACTCCGAACTAATACACCTACTGTATCGAAATAACAAATATGTACGTTTTAATTAAAGCGACTTTCGTAAGTTTTCAATATCATGTCTGATCTTTACTTGAAGTTTACGTAAGCCTTAAGGATTATAAAGCAATTTCTCAGAATCTTACATCGGATTACTTTGTAATTTCTTATATAAAATTAATATTTCGTATTTTGGCACGAAATTTTCCTTAAGTTTATTTAATTTTTATTAGATTATCTCAAAATAATCTAATTTGTCAAATGTTTTCGCAAAAATTGTGAAAAAATTAGACACACGAATAAGTTTTGCTTATTAAATAATAGATTTAATTTTAATTTGTTGATCGTCACTTGTTTATATTATATTACAGTATGTAGACTGTATATTGAAGTAGCTTGAGATTTTCAAATATAATTTCATCAAATAACTTAAACAATAATTTTAATGATAAATATTAAAAGTAACCTAAATCCATAAAGATATATTTATTTTTTACTCATACACTGTCTTCTTTTTTAAGGCATGCAAGTTAATTTCTGACTTTACAACCACATATACCTGATTTATACCAAAACTATCTGTAAATATTTAGTTCTTAAGTTGTGAATTGTAAATATGTATAATGTTTAATAAACTATTGTTGAATAACTAATTTTTGACTTATATGTGGGTACATGTTGATCTATTTTTTTAGGCTTAGAGCTCGAATCGAAACCACTATTCTGAAACGAAAAGACGAGACGGTCATACATACGCGTATATATTTCATAGTTCTCGCAACAAATTTTCAGAAAATAAATTGTATCGTACTAGCATAGGAATAGTAATCCCGTAGCGTTTATCGAACCTTTCTCAACTTAAATAATCCACTTACATAGGGATGTAAGTGGATTATGGATGCCTTCTAATCATTACTAATTACTTTTCCTTAGTGAAAGTCTCTTAATAAAACGTTTTAATGTAAGTATAGGTATGAGAAAAGGTTTTAACACGAATGTAACAAAAGAACAATAACAAGTTATACCTATTAGTTAGTATTTATGGTTAAATAAATAGTTACATTACCTTACAACAACATATCAGATATTGTTGATGATTCGAATTTCGAACTCAAAGAATTTCTATTTTTAAAGGAAATAGACCCGCGACTTCCAGTTACTTCTACTACACACACTAGAATGGTCTTTCTGTGTACGTAATGTATATAGGTACCTATGTCGGTAACATGTCGTATATAACGTTGACAGCTGAGATGATAAATGTTTTGAACTGCTTCGTAACATGACATTACGTCTAGTGTTCAACTATGAATATTAGTGCTAGGTATTATTTGAAAATTTAAGCAGAAAGGCGCCAAGCGAGCTTTTAAAAATAATTAAAATTTTAATTTGTAAAATTTAGATTCGGCTATGGTGCCTTTGAAGCCTATTTGAATAAAGATATTTTTGATTTTGACTTTGATATGGCTATAAAAAGAAGAACATGAAATTCGATATAATTCAGTTAGCATACAATAATTTGTATTAAATGAATAATGATTAATATCATTATCAATTTATACCACAAAGCCAGAAAATTTATTTGTTCGTTGTTTCGTCTGCATGTTTGTCTGTATTACAGATTTCAACTCATCGTTTCATCATTACATATTGTTTTAAGAATATAAGCGATTTCGTTTGGATTAATTCACAATTTAATTTTCAATACATATGGATTTGAAACGATGCCTACAGCTACTATTAGGTATACTATATATATACGCAGAAGTGTAAAATTTACTTCGGTCCTGTTTTCATTACCTATTCAAATCCAAGATACGTTCCTACTGCGCGTTACGCATACTCATATATCTACAATAAATAAGGCCAATCTTTATATTATGTTCATTCGCGCAAACGTAGGTACGTCTTAACCTAATTCAAAGTTGGCTTCTCTTAGTATGTTGTGGTTCGTATTGTAGATAAGATAAGAATTTCTCAGGACGGATTTTTCATATTAATTCCAAAGATATACAGTTATTTAGTTGTAGCAACGTTAATCTTGATACCAAAAAGAGAAATTTCTAAATGTACGTAAGTAGGTATATATGTACCTATTTCTTTGTCAAATTGATCAATTTTCCTGTGTAGATGTTTCCTCTTAAATTGTAAAGATAAATCTTATTTTCCGCTGAAATAGATGCTTCCGCTGAATGAATTAATGTAGTAAAATATTTACATCCGAATTACAGTATAATTTTTATAGTTTGGTACATCATTTATGTAGACGATAAGTTACCGCAATAATTACTGCGATAGAGAGTTGATGCGCTTGCAGTCGCAGCTTCGTTTTCTGCTTGTTGGCAAATGTATTTATAGACTATTCAGATATTTGTAGTTCTCTTAAAATTTTGAGGCTTTTTAGAATTTATTTTATAACAACCACGGGTTAGTAATTGCCCGTGCGTTTAATAAACATCTAGCACCTTATTGCATATCCTGGAACGGTTTTCTAATACATTGGCACTTCAGGCCAGCAGTCCTCAGACTGTTTAGAAAAGACAGTAAGTGGAAGACATTGACAGGTTTTTTGTTACTGTTTGTAAATAATTAAATATATTATTTTTTTTAATTTGATTTGAGGTTATATTATGCGTGTTTCTGGAATCTAGACACAAATTCACATTTTATTAGCCGTTAGGGATGATGCGTTTATTTATTTTTTTCTTTTGTATTGTACATATACAATACACGTATAGTAAAGATATTTCAAATAAAATACGATAAAGTAGAAAGAATGGATAAAATACCAATCGGTCTTGGAATGTCAATTTTCTGCGTGTTAACGATTGAGCAAACTTCGATACTTTGCTAAACTTTCCTTTGACGTCTTTGTAGTTTTCCCCTCACGACGAATGTAATGAAGTATAAACTTTATAAAACTGTAATACGTCTGACATTAATTTAATATCGTGTGGAGGTCGCGGGGATACATCGCTAAGGTCAAATATATAGGGTCATTGCGCCTGTTCGCGTCCACCGCCCAATTCGCGTCCATTTTACGGATCTCAGTTTCAAAAGTCTCAAAATTAAGTATACTAAGACACCAATAAGTCGAAAAGTAATTACCGGCAATACCTCAATGTATAAGAGGCACGCACGCATAGACAAAAGTTCTGTGCGACCAAGCAATCCCGGGTAAAAAAAATAGTTGTTCAACAAGAGAGCGCGAAGGCACGGAATAATGAGAAGAAAATAGTGGGCAGCGGTTCGTTTGAAGGTAAGTCTTTTATTATTTTATGTCTATTTTGAATACATAGCTGTTTCTAGGCGTTGGTTATGATAAAAGGAATTATAATAATTATGAATTTGCTTATTTTTTTTATAGTTAACAGTTAAAATAAGGTGGACGCGAACTACTACACCGAATTTATAAAACTTCCACTTTGCGTCCGCAATGGACGCAAACTATACCTAAAGGGATTAATAATAAAACTAAATCGCGTCCATTTCTTAAATTAATTCTATAAGTTTAATACATAAAACTAATAACTACAAGTTAATACCTATTCTACTTTGAATGAAATATGTAATTTCTTTCTTATTTTTTTTCTGTTTAAGATGAGTTCTTTGCAGATAAGAAGAAGAAAAAAAGAACATACACAGAGGAAGATTTAAGGGAAGTTTTGCATGACATTCAAGAGAAGAGGAAATCGGTAAGACAAGCACCTATGCAAAAAATATGCTATTCCGATATTGGACAAAATCAGTGGGTGCAGACCAAGAGGGTACAAAACTTATCTACACAAATAAATAAAATTGGAGTGTCTGTTTGTAATATTAAAGTAACAGCTTTTTACTAAATGCATATTGATTTATACATGGTACATATACCAAAATAAGCAATCTCTTTACTGTATGATGCCCTAATAAGAAGTCAGCTTGAGTATAATGCGGTAGTATGGTCTCCACATGAAGTCAAATACAGTCTCATGCTGGAACATATTCAAAATAAATTCACCAGGTTTCTTTACCTTAGGCTTAATGGCGTGTATCCCTTGTATCCCTTGATGTATTCAACATTGTTTGTATTGGGCATGGTTCGATACAACAAGTTGGAGACTAGGAGAGAGCTGGCTCTGGCAACTTATATTTTAAAATTATTCCGCGGTGTTGTCAATAATCCAGGGTTACTGCAGTGGATAGATTTGAGCGTACCCGATAGGTATCTACAACGAAAGCGGCGTCCGAGCTTATTTGCAGTACCCCACGGCAGAACCGAGCTAGTGCGCAACGGACCCCTTGCTCGTTCAGTCAGAACGCTGAACTTGGTGGCTGACACACTAGACCTTTTTTCTTGTTCGTGGAGTGAATTCGCAAAAGTTACTTTGTATATAATATGTTATGAGAATTGAATTTAATGTTTTTATATTTATTAATGTTACATTGTTTTGTTTTTAGTATTATGCTTAAGTCAGCTAATTCTTTTTTAATTATAGTTTAACTTTTTTTTTTCCTTTTGCTTTTTGTCTCCTTTACTATGTCTAATGAATTGAGTTATGCCTGTAATATTAGATGTGAGAAAATAAAATAAATAAATAAATAAAAACATTTTAAGAATTTTTGTCTGTCTGTCTGTTTGCTCCGGCTAATCACTGAAACCATTGGACTGATTTTGAAGGGACTTTCACTGGCAGATAGCTAATGTAATAAGGAGTAACTTAGGCTACTTTTATTTTAGAAATTTATTTATTTTTTAATTTTACGAACAGAACAATATTTTTTTTTAATTCCACGCGGATGAAGTCGCGAGCACAGCTAGTATCAAATAAAACCAAGTAACGAAGAAGAAAACATAACGGTATTATTAATATTTAATGCGAATGGAGATATGTGTCCACCTCGTATTTTGTTTCCATAATTATTAATCAAGGCTGATCTTTGTGGTGCTGTGTGCTTACGGCATCAAAGAATATAGCCACCCCCTCTCTTTCCGTGGGTGTCGTAAGAGGCGACTAAGGGATAACATAGTTCCACTACCACCTTGGAACTCATAAAGCCGACCGATGGCGGGATAACCATCCAACTGCTGGCTTTGAAATACACAGGCTGAAGACGGGCAGCAGCATCTTCAGTACGACAATGCCAGCCCTGCGGTCACCAACCTGTCTGCCCAGCGTTGTGACTATGGGCAAAACACAGGAGTGAACTTGTCGAGGCCTATGTCCAGTAGTCGACTGCGAAAGGCTGCTGTGATTGTAATTGCAGGCTGATCCTTTAGATTGCTTACATTCCTTTAAAATTCACAGAACAGATAATTGTTGAATTTTATAGGTGGAATTACTATTTACTTACTAAATACATGGGTACCTAATTTGTTTTTTAATTTTAAGTTTTATCAATGTTTAGAAGAATAAATAGGTGTTTTATTTTCTTTATAGTGATTTATTAATGTTAATATGTTGATTTTTAAATAACTATAATTCTTCAATAAATAAATTATTAAAATCCAACCTCTCTTTACATTATCATAAAAATATCACCTCTTTATTCCTTTTCTAAGCTGGTGGACGCGAAGTGGTCCAGCGGGTGGACGCAAATTGGATTTAATGGACGCAAACTGGGTAAATCGCCTAATTCTGAAGTTTGTATTTAAATAAAATAATAACAAGACGTTTCGAACAAAACTAAAAATTAATCTTTAAATAGACTATATAACGAACACAGTAAATAAATTTTTCATAGAAATTAGTGCGGGGACATTTTTATTTTCTTCTTCAAACTTGCCAACTGCACTAAGTGGACGCGAACAGGCGCAATGACCCTATCTAGAGACAGTTCAGTATTTTAAGAGAGAGATTTCATTATCATATAGTCTGTTTAATTTCCGTTTCTCATAATAATTTAACAGTAAATATGTATAAATAACTACATATTTGAAATGAGTGTAATGAAGAATATTTTTGCTACTGAAGCATTAAAGAATATACTAGCAGATATAAACAAAAGCATCTAATAGGGCTGAGATGAAAATGTTGATTTACTATACACTTTACACTAACACATTCTTTTTTGAAGTGAAACTTTTTTAGGCGCATGAAAAATGAATGTAAAAGAGAGAACGTGTGACGCGTCAGTACTTGGATGGGTGACCGCCAAATACCACGTTGAATACACCGGTTCTTGTCCGATTACCGAAGTTAAGCAACGTCGGGCGCGATCAGTACTTGGATGGGTGACCGCCTGGGAAAAACGCGTGACGACTTTTTTTTAGTTAGTTTTTTCAATTAGTTTGCCAAAGAAGTTTCACTTCTGACATGTGTACATTGTACGCACACAATTTTTATTTCACTATTAAGCCTTTGAAAAAGGCAGTTGAACTCTGATGTTTTTCTAGTGAAATCAATTCCTTACTTTACAATACTACATTTTTATACTACGGTTAGATTAAGAATAAATAAACGGATTATATTTTATTGTAATTCAGTTATCATTAGTTAGTTATAAATACACGCCTGGTAATTATTTATTTGAGTTGTTGAATCCCACGACACAGGCATTGCCTAGTGTGGGATTCACTGTTCCTTTCATGTAATGTGTATCTTTACAGTTAAATAAACTATTTTTGATTTTGATTTTTTTATTTTGATTTGGATGAGTTGCTATGTTTATACTCATACGTATTTAGGGTAAGGAGTAATGGCTAGTACCTATTTGTCAAAATATTAACCTATCGTATGACTAATGACACGAAATAGTTCTAACGTAAGTACCTAGGATAAGGCTTTTTGGATAAAAATGTGAAGAAATAAAGAAAATAATTCAATTGTACCGTCATTTTTGTTACATTTTTGGTAAAATTTAATATCCGTCACATGTGACACTCCTATGATTCGCAACATCTTCGATATTAACCAATATCGGTTATATTTGGCTGAATCCTATGTCAACAGGCTTTTTTATACATTTCATGTTGACACGTGTATTTATTTTGAAGACGAAAAGAATCCTGAAAATATTACGCGTTTCGCGTACTGAGGCGAAGCCATAAAAATTTTGATCCATTCAGATTAACTTACGAAATTCATAAGAGATTTTTTTTCAATTTAACATATTTCGCATTCAGATTTACCCGAAGTAATTCTTCATAAAAAGTTAATAAAAAGAATGTTACTTTTTATCTCTGAATTGTTAACGATTTTCTGAATAATAAATAAAGTAAGATAGACTATTTTCTTAAAAGAAAATTCAGTGCTTATGAAGACCCTAGGGATAAATAAGCATACCTACATGTTGACACAATGTAATTTTCAATGCAACAATTGTTACAGATTTACTTATTAATAAATTGTAAAGCATTAGCCGTTCATCTAAATAAATATTAACTAAATGTTAATAATTTGAACATAATAGCAACATTAGTATTTGGATTCTGTTGTACTTAAATGACAAAAACTCGGATCGTTATTTCCTTTCGGGATTATTGGACTAAGAAGTTTTAAAATTGTCTGTGTATGTTATATAGGTATGTATACAATTAACAGAATTATATTTCAAGATAATTTATGTTTATAAAAAAGACACAGAACGCCATCTAGTTGCAAGTAATGTAACTATTTTGTATCCTAATCAATCATAACGAAGTTTCTTATTTACAAAAATATATTTGTCTAATTTCAGAAAATTTCTCTGAGAGGAAATCAAACACACAATCATCAGCATTAATAAAACTTTTTATAATTAATACGTGAAACGACCGTCAACGGCCTGAATACTTGTTCAGAGACGTAAGAATAAATTATTTTTGTGCTGTATATAAATTGTCGTTAGATGGCGCTGTTTTTGACTATAGTTTCAATTCATCGAGTTAGCTACTTATTTAAAAGACAATTAAGAATACAATATTGAAATCAGTTTTCGAAGTTTAGGGAAAAACAATTAGCATTATAGTGAAATACTATTTCTAATAAAACAAATAGGTAAAAATTTAGTATTTTAACCGACTTACAAAAAAGGAGGAGGTTCTCAATTCGACTGTATTTTTTTATGTATGTTATCTCAGAACATTTTACTGGGTGGATCGATTTCGATGATTCTTTTTTTAATCGAAAGGTGGCACGTGTCATATGGTCTCATTTGATTTATTTGACATCTAACAAGTATTTTTTGAATTAAATCTAATAATGCGTATTTACTTGACTATTTTTTTATCGAACTTCGTTATATTATATCGCATAACTTTTCACTGGGTCATTCCAATTTTAATGATTCTTGTTTTAATTGAAAGCTGGTGCTTGTATTGTACTTCCATTTAAATTTGATCGAGATATAATGAGTACTTTTCGAGTAATCTTTGATGACGCGTATTTTGTGACGGTGCGTACACGTCGTTGTCGTGACGCCATCTATTTATTTATTTATTTATTTATTTATTCAGGATCACCAGTAATTGTTAACACTAATTACACAATAACGACGAGCAAACACAATTATCAGTAGCCAGTAGCCACTGAATCGTAAAGTCCCGTAGGAGGTGTTTTCGAAGTTAGTACACGACACCTTAATGTCTAAATACATAATAACACATTTACGCCTGACATTTTCTTTGGTAAACAAATGTTCTTACGCTATAATATTAAGAACGTATAATAGATTTCTTTTATACCTCGGAAACTTTGTTAAATGTTTTTGCTGATAAACGAGTTCAAAACTTGAAACAATATTATATTATTACTTTCCTCTCCCGTAACCAAATTGTACTATATTAATTGCTCTTTGTTCTAACATTTCATTGTCTACGAAAACAAATAACTATAAGTAAATACAGTACTGTATCTATACAAACATAGTAGGTACACAATAATTTACATTATTGAATATTTTATTATGTGGTCTCAATTAATTATACAAAATTGATTAATTGTGTATTAATTTTGATACTGAAATATCAAATATATCAAATATTATCAGCATTCAAATAATCTATAACGTTAAATAGGTAGACTTCAGATTAAAGTTATGTTTATTGAGAAGTTTATTTATTTACTTAACAATCTGCAGATTACTATGTGCACCTACTTAAGATATATAATCTTATCTTATGTGTGTTTATAGTCTATTAATATTAAATAATCTATTATATAATAATAATAATATTAATAATAAATAAATATCTACACAATACACACACGGTTCTATTCCTAAACTAAGCAACTTAATGCTTGTGTTTTAAGTAACAGGCGACTGGTATATAGCTAAATATAGATAGATAGATAGATAGATACTCTTTATTGTACACAACAACAATCAACACAATAACATATTACAAAAAAAAAAACAGTGTACAAAGGCGGTCTTATCGCTAGAGTAGCGATCTCTTCCAGACAACCTTTGGGCATATAGGACACAGCGTAGTGAAAAGCGGTAGAGAAGTATACACAGATATATATTTTTTCGATAAACATACATATAAATAATACGTATATGAATATATAAATAAATAATTATATTACACCCAGACTCGGGGTGGGCATCGAACCCACAACCCGCGGAGCAGAAAGCAGGGTCACTACAAACTGCTCCAACGGGCTATCTATATACTTATTTTTTTTTCTATATTTGTTTAGTTTTTTATTATTTTACATAAAAAAGAATCAACTACGGACTATATTTCTGTGGTCTGTGACTTAGCGTAATACAATGAATTCCAATGTCTTTAAGGAGCTCGCAATGAATCGAACACTGTATCGAATATGAAATAATAATTAAGAAGACTTTTAAGGATACAACTACAAAGAAAGGGAAAGCGAATGATGCATATTTATTATACTTAACAAATGTTATAAATAGTAGTATCCGACTTTTCGGCGTAGTTTGTTATTTTAATACGAACATAAGTTGTGTTTGCTCGCAAACGGATAGACTTCAATTAGTAGTAGTTACTTAGTTATATAGGAGCATAGAGAAACAATTAGGTATATTAATAATTTACAACTCCTATTCAACAAGGTGTTCTTCATAATATCACTTGACAAAGGCTCCTAATGGGACTACGAAAGTGCAGATTTTATCAAAGGATTAATGGATATATGGGCTTTGTACATTCTATTGTCTCTTTTTGTATTAATGCATTTAAATATGTTTTGTAAGTTTTGTTTACGATTATATATATATTTTTTCTACCTAGTGTGTCTAGTTCGTATTTTATTATCAAGTGTATTGTTACGATAAAGTAGTGTTTCTACTTTATTTCTCCATAAAAATCTTGTGTAACTTTCTTTCTTACTAACATATTAATACAATTTTATAATTGTTACTAACATATTAATACAATTTTATAATTGTTACTAATATCGACTTGCTTGCCTCGCACTACCTCTATACTCCACATCGGATAATACTCATAAACTATATACTTAACTATCACAGAGATATCCAACACCCGTATACATATTATGGTGGGTGCAGTGCTCTGTAGTGACGTTCACAGAAATATATATGTACTTATACAAACAGAATACACATATACCGTAGTCAAAGTCGGTTATTTATTACAAATCGTTTGTCGATACACTTAAATAACTGAATAGATAGGTAATAATCAAAAATAGCAAAAAACAATAGTGGGTACTATAAAGAATTTTCATTCAACGAAACAATTTATCGAAAGCACAATTTAAAGTGACAATAGCTGTTTCGAGTTATAAAGATCACACGTACGTCTCCTAAATCGTTGTTGGATACCGCCATTGTTCCCATTAATGAATATTCGATGCGCGCGCGCAACTTGTGTTAAATATTTTCGATAGAAAGTCTGTTTTGTGTTGTTTAGGCTGTACACGTCCTACGGGGATAGTGAACGTAAGATTCACATTTGTAGGTGGTCGTAAAATATTTGCTTTTTCTTTGCTTGAACATCGTGAAAATATTACACACATAAGCCTATCGCAGTCCACTGCTGGACTTAGGCCCTCCACAAGTTCGCGTCAAAGTTCCAAGATGGTAATGGAACTTTGTTATCCCTTAGTCGCCTCTTACGACACCCATGGGAAAGGAGGGGGTGACTATATTTTTTGCTGCCGTAACCACACAGCCTTGTGTACAACGTGAAAATATTATTACTAATTAATTCGTTTAAGCTACGAACAAGGTCATCTGTTCCTAAGGTAACACAACTTAGTGCCTGTGATTTTTTGGTAACCATCTGATATACATAAATATATATTATAATTAGCGAAAATTGACCCCTCAAACCTAGAGCAGAAAGTAGGGTCACCGGCACCTTTAGACCAGTCTACTCACGCTCGAGACTTATTAAACAAGTTCTTTTTACACGATCGTAAAAATTAATTAAGCGTCTCCTTTATGACGGATACGTACTTAACGTTTTTTACCGACCATCAATAACGCTCTGTACTTCTGGTGTCATAAATTTACAACCCAAGAATGCCTGCGAACATTTTATAGCTTAACTTTATGAATACCGCAATCAAACTAATCTTACGATATTTTTACCATTGTACTCCGATTGAAGTTATTATTCTCACGTTCTAGAAAATATCTATTGTCAATATTTAATGCATGACTTTTTGCATTTCATTCACGACACAAGATCAATTTCTCAATGTTCTTAGAGTTACTGTTGAACGTATTAGGGAATGCGTTACAAGGGCAATTAATACTTAATGCGAATTTATCATAACTTTGAAATGCAATACAAATATTACCCAATTACATATATAATGTTTTAAACACTCTTCTTCATTCTACCTAACATTGGCGAAATCATATGTGCTATATTGACACTTCTTTTTAATGATTATCGACAAGACCAAATTGTTTCACGAAAGCGCGACAACCGTATTGTTTAAAAATTAGCAATTCGTCACAAACCAGGAATAATAAATAGTTACTTGGAAAAATACTAACCTAAATTATTCGATCAATTTACGTATATGGTTATTGCGCCTTGGCCATTTATTTACGTAAATATAGAATTGTGTGTCGTTAAATAAATATTTGTGTTATCAAGTGAAATGACATAAAGCTAAACTAGTATGTAATTGGTAGAATAAATTAATGTAATGAAATTATTACCATATCTATGATAGTGTAAATAATTATGATTAATGATTATGATGATGATTATTGTTCGATTATTCGTTTGCTTACAAATGAAACTATTAATTCATAATAAAAAAATCTTTCAAAATGTACGATAGTAAATTACTGACAAAATTTTTAAAGATGATTTAAATTTTCATTTTGATTTTAAATCCAAGAAATTCATACAATGTCCATGAGCGGCTAGATTGGTGACATTCGTGGTATTGACCCTGCTGTGGTGTACTATTTATCATGTAAGATAAAGCATTCAACCAAAAGAACCGCACCGTTCTATTGTCTTCTCGGATTTGCCTGATGCGACTCTTCATCTCAATGGCCAGAGGGTGGGTTACCGAAGGACTCCTTAGTAGATCAAGTGACGATCTAGAGTCGCTCAAGATGTTAATAGAGCTTTTTTTCGATTTCCTCGCCATGTCCACGGCTCGGAAGAGTGCGTACATCTCCGATTGGAAAACGGTGTTATGCGGTTCAAGCCGGAACGTGGAGTATCTTACTTCCTTGCCTTGATCCCACCACGTTAGGGCTGCTCCTACTTTGCCCTCTATTTTGCTACCGTCGGTGTAGATGTATGAGTCGACGATGTGGTGTTTTTCGAGGTCTTCAGGGTTCAGACTCTCCAAGCGCTCATACTCAGTTGGCATGAGTAGAGATGGATGGGGGTTTTGCATCGGACCCACCTTGCGCTCCAGCTCTCTGCCCGGTGGCAGAAGGTCCTCGCAGTGGCCTTTCTTAATTTTAAACAGCATGGCCGCTTCTCGGATCCGAAGGTCGAGTGGGAGCAGGCCTGAGAGGACGAGTGCCGATGTCAGAGACACCGTTCTGTACGCTTTGCATATTTTCTGTGCGAAGCCTCTTTGCAGTGAGTCTAGTTGCTTCCTTACAGACAACTTCTCTGCTGCTGAGGACCACGCGCTTGCCGCATACAGGACGATGGGCTCTATCACCGCCACGTATATGGTTCGGACTATTTCTCCGTTTAGACCCCAAGACACCTTCGCCGCGCGCGCTAACTGTTTATAAATGTTAGCCGCTTTCTTGCATACGGCGGCCACATGCGCATTGAATGTGAGCTTTGAGTCCAAAATGAGCCCCAGCAGTTTTATTTCTTCTACAAGCCTCAACTGAGTGCCGGACATGTGGACTATGGGGGTATCGTATTTTAGCTTCTTGGTCATTGATTTGATTGATTGATTTTTAAATATCTTTATTAAATCATACAAGTACACAAAATGTTTACAAAAGCATCACTTATTGTTAACATCATATTTATTAATACATTTTTAGGCTAACTCACCTTTACAAACATATACGTTGAACCACAAAAAGTAATTATAACATATTTACACAAAAAACACTTCACATGTATGAGTAGTACAATTAGTACCTAATTTTAGGTATGTGCCGTTTGTAAAACGTTGCACATTTTTAAAATTTACACTTAATACTTATTACACTTAGAAAATGAGTGTAAAAATAAAAAATAAAGAATAGATTTACAAAAATATATGTACTTATTAGTTTACAATTTTATAATAGAAATAAAAATAAATCAATGTGGGTATGTAGAAATATTTACTGAGCTTTGGATCGACATACGCAACGCAAGCCGGTCGCTTGTTGATTCATTTGGTTATGATTCATCAAGAAAGTAGGTATGTGGTAACCTGTACCTGTTGTATGTATCGATATATGGTAATGTTCGAAGTTTGCTACGACAAATCGATGAGACCAGAATATTAGGGTGACCTGGGATTTTATTTTTATAGAAATTGCGAGATATTTTAAGTATATAATTTTTTAAACTTGGATAACTAATATGTTTATGTAATCTTTTGAGGTTAGTCCGAAATGGGGTATTATAGGCAATTTTAATAGCTTTATTTTGAATGGTTTGTAATTTATTGTATTTTGACTCTGGTATACTACACCAAACAGGAGCAGCGTATGTTAAGCATGGTCTTACCAACATTGAGTACATTTTCATCTTAGTGGACGAGCTAATTTTTGTCTTTCTGTTAAATATGGGCCGTAGTGCGTTTATAGCCTTGACACCCTTAAGAACCAGATTATCGGTGTTTTTACTCCAGTTAACTTTGTCGTCAATTATTGTACCAAGATATTTGACTTGACGACTCCAAGGGATGATATGATCATTTATTTTAATTTTCTTAGATGGTACCGAACGTCGTCTAGAGAACATTATACATTCAGTTTTATTGGAGTTTAACTTTAGCTTCCACTTGGTAAAGAAGTCACTGAGTAGATCAATGGAAAGTTGTAGCCGACCGATCACCAAATCACAATCCTCCGATGTTGTATATGATGCTGTGTCATCAGCATAAATAGCGAGTTGTGTATGTGGCTGTTTGGGGATATCGTTTATATACAGTGAAAAGAGGTATGGACCCAAAATTGAGCCCTGAGGTACACCAGCTGGTATATGTTTAAGAGAAGATCTATGATCGCCAATGGCTACCGAAAACGAACGGTTGACCAGATATGACTGAACCAGTTTTACAAGTCCTGTTGGAACATTGTACATTAATAGCTTATGCAATAGTCCTTCATGCCACACCGTATCAAATGCCTTCTCAATATCTAATAAGACCATACCAGTACACTTCTTTTGATTCAAACCATGAGTTATTTGTTCACTTACTCTAGCTAATTGTTGCGTGGTCGAATGATTACGACGAAAACCAAACTGTTCCGATATAAGTAAATGATCCGTGAATTTTCGAAGGTGCATTAGGATTACTGATTCAAACAATTTGCCAAGGCTAGGTAGTAAACTAATGGGTCTATAACTTTTAGGACAGGAATCGCTTTTTGCCGGTTTTTTAATTGGTATCATTTTTGCGGTTTTCCAAGAAGATGGATAATAACCCAATATTAAACATCCATTAAATATTTTGGTTAGTAAGACAAGACCTTTTTGTGATATATTTTTTAGCAGGTAGTTTGTCAAATCATCTATACCAGGGGCCTTACGAGATTTGAGTTTGCTAAGTAATCTCTTTATTTGTGATGGCGTAACTAGTTTCTCAGGTATAAAGTTATGGGTAGATTCGAGACCCTTGACGGACTCAGCAACTCTGTGTTCAGTTTCGGAGTCACTGTACCAAGACTTTGTAAGGTTCATGTTTTCCAGGAATACATCTGCCAGCACTTCGCACTGTTCTTGTGTGGTGGAAGTAGTGTGACTATTGCTTATTTTCAATGGAGGTATGACATTTGGTCTAGGGTTAATTGATTTGACAAATCTCCAAAGATCGGATGAGGGATTATCTACGCTTGCTAATTTCCTGTCCCAGAGGCTATCATTAAACTCCTTTATTTTATTGTCGATTATATATTGCAAGTTATTAAATTTAGATAAGAGATATCGTCTTAATCCATTGTTGTCTGCCTTGAGAGAAGCTCTGCGGCAAGCATTCTTGAATTTAATTAGTTTTCGTATGTAACGAGGAAGCGAGATTTTACCGTAAGCTTTAGTTACAGGAATACTAAAATTACGGGCATTGATAAGGGTGTTAGACAAATGTTCTATGTTGTAATCTATTTCAGACACAGATTTGAATGGTAAATTATCAAGAGTGATATTTTGATTGATATAATTTCTATAATTATTCCAATTAGCCTTAGTATAGTTAAATGCGAGGTGAGATTTGCGAGTGTAGTTACTATTAATCATAAAGAAGACAGGAAGATGGTTCGATGATAAGGAGGTGTAGGCTTTTACTTCAGATATATCTTGAACGCCTTTAACCACGATTACGTCTGGTGTTGATTGGCTGTATAAAGCATTATAATGAACTAAAGTTGGAGTGTTAGGTGCAAAGATGTCATATTCATTGTTAATCATATGATTAAATAAAATATCGCCATGCAAATTCGCCGCAGAACAGTTCCAGTAAGGATGCTTTGTATTTAAATCACCCATTAGAACCACTGAAGTATAAGAATTCATTATAGCATCCAGGTCACTACACAACAACGGGAGGTTCGGAGACTGATAAGCAGCAATAAAGGTCACCTGGCCACAAGAAAGCTGTAACTGTAGTCCTATGCACTCTAGATTGTTTATTTGGGGGATTTTTATTGGAGTATGAGGAATATCGGTCTTTATTAAAATGGCCACCCCCTGCCCCCTCCCTTCGTCTGTCTTGTCCTGTCGGTAACAATGAAACCCAGGTGTTTTAAGATTAACATTGGGTGATATTCTGGTCTCGCATAAGGCAATAATGTCTATTTTAAGAGTACTTACCAAATCCCAGAGCTCAGTAATCTTTCTACGAATGCCATCAGCATTCCAAACTAGTAGGCGTAATGTATTCGCACTAAACATATTGACCTAGATGGGTTAGGATAAGAATAACCTTATCCATCATGTTCGTACATGCGACAAATTCATTTTTAATTGATTTAATTGCCTTAAAAATTATTAGCATATCTAAGGTTGCTTGATCATCTTTATTGGAGAATTGAGTACCAGTGGGATGTTTTTGGTTCTTTAAGGCTGCTACTTCATTCCAGGGGCGACCATCAACGTGTCCACCTATCAATGATTTAGGTAAAATTTTGGTAGTTTGAGATTTTAAATTTTTCTCCTGGATAAATCGAAGGTAGTTCATTCGTACACTGCACTGTCGATAATTTGCAGGATGACTTTCTCCACAATTACAACACTGAGCTGGTTGTGTGCGATCCTTTTTTGGGCAGTCATTAGTAAGATGTTGTTCCTTACATTTGACACACCGGGGAGTAAGATTGCAGTTCTTCGATGAGTGTCCAAATCCCTGGCAACGAAAACATTGAGTTCCGTATAGGTTTTTAGATTGGTATTTACGTATTTGAATTACACAATTGCTAATGTATTTTATTTGCTTGAAGCGCTTAATATCACTACCAGGAGGGAGTTGAACAAAATAAGGTGGACATGTGGTATTACTTCCATTCGGTGTTTTCATTTTGCGAACAATGACATCAGCAAACCCAAGAGCGTTGAGCTCTTCCTGTAAGTACGGCTCAACGTAAGCTGGTAGTCCAAAAATCACTGCTTTAGAAGTTCTCTCATCTTTGCGTGAGAAAGTGTGGTAGGGAACATTTTCCGACTTGAGACCCTTTTTAACGGCTTCGTGACTTTCTGGGGAGTAACAACAAACTGCAACTCTGTTATTGCCTCTATATTGTAAATGAAAGGTTGTGCTATATCTACTGATAAGAACCCGAATATCTTCGTGACTCCATTCTTTTTTGAGTTCTATTACAATAGGTGGGGTCTTATGTATATTCTTACGGGCAGTAGTAGCATCTTGAAGTCGTTTGTTTGGGTTATCTGCCGATGAGTTATTGGTTTCCAAAGGGGTGAACCGATTTGTGGTGTTTGTTGGGACCGATGCATTTGCTTCCGCCGGACGTGCAGGTCTCTTTGGTATTTCCCAATGCGAGGTGTCACTGGGAAGGTCGTTAGGTTCTTGGTCATTACCATCGCATTGGTTTTATGCGGTGCGAAGTTCAATTTATTACGTTTGCCCCAGTCCTGTACGGCTGCTAAGGTGGTTTCAGCCGAAGCTTGCAGGTTGCTGGTTTTCTGGCTCGAGAAAACGAGGACCACATCGTCCGCAAAGGCTTGGCAGTACACTCCCATGCTTTGTACCTCTCTCAGAAGCGAATCCAGGATAAGGTTCCAGAAGGTCGGTCCACCTATGGATCCCTGGACACATCCCTTCGTGGTTTCCCTCTCACAGGATGCTCTGGCATAGTTTACTATGACTCTTCGGTCCTTCAGATATGAGTCGACCAAGGCGTATAGGTTCCTCGGGCAATGTTTTTCTACTAGCTGTTTCTTGAGAGCTGGCCACCATGCGTTGTCGAAGGCGCCCTCTATATCGAGCGATACCAGAAGTACTATCTTTTTTAATTTAATTTCCCTCCTGATATGCCCACGTAGGTACACCGGGAAATGAAAGAGCGGACGAACTGGCTAAAAAGGCGGCCCTAACGAAAAAGACGGCACCCGACTACGACAAAGTTCCAGTGTCGTATGTCAGAAGGCGGATACGTGAAGAGACTGTCGAGTTGTGGCAAGAAAGATACAATTCTTCGGTAACTGGCTCGGTCACGAAAATCTTTCTACCAGACGTAAAGACCGCTTACAAGCTGGTAAGAAAATCGGCACTAACACCTGTCGACACACAAGTACTGACCGGTCACGGAGGATTTGCGGCGTATCTACACAGATTCCACCTTAGGGACAGCCCTTCGTGTATCTGCGACTCAAACTGTCAGGAGACATTCTGCACATTCTGCTGGAATGTCCGAGGTTCGGCAGAGAAAGGCTGGCTCTGGAACTCAAACTCCAGACAAAACTAGACCAGACCTCGCTCCGCACCATCTTGGAAAATGAACCGGGCAGAACGTCTTTCCTGACATTTGCGAGAAAAGCCGCTTCCTTGGCTGCAAAAAGAAATAGCACGACCGCTCTACCACAGGCTGCATTCATACCACATAGTGCCAGTACCGTCACAACAACTACCAACACAAACACAAACACAATTACACAGACACCGACACACGTTCAGGTCCGTGTCCCATATACCGTTTACCAACCTGGGGCAACTGCTTCTCAGCCCCTGAATACCCAAACGCTGCGTGGCCAAATAACACAGACCACACCGTCTTCTCTGCAGAGTTTGTTCCAGAAGAGAGCCAATAAAAACGTACCTCCGCAACCTACTCACAGCAAAACACCAGTGGCCTTGTTCAAAGAATGGAAAGGAAGCGGTGAAGTTTTTTTTTTTTTTTTTTTTTTTATATGTCACTAGGTCGGCAAACAAGCTTACGGCTCACCTGATGGTAAGCGATTACCGTAGCCTATAGACACCTGCAACACCAGAAGCATCGCAAGCGCGTTGCCGACCCAATCCCCAATCCCCCCAGGAGCTCTGGTCACCTTACTCACCAACAGGAACACAATACTGCTTGAAAACAGTATTATTTTGCTGTGATCTTCTGTAAGGCCGAGGTACTACCCCAGTCGGGCTGCTCCGTATTTTGAGCAGGAAATTCCTGCTGTGCCCTACCTCAGTTAGTGGGAGTGGGAATAAAGACCAGATGCGTGGCTCTGTTTATGGACAGCGAAGCGGAAAGAGTCGGAATGAGTTTTTGTCGCTCCGAAGGTCACGATCGTCTGGTGGTCTCGCCGGGGCTTGCCCTGCTGATGACAGGTAGCACGCTAAACACAAGCATAAAGCGCTCTAAGATCGAGGCGCTTGCGCAAAAACCGAAGGACGACTTAATTTATCGTCTGGTGCGGTTGAAAAATAAAACAATCGTGCTTTTCGAGGAAGGAGAAAGGTCTGCCTTCGCGCAGTCAAGTTTGTGGCTACAGCGGCTGGACGAGGCCTCCGGTGGGGCCCCCGGAAGGATCAGTGTGGACTCAATGAGAGTCGGGTATGACAAAGGCAACGTATCAGACAGGTACGGGTGTCTAAAGGCCTCACTGAACAACGAGGTCATTATATACGAAGACAGGGGGGAGGATCTAGGCTACCTAAAACCCAAGATCAGGACATCTAAACCCCCCGCATCGCCGGCTCTTGAAGAGCCCACACCCAGCGGATCGGAGCGCCTGCAGAAACAGGTCGAGGCCCAAAAGGCTGATTTAAGCAATCGGACAAAAGCCACACCGAAACCGAGCCTGATGTCGATGGCGAAGTTTATCCAATCGACGATCTCCCCAAAACGAGGCAAAAAACCGCCCCACTTGTCCCCCAATCAGGTCGATACAAGAGAACGGCAAATTAAGGCGTTGGAAAGGTTCACCGAGGACGAAAGTTCGAAGCACCCGGAGGCGCCACCAACTGTTCGAACAAGGGCCGATATGGGGCAAGTAACACCACCAAAACTTCGACCAGCGTCCACACCATCTGAACACGCGCAAAATGCCCTTACCGAGTTCCTGGCCATAACAAAGGCAAACCGAGAGGTGAACCTGGCCACATGCAATAAGATCATGCAGACCTACCAGTACAACAACCTAAAGTTACTGGAGGTGGAACTCGAAGAAGCCGAAGCAGCCATTTACAACAACGACACTCGACAGATACTCAAAGGAAATATGTCGGGGAGGTATATGGCTGCATATAACATCACAGCAGGCTTCGTGAGCGCGGTCGAGTCTGAGGGGCAGGAACAAGAGCCTCAGATCTTCAATACACCACCAGGGGACCCGGTGGTGGTAGTGGCCAGATGCACGAGAGTAATGCTGGATGATCGGATACTCCGGATGGCTCAAACCATCACGGGGGACCGTGACGCCGATGATTCTTCCGTGGTCTGGGGGCTACCTTCACTGGAATGGATAAATGGGGTTCCAGGATGTGGCAAGACAACTCGCATAGTCGGGGAATTCGATGAGGAAGAGGAAGTCGTCATTACGACCACAGTCGAGGCTGCCAAAGAACTTAAGGAGAAGCTGGCACACCGCTATGGCGTTAAAGCCAAATCTAAGGTGCGCACTATGGCCTCCGTACTGGTCAATGGTTTTCGAGGGGGCGCAAAAATCAGCCGTCTTACGGTAGATGAAGCCCTCATGAACCACTTCGGGGCCATAGTGATGGCAGCCCGACTATCAGGGGCCAAGAAGGTGGTCCTCATCGGAGATATTAACCAGCTGCCGTACATCGACAGGGAAAACCTGTTCAAGATGCGGTACAGCAGACCAACCCTGATAACAGGCATATCGTGGGAGCTGTCTTGTACGCACCGAAACCCCAAGGATGTCGCCTTCGCCATCAGCGAGGTCTACAAAGATATTTATAGCTCAAGCCCAATAATCCGTTCCCTGCGCGTGGAAAGCTTCACGGGCGCGCAAATCTCTGCAAGACAGAACTGGACCCTATACCTGGTCTTCACGCAGGAAGAGAAGAAGTTGCTGGTGGACCGGGGATACGGGAAAGGGGAGGGGTCGCGTGTCTTGACTATCCACGAGGCGCAGGGCCAGACGAGTGAGAGTGTCATCGTCATCCAGACGAGGAGTGGGAGGCTGCGAATACATGACAGCGTTTCGCACGCGATAGTCGCGGTGACTAGACACACCAAGGCCTGTGTCTACTACACCGACTACAGAGATGACGCGATCTGTCGTTTCGTCGGGAGGGCGGCGGAGGCTACGGAAAAAGACATCCTCGAGCATAGTCTCAAGATGGCGATTCATAATAGAGACACCGCCGTCGTTGAGAGTATTCTCGAGATGTCAAAATAAAATTGGAATAGGTTGCTTGGCTTGGGAGTACTCCTCGTTGGTAGTAATATAGATAATATTAAAAATATATATATATTTAAGAAAACTATTATCACGCATGTAAATAATGTTTAGCTAGATATAAGTATAGTATAAGGAAATAATAATAATAACAAAAAAAAAAAAAAAATTGCACCATAGATTAGATTAAGAACCGGTCGGTGGACTCACGTCTCTTTTGGAGACATTAAAAACAAACATAGTCTGACTTGAACAGCGATGTTATTGACTAACGCCTACCTTGAAATAGAGAAAAAAATAAAAATAAAAATTTACATGTATTAGAGTAAAAAAGGACATGGGTTCATAAGCCCGTGGATGTATGACTTGTTAAAAAAAAAAAAAAAGATAAAGCATTCAGTATATTTTAGCAGAAAATACATAGTTGTAGCTATGATTAATTATATATATATATATATATATATATATATATATATATATATATATATATATCTTCTATAATATATATAAAAGCGAAAGGTCACTCACTCATCACGAAATCTCCGAAACTATAACACCTACAAACTTGAAATTTGGCAAGTAGGCTCCTCATAGGACGTAGGCATCCGCTAAGAACGGATTTTACGAAAATCGACCCCTAAGGGGGTAAAACGGGGGTTGAAAGTTTGTATGAAAGTCCTATGTTTTTGAAGTAAGAGACTTGAAATTTAAAATGTACGCTCTTTAGATGGTGAGAAGATGTCCAAATAATGTATCTTTAGACAGCAACTCCCTTTAGGGGTTAAAACGGGGGATGATAGGTTGATTCCCTCATCACGAAATCTCCGGAACTATAACACCTACAAATTTGAAATTTGGCAGATAGGCTCCTTATAGGGCGTAGACATTTGCTAAGAACGAGTTTTACGAAATTCGACCCCTAAAGGGGTAAAACGGGGGTTAAAAGTTTGTATGAAAGTGCTTTGTTTTTGAAGTAAGAGACTTGAAATTTAGAGTGTTCGCTCTTTAGATGGTGAGAAGGTGTCCAAATAATGTATCTTTAGAAAGCAACTCCTTTTTGGGGTTAAAACGGGGGATGGTAGATTGATTCACTCATCACGAAATCTCCGAAACTATAACAGCTACAAACTTGAAATTTGGCAGGTAGACTCCTTATAAAACGTAGACATCCGCTAAGAATGGATTTTACGAAACTCGACCGCTAAGGGGTAAAACGGGGGTTGAAAGTTTGTATGAAAGTCCTATGTTTTGAAGTAAGAGACATGAAATTTAAAATATTCGCTCTTTAGATGGTGAGAAAGTGTCTAAATAATGTATCTTTAGAAAGCAACTCCCTTTTGGGGTTAAAACGGGGGATGGTAGATTGATTCACTCATTACGAAATTTCCGGAACTATAACACCTACAAACTTGAAAGTTGGCAGATAGGCTCCTTATAAGGCGTAAAGATTTGTTAAGAACGAGTTTTACGAAATTTGACCCCTAAAGGGGTACAACGGGGGTTAAAAGTTTGTATGAAAGTCCTATGTTTTATGAAGTAAGAGACTTGAAATTTAGAATTTTCGCTCTTTAGATGGTGAGAAGGTGTCCAAATAATGCATATTTAGAAAGCAACTCCCTTTTCGGGTTAAAACGGGGGATGCTAGGTTGACTCACTCATCACGAAACCTCCGAAACTATAACAGCTACAAAGTTGAAATTTGGCAGGTAGGTCCTTATAGGGCGTAGACATCCGCTAAGAACTGATTTTACGAAAATCAACCCCTAAGGGGATAGAACGGGGGACGGAAGTTTGTATGAAAGTCTTAAGTTTTTGAAGTAAGAGACTTGAAATTTAAAATATATGCTCTATAGATGGTGAGAAGGTGTCTAAATAATGCATCGTAATCTATATATATAAAAGAGAAAGGTCACTAACTCACTCATCACGAGAACTCAAAATCCATCCAGGTTTGACAAAGATAAAATTTGGCAGGGAGGTAGATTATAGTTAGCAGACGTCCGCTAAGAACGGATTTTACGATATTCCACCGCTAAGGGGGTTTAATTGTGGTTGATAGTTTGTATGAAACATACACAGCCTGAAAATAAAACTAAAAATGTGGTGTATAGAGAGGTTTTATAAAAATAACTATTAAATTATACTAAATTGTGCATTTTAAAAAGTTACTCAATTTGATAAGCATTTCAAGTGACTGAAATAAAAAAATAATTTGCGTTAAACATCTTAAAAGTAATGCATATCTTTAAACCACGCGGACGTAGTCGCGGGCAACAGTTAGTGTATTATAAAACAAAGTCCCCAAAAGTGTATGTGATCGATTCGCTCAAAATCTACTGAACGGATTTTCATGCGGTTTCACCAATAGCAAGAGGCAGGTTTACGGAACAGCTAAGCCGATTTTGATGAGAGCTTCACTGAAAGTTTGCCGGGAAAACTTTGCGACACACTAATTTCAACGCGGGCGAAGCCGCGGGCACAGCTAGTATACATACTACAGGGTTACAGGAAAAGTCGACCTAGATCCGTTAAGGGCGTGTAGTACACACCATTTTTGAATGATTTCACTATGGAACCCCCCATCCTAAACTTAACCGTTTTCGAGATATTCGAGTTTTAATTTTTTTTATGAAAATACCCAATTTTTCGGCTATTGAACTGAATATTTTGAATTTTTTTGACTCTTATGATTATTTTTTTGGTTTTTTACATGAAGAATGAGATGCTTAATGATCTCAATGACTAAAATTGCACGTAAGTTAACTAAATAGGTCGTTGTAGACGATCGAAACTTAAGAAAATAAGTACAAATTATAAAAAAATATTTTTCTTTTCTGGATATCTCAAAAAATTATTATGGCACTTGCTCTGCAGATGTGCTTAAAAACATCTACATTTTATCAGCTATCCAACGAGGTATAACACTCTAGGGTATTTATTAACCTCAAAGGTGAAACTTAGTTTCTAAGGCTACATGGCAGTCAGAATAAATAGCGCTTATTTAATTAATTTGACTTAAGTTCAGCATCATCATCATTACAAGATCGTCGGTGATTGTAGTAAGCTAAATGAAACAATAAATCAGTTCAAAATAACATTTATTCACCTAATGTTTTTGAAGTTCATGTTCCACGTGTCCACCTCTATTTCGCACACATTTTCTCATTCTTTCACGTAGTCCACTTTTCACTACACCAATGGTTAACGTTCTTCTTATGTCGTCTTATGAGAACTTCCACTAACGATATGGGGTTGGTCTCACTGTAAACGAGGTTTTTCATGTGCCCCCATACATAAAAATCCATGGGGGTCAGGTCGGGACATCTGGCTGGCCAGGGTAAAGGCCCACCTCGTCCAATCTATTTGTTAGGATAGTTAGTGTCCAACCATTCCATAACGCTTCTTCTGAAATGAGCAGGGCAGCCATCATGTTGAAACCACATGCCTCGCAGTAATTTTAATGGGAGATCATCTAGAAGGTCACCTAAGTCACCTCTTAAGAAATTTTCATAAGTATCACCATTCAGATCTTGTTTTTGCACATTATTTTTCTCACTCTCACCTGCATAAATCTTAAGTTGTCTCGCTCACACGCACCGGATTAACTTGAAGGACAATAGCTGACCCGTTAGACCTTACTACCTGAACCTTTTCAACTATGTTTTTTTCTATGAGTTTAAATGCAACCCTAGGTTGTTATACCTCATTGGATAGCTGATAAAATGTAGATGTTCTTAAGCACATCTGCAGAGCAAGTGCCATAATAATTTTTTGAGATATCCAGAAAAGAAAAATATTTTTTTATAATTTGTACTTATTTTCTTAAGTTTCGATCGTCTACAACGACCTATTTAGTTAACTTACGTGCAATTTTAGTCATTAAGGTCATTAAGCATCTCATTCTTCATGTAAAAAATCAAAAAAATAATCATAAGAGTCAAAAAAAATCAAAATATTCAATTCAATAGCCGAAAAATTGGGCATTTTCATAAAAAAAATTAAAACTCGAATATCTCGAAAACGGTTAAGTTTAGGATGGGGGGTTCCATAGTGAAATCATTCAGAAATGGTGTGTACTATACGCCCTTAACGGATCTAGATCGACTTTTCCTGTAACCCTGTATATATATATATACATATATCTATTACATATAATAAAATGGTAGGAAAGTCAGAACTGTACATTGAATATTTTTTTAAAAGAATACTTGGGGTGTGATTTACAGTCGATACCGAAGCCAAAAATATAGTTTTTAGAATTTTTGTGTTTGTCTGTATGTATGTCCGGGATAATCTCAAAAAATACCGCATGGATTTACGTCAATTTGGCACGAATATTATTAAGAAGTCGGGTCAACATATAGGCTACATATTATCATGCTATCACCTACCGGGAACGAGCAGTGAACCTTTATTTTCTCAACGTATTCTGTAAAAACGTGTATACTAACGACGCATATTTGAATGTTGTTGTTATTATGTTAATAACCATGCAATATAAGCTAGCTTCACACTATAAAAATCACGCAATATAAGTAACTGAGCCTATAAACATAATTAAATGAATATAAGTAGACAAGACAATTTTAAAGCAGCGCCATCTATGAGATTTTTCTGTAGATATGGAATGTAAAGAAGAAACGGGTAAATGAATGTTATTTTAAAAGGTATAATCGTAGGTATTTTTGGTGCTGTATAGCGTTCACGCAGACGACGTCGCGGGCAGCAGCTAGTAGTTAATAAAAATGTAACGGGTCGCTGTCTGTACATGTAAGATATATGAGAAAAAATATTATTGGGACCTTTGTCAACGCAAATAGCACCCAAAACAATTATTGTCAGAATTTTTGTCTGTTTGTCTGTGCGTTTGCGGCTAATCCGATTTAGATGTAATTTTACTAGTTTATTGTGGTAAGCTTAGCTTACCATTTAGTGTTGTTTTTTGTTTCATGTCAATCGCTTCATAAATAAAAAGTTATGCCAATTTAAAAAATCACGTTGAACATGATGTAAAGTGATTATTTCACGCAGACGAAGTCGCGAGCGCAGCTAGTTCAGAATAAATATATCACTGTTAATGAAAATAGAATTCATAGTTTTCAAAATTCGTGGTATAGTTATACAGACCGCTGCGCCAGATGGTCATTAAAAACTGCAAAATTTTACGGGAGAAATATTCATATTTCGTTGGTAAAAAACTCACTGCTGCGTTCGTCCAAATAAAAATTTTTTTTCGCCGCCACGTTGAATGACTTTGTTGGGTTGAAAGTAAAATAGTTTTCCAAAAATACAAGTTTTCAGGTCAACTTTTTAACCTGATTTATATAGAATCATAATACGTATATACTGCTGGACATAGGTCTCCACAAGTTCGCGCCAAAAATGGCGTGAACTCATGTGTGTGGCCCATGGTCACCACGCTGGGCGGGTGGGTTGGTGACCGCAGGGCTAGCTTTGTCGCACCGAAGACGCTGTTGCCCGTCTTCAACCTGTGTATTTCAAAGCCAGCAGTTGGATGGTTATCCCGCCATCGGTCGGCTTTATAACTTCCACAGTAGTAGTGGAACTGTGTTAACCTAAGTTGCTTCTTACGACATCCACGGGAAGAAAAGGGGTGGTTATATTTTTTACTGCGGTAACCACACAGTAGGTTAAGTGTCCTATAACACAGTAATTAAGGTAATCAATCATACAATAATCTTAGAGAATGAGGACCTATTTATCTGTGATAAACGTTTTTGTTTTATTTAACATATTAAAAGAAAAATAAATTAAAAGTAAATAAAAAAATTAAACAAATTTAATAATATACGAATATCTCAAGTTTTGCCAGTTACATTCGGCAAAGGTAAACATCATTAACATTGATTAAAAGCCTTGATTACGATGCCATTCGTTCATTAGTATTACATTCAATATCCCATTCCTATTTCTATTGAACGAATGAATTGCAAATAATTACTCACGTGTTCAGACTGTTTTATGTTACACATTTCGACTCAAAGGTAATTTCGTTTTGAAAAAAATATGAATGAACCATCTCTCATTAGTAGCTATTGAGATAATTTTATAAGAAAAAAATTAACCGTTCCTCATTCATTCACTATGAACGTTTTTCACGAGTGCCATCAATCGATTAATAGGTAAAAATGTTATAATTAAAGAACAAAAGTATTTGTTGATATTTGTTGGACACGAGACAAAGAATAATATTTAAGTGTAAGTATTTATCACAAATTAAAAATAAACGTTCTTTATTAAAATAAAAATATTAAATACTTTTTTTTAAATCTTTTTGCATATTATTTTATTGTATAGAAGTATAGTGTAAGAAAACACTTTTTGCTACCGCTGAGTGCTCATAAGAGATAGTAAGAAAATGTGCTATGAAGTGTAATGTGAATATGAAGATTTAGACAAAGTCGATTAAAAAAACCCGCCAAACGCGAGTCGGACTCGCGCACCGAGGGTTCCGTACAAACAAAATTATTATAAATATTTTTATTATATAATGTAACTAAAAATTGATGCTTTTCGCAATTTTTCCTTTATCTGTGCTATAAGACGTTACTTTGTACCAAATTTCAAGATTCTGAGTTCACGGGAAGTACCCTGTAGGTTTTGAATCCCTTGCGAGTTGCGAGTGTCGAAAATTTGCAGCATGAACGGCTGCATCTTTTTATTGCGTTGGCTTAGAAGTTTGATTTTTTCACAGCTTCAAGGGTCAGTAGGCCTGAGTATTTGATATGAATTTCAGCTTGATAGAAAAAAAGGTCTTGACAGACAGCCGGACAACAAAGTGATCCTATAAGGGTTCCGTTTTTTCTTTTGAGGTACGAAACCTTAAAAATACTATCAATCGATCAACGATACATATATCAAGCGATCAACTGTCGCGCATTTTCACACTATTTATATGTGGTGTTTTAAAGACAGTAAACTTTTCTCAATTAAGAAGCTTTTTGATATAAAATAAAAGGCGAATCAGTAGACCCTGAACTTGTTCGACTTAACAGTTCTCTTTCCAAATATACTATTTATTTCTCAATTTTATTTTAATGATGACGTTAAAAAGAGAAACACAGTGTAATACCCGTATAACTTGATATTTAAAATCCATTTCTTCAAAAGCCGAATCAAGGCTCCAATTACTGAAACCATACAATTTTTTTCAGATAGTATTTGTCTGTACTCTAACATGATTATGACTTTTATATTATTACTTACTTTTTAAAAAAAAAGTAAATAAGGATACAATTTCAAATAATGCTAGATACATAGTAGTATTTTATTCATAACCAATATAAACCAGATATATTCATTTGTATGTATGTGGTTTCAATTTTAAATAATTAAACTTTTTGTTCAATTAGCGTAATTTAAAATGAAGCGGTATTTTTATAAAAAAATATTTAGACAAAAACTATTTGACCCGATCAACTTCATACCGTCATGTTGTTAATCGTAGTTTTTTTATCATGAATCACGGGAATGTATCATTTTTTTTTAATTTGCCTCTATACAGAACTGGAATACAAAATAATTGTATTTGATAGCAATCGAAAAAATACCGACTTCAATTGCATGCACCAGTAACACAACGTAAGTAGACGAAAAAATAGTCATGTAAAGGTGTATTATTAGCAATAAATCAAAAAGTAGTTGTCCGATCTCAATTAAATTTTAATAACCACATGACACGCGCTACCTTTCGATTAAAAAAAAAGTGATCAAAATTGGACTTCCCAGTCAAAAGATCTGAGCTAACATACATAAAAATATACACTCGAATTGAGAATCTCCTCATTTTTTAAATTCAGTTAAAAAGAATAATCAATCAGGTTGAAAGTTATGCACGTAGGTACATACATTTTAGCTTTTCATTTGTATTAACATATATATAGATAGATAGATATCAAGAAATCCACAATTTTTATTAATCACGCCAGTCACGATTTGATGCAAGCGAGTGAAGCTAATTGAGATCGGGTAACCCAATCCCAAGTTACGTTTGCTTCACTCCCGGGAGAACGGAAACATTTAATCGGAACTGTGTCAACGCAATTTGAACATTTGTCATTCTTTATTTATGGCTGACGAGTTAATTAAAACCAGAAATGCATAAAAGTTATGAAGGATATTGAGACATATGTAGTAATAATATAGTATTTTCTTTTATCTGCTCTTTTCTGTTGATTCCCGACAAAAAATTTTAAAATAAAAGTTAGTAAATGACGAAAATCGGGATGTCTGACGCAAACTTGGGGAAGTCTATGTCCAGTAGTAACTACGATAGGCTGAACGGACTGAAATGAATAGTATTTAAAAAGGTAATTAAATTTGCTTAAGAGCAATTGCACAAAGTTTTTGATTTTAGTTGGCTCTTTTAATTAATATTTAATAAAAATGGTCAATATAATCTCTTGAGAACGTATACCTACATTTTAACACTAACAGAGAGAAAATAAAAATTGTAAAAAACAGTTCTGTTTGTTTTGTGGCAGAACAATAAGACCATGAGTGTTTTTACAAGCTTTTTTTAAATAACGCGGGGACTAGTCGTTGTGTAACGGAAGGAAGTAATCAGACGATTTTAAGCGTACTGCTATAAACGCGTCTTTATATATTTTTTTCTATGGATGCGAAAGAGGTCGACAAAAGGAGTCCGTACTTTATCTTAACACGCGCTTTCCGGGTCATGGCCCTTTGAGCATTTTCATAAAACAATTAAAAATACAAAAAAAAAAACAATACGTTTAACTTTAATTTGTATTACAGTTGTATTTATAAAAAAAATTCAAGCTTACTTGAGACTTTCATAAAAGTAATCTCCGTTTGACAAGGATAATGTTTATATAAATTCAATTATTCAAAAAAAAAAAAAAAATACAAAATAAACAAAGACAAAGCTCCTTCCCGCCGTTATAAATATCAATCTCGTATTTCACTACCAAATGACCTGTAGGCGAAAATTCCGAGTCGAGATAAGTTAATTATTATTTTGTAGAAAAATTTTCCTCGACCGTGACGAGATTATTTAAATCTTCGCTACGAGTTTTATTTATATTATGAAGATGAGTTCTCATTCAATTATTGCTTATTTAATAAATTAATGTTTAAGTAATATTTTATCTATACTAATATTATAAAGAGGTAAAGTTTCTAACTTTGTTTGTTTGTAGGGGGTAATCTTCGCAAATACTGATCCGATCACGAAAATTCTTTCATTAACAGAAAGCTACACTATTCAGGAGTGACATAGGCTATATTTTATTGTGATTGAACAAAAAAGTCAGTGAAAGATCTTATATATAAAATTCTCGTGTTGTGATACGTTAAAATTCTCGTGTCAAAATGTTAGTTACAATACTCCTCCGAAACGGCTGGACTGATTTTTGCGAAATTTTGTGTGTATATCAGGTAGTTCTGAGAATCGGTCAACATCAATTTTTCATACAGCTGTTATAAGGGGGAGGGGGATTAAGGGAGGTTAATAACATATATGGCAAAACAACGTTTGCGGGATCAGCTAGTCTAAAATAAAACGGTCATAAGAAAATTTAAATTATGTGAAATTAAATTTTGATTGTTTATAAACTATTAATGTAGCCAAAACGTTATGATAGAATATTATGGCTATTATAAACTTTTTGTTGTAATATTTGTGCGAAAAAAATATTACGTGATTACAGTATAATAATCATAATTTACCAGTAATCACATTGTAACGCAATATCCTGTCTATTTGATTACGATTCATTATAAGATAGTTACTTTAAATTAAATAAAGGTTCAAAAGTGTTACAATAAAAACTATTTGCAATTTCATTTTATTCGAATGTCATTCAAAACTCAAAAGCAATAATTATGTTATAATATTCATATACAATTGCCACTCAAAAAAACTGTTATATTTTATTACGTGTGGTGCGTAAGTGGGCTTATCGAATTAAAATTCTAATTTGCAGCGGTAGATAATCTATACATATAAAAGTGAAAGGTCACTCACTCATCACGAAATCTCCGAAATTATAACACCTACAAACATGAAATTTAGCAAGTAGGCTCCTTATAGGACGTAGACATTCGCTAACAACGGATTTTACGAAACTCGACTCCTAAGGGGGTAAAACGGGGTTGGAAGTTTGTATGAAAGTCCTATGTTTTTGAAGTAAGAGACTTGAAATTTAAAATGTACGCTCTATAGATGGTGAGATGGTGTCCAAATTATGTATCTATAGAAATCAACTCCTAAGGGGGTTTAATTGGGGTTGATAGTTTGTATGAAACATATACAGCAGCTATAAGTTCGCCTGATAGGTTATTTATACAGTAGCCTGAAAATAAAACTAAAATTGTGGTGTATAGAGAGGTTTTATAAAAACTATTATTAAATTATACTAAATTGTGCCTTTTAAAAAGTTACTCAGTGTGATAAAGCATTTCAAGTGACTGAAATAAAAAAATAATTTGCGTTAAACATCTTAATAGTCACCTAATGCATATCTTCATAACCACGCGGACGTAGTCGCGCGCAACAGTTAGTGTATTATATATTACAAAGTCCCCAAAAGTGTATGTGATCGATTCTCTCAAAATCTAGGAACCCTAGGAAGGTTAACGGAACGGCTAAGCCGATTTTCATGAGAGTTTCACTGGAAGTTTGCAGGGAAAACTTTGTGACATACTGATTGAAGTGAAGCCGCGGACACAGCTAGTAGGATATATGTATATGTAGTTTATTTTTTATTTCACTAAGAGCATAATAATGCTATTTCTAATGGACCCTTTACTGTAAGCTTCTTAGTCCTTACAAAGGGATTTATCAATTTGAAAAGAACTTATTCTATTTTATACAACGCTAAAACGCAAGGACAGTAAAACAATTATTTCAATAAAAGTCGATTCGTTTGAATTTGTTTGTTTTTTCTTTAATGTATATAAAATTTAATGATATTCAGTGGAAGCTATTGATAAGGAGTTTATTTGATTTCGGTCACAGTGGTCTGTCTTGGAGTGGTTTAACTACATCTGTATAGTCTATAAAGTAGGCAATATCCACTACAAAGCAGCCATTCAGTTCCTATCTGGTCATTTATAGCGCGAGATGAAACAAGGCGCTTGCTTAATAAGGGAAGTTCAAGTTTGTTTTTATATCGATAAATTAAACATGAGGCGATAAATAGATGGGATGTGATGATCTTTGAATGATTTAAAAACTTAATAATACTCCTAATACGTCTAAAATGACAGGCAAAAGAAAACAGAAGTGTCTGAGGCTTATTTGTTAAATAAATCAACTTGTTTTATTTTTTACTTCGCGTATTTCAATTTCTTACCTACACTAGTATCATAGAAATCCTTGGCATTGTAAAAAAAGGATACAGAAACATAAAATTATTATTAATTAATTAAGCCATCAATCATTAATCATTAAATAATGTCATAATTATCGAGTGATCGATAAAACGGGTGCACATTACTATGCAGTACCGCAGTGTCGAAAGGGTGCAAGCAGTACTTCAGCGGCCGTCAGCTGACATCTGACTCAAGTTGAGGTCGCTGACCCGCATGCTTTTGTCTTTAAAGTTCTGCAACTGCGTGTGAAAAATAATTAAAGCTTAAACTTGCTTGTCTACAATAGGTGAAATAAATTGCAGTTTTTATTAAACGATAAGTTAAAATGCTTTTTGAATTTACTTTTCATTAAACTATTATTTAAAACTTTATTTATTATTGATAAACGCATAATAAGATGCAATATTATGTAGTATATAAAAAAAATAAGTAAAATAAAGTAATGTGATGAAAGTAGGACATTAAAACCCGTTTAAAACATTAATAATTTTAGATCTAAATAATTAACACATATCTAATTAGATATCTAAAACTTATTTAAATATAGGTACTTATAAATTTACAAGCTGAAATTTAATATTTATTTCAACTCGCTTCTAATTTGTAAACTTAATATTTTATAATACTAATCATAATTGTTTTAAGTAAATAAAACTTATTTAAATATAGGTACTTATAAATTTACAAGCTGAAATTTAATATTTATTTTAAGTCGCTTCTAATTTGTAAACTTAATATTTTATAATACTAATCGTAATTGTTTTAAGTAAATAAATTTATTAAGTTCAAGTACAAATTAAATAACTTTTCTCTTAGTAAATTCATCTCAACATAAAGGAATTTTCGGAATTTAGGACGAATTTCGTGAACGGTCTGCAAAATACTTGTCTAAATATTTGTTGTTCATTTATTAAAATGTAAATAACACACTTCAGATGTATGGAAAATACGCATTTTTCTTTTAGATTATGTTTTCAATTTACCTATAATGAGGCATTAGCAAGTCGTGTTCATTAACATACATAATAAGCTTAGCTCAATATATTTTTCTTCAAGCACGGGATCTCATGTATATAAAAAAAAAATGTTTTTACACAATTTAGACTTTGCCTTTATTTTCCACATAAAATAAATACTTTATAATTTTTTACCCATCTTCTAACACATTTTTATCTAGAGATTATGTGTTCTAATTCGAAAACTTATCTGTACCGCCACTAGAAACATATATAGGTACCTAGTAGCAATATATTAGCGCATTTTCTAATCTGTGATAGAATCCATGCTAGCTAACTTGAAACATGTACAAACCAAATTTCTTTATTTAATTTTTCTTTAATAATATGTACAACAAATCTTAACACAATAGTAGAATAAGCCTGTAGTTTCAAAAGAAACGTGAAATTAACTTATTACGTATTTATATACCATAGGTATATGTATATAGCTTTGAGTGTGTTCCAAGTTATAACACCAATGATAAAGACTGATTTAACGCCCTTTTTATCCAGACGCAGAAAGACAAAATGCCTTGACGGCATAAAGAGGCAGAGAGATAAAATGTCTAGACAGCATTATGTTTTCTTTTAATCAACTTTGTTAACATTGTGACGTCATTAGATACATGATAATTCATGAAACATTTTATTTTTCTTCAGATTTACATTTACATAAAACAACATACTAATAGCTTCTTCAAATTAATGCTTGAATAAAACGGTTTAATTCAGACATGAATTTCAAGAGGTTGTCAATTCTACTTATTCACAACAAAAAGCGATTTAAAGCTATGTATGAGTCGTTGTTAAAATTATTGGCCAGACGACGCATTGGCGATCCCCGCAAATGACAAACATTTGTATTGGCCATACAGATGTATGCCGTGGTTTGGGTGTTTGTGCAGCCCTTGTCAGTCTTCCCATCGTGCCTCGGAGAGCATGTTAAGCCGTCGGTCTCGGTTGTTATCTTGTACACCTGATAGCGATCGTTACTCATAGTAGGGAATATATCCGGCAACCCATATCGGAGCAGCGTGGTAGATTAAGCTCTAGTCCTTCTCCTGCATGGAGAAAAAGGCCTATGCCCAGCAGTGGGCTATTTCAGGCTATAGCGTATTGGCCGGTATTTGTCCGTAAGTCGAGAACAAAGACTAAATGAATTACTATCACACGAAAGGTTAGAACGTAAAATGTTTGCCAATCAAAGACATGCTTGAGGTAAGTTATACTTAAATTGCTCCCTTGCGATGAGAAGAAGGTGCGCAATTATTGTATTTTTTGGCTGACTTTGAAATTTTGGTTTTAATCTTTGTACGAAGTCCCAGATGCTTTAGTAAACACCCTAGGATTGTAAAAGTGTCAATTGCATTTAGTTTTAGGTACATATAAGCACTCGTGTAGCACTTTTAATACGATTTTCTTATTTCTTTTACTTTCTTTTATTTACTTTCGTATCAGTTAATTACTTATTTTTTGACGGCGCGTTAGCGCAACAGTCATAGCACTAGCTTATTGCATTGTAGTGGCGGTCGAGAGCTCGCACTGGTCTAGGTGTTTGTGCTTATGTATTGTGTATTTCCGGAACCTCAACGCAGGAGTTTATTCTAGTAGGGGCCGTTGAGTATTAGGCGTCTACGAAAATTGAAATCAAATCGTAGAAAGGGTAATACTATTAATAAAGTAGTACTTTATTGAGATTCCTAACAATAATTGTGTTTGCTAACAAACGAAAAAAAAAACCGACTTCAATAACATCGACAAGAAATACAACGTAAGTAGATAACAAAAATTAACAAATACACTAATGGCCACTATCATCATCATCAGATTTTAGTTTCCTTATCATGGTACCACCCTTGGAATATCCTCTTTCTAACAAAAAAAGAATCAGCAAAATCGGTTCATAAACGATGAAGTTATCCGCGAACACACATAAAAAATATATACACGGTAGAATTGAGAAACCTCTTCCTTTTTTGAAGTCGATTAAAAACGGAGGAATCGAATACATCAATCTTCTATCAAAACTAGTAATAAAACTAAAGATATATCAGATGAACTTCGCATTACGTATGAAATAACCCTTTTCGGTGATTTCCCCAGAGGGAAGAAAATGTTAGAATATCTCAAACTTAGGTAACATCATGAGACCCGAATAAAATGTTCAGTAAATTTATCTTTTAGAATTTTCACATACCGTAGTAGAATTTAACTTTCAAGTTTTTATACGTATATTTTTTATAAGCTATTCAACAACACACTTTTACGTGTTGTATTATGCTAAACGTAACTTCAAACACGGTTAGGTTTTTGTACATAGGAATGTCTACTATTATGAAGAATTTCTTGTTATTCTAATCTGGTACTAAAGGGATTCGGCAATACTCCAACGACTGAACTAATTTCCTAAACTCTATTTGACATGACAATCATTAAGTGATGATTATGATAATAACTACCGCTGTAATAAAACAAATGCGACTGCTACGTTAATAAGATGAAAGGACAAGTTAACTGCAGCTGTTTGATCTACAACAGCAAAGGTACCTTTATACCCAGGCTTACTATCTATATTACATCTGACAGTATTTGGATATAAAAATCAACATTTGGATTAATATGTTCCTGTTTATACTGAACTTCAAGTTAGTACGTATTATTTTGAACTTTTTAGTAAAATTGGTTAAAAAAAACTTATTTAAGTAGTTGAAATTACTGAGCGTATAACAATAAAAACTTATTTAATGGAATAGTAAACGTATTTGCACTTAATAAATATCTTATAAATAAATATCTTATAATACATGGTCGTCTGTTCCTACGGTAAGCAACTTAATTCTTGTATTATGTATAGGTAACAGCTGATTGTTATAGCTAAATATTTTTTATCATCATACATAGAAATAATACAACGAACACACAAGCCGTGGAGAGCACAAGTGGCTAGCTAAACTTAATATATGATACTAATACGTGGATATGAATGTTTATGTCTGTAGTAATTGCCATCCTTTTAGATACACTAAACATCGAAAAAGTTGTATTCGTTTCGGGTTCGTTAGCAAAATATATACAACGTTCTTTTTTGTTTTTTTTTTTTTTTATATAGGAGCCGGGTTTAAGTCATATCGACTCATCACATGGTTTTATGCAACTCAATATGTCGTATTTAACAAAACTAAGTCATTACGAGACGCCTTGTTGCTATTTTCACTGTTAAATTCTAGACACTAATTAATTTCGAACGGCCACAGAATTGACCTGTGACAATTCCATTTTGACACATAACGACTTAAATCACCTACATGACAAACGATTTTCAACCTTAATTAATTAGGAATGACGTTGAAGTTTAGTACAAGAGGCGAATAATAGCGCGGTGGTAGATATTAGGTAGCTAACAATAGCTAGTTATTTAAATAAGAGCGCAGTAAGGTTGTAATATCCGGCGTAATTAAAGTCGTCAATGTAAATTGAAAGGATCGCTGTAACAAAAAAAAAAGAAATTTCAAACCGCACTTTTAAAATTTCATTCGTTTTATCTGACGACAGTAAAGTTTTGTTAATAGTATCCAGATAAAATTCTGTGGTTATGAATACCTAATTGACTACAGTAGTAAAGAATATAGCCACCCCTTCTCTTCCCGTGGGTGTCGTAAGAGGCAACTAAGGGATAACACAGTTCCACTACCATCTTGGAACTTGAGAAGCCGACCGATGGCGGGATAGCCATCCAACTGCTGGCTTTGAAATACACAGGCCGAAAACGGGCAGCAGCGTCTTCGGTGTGACAAAGTCAGCCCTGCGGTCACCAACCCAGCGTGGTGACTACGGGCAAAACACACAATTTCACGCCATTTTTGGCGTGAACTTGTGGAGCCCTATCTCCAGCAGTGGACTGTGATAGGCTTAAATGATGATGATGATGATGATGAATACCTAAAATTAAACAAATTGAAAGTCAAATACTGGAAATTGAAGGATGGAAGAAGAAAAAATAAAAATGTTATGCTTGAAAAATAAAAACCATAAGAAATCATATCTTGATTTTTGCTTCTTTGCATATTACCAAAAATGTTGTAATTAAAATATATTTGTTGTCAGGTTTTATTCATCTCATTCAAATTTGAATAAGGAAGTGGAAGAGAAATTTACATTAACAATATTAGGCTTTCATTTGACACTAATGGTGACACGCTTTAAGTGATATTTGCATTTTGCAAAGGCGTAATATCCTATAGCTTTATATAAATGAATATAGAGAATCAAAATATTATGAAGCAATGATATATAATGTATACTAGCGGACCTGGCAGACGTTGTCCTGCCTAGAAAACAACTACCAAATTTGATTGCTTACGTACCTAATAGTAGCGCCACCTACCGGGCCCAACTGAGATAAAAAACTACCCTATCTCCCAAGTTGGACCAAAGTACAGATGCTCACAAAATTTGATAAAAAATTGGTTCAGTAGTTTCGGAGTTTATCGCCCACATACATCGTGACATGAAATTTTTATATAGAGATACATATATTTCATTGCTTAGTAGTATTATTACTGTGTATATATATACAGTAATGATAATGTCTTTTATTTTACTTTAGTAGATATATCTTGTTATGATTGACCGTGCATCCAGGTCATCAATCCATGTCGACTTTGATTCAAATACGGTACATTCCACGTTGAGCGTTATTAAATAGACAACCGTGAAATATTTTTAAGTAATGCTTATTTTCTTTCTACAACATTTTCGTGTACATATATTTAAAAATGTAGCGATGTTGCGTTGTTATGGTTTTAATATTATTTTACTAACAATTTTTTTTTTGTGTTTGAAGAAAATATTTTAACAAAATCCCTGTTGATACTAGTTCAAGACTCATTAAATAGGAAGAGGTACAGGTAAGAAGGTCTAGCTTTTGTACTTGAGCTACATATCTCTCTTTGTAATCAAAATCCTCAAATAAGTTCCAAGTTTATGTCGACAAAATGTTAATATATATAAAATAAATCTTACCTGCTTAGTTTATTGTAGCCTAGACGCTTTACGTTTGAATCAAACGGTGAATGAGAAAATTGGTAGTTTCTCTGGAATATGTGTAAAAACAACAACCGCTCTGGTGTTGTGTGGTGTGTGTAGGCGCCTAAAATACCGACGGTTGGCGGGTTCTATTCTCGCTTGGGATGGATATTTGTATTTTTACAAATATTTATTTCCGGTTTGGATCTTTGTCCTTGGGGGTCTCCCCAAGGTCACGGTTGTTATCATAGACCTCTGATAGCGATCGTTACGCATAGTAGGGAATATATCCGCCAAACCGCAATGGAGGAGCGTGGTAAATTAAGCTCCAATCCTTCTCCTACATGGAGAAAGAGGCCTATAGGTAGGATTTTACAGGCTAAATCGATGTGTAAAAATACTATACAAAAAATAAGCTGAATAAAATTATTATTACAGATACAAATCGCCTCTGCATTTATTTTATATTGGAAAATAATATATAATATATGAAAACGTATCGGTTATCTAGACGAGAAAGGTATTTAATGTACCTGATACACATTTGAGTGTCTGTAAGTGGCCACTTCATAAATATAAGCTCTGGTTCACATTTGATTAAAGTATGATACATGATTATTCGTCATGTTCAAGTTATTTCATTTAAACCGTCTGTACGGGCTCTTTAAATTGTTAATTCGTATCCATGCTTATATAGAACAACTTTGAAAGTCGTCGGTTTATCAAAAAAAATTTTTTTTATACAGCGTTCAATTCCTACATAAATCTTTATCGCGCAAAAAACACATTGATTGGTTTGTGACCTAGAAAACTCTAAAAAATTCCCATGTTATTTATATGAAAAATAGAAATTTTCGATGCGCAAATATTTCTTACAAAGCTATATTTGAAAAACCATAATTTAATACATCACTCATCATTTTGATTCAATCAATAACGTACGCTTCGCATTTTAAAGTGTCAAGTAAAGTTCATTTAAGCCTGTGTCAAATACTGACTCAGTGAGATGACATCTGTGACCTTTAGCTTTGTCCTTCATGCGTAAGGTTAATCTTTAAATAAACATTTATTTAAAAGTATCTGCATAAACAAAATCAATCGTATGTTAAAAAGACTAACGTACTATAACTGTCTGTTAGAAATTTCGAATTAATGAGCAATGATATCTTCTCCCTTTTAAAAAAAGGATTAGACATTAATTAATTACCTACGCTGTTTTTTGCGAATAGGCGGAAGTATGTAAAGTTTTTCTTGTACCGTTTTATATTTAAATTCGCTAGCTTCAAGATAAATCCGCAACGAACATTACAATTTACGTATTCTGTCTTATTCTTAGCTCATTTTGGCCTTTTAACTCAAAGGGCCAATTCATTCCCTAAATGCGTTTGAAGGTAAACGTTAATTTGACCAAGTAAATAATGCAAAGACCACGGCTTCCTGGTTGGTAAATATAGTAACTTAAGTTGGATAAATTGCTGGTTTCGAGTATCACTTAAAACGTAGAACGATCATGACAAATGGTGGATGACTCAACGATACGTCCCGTGACCTTTCCGATGCCCTTACTGTATCAGGTGGTTTAACGGGAGATTTATATCCTCCGAAGATATATAGCGTCGTTTCGAATTTTAGGGTAAATAAAAAGAGACAACCGAAAACATTTAGTGCAAACACAAAAGAGTTTCTGTATTTGTTGATAAAATATGTTAATAGTGTAATAATTTAATATTAATAAAAAAAAATAGATAAAGCTTATTACTCGGTGCAGGATTATATAGTTGATAAAGATGTGTAGACTTAGTGACGCTGTATTTCATGCAACATGTCTCTAATTTTGTACTAAAACACAGTTTATATATTATTTTCAAAAGAGTAACTGCGGAGTTTCTTGCTGATTCTTCTCTGCAGAATCTACATTCCGAATCGGTGGTAGCTTGATGTGAAAATGACGATTCGAAAGTGCTCTTGGAGCCTATTTGAATAAAGCTATTTTTGATTTTGATTTTGATTTATTAATATACCTATACTTGTAAAATTTAAACCTATATATACCAAAGTTTGAAATTAGTTTGAATCAAACTTAATGTGAGATTTTAAAAACTCCATCGATGACTTTAAAGTTATTGTTATAGGTTGGTAAGCTCCCTTATAATAATAAAAATAAAAAGTAAATGTGAGGTAAAAGAAATGTTTTTGTTTGTTTAATAAATTTGTTACCGTAAGAGATGGTAGAATACGGTGGTTTTTAGGATTATTTTATTAATTATACGGATTTCTTGTAACTTACTTGATTTCAAATAGACATAGATATTTTGTTTCTACGCTAGTAAATCGATACAATTAACAGTAGCATTATTTATTGATTATAATTGTCATCAATTTACATTATTTGATAGTATTGCTTTGTTTTAATGATTCTTTAAATGTCCATTTGAGTCGTTTTTATTGATTTAGGCCTTATTTACAGGAATATTACTACAAACAATTGAGGAAGTATATTAAGAAAACCGGCTTAAATATTTTATTTCGATAGTCCAATTTATCAAATTAATACGAAAATTTACATTGTTTTTGTTAGCTTTTCAAATATTAAGATTTTGCAACCGTTTATGGATTAACCTAATTGTATATTCTTATGTTTTGTAATTGCCAATGCATTAGAACAAATTGTCGTACTTGTAAGTATATACATAATTCTTATACGAAAGCTAAGTTGACATATTGTTGTGAACTGACTTTCAAAAAAAAGGAGATTCTCAATTCGATTGAATTTTTTATGTATGTTTCCGCAGAACTTTTGACTGGGTGGACCGATTTTGATGATTTTTTTTTAATCAAAAGGTGGTTCTTGTCATGTGGTCTCATTTAAATGTAATTGATATCTGACAAGTACTTTTTGAGTTATATCTAATATTTCGTATTTACTTGATAATATTTTTTTCGACCTACGTCGCATTATACCGCATTACTTTTCACTGGTTGTTTTAAATTTTATTGAGATTTTAATAATTACTTTTGAAATAATTTTTGTTAGCGTGTATTTACTTGAATATTTTTTCGTATACCTACGTTGTATTCATCATTACAGCCTATACAGTCCACTGCTGGACATAGGCCTCCACAAGTTTACGTCAAAAATAACGTGAACTCATGTGTTTTGCCCATAGTCACCACGCTGGGCAGGCGGGTTGGTGACCGCAGTACTGGCTTTGTCGCACCGAAGACGCTGCTGCCCGTCTTCGGCCTGTGTATTTCAAAGCCAGCAGTTGGATGGTTATCCCGCCATCGGTCGGCTTCTTAAGTTCCAAGGTGGTTGTGGAACCTTGTTATCCCTTAGTCGCCTCTTACGACACCCACGGGAAGAGAGGGGGTGGCTAAATTCTTTAGTGCCGTAGCCACACAGCTACACACACACTACGTTGTATCATCATTACAGCCTATACAGTCCACTGCTGGACATAGGCCTCCACAAGTTTACGCCAAAAATAACGTGAACTCATGTGTTTTGCCCATAGTCACCACGCTGGGCAGGCGGGTTGGTGACCGCAGTACTGGCTTTGTCGCACCGAAGACGTTACGACGTGTCAATCAATCGTTTTTAGACGTACGTTGTATTACGTCGATGTAATTGAAGTCGGTTTTGATTTCGTTTGCGAGAAAACAATTATTATATGATAAATACACATTAACTTAAAAGTGACATACGTATTTTTCGATCATTTTCAAGAAATGAAAATCAGGAAGAATATTTAACTTAAAAGAAATATAAAGATTACGGGAGAAAACTATTGACCCACATTATGACAAAGGCCATCACGACTTAGATTATATTGATTGCGAGATATTACGAGAACGCTGTAAATTATATTCTTTGTTTATTTTCTAAAAAAAAAAAAAAATAAGTTTGTATTTAAAGTGTCAAAATAAAGGGATTTTTATGAATGACAGTCACTACTAGCCAGTTTAATGTTTCTAATAAGAGATAATAGTTGTTCCTGCAAAATCTATTTACGCGGAAAAAGTTGCGAATGGAAATTCGGAGTTCACGTTATATTATGATTAAATTTTTGCAAATAATACCTGTTGTAATTAAATACAATAATGGTACTTTCATATCTAAATTAAAAAAAAAGAAGATTCTTAATTAATTAGTATAGAGGAGTATGTTTTTTTATACCACTACTTCTTAAAACATACATAACAAAATAATAATAATTATGCACAATGGTTCAAAAAATGTTACAACATGAAAGCAAAATTCTCTTGTTCAAAGTTTTAAAGATCATTATAGGAAAAATGAAAGAAATAATATTTTATAAATGTATTAGCGTTGTGTCTATCTTAGGTAATAGAAAAGCAAGATACAAATCCGATTCCAATAAAAAACTTAATTTCCTGGTCTACGGACTGCTGTCACGACAAACGTTGCTACAAAATAGGATTATCAATAATGATGTTACGAATAGGCACAGACTTTTTAGGGCTCCGTACCTCAAAAGGAAAAAAAACGGAATGGGTGGAGGTATTAAGTTGAAATTCATATCAAATGCTCAAATCTACTGTCCCTTGAAGCTGTGAAAAAATCAAACTTCTAAGCGAACGCAATCAAACGATACAACGGATTATTCTGCAAATTTTCGACACTCGCAAGGGAATCAAAACCTACAGGGTACTTCCCGTCAACTCAGAATCTTGAAATTTGGTACAAAGGTATTTTGTGTTTTAATTTTAATTTAATTTATTTTGATTTAAATTATAATTTGATCTTAATTTGATTTTAATTTTAATTTAATTTTGATTTTGTATTTGTATTTTATTTCTTGTTTTTGATATTTTATTTCTAATTATAAACTTTTTTGCGCTCTGCTTATTATGTGTTAGTTGTTAGTGGAAACTTAACTGGTATATGCACTATCTTGTTGCTGTTCTTTTTTACTTTGTGTTATATTTTACTGTTTGTTTCCCAAATATAAATAAATAAAATAAAATAAAATAAAGTAACGTATCATAGCACAGATAAAGAAAAAATTGAAAGCATAACTTTTTAGTTACATCACATAATAAAAATATTTTTAATAGTTATTGTACGGAACCCTTGGTTCCCGAGTCCGACTCGTAGGCGGTCGGTTTTTGATATTTGTTTAGCAAATACTTACGAATAATTTACTGGTATACCTTTCTGGATTTATACAATACATCTTAAGCAACAGACTAATAAATACTCGTACTTATAGGTAATAATGTTAAGAGGGATGAATTATGTTGAGAATGAGCCTGGGAAAGTACCTCAACCTTACAGAAGGTCGGAGCTATATAACACTGCTCTCAAGTTGTGGAGGGTAAGGTGGCTGGAGCTTATGGGGAGGGACAGGGTTGGCAACGCTCTTGCGATGCTCCTGGTGTTGCTGGCGTCTAAAGGCTATGGTAATCATTTACCGTCAAGTGGACTGAACGCTTGTTTGATAATATAAAAAAATGAATAAATTTTAATAAACCTCACTAATCGGAATTTTAATTTTTATCGATATACCAAGTACTATATATCACAACGCATACGACTTTTATTAGTAGAGCAATAACTATAAATATCAACGCAGGTACCGCGGGGAACGTCTAGTGAAACATAAAATCTTTAAAATTTACACGAATATATATCAGAAAATCTTTACGAAGGATACAGATCCTCGAGTTTATTTACATTTTCCGTCACTAATAAAGACACATACAACATGGCAGCGTGCAACGTGTAAAGTTTAGAGCACACTGTGAAATAATATCTACAGTCCAATACAGTATACATTTCAACACTAATTCTATAAATAGTTGCTTGTAAGAGTATAATACAAATTATGCTTCTTTTATGGCCTCCGTAAACTTTCACTTTGACGTTGTGGGTCAATGACAACGTACATGACAATGTAACTATATCTGTACTGTTATAGTATGTGCAGTGATTAAACTGAATTAATGAATGGATGATAGTACATAAACGTATGTAGTTTCTAAAAAAACATCTGGGAAGACGTCTCATTAATAAAAGGAAACATAGGCTTAGCAACTTAGCTTTGCAGGCTTTTCCTCTAAAAGATTCAAGAATATTAAATAACTAGCGACCCGCCCCGGCTTCGCACGGTTGCAAAAACTATCAGTGTTCCTCTATTATATTACGCATGTATTATACATATAAACCTTCCTCTTCAATAACTCTATCTATTAAAAAAAACCGCATCAAAATCCGTTGCGTAGTTTTAAAGATTTAAGCATACTTAAGGACAGAGAAAGCGACTTTGTTTTATACTATGTAGTGAAGTTATAATTTAGCCCAAATTTAAATGTCACTAGCCTGGTTTTCAATCAGGACTTAGAATCTAGTTCCCTATCTAGTGGGATATCTCGGCTCTTCGGCAATGTTACACTTTATCTTATCGATTTTCGATTCCCTCAGCTCCTGTGCAAGCGTCTTAAGAGAAGGATCGGGATGTAAAGGATTACGTCGGGAATGGCAGTACTTGACCTACTCGAGACTTATTGTGCTGTTTGAATCTCAATGTACCAGTGGCGATAAGACGAAAGCGCCAGACGTACGATTTGATTTTGACTTAAGCCGATTATTGTATGATATTATAAAGTGCAACACACCGGTTTGTTTGTTAATTATTATGTTCAAATTATGCAACAGAAATTTTACGAATTTATTACATGTATGTATTTAACTACAAATTGGGTATAGTGTAAAACATCGTTTTGCTTAATTTCATAGAATAAAAAAGTATTTTGCCCGATCGCGCTAATCTCGGGAAATATTAATACAATTTTAATTTTTAATACAATTTTACTTTTTCTTAAATACCCTGTTTAATCATAAAATTCGTTAAAACTTCTGGATTCACATGTTGAAATTTCACTTACTTTCGAATGAAAAAATACACTAGATTTGTAAATAGGTTTTCTATCCCTATCGATTTTCTATTTTAGAACTATGTCAATGTTTTTATAATGTAGAATATGCTTCGCTACATCATTTTATTTTAAATTATGTACCAGCTACCGTGAATAGAAATCTTCTGCACATTACATTATTTAAACACAAATTACACAAAAGGTTACTTATATCTTTTTTCTAAATTTATTAATTTTTCGCATTGATAAATAACAAAAATTTTGTTCAGTATTGTATTGTGTTGGTCCAGTTATTTATTTAAAACAGTAATTGTTGAGATTCTTGTCAGTTCATCAATTTTTTGTTTAACAATCGACTCAAAAAAAATGCTTTCTTTAATTGTAGTTATAACGTTACGCCATATCTTTGTCACCTGTAAAGTAATTTAAATCATTATTTTTTAATGAAACCAGTTTAAGTAGGGCTTTAAGTTCAAAAAAAATAGTATCCCATTTTACTTTTATTGTATTACCATTTTGGCCTTTACTTTATTGGCCTAGTAATATAATAAAATATTTAATTATAAATATTTAAGTGCTCTAGTTTCTGACAATTCTGGTTCTTTTGATATAGACCCTGCTGCAGATGCCGTGTGGTTAAGGCATTAAAGAATATAGCCACCGCCTCTCTTCCCGTGGATGTCGTGAGAGGCGACTAACGGATAACACAGTTCCGCTACCACCTTGGGACTTAAAAGGCCGACTGATCGCGGAATAACCATCCAACTGCTGGCTTTGAAATACACAGGCTGAAGACGGGCAGCAGCGTCTTCGTGCGACAAAGACAGCCCTGCGGTCACCAACTCGCCTGCCCAGCTTGGTGACTGCGCAAAACACATGACCTCATGCCATTTTTAGCGTGAACTGCGATAGGCTGGAGTGATGGTGATGATGATGAAGATATAGACCCGTGATAGAGGAGAATGGACCGTTGGATATTGAGATGGTGATTATAAAAATACAACATAATCTTTAACAGGATATTGTAATAATAAATCGTTTAATAGTAAATTAGTTACGATAGTGAAGTTTTGCAATTTTTTTTAACATATTACAAACAACTTGCAAACTTTGTATTTCCTTCGTACACAACCTCTATAAAGATTTATTGTTCAAATAACAACGCAATTTCGCCGGAACCTGTCTATTAGCGTGAAAAAAAAGTAAATTTATGATTTAGTTGATGAAAATAATAATGACTATTTTTAGTATTTATAAATTACGCCTTATTTTTATATGCATGCTTACTGTTTTATATTCATATGCCAACTACTTTCAAAAAATTATATTTTTTATTAAATACATCGCTAATACTTAATTAATACTTAAAAAACGAGTTATTACTTTTTCATTATAACTTTAATTTTAATTCGTTATAAGAATTGTTAATTACGAATAATTACATAGTATTAAGTATATTCACGACGTGCGCAATTTCACCCGTTTTAACTTAATTAGTTTCTGATCCGCTTGTATGAGTTACAGACTGTAGTTCTTTAGTCTAATTGTAGCCAGGTATAGTTATGTTCTAAGTATCATCAAAATTGGTATTGTATTCTGATGTGTATGTTCATACAAATACACAAAACTCAAAATAAAATTAGTAATCTAGACGCAGTAGGTTAAGTTCAACTCAAAAATGTTATTGTTACAAAACATTATTTGTGATTTAATTGCACTTAATAACAACTTTCGTTCTTGCAGAGTTGTATGTATTCAAAAGAGAATTTAATCTCCAATATTACAATGGCGAACAGCGAATAAAAAAATTTTTCATTTTCATATCTCATCCCAACAAATTACGTATGAAAATTATGTAATAAAACTTGAGAATTAATGACATATATCTCATGTATATTATATTTGCATATAAATAAATAATGGCGGCCGCTAAAACGGGTGCATCAACACTGTAATATCATTATTGTAATGTACTGTCTGCGTCATCAAGAACGCGAGAACAAAGCATTGTTCGGAGCGTAACGAAATATGCGTTCATTATTAACATCATTTTTGTAATGATTGTTACGTCAAGACAAACGTAACCAAGTCCACGCATTAACGTAGAGTACATAGGCTTCACAATTGCTTGAAATGTAATGCGTGAGTAACTTGAAAGTTCGTATATAGTCCAAAAGCGAAGTCGTGAGCTAGTAAGATTTAACTATAGTATAGTAATAAAAGATAAATAAGTTCGGTTAAAAACATGTAATTTTATAATAAAAAAACATAGTACTTACAATGAGATATAAAAATAAAATAAACAAGTCAATGTTTATAAGTTCATGCCTTTAGGGCATTAAAAATAATCATTAGAAATACAATTGGGGACAATTTTAGGGTAATTTATTTATCACATGTTTAATCAGATCGTTGTTGAATTTACCATAATTTATGCAAAATTTATTATGACCAAGTAAATTACTCAAACTGTATTATTAAAAAAACTATCTCTTTTAATGACAGACAAAATATAACTTTAATCGTTCGTTTCTTCTTTTGTTTAATTATATCTGTCAAATTAACATTCAATGGCTTTTTAGTATCGAAGAAAGGTAAAAGGTAGATTATAAAGTACAAATGGTGAACTAAAAAAACGCGCTATTCATAAACCAGTGGGGAACACGACTAGTAAATTAAATGTATTCTATGAAACTAACCCTTACTGCTATATTGAGCAACTGTTTTAAATGACTGCCTAACTGGGGAATTGCCTTGACCTTATAGAAGATCAGCAGCTAAATAATACTGTTTTCAAGCAGTAAGTAAGGTGACTTGAACTCCTCGGGAGGATCGGAGATATTAGGCCGCCTCGAGCTCGCGCCAGACATCTCGGTTTTCCATAATGCTCATACAGCCCACACCGGCAATCTTATTAAAGTATAACTGCAGTAAGTCTTCGGCTTTTAATCAATTGTAACAATAAATTAATAATTTGGCGAGAACGTGAACATCGCTAAAGTGAATAGATTAATAAAAAAATATATAATTTATCTAATTTGCACACTATTTTCAAAAAAATTATTATTTAAATCTAAAGAATTTATAGCTATAATAATGTTATTACTATTTTTAAAGACAAACGTACATATAACGCCGTATTTATATTTACTTCATGAGAACTTGGCTATCATAAATCACCAACATTTCACTAGCAAAACTCGGTTCTTGATATACGTAGCATTAAATATAAAAAAAAACATTATTTTTATTAAATCGTAAATCTTTATTTCATCCAGGCCCCACTTGACCGCTCGTACCCTACGTCATCGCTAGACTTGTTGAACTTTTTTAATTACCAATTTGCAACGAGATTTTGTTAGTTGTATGTAAAATTCGAACTGAAAAGCAATCAATTGTTTATTTTATATTTTTTTTTTATTACAAACTACGCAGAATAAAATACAGATTCAATATTACTAAATTTAATGTTTATTATATATTAATATTTATATTATTAAATAATATAAATATAAAAAATATTTAAAAATAAACTTATTGTGGATTTAATAATCTATGGTATTTTTCTTGAATACTTTCACGATAAATCATATTTGAAATGACGATATTGGATTGGAAAATAATGCGTTTTATTGTTTTAAAAATTAGGAAGCAGTTATTTTCTTCATCATTAAGACTTTTATTTCTCCGACAATAGTATCAAAGATACTAAGCCTCATAAAAAATCTATAAGTGTAGGATGTAATATACATACTATATATATATATATATATATATATATATATATATATATATATATATATATATATATAATATGTGTAAGTGAGGCGCCGCAATCTGAGTTCACTCGTGCGTTAAATAATTAAAAACCAAAAGTGATACCTTCACATTAATCAATGTAACAACTTCACCGACACTTTGTGTTAGTGCCGACAAAATGATGAAAGTGAAACTGGTTTTATTAATAGTAGTATCAAATGACAGTCTATTATTAACGATATTTTACATGTAAAATTGAAACATATTTTATAAAAAACACTTGATTTAGAAGTATAAAACGAGATCGGAAACATTTCAAATCATATAATATGAAACAGTTGCGTAAGTTAAAAAAAAATAGTCTGTTCCGTTGAATTTCCGTGTAATATATGAATATAATGAGCATATAACTCAATGCTATTTATACATATTACACTCGATGGGAACATTGAAAATAAATGAGTGTTTCTTTGTTTCTAATGACCAATACCTAGAAATAGAAATTTACATAATAAAGTAATATTTTTACTAAAAATCTATAGATATTAAGAATAAACACCTTTTCGATAATACGTAAGACAAAAAAAGAAAACTAACATGATTAATGTCTATTATATAGTTATAGCTATATATTTTTGCACTGAATGTAAAAAAAAATCAAGTGTCCCCCTTTCAAACTGCATGACTAATATAACTTGAAATTTGAATAGGGTCTCCTGTCCGGAAGGATGTCTCCATAAATTGTAACTCGTTGGGTCGGAAGAAGTGGCCCTATTATACTGTCTCGTCCAACAGCACTCATATAATGCTACAACCAATTTTTGCCCTTTATCAGCAATACGACTTTTGATAAGGCACGTGCTGTCTCCGAGGGCCCCTAAATTACACAATGTCCTTAGGCGTGTTGACGCAAAATGAATTTTGTAAATTTGATTGAATTGCTGCTCTGCATATATAATATCTCATTGCAGAGTTTTTTGTTGGCTCATTCATTCATTCATATTTTAAAGTTCTGATATCTAAACTTTCAAATTTCAATAGTTTTTATAAAACTGAAATATAATTTTTTTTGTAATACATAAACGATCTATTGAATAAATTGAAACAATAAAATGACTAATAAGATATTATTAGATACAATAGAAAAAGCAACGATTTCGCTCGTGTGAAAGGCTGCAGTTGCAGTCATAAATATAAAAATATACAAAATATTCGTATATTAATCGTCATAGTTTTGTTTTTATTAACGTTAATTGTATTGAGAGGAACAATTATTTTTATGAACTTTCATTTGAAATATGTATAATACGCTATTTATTATACGAAATACAGCTTAGTATAATTTATTAATATTTTATTCAAATTATAAGATATGGATGGTATTTTAAAACGTCAGAAATTGTTAAGGCGTCTTTAAGTATTAAATATTGTACGGATACATAAAAATGAAGTTTAGAAAAATTATTAATGCACATCGTAAGGGTCAATTTTTATGACATTCTCTCTGGGATAGGTTGAGTGATGGAGTCTGCAGGGGGCTTTTACAAGCGACGTTTTAGCTCCAATGACGCATAAGGTTAAAGCTTTATACATGGGGATTTTGATATCTCAGTCTTGTTTTCATAGTGTTTCATTAGTCTTCATATATTATGCTTATAGACCATAATTTTTATTTTAAATATTATTACGTAAAAAAAAACTTATATTTTAATATTATAATACGTGTAGAGTATATGGCATAGATATGATATATGTATTTTAATTCTATTATGAGATGAAATGATGATAATATATTCCCCGGTAAAATTATTTATTCCTATTTTGTTTCTTTCATGATTGCATACAAATCTTAAGTTTACCGTCTTGTTAACATTTGTTACTAAAAGTGGATATAAATACTGGAATCTTTTGCAAGATGTGTGAATATCAAAAATATCACATCAAGTACAGACTTGTCTGTTCTACCTTAGCTATAACATGAGAAGTCAAGATTCCATGCCACTCAGCATCACTCACATAAGTTATTCATATCTCGACGTTTATTTTATACGTTTTTAAGAGGCATTGCGAGCTCTAAATATTTTTTATATAATGGGATACCGTGAGCTTCGTATGCAATTAGCATTTTACTTACGTTCAAATATTGTTTAACCTTCAACGTTGTCTCGAGTCTGTCTTCAAAAGCCTCTGTTCAAATTACATAGAATTATTTTTAATCTGCATCAAATTGTTTAGTAACATTAATTAGTTAATTTCTGGAAAAACATCAATAACCAAGCATTAAACCACACATTTTAATTTATTTTAAAATGTAGACTAAGACTTAAGGTGTGTCCTCAATGTTTTATTTGTACTATTAAAACAAAAACAAACTAAAAAAACAAGAAATTTGATGAGGAATAGTTTGATACATGATTATATATTCAACAATATACTATACGTTGACATTTATATCATTAAAACATTGCTTAACAGAAAATAAATGCAAATTAGATGTGTATTTGCTAATGACAACTGACTATGTATGTATGTATATATATACTCAATAGTAATTATAATGTCGTTGACATAATGTGAGATGTCTTGTACGAGTATAATATCAAATAATTTCAGTAAGTTAATAACGTATTTGTAACAAGCGTAGCATAAAATGAAATGATTTGATGCGTATAATTGATTTAAACAGGAAAGTTAGAAGGGCTGACATAACCCGTTAAGTTACATGATGGCTACAACGAACAACATAATTCGAGTCTTAAAGGCTTTAGCGAAAATCAATGATTTTATTTAACATACATATTTAATTAATACAATAATATAGTCATTTTGACATTTTGTAGGGTGATGCCTGATATCGTTTATCTCGAATAAGATTGTAATAATGATAAATAAACAGAAAGCGAAGTCTTTACAATAACTTAATATTACCATATTTTGAATAAAACAAAATTAACTTAATGCCGTAAAATACTTATATCCTGCTACTGATTTTATTTATAATTTAGATTTTACGGTATTTCGAAATAATATAGCAGTCAAATAAATTAGCGCAGATAATAAGTAAGGAATCTTAGGAGCGTGTGTAATTCGACGGAATTTAGTAAACATTTCGTAAATCAATTAAAATTCTACATTTACTTGCTCAACTATTTATACATATTGCGATATTTTTAGTGTCAAAAATATATTTTAAATAGGACGTTAAGTATAACTTTAAGTAAAATTTAAAATAAATATTTATCGAAAACACATAAAGTCCAATTAAAATTGTTTAAAAAAGGTAAAGTCAGGTTAAGACACTACTATTACTTTATCATCAGCGCAGTCTTGATACTAGTAAAAGCTAGAAGATTATAAATAAAAATAATAACACTATTAGGTATTTACAACTTACGTCTTCTATACGCACATAATAAATATATATTTATAAACATAAAACTATATATCACATATACATAAATAAATAAAAAAACCCCAGTAATAGTTAAATACTAGTCTTTGCGTAAAAGTTTCATAGGTGACAAGCATCCCGCCCCGACTTCGCACGTGTATTTAACAAAAAATTTCAAAATATTATTTTTCTCTAATTATTTCTTCATGTAATATATATAGTCTTTGTTACCCGTGGATAGTGTAGTTTCCCAACAGGGAAAGAATTTTTCAAATCGGTTCATTAGTTTCGCAGCCTATTCAATGCAATCCAACAAACAATTAAATTTTCCTCTTTATAATATTAGTATAGACAAGGGAAAATTTAATACCGTACCTTTTGAAAATATTAGGCGTAAATAACATATAATAACCGCATTAGTCACTTCGTATCTCAATGTTAGTTGATTTACAACGGATTAATTAGACCACGTCGGATTACAAAGTTAAATTACGTATCAGACCCCACGCAGCATTGCAACGATTTACGAGAATTACTCGGAGCACACTTAATGGCACTAAACCGTTTGCGTATAAAATATATAATATATGGTATAAAGTTTTAAAATATATATAATATATCTGATGATGATGATAAGATTTAGCAAAATTTGCAGTATTTATTTTGTAGTACGTAATTATTTTTCATTCTTAGATTTAAATTTACAGTTATTTCTAATAGCTTAAGCCTGTAACATTCCACTGCTGGGCATAGGCCTCTTTTCCTATGTAGGGGAAGGATCAGACCTTAATCCACCACGCTGCTCCAATGTGGGTTAGCAAATATATTCCCTAGTAACGATTGCTATCAGGCGTACACGATAACAACCGGGAACGACGGCTTATCCTGCTCTCCGAGGCATCGTGGGGAGACCCACACCGACTGCCAAAACATCCAGACCACCCCAAACATCTGCATGTCCAATACAAATGTTTGTCATGTGCGGGGATCAAACCCGCAACCGCCAGCACAACAACCACAAACCAGTGCTGTGACTGTTGCGTCAACTAATATTATTTATTAAAACTGTATGTTACTAAGTTAGTTATATGAAAATATTATCATACTTTAACTCTTATTACTAGGTTACATAAACATACTAAGATTATAGATATATATATAGAGAAATAATTGAATTTGCTCGATCAATTTTAACGGAGTAAAATTCAACTGTATGTCATGTAAGGTGTACACCAGTAAAAGGTTAGGAGGTGAAACGCATAAAAAAATGTACAGTCAAATTGAGAATATCGAACGTATATGTTAATATAATACACATAACAATCCTAATTAGAATGAGGCGAAACTCATGAATTTTAAGTAAGCCAGAGATGTACACTCCGCAGTTTGGGCCGTGTCAAATCGCATGCAGAATGTATTACTGAAACGGGTTACTTGGCTTTAAGCCGTTAGCTTTGGATTCCTGAATATTTAAATGACTATGTTTCGTGACATTTTTACCTTTAGAAAGGAAACTGTATTTCGTATTAGTTAAACGTTAAAAGTTATTTTAAAGGAAAGAATCGGGTTGTTGTTTTAGCGACATTCAAATGAATGTTGGAATTGAATTTCTTTGAAACAAAGAAGTGCTGTTTGTTGCTTTGGAGCTAAAAACACTTTTAACTTTATAATGCAAATCGTTTTAATTTCTTAATAAATGTCGGTAATGAAATTTCTCGTCTTTTACTACTAAAGGTATAAATTGTCTTTGTTATATTATAATGTCACTGTAATTCTTTATTTTGAAGTAGAAACAGTTTACTATTTATTACAATGATTGTAAATATGAAAAAAAAACGTGATAAAATGAGAATTAATATCTTCTAAAAATCTACGTTTAAGCTGCGCCTGTAATATCCCACTGCTGGGCATAGGGCTCTTTTTCGCATTTAGAAGAAGGATCAGAGTTTATTTCATCACGCTGCTCTAATGCGGGTTGGCGGATATATTCCCTACTATGAAAACTGATCGCTACAAGGTGTAAATGATAACAACCGGGACCGACAACTTAACCTGCTCTCCGAGGCACGGTGGGGAGACCCACAAAGATTAACCGCCAGACCTGAAATAAATGTTCGTATAAACACAAACGGCTTACGCACCATAACACTAGAGCGGTCGTCTAATACCAAAAATCTATTATAAAATAACGAGAAGATGTTTATAAGTTCATTAAAACTACTGTAATAACTGTAATAAGCAAGATAACATATTCATTTTTGTATTGTTTCGCTAATGAATAGGGGGATTTCACCTTCAATAGGGGGATGTGCTGTTTCGAAACACGAACGATTCTGTTAAGCTAATTCCGTCAAAACTCATGTTCAATTCATGGCATCCATCCCATATCACACACGGGCGTAATTAACATACACATTACTTTAGTGTCTAAGCTTATTTTGGAGGTATTTAATTTGCATTATTAATGGAATCGAAAACTTATTAGGACCACAGTAATTAGACGAACCTTTATTTTCAAAAGTTTTGTATGAAATAAATTATAACTATTGTATCAACACAATTCCAAATATGCTATTAGTCCACCTTATACGACGTTTAAATAAATGTCCTTCCTCTTCCTCTTCTCTGCCACAGACACACACACACACACACACACACGCGCACGCACGCACGCACTCACGCACGCACGCAAGCACGCACGCACGCACACTCACATAAGAAGTATCTCCGATTAATATACTTTGTAATAAAAAAGCGTAAATATACTAATTACATTCATCGGTTGTGAGAACCTAAGTCTTAAACAGTAATGACGTAGATTTATAACATTAAAATAGCTTATGCTGTTGTAGGTCTAATAGATCAAGCAGTTTTGGATACACGAAACAAAATTAACAATATTTACTCCTTGGATATAATAATACATCATAACATTCTCCAATTTCCTAGTGTCAACATTCAATATACGAGTATATCTAAACATTCCTAGTATAAGATCTAATTTTAGTACTTGAGAGCAAATTTAATCAGAAAGAAACGTCATAATTACGTTCACGATATTCATACATTGTATGATGTTCATATTGGCTTTTCTTGAACACTCATTTGGATGAAAACTTTCGTTCTTTACTCGTGCCCGATTGGAGGATGAATGCCTTTAATTAAGCACGAATTTTGAGCTTAACAAAACTCCGCTCGTTTCAAGAAAGCATTGCCATGTTAAGCACAGAACAGTAAATTCACGATACAGCGCATTTCGCGATGGAGAATGTCAACCAACGTTCAATTAGCTTCAAAATCGCAATTATTTCTATACATATCTTAGCATTTGATCGACTTGCTTGACAAGCGGCTAATAGCCATTCCTCTGTATACCCACTATGTACCTATACAAGATTACGATCCAATCACGCGAGCTACTCGGCAGCTGGATAGATGATATCAATACTCTGATTATTAGGTAACTTCAGAGCTTGTTAGCTCTACCGGAGCAAGCGGCGAATAAAGTTAAAACATATAGACAACAATACGATTAGTATTTATTCTAAGATAAGAAAAATGTAATGGGTATATTAAAGAAAAGCCGTGCAGTAGTGTTGCTGTAAGTTTTGGTCTTAATATCTGTTATAAAGTGTCCAAAAGATCTGTTGCAGTTAAAATACTAATTGTGGTCACATATTCAGGAAGGAATTTTGATCAATTTTGATTAATTTTGATCGTTTTTTAGTTAGATTATTAGTCACTTTAGCTTAAAATAGTAAAAAAAATTAATGATTTATCCTAACTTATCCTTTTATATAATATACACGGACACTGATTTAATATTACAAATTTTACTAGACATAATGCCGTTTTTATTTTCACTTTACAGTTTAAAATAAGACATAGTTACTAAAATAAGCTATAAGTCTTATCTAAACAAGGTACTAAAATTGTATTCGATAGAACCACTAAAACATAATTTAATAGCTAAAAAAATAATAAAACTTTATAAAGCATATTAAAATACTTAATTTCTGAAATTAAATATTTTAATAATTGAATTTGTTTCCGAAATATTACAATGATTCCATTATTTAATTTAATAATTGTTATTACACATTCTCAATATTTATGTACCTATAATAAATTAAGTCACAAAAATAACTTCATGTTTTGGTATATGTGATAAGGTAATCGAGTTAGTGCCGTGAATAAAGTACAGCCTGTGCAATACACAATGTACTAACTTTTACATTATTTATATTATAATAATGTTATCTATAACAATCACAACTTCATGAATTTTGATCCAAATTTGTATTACGTGTGACGTAATACCAAGGCAGTGTCAGTTCGATACTTGTTTCTGTCAATGTTGGTGTAAAACGTTTGTCAAACTTCGTTAAGCGTACATAACGAACAGATGACATTTATTATGTTCAATTGACCTGTGACCTGTTCAATTTTAATATTTATACCACATCAAATTGTAAATTAATTTCTTGTATATGTTTCATGTTTTATTAATTCTCCGAAGCCTCATGCTAAAATTATATGCAAATAGATTTAGGATATTTACATCACTGAGCTGGATTAAGAAGTGCTAAAGTCTATTTATTGGAGTCCAGAGTATACATTTATTTGTAAAACTAAGTTATAAATAACTGTTTAACATGAATTGTTTTATTAGGACGGAATATTAATACAACAAACAATGTAATATATGTATGTACTACTTGATACGTGCTCATCTCTTATGTTGAAGGCTTGAAACTTAATCCTTCATGCAGCATCACTGCTCCACTTGTAGGTAGATGGCTTAAATTATGGTAATTTATTACATAACGTACACACACGGTCGTCTGTTCTTTACAAGACAGCTGAAGAAGCCTACCTTAGTAGGCTTATGTTTAAGGTGCTGATAGCCCTGTTGATATAGATACATATTTTTTTTGCAGTAAATGTGTACAGTACTACGAAGTTATATAAAAAAACTAGCTGGTACCTGCGACTTCATCTGCGCAGGATTAGTAAGTACTTCGAGTAGCTTATTATCTGCTTAATATCTATCTTTATACCAAAATTCAACAAAAAATTTCTGCCACATAAAAATCAAATTTTTACTACCTAATGTGCATTAGAAATATATCTATTATCAATTTTATTGTATTTATTAGAGATGCGCCGAATGCAAGTTCAAGCGAATACGAATGTTCAGCCGAATATTTTGTCCAAAATGTACCGAACCGAATGTTCGGCCGAATCATTCGGTTCAATTTTCCGCGGTTTTGCGCTGGCGGTTGCGGGTTCGATCCCCGCTCACGACAGATATTTCTATTGGCCATATAGATGTTCGTCGTGATCTGGGCGTTGGTGCTCGTTTATTGTGTGTGTTTCCGGACCCCCAACACTGGAGAAAATCCTACAGGGTCCGTTGAGTGTGAAGCGTTTATTTGAATGAGACTTTATACTACGCAGTATGAGTCCTTTTACATATTCGGCCGAACATTTGGCGCATCTCTAGTATTTATGGTTCACTGTTTTTGCGATAATGGCTTACTCATAAATGATAGATATTTGCTGTGGTGGACTTTTTTATAGAACTAATTAAGATAAACATTTCTCTTATACATTATATACGTGTAAACTCAACAGTTTTTGCAGCGCATGCCAGAATAGCTCGCAGATGGCAGATTTTTTTCCAAATTAATTGAATTATCGTTATATTTTGGACAATTCACGCACAATCTTTAAAAATTATAGCCTATGTGTTATTCTAATGTATAAGCTATATTATTGTAAACTTTCATTAAAATCCATTCGGTAGTTTTTGCGTGAAAGAGGAACAAACATCCATCCATCCATACATACATACTTTCGCGTTTATAATATTAGTAGAATATATATGTATAGCTCTCAGAAAGGGGGCGGCTATCGAACACATTCTCACATTTAACAGCGACAATGGGCTAGCCAATGTCATTTATCAGAAACAAAGTAGTTGAATAATAACGTAATTAAATAATTGTGTTTGCTCGCAAACGAAAAAAAAACCGACTAATTACATCGACGAGTACGATACAACGTAGATCGACGAAAACATAGTGAAGTAACTACGCGTTATAAAAGATTACTCAAAAAGTCAAACCGATCAAACCGATTTTGATAATTATTTTTTTGTTGGAAAGGAAATATCCCTAGTTTGGTAGCATGATAAGGAAATCAGGATCTGATGATGGGATCCCCGAGAAATCGAAGGAAACTCGAAAATCCGCAAAACTTATTACTGGGTGTACCGATTTTAATGATTTTTAATTTAATCGAAAGCCGATGTTTATCATGTGGTGACAATTAAATTTCATCGAGATTTGATTACAACTTTTGGAGTAATCTTTGATAATGTGTATTTACTTGACTATTTTTTCGTTTACCTACGTTGCATTAAGTACTTGCCGATATAATTGAAGTCGGTTTTTCTTCGTTTGCCTGCAAACATAATTATTCTAGAAAATGCACTGATTAAAATTTTGCTTAATAAACAGTCTGCCTGTCTATGTAATAAAGAATAATGTTTCGAATCTGTCGCGTAGATCCTGAGATTAGCACGTTCCAGGTTTGGTATAATCATTTAAAATATAATTTTGTTAAGTAGTCTTCGAAATTCATTACCTCCTTAATTCTATACTAATATTATAAAGCTGAAGAGTTTGTTTGTTTGATTGAACGCGCTAATCTCAGGAACTACTGGACTGATTTGAAAAATTCTTTCAGTGTTAGATAGCCCATTTATCGAGGAAGACTATAGGCTATATATCGCGGTGAGCGGATCACCAATGAAGAATGTTTCAAAATCGGGGTGTTTTCCTTTTGAGAGTTTCTGCAGCGTGCGCTGCGAAAGTTTAAGTGCTGGTTAAATTTAGCGTTTGCCTAAAGTAACTATTTCACGCGGACGAAGTCGCGGGCAAAAGCTAGTTATCAATAAAATAGTTTTTTATTTATTTATTTAATATATATTAAATATCTTCTATTATTTCTATTTATACACAACGTACGTCAAATACTATACATCTATAATAATAAACAAAAGAGTATATGATGAGTATGTGTGTGTGAAACACATGGTAGCATGTGTGTGTGTGAAACACATGGTAGTGTGTGTAATGTTTTTTTTTAAATTGATTTCATGTATTTTTTATGCATAATTAAAAAAGATTCTGCATTCCTTCTCTATATAAACTATAGCTGTGCGAAATTTTAAACTCCTCCGCGCCGCGCAATTTTCGTAAAAAGGATACAAAGTTTTTATTCACGTATTAATATAAAATAATAATAAATACGTTAATAAATTCTGTATTTTAACCAAACATTTACAGATTTCTTCAGCGTACAGATATTAGAAACATGTATATATATAATAGATATAGGCAATACAATTATGATACATTTATTGCATTGCCATTTATTATGGAAACATAACAGTAGTCAATGACAAAAAAAAAGAAAATAAATGTTAGAAACAAGACGTTTCATTATAGAAATCTGAATATGGTATCGAAAGAGAAATCCACAATAAATAAAATCAAAATAAGTCGAAGTGAAAACTTTACCGACCTTATCGATTTAAGATAACAATGAACGTTGATTTATAATATAATCAATTGTACACGAATCCTTACGTTTTCGACTTCGAATTCTCGGTTACAAAATGTATTGCTAGATTATCGAGTAACACTAAACGTTATGTCTAGCGTGATAGAATTTACTTAATTACTCGGCAGTGTGTTTTACGTCCTTCTAGAAGTCATTGGTATGTTTAATGAATGGCAAAACATGCTCCGAGGGACATTTCTGGAGCGTGGTCAAGAATTGGAATCATTGATGATTCAGCCACTTTAATATAAAAGGCCCAAGTGAAACAATTTAGACCATGAAACTCAATTAGCCTTATTATAAATCGACACTTTAATTACATTTTCAGTCTCTTCAATGTAGAAAGTAAAAAAAATGCAATTTAAACTAATTGACTTTGATGTTACAAATAATAATTTTCATTACATTTTAAAAATATTAGGTTAGTATATACCTATATTATATTGTTATGCTTTTTATGTAGAATTATTTATATGAGAGAAGTACAATAACATGAAAAGATCATTCTCGCGTCATAGGACACATCCACGGTGTAAGTGAATGCCTGAGTCCGTTTAGTTAACCTATAAAACCGAATTCAAGTTCATTTTTCCCTGCCAAGACTTTTGGTCACCTATTTATTGCTGGCTAATTTTGTAAATTCTCTAATACTTTCAGTTTTATTAAGAGCTGTATTTACTTAAAATAATTTTTAGTAACAACAAAAAGTTGTTTGTATACACATACATGTAGCTATCTGTTAACGCGTTACCATTAATTTTGGTGGTGAGAGTTGGCGATAGAAGGTGTTTGTTTACAATTACCGTTATTAATAGTTTCTGTCATCATATTTGGTCCACGACAGATTCAAACGCCGAATAGAGATTATATCGTACAACTGGAGGCCATAGCATTTTGATCGTAACTACGTAGAACATAAGTGTTGCATTAATGTGTCTCCTGTATCCTCTTGAAAATATTGTTTATTATTGAAGTTAGTCATAGGTATCGTATCTGTACGTTTTTGGTTAAGTGCCGTGTGACTAAAGACAATCTTAAATGTTATGGAACTATTTATTACATCATTAATAATATTTTGGAGTTTTTTTTTTTTTTTTTTTTTATTTATAAATTTTGATCCACGGGCTCAAAATGCCCGTGCCTTTGTTTATCATGCATGCATTATAATACTACAGGCGATTTTTCTACTTATTATACTACAGATCGACAGTCCTGTGACTGCCTAGTAAAACTAGGACGTGGTCCGACGCCGACGGTTTTTTTTTTTTTTTTTTTTTTTTTTTTTTTTTTTTTTTTTTTTTTTTTTTTTTTTTTTTTTTTTTTCCTTACTAAATACTGTTTATGCAGAAGTATACACATAATTGCTTTCTAATTTCTAACATTATTATTTTTCTTATCTATGTCTATATTTACACTTATTTGCCTAGTTATCATATACGTACACTTATTTCCTAGTTACCATATATGTACACTTATGTTCTACTTACAATGTACACTTAACCTATGTTACTGTTAGTAAGGATTTTTTTTTTTTTTTTTCTTATATATATATTATTTTTTATATAGTTATTATTTGTTTATCTATGTATAAGTTATCTATTTCTGTTATTTACTTAAATTTCACTACATAACTATTTATTTATCTATTTTTTTATTTTATTTTATAGGTACATCCACAAAATACATATGGAACATTATATATAATTCACTATTACATTATTATCTAATATGTATCCCATCACGGGGTACACAACATTCCACATTATATTAATGCCGTGTAGCAAGTATAATTAAAATTACTTCGCATAAAAAATTAACAGTAAAGATACTACATGTTAATAATAAAATTCATTTAAAAAGGTCATCAATCAAATTTATATAAAGTGTAAAGTTGAGATAATATTAATAATCAAACTTAGCTTAAAAATTAATAATCTTATATAAATCGTTAAATTGATATTAGTTTATAATAATAACATTTGATTATTATTCATATATAAAACAAACATGGGTAGATATTTACCTTTTCGTTCAAGATATTACGCTGGTTTAACACCATTCTTTTGCAACGTGCGTATAGTACAAATTATAAGCGACAGCATTTTTGACAACTTAGCTTAACTAAAATTTAAATAAATATATATATATATATATTTTGGAGTTGACGACTATGATACTTCTTTTTAAATAATTTCGCTGATATACTTCAAAAAATTTAATCATACAATGAAGAGGATATATAACATAAGACAAAATAAAATGTAAGAATTTTGGAGCAATATCATTAACAATAAATAATATTTAAAAATTAGTAGTTTAAGTATTTCAAAAACTCAAACGATATTTTTTCTTTTATTAATACTATAAAGGATCGTAACATTTTATAAGGGGAGTAATGCTGAGTTTTAACATCCTAGTCGCTGTTATGAATTTCACATCATAGCTAGTATTTTAATCGCACAAACCATTACACCACCGTAATATTAATTTATAGACTTAGAAGATCCTTATTTGTATTTCATTAATTTTTTTACATAGTAAACATAGTTTTTTTGATGTGAAAGTTCCTTGTGATTTGAAATACGATAAAATGAAAACGCATCTCGATAAAGAAAAAAGCATATAAATGTATAGAAGTTGAGATAGAAATAGAATAGATTACACTGTATTTTATATTATCGGTGAAAAAAATCCCTCGTAAGCTACTTTTCAGAAATTTCACTTCTTCCGTGTGTGAATTGCACACACACTTTATTTTTTTTTTTTAATTCATAAAACAACATTCACCTCAACAATTAACTCGTAGTAGCCCGTGCCTTTATTTAAACATTTATCATTTTATTGTTTTCCCGCGAGCGGTTTTTTTGTTAAATCGGCACTCTAGACCAGCAGTCCTCAGACTGTATAGAAAAGCTAGGGGTCATAGTACGACAGTGACGAGCTTCTGTTATTAATTATATATATAACTATATATTTTTCAATAATTATTTTTTTCAATGATAGCCAATGTAAAGCCGTCGGTGTCTACGATTTTTCACGTTTGTTTTTTATTAATTAGTTGTAAATCATCATCATTTCAACCTATCGCAGTCCATTGCTGGACATAGACCTCCATAAATTCGTGTCAAAAATGGCATGAACTCATGTGTGTTGCCCATAGCCCACCACGCTGGGCAGGCAGGCAGAGCTGGCTTTGTCGCACCAAAGACGCTGCTGCCCGTCTTCGGCCTGTGTATTTCAAAGCCAAGCAGACCGAAAACCGACCGATGGTGGGATAACCACCCAACGGTGGTTATCCCACCATCGGTCGGTTTTTTAAGTTCCAAGGTGGTAGCGGAACTGTGTTATCCCTTAGTCGCCTCTTACGACACCCACAGGAAGAGAGGGGGTGGCTATATTCTTACTGCCGTAGCCACACAGCAAGTTGTAAATATAGTTACAAAATTGAAACATGTGATAACGTTCTAATATTTTTTATTTAATAAGTATGTCACTATAATTTGTTCAATTTCTTTTAGAATATTTCAGATATTTTCTGTAAATTTATTTACACCAGATTTGTATATTTCATCCCTCCATCTATCCAACTCTCAAAAAAGAAAATAAAAAAAAATCTATGTAATTTAGGTATGCGTAGGAACTGTTTACAAAACTCTACACGTCGTTTTGCTTGGGTCTCGTCTAATTTATGAGGGACTATCTGGCCTTTCTTATTCTTAAAGTGCCTATAGATTTTCTGTGGCGTTGAGTAGTCCTTTGAGTAATCCGAAATAAATCCGATAAATTGGCTCGTATTCAATATGTTTTTCTATTGCTCTTTAGACTTGAAATTCCACACAATTGAAACAATCTGAAACAACACGGAAATAACTAGAAGTTTTATAATTATGCACGTCCACAGTTACAAACGTTAAAGGAGCGCTTCGTATTCGAGTCTTCTTATAATAAACAAATATTTCTTGCTGCTGCGGCTGCTTCAAGGTTTTGTTTCTTCGTCTGTATTTGCGTCTCAAAGGTATGTAAAATCTTTTTGTAGTCGTATTTACTTCATTATTTACATGAGTAAAATTTAATGTGCTTCCAATTAAAAGCATTAAGACTGCATGAGTGTTTACAGTGATAAAGGAATGAATTATAATCTCGTAAAATTACAAAAATATTTGTGTCGTTTTATATAATCAATTAGTGTGGTGACTATGGGCAACACACGTGAGTTCACGTCATTTTTGGCGCGAACTTTGGAGGCCTATGTCCAGCAGTGGACTGCGATACGCTGAAGAGAGTGATAATTTATTAATGACGTGTGAATTAACCGTACTACATACAATTGATAAGTACTATACTATTAATCGCTATAAAATATTAAATATTATAATATTAAATACTAGAAGCATGGTTGATTAACATTTTTATCACTTTATTAAAAACTTGACAAACTGGGAAGGAATATATCAAGCAAACTCGTAAATCTGCTTTAACGGCTTATATTTACTTAAATTAAATAATTTCTTTTATAAAGCCTGCTTATTCGTAGAAACATCAATATAACTTTTATTTAAGCGAAGTTCTGAAACAAATTCATAACTTAGTTATAAAAATGTGTGTACAAATATATTTGTGCTGAAATTATAAAGTCTGTAACGTAAAGTTAAAAATACAGATACACACATACAGATTATAGAGTTTAAAATACTTAAAAAATCGTATAATTAATACTTTAATACGAATTCTAAAAATTAACTTTCCTCAAAATTTGAATATAATTTTTAAAGTGCGTACTTTCGAATCAGCGTATAGTACTAATAATGTGAAATATTTCTTTTCTACAAAAATGGCGGCGAGAAACACAAACACTTACTATTTCTCATGATTTATTAATGGTCATGATGATTTTAAAATGTTTAAAGTCTTCGAAAACCGCTTTCGCGATTTGTTTTTTTTTTTTTTTTTAGTCGAAAGTATATAGTATTTTGGAAATACAATTTGACAGACAGGCTTTTGTACCAAATTAGCGCAAAGTATGGGAGTAACCACAAGCAAAATTGCCTGTACAGCGGCACGGCGTGGTACAATTATCTATCTGGTTCCTTTGGGAATTTCCACCTTTTAATTAAATAGTGTGAAGTAATAAGAAAATAGATAGGAATGTTTTCATTTCGTTACCGAAAACTTTAAACAAAACACTTAAATAAAATTTTAAATAATCTAATACACAAAAAAATATATATGTCACGATGTTTGTGCCCGCAGATCGCCGAAACGGATCGATCGATTTTTATTTTTTTGTTTAGCTTCGTAGATATGAAAATAGGTCGTAAAATATATTTAATACCTATAGGTTTTTAGGCTATCCTATCTACTAAATAATAATATATCAAATAAAAATAATATAATAAATTAATATATTTAAACATCAAGCTTTAATAGTTCGCAATACATGCCAACGTCCGTTGGGTCAGTTAGCTACATACATATTTTTCTAACAAATATAATATGATGAAAACGAAATGTAATTTATCTAGAACACTTTTCTCTAGATAAGCAGTTAAAATTAAGATATTTTTTTCTTTCATTAAAACATTCAACTATCTGAACAATAATCCGATTATAAAACAAAAGATTACGCTGAACGTAGTCCAGGTTCGTGAGCTGTGATCTAAATTTAAGTGCCCTTATTTCGTACCGAATTTCCAAGATTAAATTATAATCTTGCTTGATTTTCTCTAAGGTTAGTTTGTAGCCAACGTCTGGGAATAACCCTTGTTAATCCACATCAGATTATGGTTAAGATCAATGAAGCTGGTCAACTGAAAGAGAAGTAATTAAATCATGAAGACTTAAACCACAGAGCTGTTTTATTTAGGTATACTAAATGTTTGTGGCCTCATTAAATTTCATTAATTATTAATAACAATCACAACTCTGTTAATAAATTAAAGATATAAATTTACTTGATCCTTTAAGAAAATCGATCGCGTAGTTTTACATTTGATAAAAATTGCCTACTTTCGCACTTTATGCAGTTACTACATAATTACTATACCATAGACTTTTTTCTTAAAAATCACTTTAAATTTTGATACCCATCAGATTGATTAACAATTAATTATAGTAATTATGTGAAATGATTACTATAAATGCTTAAAACCTTCGCTTATTACTTCTCAATTATTACTTTCAATGAGCTGTCTAATGACGAAACAATTATTAATATAGATTCGACAGATTTAATTATTTGAATTACATATAAAACCAAGAAACAATAACAAAACAAGATATTCATTTTTGAATTCTATACAAAATTGTCTTTTATTATAAATTTTTTAATTTTAACGGGACTTTATAGCTTTGCCTTTGCACTTTGCAGATTTGGCTTATCGACCATCTTTGGCAACTATTTTTAGACTCTCTGAACCACACAAATACATACTTACAAAGAGTATTTCTAATAACACCAGGTTCTATGTTTATGAAAATCAAGGTGTTTCAGATATACGAAATATACGCATAGTTCAAAACTAACTATAAAAGAACCATTGGAGATACATACTAAAGGTAGATACATTTAAAAATATATAGGTATATTAAGAAATTCGTTCATTTAAGTCGCCTGGATAAATGAAAGAAAAATATTCCATTATATCGAATCTGCTCGTTATCTGGGATCATTCGGTTGAATGGTTCAATTTTCAGTAAGGTTTGGAGTAAAGGTATTTTTTTTGGGGGCTATCCTTCATCACAGAATAGGTACATAATTTTATATTCGACCTGTTTTGGAGTAAATATGACGAAAGTAGGTCGAAGGAAATGACATGGAATATTATTTACATGGTGATCTATTACGGGTTTTTCTGGAATTTCAATATAAAGGTCTTTTGAAATAAATACGTGATCTAAAATTACTGCTTAAGATGTTGGTATAAAAAGCTAGCAAATTGTTTATTTATTTATACGCCCATTTATTTTAGTATACTAGTTCAAGGGTTAATTGTTTATTTCAATAAATAAAAAACATTATTTTTAACTAAAAAATAAGAAATTATCAAAAAAATAAATCGACCTTGCATTAATAAATAAAAATAATATAATAAGAACGCTACAATGACTAGATTGCGTTCATCTTCAACGAAGGTTAATGTTTCGTATCCGTATATCATTACGCCTTTCAATTTAACTAATAATTATTAAACATTTTTGTACTCCCGTTTGCAGCATAATATCATGTATACCTCGTGTATACCTAGCAGCTTGTTGGAATAAGAACCATTAACATTTACGAACGTTTTTGGTTTTGTTTTTCTTTCTTGGGTGTTTATCTCTTTGAGTATTTAAGTTGAAAGGTTAAGAAGTATATAAGATTCTACAAGAAGCACTAAAATTTTTAGGTCAAGTATGACAATAATATTAGAGAGGTTGCCTAAAAGAAAAATGTTCATCATTTTCTTTAAAAGATTTTGTATATACAATTTTTTGTATGTAGCAAAATATCTCGAATCGTTAAATTAAATTGACGCTACAAGATTATCTGAAGTATTCTGAAAGATTTTTTGCTTTGGCAGTTTTTTAACATAATGTTTTTTATTTTATTTAAAATATTTTAACGTCGTTTGCACAAAAAGTCGTATTCGCCAACTCGCAGTGGAGCAGCGTAGTGGATTAACCTTTGACCCTTCTTCTACATGGTGAAAGAGGCCTATGTCCAGCCGTGGGATATAATAGGCTGCAATCGTTACAAAAAAAAATGTCGTTTACATGTTTGATTTAATTCTCTCACTAAAAGTATTTTTATTTAAAACCGCTAATAAAATAAGTTTTTAATTGTGTTCTATATTATATAATTTATTACTACAGTATATAATATATTTGACACAAATTTAACAAAACATTAAGTAGGTAATCGTATCATGACTTATATTAAAAACATCTCTAATAGTACAAACATACTACTAACTACATTTTAGCACATTTCGTTTATTTTCACATAAAATTATACATACAAAAATAAAGTGATCATCATTATTGTCACAGTAAAGAAAATAATAATCAATAACTGTGTTAAGTTGGAATCGTTTCTTGGAGTCGTTTTGAGTTTATTATTGTCAAACTATTACGTCGAAAATTTTAGAGAAATTTAAATTTCCATTTCAAATAACCACTAAATTTGAGAAAAATTGTTATTTACATTTAATAAATTTTAGTAAGAGCTATTAGATGTATCTTTTTTACTCGTGCTGAAAATTACTAAAATTACTCCATATAAGCTTTGACACAGACTTGTTTTTTTTATTACCTGTGTAATCTGTTGAAGATATTCATGCGCAATAACAAAACAATAATTATTTTTGCTTCAGTATTTAAAGAGTCAGTCAGTCAATTTATTTTAAACTAGCTGTGCCAGCGACTTCGTCTGCGTGGAATTTAACAAATTGTAAAAAATGTTATTTTGGTATATGCACCGTGTCCATCATCATCCGCATCCATTATGCATTCAGTAAAAAACGCTTCTTTTATATTAGAAACAGGCACTCCAATTTTATTTATTTGTATAGATACAATTTGTGTAGATTGATAAAGATAGGCCAGAATTGTCACTTGTTCACAACAACAATCTAGCATTGTATAATCATATTATAAACAGATATATTAATGTCTCGAAATCAATTTGTGTTATATAACTTAAGTAGGTAAAAATTCTTTTTTATATTATACGAGACATAACTCATGAAACATGTCATCTCCACAAATCCATAAATTTCGTTGACTTTATGAAACTTCCATAGTTCAAGGACGACGTATCTGCAGAAATATTCGCGTCTAATCAAATGCTCACTAAAATTATTTTATAATTTTATATACCTATATTCAAAATAAGTAACTTAAAAAGTTAAAAACGGTACCCAAAGTAATTCTACGCGGACGAAGTCGCGGGAATAAGTTAATACAATATAAATGCCCTTATTTTTAACTAAAACAGAATTAGTTGTTTCAAGCTTCATGCATGGATAAGTAAGCAGTTACGTTTTGAGAAATATGGAAAAAAAACATCTAATTACCGTTCGGTATAAAAACAGTTAAATATATTTAACATAATATACTGTTACTATTTTAACATGAAAGCATAGTTTTTAAAATATATTAAAAATATAAGTAGAAATAATTTGGATCCGTAAGAATGAATGAACGAATACGAATGAATATTTTTTTACTCATTATTAATATAGAGTAAATTAATATTGAAACCTTTTTTTTGTGCTATTAAATAAGTAATTGTGAAACATTATATCCAGTTTGAGATTTACGGTCGTTGAACTTTACTGTTGCTTGTGGTCCCGAAGAGTTATAGCATGTTGCTTTACAGCCTATAACTTACATTGCTAAACAGGCTCTCAAAAAAATTATTAACCGACTACATTCAGAAATCAAAGTAAATAAACATGCACGGTCTTCAACTTTATAACATTAGTAGAACTTTATTTTATTAAAAGTAATAAAAACTAAACCCAACAAATATATGCATAAGACTTACGAGTATACTGTATGTTAATTATTCCACAAAATTTATACTTTTGTGAACAATAACTATCGTTGTCTGACTGTTGACCTTTTTGGCCCTTTAAGGGTTAGTATTTGTTAGATTTGAATAATTTGCCTGTCCAATATTAACGACGATTATTACGAATAAGTAAAGATATAATAAATTGATTTATTTTAGGTGAATGTATCTCAATACTTCAAATATTTTGTTTTAAACAACAAAAAAAAAAAGATATGTTCATAAAAAAATAGTAGTACGAAGTTGGCTGAGACAATTTGTATCGTAATAAAATTACTTAGGAAAAAATGCCAACCCGCACTGGAGCAGCCTGGTGGATTAAGCTCCGAGCCTGCTCCTACATAGAGAGAGAAGCATGTGCCCAGTAGTGGGATGTTACAGGCTGAATCGTGATCGAGGAAAAAATGAGAAAATTGTGTAACACACAATTCTATACACAATTACGTGCATAATACCTCAAAGTAATAAATTCGTTTATTTAAGTAGAAAATCGATACTCAAACATAATTAAGGCGAAAGTACTTCTGTTTGTTACGTTTACACCACTGTAAGCCGATTTCATGTATTACGAAAACGACCAACACTATCAATCAAATAGAACCACAAAATTGGACATTACTTAAAGTTAATTTGTTTAAGAAAATAATAACTTTCTTGATTATATTTTCTTTCTAAGAGTGTGAAATATAAATTTATTGCTATATTTTTCACGGACAAACCGAAACCCACGCAGCTAGAGAAAGGAACTCACGTTTAATTATATAAATTTTAATTTTAATTTTAAAGTAACTATGACAAAGAAAAATGTCCTCGGTCTAAATTAAGAAGTTAAGTCATTCGTTATGTCATGTAAATCGCATTACAATTCGTAGATTTTTATTTCAACTAATTTTTCGCATAGGTATATGGGTATAAATTAAAGATAATTATCATCAAACATCTTGAATGACATAACTCTAGGTTCTTTTAAACGAAAAGAAAATGGTAACAAAAATGAAATTCTTCCCTTCCTATTGTCGTATCTTTAATAGAAAAGAAGACATATTTCCAAGAGCTATACTCGTACCTATATACTTCTATACAATCGCAGTTTGTAGGTATTATTATCCATCGTTTATCTTGATTTTAACGACCATATGACGCAACACTTTCTTTTTGGGCTTCAGTCATACAGATTTGTTTGTCACAGAAAATAAATTGTACCAATAAGCCATTTTATAAAACATTATTCAAAAACAGGTATTTTTAATGTTTTCCTTTAATGTATTTCCCACACATACTTCCGAGAATTTAATTACTTAATTATAGCTGTTAATTCAATTGTTGTTTTGTGTTTACAGGATATCTTTATATAACATTTATAACGTCAATATAAGAGTTATATAACATGGTATAAATACTATATGAATTTTAACATGAAAAAGTAAAAAAAAATCTTTGCTTTTTGCTTTGCCCATAGATCATAATTTAAAAGGGACAAAATATTACTGATTAAAATACATATGAGTGAACACAAAACTTATAACATGTTATATAACTACTACCAGATCAATATCTTTTGCTCTGTCTAGTACCCCTTTGGGAGAAGTTAGAAGTCTCCGATTTTCCAGAAGAAATCATTATCATTAAAATACTTCGATAATGGTACAGATTTTAAATCGATAACGTTCGATTGGCAAGATCAATGTCGGACGCAAATAAACTTGAATGTAAGTTAGGCAACGGCGAACTGACCTAATTTACCTCGTTTAACCCGTCTATGAACTATCAGGCAACAGATTGTGTGGCAGGATATGTGTCAACAATTTAGGAATGCTTTTTAAGGATGATGCGTACTAAGTGTATGGATTATATCTTTGGTCAAAAGCTAAAATATATAATGTCAAAGTATCCTTCAATCAACTCATATTCCAAATTCTATTAACATTACAAGAGCTATTAACAAGTATGAACTTGTATTATAGAAAATCCCGCAGGTTTCCGCTTTATTCGGGCGCTATGAAAGTAAGGCTTTTCAAAATCAATCCCTTTGTACGTGTTACGTTCGGGTTGATTACACTAAAAGTGCACATACATTTCTTTTAGCGATCAGAATCATAAGGAACAATGATAGTCATCGATATATGAGAATTAAAAATATTCTTTATTGCTGCGCATTGTTCATTTATTGAATCACACATTCAAACTACATCGAACAATCGATGTTACAACAATATCATTCAATGAAGAATTTTAATGAACTTTATAAATACGAGCTTATTATAGCAAATATGAACAATTATTTTTAACAGTTGTTTTAGAATTTTTAGTAATACATATTTGTACCAAACGGCAAAAGGCAGTCACTAACATTTCGATGCATTAAAGTGAAATCTTGCTACCAAACTAACATTCTTTAGTCCTACCTAATACTTACCTTAAACATTGTTCTGTACACCTTAAACATTGTTCTGAACTAAATATATAATTTAATTAATTGTACGGATATTGATGAACAATAGACAACGCAAACTTTACACATATTTTTAAAACGTGCTTTTAAAACTAATTTGAGATTAACTATTTTTGGACTAGTGACAATTTTTGCTATCGCTTTATTGCATTTCTTACTATTGTCTTTGAATATCATACAACATTAAAAATATAATATACAAAAAAGTATTAATCATTATTATATAGTAATTACGAAAATAGACCTAAAATTAATCCTTGTGGAACACCCACTTGGCAAACAGGCACTGAAGAGTACTTATTGTACAGTGAGTCTTGTACCAAGTTCAATGTCATATCAAGATCCCGAGTAGAAAAAAGGTCAGGCTCAACCAGATCATGTATCTGGACCGGATCAGGATAGAATAAGGCATGCATCATCCGGCAAGCTCTATCAGGACCAGGTCCGGTCCAGACAAGGATAGCCTGATATAAAATATAATCAAGTATGGTAAGGCATAGTGGATCAGGACCTGCTCCGGTCCAGACAAGGATAGCCTGATGTAAAATATAATCAAGTATGGTAAGGCATACTGGATCAGGACCAGGTCCGGTCCAGACAAGGCTAGCCTGATGTAAAATCTTACCAAGTATGGTAAGGCATACTGGATCAGGACCTGGTCCGGTCCAGATCAGGATGGCCTGAAAGAAATGACGCGAACTGAGCCTGAATCGCGCTATTAATGTTTTTAAGCGCACTTAGTATATATACAGTTATAAGGACAATCTAGCAGGGAGTCCATTTCTACACAGTGGAGCAATCGTAAGTAATAGGAAATAGTAGTTAGTAGTTAATCATTAGAAGTTAATAAATAAAATTTAATTAATAATAATAATTAATTAATAACATAAAAATAAATAAAAATAATTAATATTTAAAGTAAAAACATAAATAAATAATACATTGGAAAAAATAAACGGAAATAAATATTATAATAATTATGTTAATACATATTTATATTAATTCGCTTTTTTTTTGTTAAACAATTTTTTCAAAAATATACATTCGTGTTTTTTAAAAGGACCGAACCGAACCCGCTGATCAGGATGAGATGAGATTTCCTGATCAGGTCCAGAGCAGGAAATCTCATCTCATCCTGATCAGGTCCAGACCAATCATCTGCGTTACATGCCTTATCTAGTCCTGATCAGGCATGCCTGGTCCGGTCCTTCTAAGGAAGACGAAAAAATTTCTACTCGGGATCACTCTTTAGCCATAACATCTATTGAAAAAAATGTTCCCACAATAACGGCAATCGATTATTACAATAACAAATTACTCGACAATGACGAAGTTTCATGTGAGGAGAGGTGTCATTATATATACGAAAATATTATAAATTTCACTTTTGTTTAATATATTTGTTTGAGACTTTCTCCTGTAAACTATAAATAGTAGTAGATACAAACCAATCTATAGGTCTTTCTTTAATAATAAATATTTACAAATCTAACTTGGATAGAAAGAAACTAGTGGAACCGGAGAAAAAAATATGTTTAAAGTGTACTCGTAGAGTAGTGTGGTAAATTTAGAAACAACAAAAAATACACAAATAAAATAAGTAATTGCTTTCCTAAGTTGCATAAATTAAATAGTGTTAAAATGGACAATTTATTATAATTATTGTTAATTAAAATGTAAACTTTCGACACTTCTCTTCTATTATAATAACGATTACAAATAATGATAATTTGATTAAATTTATAAAATTATTCGTATAAAATATCTGATACGGTATAAGAATTTTGAATCAGAGAGAAGCAAACGCATTGCTTAATGACAAACCACTTTTGTATTGTCTCCCGTCTCAGGGACTAATTACTGAACCTATCACAATGAAACTCTATCTACATGTAGCCGTAGAGCATAAAGTCCCATTTTCTATTCAGTGTATATTCCTGACGTTGAGAATAATTATTTACAAATATACATTTGTATTTATAGACTTTTTATTTAATGAATATATTATACATACTACAGGATTCCTATATTATATATTATATATGAAATTGATTCAGCCCCTAACATCCCACTGCTGGACATAGACATCTTTCTCCATGCGGGTTGGCGGATATGTTCCCTACTATGAGTAACGATCGCTATCAGGTATTTATGACAACAACCGCGATCGATGGCCTAACGTGCTCTCCGAGGCACAGTGAGGGAGACCCAGAAGGAAAGACTTCCAAACCGGAAAGAAATATTTGTATGGTGTTTTGAGCGACTATACGTACCATTACACCAGAGCGGTAGCTATATATATGTATACTAGCGACCCGCCCCGGCTTCGCACGGGTGCAATGCTGATACTAAATATACTATATGTCTTTATAGTGTGAAGCTAGCTTATGACATGGTTATTAACATAATGACAACAACATTTAAATATGCGTCATTAGATTACACGTTGTCACAGAATGCGTTGAAGAAATAAAGGTTCACTGCTCCTTCCCCGTAGGTGATAGCGTGATAATATGTAGCTTATATGTTGACCCGACTTCTTAATAATATTTATGGCAAATTTGAAGTAAATCCATGCAGTACTTTTTGAGTTTATCCTGGACATACATACAGACAAACAGACAAACAGACAAAAATTCTAAAAACTATATTTTTGACTTCGGTATCGATTGTAGATCACACCCCAAGTATTCTTTAAAAAAAATATTCAATGTACAGTTTTGACTTTCCTACCATTTTATTATATGTATAGATATTGTTTATTGTAACTAATCGCTAATATTAGACTGAGGGCTAATTAGATTTAAGGTAGCAGATATTAGTAAAAAGAAATTTAAAATGTCTTAAAAAATCAGCCATATTAAGAGTATGTTGTAGTTTTGCTATTTATAATGTTAATAAATGTAATTAGCACGGAAAATGAGCGTGAATTTAATTATTGTATATTTAAATTAAATAATTTATACGTTCATTTCTCGATTTCCGTTTCGTCTTACCAGAAAATTAAAGAAAAAAAAAAAGATTAAATCACATTATAAAACTCGAACTTTTGACATTAAAACTGTGATTTATATATCATCAAACGAGTTTTAATAAACTGGTCTGGTGGTGTTAGTAGTGCAAACCACCTGTGAAAAATACACACACAGTTATAGGAATCCTGTAGTAAGAAGCTGCCTTGCAAATTACGACGTGATCCTAAATTATTTCAAATCATAATATAAAATATTTGATTCCTACTTATCAGGATCCAACTATGTTGTGAAAATGTTAAGAAATCAATAACAAAATCAAAAATACTCTTATTTAAAGGCCCCTTCGAACCGTCTTTTTACAAATTAAAATTTTAATCGTTTTTAAAAGTGAAGCTACCACCGGTTTGTAATTATTTCATCAAATAAATAAACAATAATAGTAATTGTGTAGGAAACAACATATTAATTATGATCCATTTAAAAATTCCGGTGAAATCAAAACTAGCGTTTGTCGGTTCACGCACATCGTGAATTCGCAGCATTACTCACTAATATAATAAAAAACCCGATTTTTATACCTGAAAAACTGCAGTCATTAACCCCGCACAATTCACACTAGTTGAAAAATCTCAGTGTCACAGGCACGTATAGAGAGGTTTGTCAAAACAATTATATCACACGTAATTAAAACACAGAGTGCTTTTATGTCACTGTAAAATTTTGTAAGGACTTACAACGTCATGCAAAGGAATTTCAAATTAACACTGTAATCCCGAATTTAAATTCTGTCTCGTTTGTTTACGTTCGCGATGTTGGAGTTTAGAGTGAAAGACGAGCACTCCCTCCGAGCGTTGTATTGAAACTGCGAACTCGCGATGAAAATTGTTCCTCCGTCAACCGACTGTGGAAAATGTGTTCGGTGAGCACCGGCGTATATCGTAGTCTTTCATGCTATGTAATAGCACATTAATACCACATTGTTTTGTTATAAAATTATACCTAGTCCATATCTAAAAGAATCAATGGGTTGTTAAAAGATACAATTAAAGTATACTCCTGTCTCTAAAAACCTGCTAAAGAAATAAAATAAGTGTTATCAATAATAGTTACCACTCGCCATTTTTTTAATTTGTAGGGTTTTATGAAATTACAATTATATAAATTTATATTCGATATATTTTACAAAATTGATAGATGCTACTAGTAAAGTTTTTTTTTATATTTTTTATTATAGTCGTGTAAGCAACAATACAACAAACATCTTGCCATTATTACATTATATCATATGATCGGTTTTATTCCGCGTCAAAAATGTTCCGTTAAATTATTCTCCAAATTTAATTTAATCTAAATAATTGATTTACTTCTTAAGATATTGTATTTAACAATAATTTAATGAGAAGACTTTTAGCTCCATCGATAATTGTTTTGTAAAATAGACTTAATTGTAACAAATTTAGTTATAAAACTTTGTATTTACTTGCTTAAGATTTAGAACTCGTTTATTTTATTTTTTTATATTTGTTGCGAAAATTCGGAAATCGTCACCATAAATACTGATTATTTTATCGTTTATGCGCTCTACATTAAATAAAAAAGTTATATTATTAACAACGTTATATGACACTAAATTTCGTATTTATGGGGATTAGTAGAGTCATTTACTAACATATATAGTAATCTATGTAACAGTATTGTCTATATTGCCATTCAAATTTATTTCAATAAAAAATAATTTTATAATTACTTTTTACGAGACTATTCTCAGCTTTTGTATTGAAATTTTTATAGGTGTCAATAACCTTTCTCTTGTAATTAAAAAGTTTCAAAATTTATGCCAGGTAATATTCTATTATTATTATTTATTTATTTATAATATTCTAATACTATTTTTATTACAGTATAATCAATATAAATTATAACAAAAATGTTTTGTAAAGTTATTTATTTTTATAATTAAATTTATCATTCCTGGATAATAAATGAGAAAAATTCTTAAGAGTTGTCAGTGATCAATCAAAATTTTCCGTCGGGTTCTTTCCGTACTTCTTGGTCAGCAGCTTTTGTTTAAAAGGAAAAGACTAATTACCTTAAACTTTACTGCACTGTCATAAGTATTTTATCTATTTTCGTGACCATACGCATTGCGGTAAAATAACCCTCATATACGTTTTGTAAGTAAACTCACTCATTTATGACGGCCCTTTACGAGGGAGTGTGTTCCTTGAGTGTAGTGCTTATAAAACTAGACTTATAAACTGATAGTAATAAAGTAATTGAACAGTTTTATTTCTCTACTTGGTTGTATTTATTTTATTTTTATACGTTACTCTTATGAAATTTTTAATCATCTCTTTATTTTAAAGATATCGCTTTTAATAATATATTTGTAAAGTTGATAAAAGCACATTTTTAAATATAAGAAGAAATACGGCAAATACAATCCAAGTTATATCAAGAATCTTTCTTCGTGCCTATTTTATGCCTGCGAGCATACAAGGCTCTATTACTCAGTCAAATATGGTCACAGTCAGAATATCTCTGTACTTGTAAGTAATATGTTATATTGCACGATGGAAGTCGGAAAGCTGCGCATTGATTTCAACGTGGACCCGTTATGGCTTCTTTTAGGCACTATGCAAACAAATACATGAAAGCAGTGTCAGTATTATATATGATATGTATTTGAAAATGATATATTTCATGTATTTATTCTTATTTATTATTTTTGTTGTTTTTATTTGCAAAATGTTAATGGTTTAAAAATAAATTTAATTCTTTTTTCTAAATATGAGTGTGTAATTTTACTTTTTTACGATTTAACGTAAACTTTAGACATACAGAAACAGAATACAATACTTTCTATTAGTATTTGAATTAACTGTATGTACTTTTGAACTATTGAATAAATTAATGTTAAACACATTTTATTGTTGCATACTGAATATCTTACATTATCCACTTATTCATTTTTATTTTAATGATGCCAAAAATAAAACCAGTTGCCAAGCGAATGTCTTGTCAATTTTATAAGTATTACATTTTCGCGTCTAGATTTAGTATTGTAATACATTAAATTAAATTATATTTTTATTTGTTAAGGTTTTACTGGCGGTTATCGGTTCAAGTTCGAATAGATCCATGTTAATTGTCGGTTTCGATCGCAGAGTGATGTCTTCTATCTTAGGTATAATTTCCCATTACAAACAAGGTGACTAATGCAAAAAATAAAACGCATCTCCAACGTCTAAGGATTAGTGCTTTTAATTAAAAAAAAAATCGTCTGATATATTAGTATCTCGTACATTTAGGGATTAGCGTTTTCAAAAAACTAACAAACTTTTCCATTTTATTTCGCTTGTGTATTTAATTGTATAATATAAAAAATAAAATAAAAACTGCATCACTACATAGTATAAAACAAAGTCGCTTTCTCTGTCCCTGCACATGTATGTACGCTTAAATCTTTAAAACTACGCAACGGATTTTGATGCGGTTTTTTTTAATAGATAGATTGATTCAAAAGGAAGGTTTATATGTATAATAACATCCATTAAATAGTGGAGAAATACTGTTATTTTTGAGTTTTCTAATGTTATGTCGTAAATAATTATTATTTTTTCGCTTAAATTGCAAACGCAGGCTGAACGCTACGAGATTTATCAAAATAATGTACTAAGTATTGTACACATTGAAAAGGTCTACAGAAAACTCCGCTATGGTGTATGTCTATCTCTTATAGATATCCCACAATAACATTTTTTTGTCATTTACTTTTTACGACAAATAATGGCTAATTTTCAAAACGATTTTAACCAATACAGCATTAATCCTTATCTAATTAAATACCTTAAGTACATTATTGATTTAATATAGATCTATATGTCCCTTTACAGTATATGATTTAAATGAATATTTTCGAAGATATTACAGATTTAAAAATTGCGGTACGTAGCGTTTGCGGCGGTTCCGGCCGGCTTTTACTCTAAAGTTAACGCGAGCGGGCCACGGGCAGTAATGAATAAATCAAAATTACTGGATCGATTTTAATCATTTTTTCAGTGAATGATATAGGCTATAATTATATTTTATACCCGTGCGAAGCCGGAGCGGGTCGCTAGTAGTTTATAAAACTGTACTGTATAACGAGGAAACTCTTTAAATATAAATAAAAAAATCGAGTGTGCTTTAGAGAACACACGACCGAAGTAAAACTTCTTTAGCAATAGGCCTGCACAATTGCTAGGTCTGCACTGTTTTAGATGTATGAAACGTAACTGATTATGAAAGAAGGAGAGAGATAATGTGTACTAATACCTCTCTCACTTGCACCGTTCGCCTTTTCACACTTTTCGTAACGCTCTCGTCACGCATTCACCAGCTTACTCTCCAAGTCAAGCGTACAGAAAGAAGTTTTACTTCAATAAATAAATATTTTTCACATACATACACAGCTCGTGCTGTTGTTTGTGCCTAAGCTAAGCTACTTTAAATAATTATAATCATTGAATACGTTAATTTATTGTTTTTATTTCAATCTTTATTTACAAATTTATTATCCGTAGAAGTCCTTAACAAAACATGACCGCACTGTATCAGCTGACCGATGCGTGCTCGCTTGCTATGTGGCTTCTGTGCGGAATTGATTTTTCTCAATCACAATATAAATTTTAAATTGACTACTTAATTTGATTTTGTTTTTTTTTATACGTTATGAATCTTTTCACTTAATTCATGTTTCAATAAAACTATAATATAAACATTAATTTATATTTTACTAAAGTAAAATAACAAAAATTTTATTTAAGCTGTCAGCAGTCAGTCAGTCAGTCAGCTCAGCCTATTGCAGTCCACTGCTGGACATAGGCCTCCCCAAGTTCGTTATTTAAGCTCTTGGAGAAAAATTGCTCTACAAGAGAGCTTTTTGTGTTTTTCTTATTTTAGCAAAAAAAAAAACAATGTTCTGGTATACAGCAAAGATCGATAAAATAATTTCATTCTAACTTACACGTCCTCCTAGCTACTGAAATCATGATTCTATGAAATCAATAGGTATTTGGTGTGAAAACCCTTTTTGTGGTTAGTATGAGGATACGATTTCTCAAAAATACCGTATAAGTGCAACCACAATAGTATTTTAAATTTTAGTTAAGCGCCACTCAGTTTTTCTGTTTATATAATATTGTACACTTTTTTTGTTTAAATTATTCTACACACATTTTATTTCTTTCGCTAAACTTAGTCTTTTTTTTATTAATTGAATTTAAAAAAAAAAACAAGCGTACGGTTCAACTGATGGTAAGCGATTACCGTAGCTTATAGACCCCTGCAACACCAGAAGCATCGCAAGCGCGTTGCCCATCCTACCGTAATCCCGCCCTTCCCCCGGGAGATTTTGAGTGCCTAGTGCGAGTTTTGTTCACAGAAACGCGTTTATACGTGAAGATTATTTTGTATGGGAATTTAAGCAGTGCAGCAAAGACGATAAAGAATAGAATACGATACAATCGATACAGAGTCTACTAACGACAAACACGAGAACTAGGTTGCAATCCCAAATTTCCCATACAAAATGAAGTTAAAATTTACGCCCGTTATTGCGAAGCGGATTAAACAAAACTCGCACTAGGCACTCTGGTCACTTTACTCACCACAGGAACACAACACATATATACGATTAATATATTCACATATGAGCCAGAAATGCAAAAGTCTCCCATGTTTTATACATTTAATAAGTGTTGATTATGGTCCGCTTTTTACTTTTAGAGCTTCGATAGATTTTTTCAAATCTACCAAACCACGCACAGAGTAAGAATTTTGTTTATTTTTATTTTCCACAATTTACTTACTTTTGATCGAAGGTTTTCTAAAATTTTTTTTTATATCACTAGGTCGGCAAACAAGCGTACGGCTCACCTCATGGTAAGCGATTACCGTAGCTTATAGACGCCTGCAACACCAGAAGCATCGCAAGCGCGTTGCCGACCCAATCCCCAATCCCCCCCCCCCCAGGAGCTCTGGTCACCTTATTCACCAACAGGAACACAATACTATTTAAAAACATTATTATTAGTATTATTTAGCTGTGATCTTCTGTAAGGTCGAGGTACTACTTCAGTCGGGCTGCTCCATATTTTGAGCAGGGAATTCCTGCTGTGCCCTACCTCAGATAAATTTCAGGAATTCGCTTCCAATTGCATGGTCGAACACGACATACCTAGTAGACGACTGAATTCATTTTGCTTTTTATATCCCAAAAATGGTAATTTTAATTTTTTTCTTTATAATATTGTTTTTATGAATATATTATTGATACATGGATAATAAAATAGACGATTAAAAACTTAGATATTTTCAGTACTTGAATAATTTTACGTTCCGTTTACATCGATAACACACATTTTATATTTTGAGAATGGTTGGAATTACTTTATCTTCAGAATATTGAATTTAGAGGAAAATTTTTAGAATATTATATTAAAAGCAGTTCAAAATTTCTTGAATGTATAAAATTTTACTTCAATAAGAAAATAATGTTTATGAAGGCAATAATTATAACGTTTACTAAATACTTTGTTCTAAAATTAAATTCATCAAACACTACGAACCCATATAAAGCAATTCAAATATAATTATCAAAGACGTTATTAATTTATCGTTCACATGCGAAAACGTTACAAACTTAATGAAACGTCTTACAGCTCGGTAAGCAAATTAACTGTCAAGTGAAAACTATATTAATTTCAAATATATTACATAGATATTTCTGTTAATTAATTAATTATAACCAATTTATATACCTTACTTTGAAGTCTAAAGTAATGAAATAGACAATTTTGTTATAAATTATTCTAGGAGTTTATTTGTGCCAAATTAATATCAAACTGCCAATTAGATATTTACAATTATTATACGCATATTTTGTAAAAAAAAATTCATGACTGCAATTAGCAGCCTTTCACACGAGCGAAATCGTTGCGTTTTCTATTGTATTTAATAATATTTTATTTAGTAGTCATTTTACTAGTTTTTTTTTACTGACGACGCATTGGCGCTACGGTCACAGCACTGATTTATTGTTGTTGCGCTGGCAGTTGCGGATTCGATCCCCACACATAACAAACATTTGTATTGGAGATATAGATGTTTGCCGTGGTCTGGGTGTTTGTGCAGTCCTCGTGGGTCTCCCCACCGTGCCTCGGAGAGCACGTGGTTGGGTTGATGATAATCGATTTTCTATTCGATTTTATAAATGATTTTATAATCGTTTTTTTATTATAAAGATGAAGACTTTGTTTCTATTATAAAGCTGAAGACTTTGTTTCTTAGTTTGAACGCACTAATCTTAAAAACCACTGGTTCGAACTGAAAAAATCATTATGTATAATTATGTTGGATAGTCCATTTACCGAAAAAGGCTATTGCCTATATAATATCTTAGGAAGTGTCCCTCAAATTAACACCGGTAAAACTGTGGGGCATAGCTGGTATACATAAATATAAATATATACACTTAATATTTACTTACAGATATTGAAATCAAATTATTGTATAATTAAAAAAGATTCAGAAAAAAATTTGTTTTTTTGCTATGTATGTATGTATTTTTAAATGATATATATATATATGAAAATATATTACCTTACCTAAAAGTACCTAAAATAAACTTACTATCTGTTACCTATTTTGTGATAAAGAATATATTATGCTTCGCTTAGTCTATCACAGGGGAAGCCTTTCCCCAAGTTCTCGCCAAACATTCCAGTTCTCCGCAATTCTTATTCAGCCTCTGTCGCCGATCTCACGTAGATCGTCGGTCTAGCGAGCCGGAGGGCGTCTCTTACTGAAGAATATACGTACAAAGTAAATATTATAAGACACAGTAGTTTTATGTTCGTAATTATTTTAGAGTTTCTTTTAGATTCTATCGATCTGTTTAAAAAAAGTGTGTATACTTATGTACGCACGTAAGAAGTTATCATTAATTGGCCAGCTAACTTCACGTTGCTAACTTCTTCTTCGTAGCGAACTTTAGTGTATCGGTTTTTTTTGGTGGCGGTGTGCGCGCGCATTATAAAAATGTACTTTCATAATTTTTTCCTAACGCGCCAATAGATACTTATAATATATAGACGTATAACTTCACACATTTTTACAGAGAAATATATGTGGAACTATAAAACGTCGTGTTAGTGCTCCTATGGGTAGAACAGTAACAATTATAGTTAACGCGAGAGGAACAGTGCGCGTTGTATTGTATTTCTTACAGCTATGTTAGGGAAGGGCGAGTAAGATAGAATAATGAGAGACACAGGGGAAATAACTGTCTCTTACCTTCATAACCTTATCTCTCTTGTATCTGTGTATTTATAAGCAAATACAACAACATCAGAGGAAAAACAATATTTTAGCTGAGGAATATGTAAATAGCTCATCACGAAATAAATATTTATAATTTGAGATATTTATGATAAAATTCTTAAGCCTTCCTAATCTATATAGACACAACTGATTTGTAGACACAACTGATTCAATAAATATTGTACAATAAATATAATAATTACTTTTAATATACGGTATGTATACTTAAATAAAACCTGTTTATTAATTTTCTTGTAAATTTACTTTTTTTATAAAATTAGGTCGGTAAAAAAGCGTACAACTCACCTGATAGTATGCGATTACCATAGCTTATAGATGCCTGTAACGACAAAAACCTTACTAGCGATTTGCCGACCCTATCCCCAATTCCTCAGGAATACAACACTGCTTAAAAGCAGTATTATTTAGCTCTAATCTTCTGCCCTACCTAAGTTAATAAAAAATAAAGAAGTAACTTTAACAGATATTTGATAAAAGTGGTACCATTTATATACCTATTTTGCGAAAATATCAGTATTTAAGATTTATTTTTTATTTCTATAGAAGATATTTATCACTAAATTTTCCGTTAACATAATCGGTCTGATCTCGGAGCTTGTTAAAATAATTATCAACGTGATTTCATTTAATAAGAAAGTTAATGCAGCGAAGATTAGACACGTAAATTAACGTTTGACACGATATTAAAATAGCTGTAGTGGTGTTTGTTAAGGTATATTTTGCAGTTACAACAGTATAGATGTATAGACTATTCCCTGATCCTCGAGCGTTTTTGTGTGCGTGTGTTGTCATACACGCAGCTTGTGTTTGTGTGACGCGTAACAGCGGTTTGCAACAACGTTGCGTCGACACCGCTCATGGCAAACATTATTTTGTATAAGCCATGTAGATTCTTGCCGTTTTCTGAGCGTATATGCTTGTGTGTTTTGTTTCCAGATCCCCAAGACTGGGACTGGGTGCATTCTTCTGGGAGCTCCTTGGAGTGTAAGGTGTTTATTTATTAATGACACGATAATCGCCACAAAATGACATTCTAATTTTTTACGCAACAAACGGGATTTGACGTATTAGTTATGTACACGTTTTATTTCCTCGTTTATCTATTAAAAACAAAAACAAAAAAAAAAAAACAGGACGGCAACTATTCAGAAACGATACGTCTCCCTTGAGTTCAAATTCAAACAAAAATAATCTCGTTTAGACTTTCATTAGAGACATTGTCTCTTCTGAAATCTGATATATATCCATACGTCATCGTCTAATTTAAAACCCAATAACGATAATTCCTTTCGACAATAATAGCAACCGAATTGCTTAGTTTACGATGCAGCTTACACCGATTTCGATTGAATTTTACGAGTGCAATCTGTCAAATGCCAATAGCCGAGGGTTCGACCCTAGGCACGGAACTGAATTATCCCATTAACTACAGGAACGGGGATCGACGCGCGAAAATACGACGCTTCCTCGCTACACGCTCGCTTTGTAAGTTTGCATTGACATATTAGAAATCGCAAAGGGTAAACCGATTACGGGGTAAACTAATAAAATATAACTTTAATTGTAATAACAGATTTATAGTTACAATATAAATCGATAATAAATAATTATATACGTATTTGATAACTACCGGTCTGGGGTAGTGGTGCGTGTAAGTGCCACACACCATACACCAACTGTTTGCGGGTTCGATTCCCACTCGGAAAGGATATTTGTATTTTTACTTATATTTCTTTTCAGTTTGGGTATCTATGCTTGTGGGACCATGCTTTGGAGAACACGTTAAATTGCCGATCCCGGTTGTTATCATAAATACCCTGAAAGCGATCGTTACTCATAGTTGGGAATATATATTCGCCAAATCGCATTGGAGAAGCGTAGTGGATTCAACTCCGATCCTTATCCTACATAGAGAAAGAGGCCTATGTCCTGCAAAAGGATGTTACAGGCTGAATTGCGATCGTTATGTTGTAATTATTACATAAACTATGTTATTTGTTGTATAAATTTTGTAATCAATGTATGGTGTCAAGAATAATGTGGTACTTGATATATTTTATAAAAAAAAATCATCCAATATGTTATCTACTTTGTGGAACTGTCTCCAAGATGCTAGTTTAAAAACTCTTTTTATAGCGATGCTCAAAGTTTGAATGAGAAAAATAACTTTGGGGTTATAACAGAGGCACACATTATTCTTACTTTGTAATGAACATAGTTCAGATGTGTTTAGTCCTGCTTATTACAAAAGGTATTGCATAAGTTACACTTATAGATCGTTATTAGAAATTGTTACAATATCGCTACGACTTTTAAGTGTTAATAATTGTGTTTGCAGGCAAACTAAGAAAAACCGACTTCAATTATATCGACAAGTAATACAACGTAGGTAGACGAAAAAATAGTCAAGTAAATCCGCATTATCAAAGATTACTCCAAAAGTTGTAATCAGATCTCGATGAAATTTACATGTGACCATATGATAAACATCGGCTTTCGATTAAATTATCATCAAAATCATCTCAGTAAAAAGTTATGCGGATTTTCGAGATTTCTCTCGATTTCTCTGGGATTACATTATCAGATCCTGGTTTTCTTATCATGGTACCAAACTAGGGATATCTCCTTTCCAACAAAAAAAGAATTATCAAAATCGGTTCATAAATGACGGAGTTATCCCCGAACATACATAATATATATATACGGTCGAATTGAGTAACCTCCTCCTTTTATGAAGTCGGTTTATCACAAGTTAAAAGTTTGTAGAAGTGTAGACGACAGATTAATAAACTTCTTGCGTTGACGCGTATCTGCAAACATTTCTGAGGAACATTAGGACTTTAATTTTAGCGTAGATTTTGTGTCCCATTTTGTTACAATTAATGCATGTGTTTGCGTAGCATGTCTTGCTATTTTAAATGATTAATTAATAACAAGTCTATGTACTTATACCTAAACCAAACACGTACATAGTTACCTGTGCAAATACGTAGACTCATTAGATCGCTATTTTCTCTACTGGGATCTCTCATTAGATTAAAACTTCATTATTCGCTTCAATTTACAGGTAATAAAGTCTTGCTCTTTAATTAATACTTTGTCATGTTAAATAGCAAGTTATTTTAGCTCTGATCTCGGCTAGTTTTCTCAAACAACGCGCATTGCGGTTTGACGTGGAGCTCTAGTTAATTATCTGCTTGTCTAATACGTTTTTACGAATTGACCGAGAGGTATTTTCAAGTAAGCAGTATTTTTATTTTTTTATATAAAAATTATACATCTGTGTCCGGCTATTATAAGTTGAAGCCTCAGCCTTAGCCAACTTCTCAGTAATATATCTCAGTAGTATATACCGAACTTTAACATAAATTTATGTAATGAAGTTTTATTACAATGCTTCTTATGTCATTGATATCGTGTCAATTACGGCTTATGAAATAATTAGCTATCTATATATTGCAAATAGAATATAATACAAAGATTTTAGTTACAAACTAGTTGAGACTCACGATTTCATCATTGTTTCACCATTGTTATATTACGTTCGATCCTGTGGGAACGTCGGGATAAAAAGTAGTCTATCCACCACTCATCTATTCATCCTCACAAACTACACATTTATTAATTTAGTGGCATATTACATCATATAGAAACTTGAGTTCACAGAAGCTATAGTTAGTGACAAAGCATATACGAGCCGATACGATATAGATACCAATCGATAGATTCATAACCATACTAACACTTTATTTTACTTAATTAACGTCTCTTATCAAATTATTATCAATATCATATATCGCAACCATGCAAACACCCTCAATTCATTCACATACGAGAAATAGTTATACATATTGTGTAACTAGGTACCACCTATACATAAAACTGCGAACAAACAAAAACAAAAGTAAAAAATAATAAATGTATATACATGTTTAAATAAGAACACTAATTAGCTACCGCAAAATTTTTTTTCTGTTAAATCATTTTAGTTTTCTTACTTCTCTTATTAAAATATTACTTGTATAACTAACAATGTAAGTTCCTTAATAATACAAAGCATTTCGTAACGACGTCTAAATGTGTTATCAATCAATTATATTCGGTAATTGAGTTACGAAAGCTATACCTACTATTACACGCGTTAAATACATAGTTCACGCGGAATCGATAATTTAACAGTTTAACTAAGTAGATACACTCGTATCTACTTATAAATAACATGCAACGACTGACTAATTGATTCATCATTGCAAAATCTAATCTGTTATAGTTGACTCTAAGATCTTGTAAAAAATACATGAAATTTCTAATGAATCTGTGCATTTCATTAAAAAAATCTTTCCGAGTATTGCCTTAAGGAATGAACTTTTTTAGAAAGATTACTTTTCATGGTTGCAAATAAAACAATGATATTTGTTATTTAATATTTTATATAAAAATCTACGCGCGTTGCGTTTGGTCGTACCAACTCAGAAACCTTTGTGGATTCATGTACAACACTTTGCTGAAGATCATGACATGACCAAATGCATAGTTTACGATTCTACAAAGGACATGCAGACAAACATTAATTTATATAAAGATAAATGTATTTACAACCTCTTAATAACAAAATACCGTAGATACGAACTTCCCTAAGGAAAAAAATCGTAAATCTCCTGGACAGGACAGATACTTCAGCCTGTAATATTCTACTGCTGGGCGTAGGCCTCTTTCCTCATGTTTAGATTAGAGCTTAATCCACCACGCTGCTCCAATGTGGTTTTCGCTGGGGCGGTGATTAATGATCGCAGGTGAATCGATATCAGATGTACATGATAACAATCAGGACCGACAGCTTAACGTGCTCTCCGAAGGAAGGAAGACCTACAAGGACTAACACAACCAGACTGGAATTAAATAGTTGTATAAACAAAAATATCCACTCCAAGCTGGAATGGAACCCGCGACCATAGGTGATTAGGCGCCGCCGACACGGCATACACCAGAGCGGTCGTCCCACGCGTTATGAGAGCCTACGAGATCTATGAGAATGTGGACTGTATTTGTCCATCTTTTTATAAAGTTCATGAGATTTTTTTTATAGGGTTACTTCTAACATACAATGAAAATAAGGTTCTATCTAAAAAGGACTATACCTAATAAAGCCCATCTCTTTAAACTTCTCTCAATTAATACTTAAACAGATATCGTTGTTCTCTCCCTAGTAAACAATTACAAAAGTGCATCACCACTCATTAAGTGTACAACCTCGGGAGCGGTCAATGTGATTCAATTTATAAAATATGCCAATACAATATAACGTCGTTTGGCAATAAAGTCCTATTAATATGTAATATGTAATTCCGTAATAGTAATGATTAAATATTATCAGAACGTGGATCGATAGTGTAAGTTACCAACATTATTGCTTTTTATCTCGATTCCTATCGCCGCCGCGCCGTAACGCCGGACCAGCGGGTGATAGACCGGGGGATCTATCGTCCGCATTTTACAGTCCCGAGGAGGGAAGTAACCTTAAGGTTCGAGGGAGCTTCTTGAAGGTCACTTGTGGTGACGGGTCCTAAGTCTGGTAAGGGATATGTCTAATTGTCTAATAAGATCAACTTTACAACTTCAAAAACTACGATTTGTTTCACTTAAAACGAAATAATATATTAATTATAACTTACGATTATATACGTTTCCTAAGACTTTATAAGGACCACAAATGTAATTTTTGTTGAATTTCACTTATATTATTCGATAACTACTAATGTAGTAGTACTAGTTTAACGCCATTGCTTTTAAAAGATCAGATTTTTCTGCTACAACGCCTAAAATCTTACAGTTCAATAATGGACTTTATTTAGTGACCTTGTGCCCATCAAGTAACGTAGACTAGCTTTTAAGAAACTTCTTTTGGCAGTGACTGGACCTAAGTATCTTGTTTTTGTACAATATTTCCTTTTCTAATAGAAATCGTTTTTTTTTAATTATGATATCTTTTAAAAAAAACACATTTCCCAAAAATGATTTGTAGAGATTTCCAAAAATCCGGTCCTTATTAGACGCAATGACCTTATAAGTGAAAATATATTCACAGGACATCACTGACTCTTTGTCCTGTACCAGAAATGACCTACAAATATTTCGAACTGTGTTGAATTAAATCGCGTGTTTACCTTATATCCGCTTAGAGTGAGCAATTTTATTGCTAGTAGCGGACAGGATAGGAACGACAAGTTCGAGATAGCGACCATCGGAATTCCGCGTTGGGATGCAATGGGGGTTTGGTACAAGAAATACATGTCACAGTTTTATTCTTAATAATATTTTTATTATTACGATAATTTTGCAAGTATTTTGGAGTTTTCTCCTTAAAAAAACTATAGATAAGACGCGCAGTATGAAGAAGTGTGGGAGTGAAATCGTATGAAACAAAGACTAAAAGTGACGTTTTGTAGCGCTTTTAGCTTTAGCAGGACATATGTATAATGTATTTGTATACCAGCATTTATTGTACCGATTCGAATAGCAAGCGTCAATTTATGTTCAAGGCATGATCATCATCATTATTTCAGCCTATTGTAGTCCACAGCTGGACATAGGCCTCCACAACTTTGCGCCAAAAATGTGAGTTGAATTTATTTAAGTTACTGTGTAAAAAAGTGGATGGAAAGAAAATAAAATCCTTAACCTGTAATAGTTATTAAATATGATAAAGAAAAATCTAGTGAATAAGAAAGAAATCAAATAAAACGTCATATTAAAAAAGCAACTAATAAAAAGTAAAGCTAGGTAAATGTTGTTCATTTTAAAACGTAAGAGACAATTGTACTTTGTATTTTGTAACTTATACCACATAACATGCAAAGGATGTCTGAAATGTAACTAAATTCTAACTTAAATGTCTGTCTGTAGTCACGACTTACCCAGTTTGATCATATTCATAAGCTTTGCGGTGAAGTGGCTGACTAGATTGAGTTTATGCGTACCTACTTCTTTTTTATAAATATGTTAGCAGGTGGGATTTCAAATCTATGTATGTATGTAAATTCCTAAAAACTGTTTTAGAAAGATTTAAGTACTATAATAAGTCTTACTCTCCTTCATTATTAATGACAATTCAAAACTAAGTGCAGTTGAAAACACGTGTTGCTGATTTTGTGTAAATAAAAATACCTGCTTGTTGTTGTTTTGACGAGAATGAAAGACCGTTAGACTTTTAAACTCCAACGCTTTAATCTGTAATGTCTCACTGATGGACATAAGTCTCTTTCTCCATGTAGGAGAAGGATCAGAGCTTAATCCACCACGCTGCTCCAATGCTGGTTGGCAGATATATTCCCTACTATGAGTAACGATCGCTATCAAGTGTACATGATAACAACCGGGACCGACAGCTTAACGTGCTTTCCGAGGGACGGTGGGGAGACCTCCAAGGACTACACAAGCACCCAGACCACAAACATCTGCATGGCCAATACAAATGTTTGTCATGTGTGGGGATCGAACCCGAACGAAGAAGCCACAAAAGTGTTGTGACCGTAGCGCCAACGCAACTGAAGGTAACGCAATTTTTTAAACTCCAATATGCTCTAAACCCCACTCACAAGTATTAGACTTTTTCCGAACAGCAACACTTTTTGTACGGGAGATATTTTTATTTAAAATAAAACAAAAGATTTCCAATCAAAACAATGTATTTTCATTATTCAAAATTCATAAAATTTCATTAATCGTACATACTATTTATTTTATGATTACAAAAATAAATGTCCTTAAATAGTTTTAAAAATATATAGCTAACGCTATATGATTTTATTTTATTTATGAAAATTCATAAGAATACGTCGTACATTAATATTTACAATCAAGCAGTCACTTTACTGGGGAAGACTCAATAATTGACTTCGCATTTGAGGGATTAGTCTTACTAATATTACGTCATGTATGGAAGGTAGCTACCATTGACTGACATACGACTTACATTCTACAGATAAAATATTAATGACAGTATATCTATAATACACAATATAATTTAAACAAAAATATCTAGACACATACAATATTTAGATTTTTTTAACTACAATTAGTAAACATGTAAAAATTTATTTTTTTAATCATATTCACAAAAAGACACATTGTTACCATTTATAAGTACAATGACTTGCGCTTTTTATTTTAATTTGGAAAAAGAAATCTATTTTCGTAAATAATTAACCAGATTTTAAATATTGCTTTGATGATTTTCAAATTATTTTAGACCACATTTAAAGTCATGTTAAATAAAAATAGGTCAAATAATAACAACAATTAGGGTTTTAAAACGTTTTTGCAACTGTAGAACTAACTTTGTCATACATTACTAACAACAATCAAATAATTTAGCACAAGTACAAATTTCTCCATTCTTCTAACAGAGCTAATTCGCCAAGATATAATCGCAATAAATATTAAAATATCAAGCGATATATCAACAATCATTTCCTAGAAACATACATAAGATGTGCAATTCTCGAATTTAATTAGCTAATCAGATTTAAAAAAGAAGTATAGTACAAAAAATGTATTTCTAATAAAACATACATAGGTATCTGGTAACGATATTTTGGTTTTCCTGAAACCCTGTTGTTAGTTTCTCTAGTTTGCTTTAATAAATTTATTTATATACTTCAATATTTACGTTTAAAAATATTATGCAAATTGTATATCAACTTATTATATTCAATAAATAGTTGGTATTTTTTTTTGTTTTATTTCAAAAAATATATTTCTTTAAAAACTTCCAGCATTATTATTCAATATCTGTTACCATTGGCAAGCGCTGTATTAATATAATGGCAAACATTTATCAACAGCATTCATTAAAACTACATGAGATAATTCTTACTTGATCCTAACTTGAATGCAATATTCGATTTATTTTAGGTAAAAAAGTTATCAACCCTTCAACCTGGCTCTGAGACGACGTCGATTTTATGTCTTTTTACGCAATAAAATTGATCTAAGTTATAACAATAAAAGGCGAATTATTTTACACAAACATTTTTTATAATACTATTTATAATAATAATAATAATATTTTGTTCACATAATTAACTTAATAAATTAGATAAATTAAGTTTGCACGCCTGTTAGTTGTCCAAGTTGTTATATTTTTATTCCTGACTGATTCACCACTCCGCTAACCCGCATTGGAGCAGGGTGGTGGATGTTGTGACCAGTGGTGGTAGCCTATGGCCAGCAGTGGGATGTTACAGACTGAATTATGATTTACCACTGTGAATAATATAATTTAACCTACTTTGACGCATTTTCTCCGCTCTTCGTGATATTGAGATTTATCTGTGTTTTTTGGCACTACTGAACCAAATGAATATTGAATAAACTTCTACGAACAAAATATTTTTAGTATTTATTTTATTATGTATTAAAATTGTCGTCAAATTTTTAGGTATCACCCAGATCATTCGTTTGCATAAGGCACATGTTAATCTATAATATTGTCTATATTTTATAGTGATGTTGTTTCCGACATGGTTTCTCAATCGTTGCCTCGTCGCGACAACTTAGAATGTGGCATCCCATCCGGATAAGTCGTCAGGTGGCGGTTCATCAGCGTCAGGCGGGTACTGGTCGAAGTTATGCGTATCGATTGCTGACTGAACGACGGGTGTTATTGGAGGTTCCAATGTACGTTGAGCTAAGCCCTCCCAGTTAAAGCCATCGAACCATCTGCAGAGAGAAGTTTAGGTTCGCAGTTTTGAAAATACATACAATTTCTAATTTTAAATACATTATTTACTCCTACTGGCATATAAAAATCAAAATTAAAATATTCTATAGACGCCGCGTTGGCGCAACGGTTACAGCCATGGATTGTACCTATTGCGTTGGCGGTTGCGGGTTCGATCCCCGCACATGACAAACATTTGTATTGGCCATACAGGTGTTTGCCGTGGTCTGGGTGTTTGTGCAATCCTTGTGGGTCCCGGTTGTTATCATGTACTACTCGTAGTAGGGAATATATCCGCCAACCCGCATTGGAGCAGCATGGTGGATTCAGCTCTGATCCTTCTCCTACATGGGGAAAGAGACCTATGCCCAGTAGTGGGATATTACAGGCTGAAGCGATGATTCTATATAACAAATTGAAAAATGTGGGTCTATTTAGGAATTTATACTATTTTAAAATATAACTTACTTATGTTTCTGTATTTCAGTGATACCGCCACGCTGATACCCGAGCCGCTCGGCAGGGTTGTCGCGACACAATTTTTTGATAAGGTTGGCAGCATTGCGCGTTATGCAGCGTGGGAATTCTACCGCGTCTATGCCTTTCAGGATCTTGTTGTACGTTTTCATAGGATCGGCTCCCGTGAACGGCGGGGAACCGGTGAGTAACTCGAACATTAGTACACCTTAAATGGTATTGTAAAATTTATTGTAGATGAAATGTAGATGAGAGTTAATATAATAATAAAGTGGGCAAACAAAATTCTAGTTCATTACTTTGTCCCCTATAGTAAGTAACATAATAATTTTCAAGATCTACACACATTAAACCACATGAGTGATATTGTTTTTAAAAGAAAAAAAAAAAAAACAAATAGATGTCTAATAAACTAATAGTTACATTTCGATGCAGTAAATGCGCAAAAAAGATTAATGTCTTCTAAACAATATAGGGTATTTTGTGAAGTGATGATAGATATTTTCGTGCTCATAATTTTTAAACATGACTTAATATACTATATATAAAATTATTATGTGAAAATAAAGATTTTTCGGGATTATATTTGTAGCATACCCAAAGACCAATAGTCGGCGCTAATGTCATGTCCTCTGTTCATAATAACCTCTGGCGCGACGTACTCCGGCGTCCCGCAAAATGTCCATGTTTTTCGACTCGTTTGCAATTTCTTTGAAAATCCAAAGTCCACCAATTTCACGTAGCCCTTCGAGTCAAGCAATAAGTTCTCTGGTTTGAGATCTCTGGAAAATCGTAAATATTTTTATATACATAACCCTATTACAGAAGCTTTAATTAAAATATATATATATATATATATATATATATATATATATATATATATATATATATATATATATATATATATATATATATATATGTGTGTGTGTGTGTGTGTGTGTGGTAAAACAAAACTCAGATACCATAAAATTATGACGCAATAATGTAAACATTTGATCAGCTCTTACTCCGGATCACGTGAATATGATGTGAACAATTGACGTTAAATTATCACAAATTATTTACATTAACGATATTTAATGAGATCACATCAAGTGTATTGCTCTATAAAAGTAAATGATGTACTATTTAAAAAAAATTATAAGAAAAAATTATAAAGTTTTAATTCGGAAGTATCCAAAAATTTTTTTCTCATAGATCACGTTCAAATTTAGCTGGTTCCCGTGGACTCTGCAGCTGCATTCTAACATATTCCCATAACTCTACAAAAAATGTAAAGAAGAGATCTAACTACGCGTTCCGTCAAATTCGTTAAATTTGCGTGGCGGCTGAGTTGTGCGAGTGAGAAATAAAGGAATGAAAAAGAGTGAAATTTTTCGGCTGACCTTGTTTTAGGCCAGCCGTTCCATTGTTTTATAAAATAATCCAGTCAAGGAAAAATATGTTTTGGCTAAAGCTTGTGGGCATGCCCCGCAGTGCCTAACCAGATAAATTTTAGTGGACCCCCACTTATGAAGTGTGACCCCCATTTATTGGTCTCGTCGTCTAGACTCCCGTCGAGTCTCTCGTGGATCCCTAGAGGGACCCACCTACACCACTTTCAAAAACAATGTTTAATAGTTTAAAAATTAGGCGATGAGTTATCTCATTTAAATTTTTTTAATTTTTAGCTGAACATAAAATGTCATTATTTATAAAAAAAGTATTTTACCTGTAAATTATATTCCTAGAATGTAAATAGTGGAAGGCTTCAACAACGCACGCCGTATAGAATCTCGTAGTGGCGTCATCAAACTGACCTGAAAATACAAGAATTATAAAAATTCTATTACCTAATGTTTAAATGTTAATTTTCAATAACTATTTAAATGCACACACGCATGCACGCACCCACCACACCACACACCCACACTCACCGCACCTGCACACACACACACATACAGACACGTGCGCTCGAAAAATGTTACATTCCTTTGGAAGTACACCAAATAAGTAACAGCATTACCTTTGTCCCTTAAAATAGTCCATAGTTCTCCACCAAGGCAAGTCTCCATCAGCATATACAAGTATTTACGGTCTTTAAATGTCTTGTAGAGCTTGACTATAAATTCGCAGTTCATTTCAGACATTATCTCTTTCTCTGACATAATGTGTTGTTGCTGTCTCGTCTCAACGATTTGGGCCTTCTTCATCTGCTTCAATGCAAAGGACCGACTGGAATCGCCTTGGATCTGTACGAGTTCCACTCGTCCAAAACCGCCGATACCCAATGTGGCGATGATGCGAAGGTCCGACAACCTTAAGTTGGCGAACTCTTCGTTGAGTCTGAAATTTATCAGAAATAATGAATTATTTTTAACCAACTTTTTAAAATGAGGATGTTCTTAATTAGACTGTATTTTTTAAATGTATGGTTTATAATTAAATGCGTATTTACTTAACTATTGTTTCGTCAACCTACGTTGTATTCTATGTAATTTTTATAGCCTTTTACTTGGTGTACCGATTTCGATGTTTTTTTTTCAAATCGAAAGATGGTGCTTGTCATGTGGTCTTTTTTAAATTTAATCGAGATCTGACAAGTACTTTTGAGTTACCTCTAATAATGCGTATTTACTTGACCCTTTTTTCATCAACCTACACTGTATTACGGTCGATGTAATTGAAGTAGCTTTTTTGTTTGCGAGCAAAGGCAACTATTGTAACTTATGTATATCATTACGTGCTACATTAAACTAGAAGAAACTAGACAAAAAAGAATTTTAATTTATCATTGTTTGGCGGCTAGTTTGAGCGTTTCATTTTTGTTCTTGGTTTAGTTCAGATAATACCGTTAGGCTATATTATATAATATTCCAATATCATTTAAATGGAACGAAAGTTTGCTGTTGGCAATATTATAAACATGTTATTTAATTATAATTAAATTGAATTAAATCGAAAAAAAAATGTTGTGAATAATATTATAAAAGTGTAATTGAAAACGACCTCATTATAAAAGTAACTGCATGGTATGTTAGAAACAATGCGTTAGTGTTAACACCTTAGTGCATTCTACTTTCCTGAATCAACCTCACGTGCCTATATTATCCGCAGCCGTCTTTATCGGATATCGGGTATTGTGTTATAGATAAATGACAATAGGTGCGATAAAACCGCGGGATCGTAATTGTAGCTGGTTGAGTGGCATTTAGAAAAAGTCAGTTTCTATGCCAAAGAGGAAAGTTAATAACGCTTCAAGATTTACTTCCACTAGTCGATATTATTTTCTTTATAATTATTCATTATGCGCAATAACCAGTGAAAGTAATTAGTGTTCATATAATTTAATTATTCAATAAACGTTTTGTAGTATCCAAGTTGTCAAATTTCACTTGGTATACCAAAGTCCAAGTTTATTATTAAATTACATTTTATTAAGACTCACGGTCAATTGGTACCATTATTCGCAGAAATACGAGATCAAAGTTTATCAAGTTTAGATTTGAGAATTTAAATTAGTTCATTGACGACAAAAATATATAAAGACGAATACTTTAATTATTAAACATGATATTTAGCGTGATAATAATAACTGGTTGTAACAAAAACTAGTGAATTCCTGCATAAAAATTAGTTTGAAAAATTGCGCTATTGACCTACTCTGGAATAATAAATGCATACATTATTTGAAAAAAATATACGTACATGTTGGTTTTATTATAATAATCCATGTATAAATATATAGCATATTCTACGTAAATATCTATTATTTCTTTTAATTATTATTAAACAACTTACCGCGAAACAATTCCGTGTTTGCATCAACAGAAATAAAAACAAATTATATTTATATATAACAAAGACAAAAGCGGGGCCGAAAATGGTATCGATGTTTCAAAATAAAACGTTAATACAATGGCATTGTAAAGGCATTCTTGTGAAATCTATTGTTGTCCGTTTCAAACGGCTTAGATGTGGTGTTTTTATGAACTTGACATAAGAAACGTGAGCTTGACAAAAAAGACGACAGTTGAAAATATCCGATTCTCAACAAGATAATTTTTAAATGTTAACTACGTTTACTATTAATTGTATTGCATTATATTGCATTTTAAACGTTTAGTCCATGAAAACAATGTAATATTTACTTCGTATTATCAACAGTTTAGTAAAGCCATAAATATCTTTTGTTTCTGATAATTCAGTCAAGACTTTATTCCTAATGAAAAATTACCAAAATACGATCTACATTTACATAATTACGTAATTAGATGGCTGATTCATATTGAATTCATAATTTTATTGATATACAGTACCGCTATAGGTAATAACTTTAGGAAAAGGAAATTAAGATTTATTTGACCATTAGTGACGGTAAATTAAGTTTTAGAGATTAAAATTTTCTTACCTGTGTCTATCATCACCCTCGTCCTTATATTTTGTTCGGATCTCGTCAAGTGCAGAAATAAGTTGATTGAAGGTTTCCCTGTCGATCACGAGACACGTGGTGCCCTCTGGCGAGTCGCAAATAATGTTAGCCGTTCGAAGATCGTCTCTAAAAATATGAATGAAAACAAATTGTAAAGATTAGTAACAATTATATTACCCAAATAATCCTTCCAAAGTGTTCTTTCTAATTTTTATTTCCAAATGTTAAAATGTTGTTGTTGTGTATTAAATAAATTGCTCAAGTCTTTAGAAACTAACAAGAAAGGAAAAGATTTAACATTCACAACGAAAATTGAAGTATTTATTACCGTACCAAATACAGAAGTCATATTGTATCAAATAATGGATATTTTTTTTAATATAATTTCGCCTTGATGTGTGAGCATTACACGAAAACACTTTCTAATGTGCCGAACATTTGCTGGTTCATAAATTTTAATGATCCAAAATACTAAGCGAAGTCTTATTTTTGCTTTCTAGATATATTCGTATAAAGAATGAAATTAATTGAAAAAATTAAATGAAACTCTTTTTGATATTGAGAACATTTCGCAACAAAAGATGAGAGAAATCTGAGTGTAACTAACCGCAACCACAGTTGCGATGAGTTTCAAATTATCTACGAGTAACTTTCCTGCTGGATCTTCTTAAAACTTTTAGTATTATATTAGCTTAATACTACAGTAAGTACAAAGATTTTCAAAAATTTTTAAGTTAAAAGTTTTAAACTACTACAACTACTTACAATAGAAAATGCGTTTAAAGTGAGCTTAGACGTTCCAATAGAAATCATATCTTGATTCGCTTTTCTTTCTTATTAGCCAATGTGTTCGATAGTGCAATATATAGTAGAGTACGGCTTGGGTTCCCAAAAGTACTTTTCGTAAAATTTCCTACATTTAAGAAGAATAACTTCCAAAATTTAAAATCTTATTTTAGCTTATATATATTTTATTAAAATCCTTATTAGCCTGAGGCTGACCTCAAATTAAGTGAAACGATAAAAGTACTTAAAAAAAAAAAAACATTTAAATTTAACATTACTGTTAAATAAATAATTAAAACTTTGCAAATCTAAATCTAATATTTTCTTACGTTTAGATTTTTACTTGTTGTTTCATAGTAATAATAGGTTGGGGAAAAAGGTTTTCCGTATTTTCTAGTACAAAGTAGCAATTAAATCTTTTTGGTTGCATTGTTTGGCTGGTTTTGTAACTATGAAAAGGTGAGATTTTATAAATGAAATTAAAAAGTAAAAGTCAGTTTCTCACTATTTTTCATTTGTTTTCCTGCCCACCAAAATGGGTGAATCCAACGAAAAAATTCGACAAATTTTAAACTTTTACTTAACAACAAGGGAAAACTAGGGAAAAAAGCGACTCAAGCCAAAAAAAAAAATTTGTGGTAAACATAATTATATTATAATTAATGTAAATTAATTTTATAACATTTTGCTTTGTATTTCTATGTAAAATACGAAAAAATTTAGTCCCCGACCCGTTGACCTGATGTTGAGCGATATAATCTTATTGTAGGTTTAATGTTCCAGTAGATTTTATTGCTATTTATGTATATTCACAATTACTCACCCTTGCAATGCTTTTTCGCCGAAGAAATCACCTTTAGTGAGGGTCCTAATAAATTTATCATCATTGCTATTGGGCTGCTTTTGTGTAACTTTGACCTGAAAGAAAGTAAATCACGAATTAATAATCATTTTAAGTTTTTGCATTTGTTGCAAATAATATATGATGGTCAGGTACGTTCTGAATTTTTTTGAAAGTTAAAATTAGTTTAAAACCTAGGCACTACTACAACGGCACTGCTATATTAGCAATTTTTACAAATAACTTACGTGACAGTATTTTCAAGAGCCGTCCTTAACGTACAAATTATTTCAAACTTATACATTATCATATAATTAACCCTATAAATATTACTATAGTGTTTTTGATTTATACCGAGGAAAAGAAAAATAAATAACAACTTATAACCGAAAAATTAAAAATAAATATTTATAATTGATGATTTCGAGTAAATTTTTTTTTCGTAAGTAAAGTTTGCTTATTACAAGACCACCACTTAACCTATCGCAGTTCACTCCTGGACATAGGCCTCTACAAGTTAAATTCGCGCCAAAAGTGGTGTGAACTGTGTGTTGCCTATATAGTCACCACGCTGGGCAGGCGGGTTGGTGACCGCAGGGCTAGCCTTGTCGCACCGAAGATGCTACTGCCCAAATTAAGCCTGTGTATTTCAAAGCAGGCAGATGGATGGTTATCGGCTTTGTAATTTCCGAGGTGGTAGTGGAACTGTGTTATCCCTTAATAGCCTCATACGACACCCAAGGGAAGAGGGAGTGGCTATATTCTTTACTGCCGTAACCATGCAGTGAAGAACGAATTATAAGTAATTATACGTCAACTGTACATTATTTATGAAACGGGACGTCCGCACCTTCAGCATTTTATAAACGTTAAATTTGGTCTCTAGAAACTTGAGAAAGAAATAAAAAAGTAAAAAATGTAATAAAACACCATACTAAAAAGTCGATAAAACGAATTCCACACTCTAAAATATACTTAAAAAATTGTAATGATAAATCGAGCAAACAACGGAAGTCGACGAGATAACTCGTCTCAGATTCATGGTTACGGCAACGGTTACTTAACACGAACCAATCGCTAAGAAAACAAAACAGCAAAAAAAACTCAGTCAACATTGAATAATGTTGAGTACGAGCGCTTGTGGTCACTTTCGTTTCGATACATTTTATATTGCAAACATTGTCGTTGTTATTTAATAAAAGATGTTGTAATTTTACGTTTGACGATTTCACTTTTTAATGTGACTAATTAAACATAGTACTTAATGAAATAATAACTAAGAACTCGTGCTATGCATAAAATATTTATTTTCGATAAGTACAAGGTAGCGACGGTATATCATATTATCTACTCGTAAAAACTATTAATTATTTTTTTGAGGAAACTATAAACAGAAAAAAGTTACAAAAATATAGCAAAATATCAAGATAATATTTAAAATTAGTCATTTACGGTAAAAAAATGTATAATTGGAATTGTTATAATTATGCAATGTTGCTATTCTGTATGCTATTTAAAATATATTAAAGGCTTACTTTTAATAGTCTGGTTTATGCGAATTCATTGCAAATACATTTCGTTTAAAAAATTCCTACCAAAAACAATTAAGATGCCACAGTTTGGTCATGCCAATCAAAAGTTCCTAACATTGTTAATCAATTTGCACGCTCAACCAATATATATTTGTCTTCCTAGTTTAAAACAAAAAAAAATAGCTTAAATATGCAAAACTTTTCATTATATTATCATTCAAAACTTAATATTTTACGAGCAAAGACGAATACACAAAAAAAAAAGACTTCGTAATTAGAACATTCGTATAAAAGAACTATATCCTGGTTCGTATTCTGTTTTTATGGTGAACCTTCGTTTCATTTATGTTTCTGAGTAAAATAAAAACTGCTTTTACACGACCGCCAAAATTATTGTATATTTTCCTTGAGTGTATTTTGTAAAAGTTTATTCATCTCATTATTTCGTTTTAATTGTCATAAAATCAAAGCAGTCGTGTTTTTGTTACAGGCTTGCGTCACAATACTTTACTTTCATATGTTATTATTAAGTTTCATATGTTATTAGTAAGTAGCCCGTTAGCGCAGTTTGTAGTGGCCTTGCTTTCTGTGCCGCGGGTTGCGGGCTCGATTCCCGCCTGAGTCTGGGAGTCTAATATTTGTATTTATATATTTATATGTGTATTATTTCTATGTATATTTATAAAAAATATATAGTTAGATAAAAATATATAGTAGTTATGTATATTTATAAAAAATATATAGTAGTATAGTAACAGTCGGTTGTTTTCCGTGTAACACTAGCTTTAATTTGCTTACCATAGGAACAGACGACCGTGTGTGTATGTTATAAGAAGAAAAAAAAGTTATGGTTATATTTTAAGCAAAAAAAAAAATTCATACTTTTATATATAAAGCACGATTTCATTCCATTTACGTTAAACATTTTTTGAATATAAAGTTTAGATGATAATTATGATGTGTGCGTTCGAACAAACAATGTGTCTTTAGAATTGTGCAGATAAAGAAGCATATTTATATAAGTAAATAAGAATAACCCCATTCAAAGCGCCTTCAATATTATATCAAACATTTATATGAAGACAGAAAAGTCAGTCTTCATAAAGTTATAAATATACACTACCTATATAGATACCATTGCCCTCTAAATCATCTGTTCATATTGTATTCCGTAACTCACAGCATAATTCACACAATCATTTAATTTATAGACAACTCATACGATCCATTGTTTTCTCAAAACTCACATTAATCGTTCAAAGCTTGCTTTGCTGCAGCTTGTTTAACTTCTAAGTTAAATTACCTTTTTTATTTAAAATGGTTAACTTTTTTACATCTTATAACACCTTTCGATTGAACCAAGGATTCGATATAAAACAACAAGCAATTAAAATAAAACAACACTTGTTACACGCGGTAATATTGATACTATTAACTAAGGCTTAATAAAAACTAATCGGTATATTGTCTATTATTATTATTATGTTTTTTTTAACCCCCTAAAAATATAATAGGTAATACTCTATTGGCTTTTAATACTGATATGTTTGACTTACGTTACACATAATTAACGGGAATGAGTTATCAAATTAAAATGATTATTTGTACATAGTAAACATAAAGCTATATTATGATTTAAATATATTAAGGCTAGTTAAAGACAATATTATTACTTAAGATTATAACCGAGGTAGGGCACATCAGGAAATTTCCTACTCAAAATATGGGGTGCTCGACTGGGGTAGTACCTTGACCTTACAGAAGATCACAGCTAAATAATACTGATTTCAAGCAGTGTTGTGTTCCTGTTGGTGAGTAAGGTGACCAGAGCTTTTGGGAGGAATTGGGAATAGGGTCGGAAAAGCGTGTGCGATGCTTCTGGTGTTGCAGACGTCTATAAGCTACGGTAATCGCTTACAATCAGGTGAGCCGTACGCTTGTTGCCGACCTAATTATATGTAATTAAAAAAAAAAAACTTATTATTTTATAATTTAACTTCATCATTATTCAGTAGTATATCAGTTATAGATTAGTTTTTTTCCTATTTAAGACATGATATTAGGTTATGCCTGTAACAGGTGAGTCTTAGTAGTTAAAAGGCGGATATTTTTGGATTTTCATACAATATCCATCCCATAAAACATTATCCATTCCATATGATTGTACGCTTCTTCCGAATTTAAGGATGCGTGCACCTTAGTAAACAAATTTTGGAAATTTGCTTTTTAATGAGCTTTTATAATCTCAACAAGAAACAACTCCGCAAATTTCGTATTTCTACCCACAGTAGTTTCGGCTCTACGGTAATAAATCAAATCTGCCCACTCTTATTATTTTACAACCATAATAGACTAGCAATAATGACACTTATGTTAACGTAGAAACAAGAAACATGAGTCATTTTTGCAATTATTCTATAAATAGATATTACATACACCTATATAACTAAACTGCTAAAAAAGTAACCGAACTTTGACAATAGCTATTTTGTTATTATCAGTAATATGAAATGTTTTACTTGTCGTAATTTAGTTCATAAATGACTGTATGAACTATTTTTAAGCAATGTTCGACCCTGACCCCGGTATACAAAGTTTTACATAAATGTAAAAATCAGTATGCAGACAACAATTTTCCACACGGATGTATAACGAACAAAATTTGACCTCATAACCCATGCATGTAAAGGTGAACCTTCACGTGGCTCAGCTAGAGAAATCAAAAAATATATTTGAATATTAATTTAATCATTCAGTATGTAATATATAACTATTTGAATATTACTATTCAAAAAATCTTCTATCTATATTGGTAAATTACTGTATTTTTTTTTAAATTATTTATGAGTAATACGCAAAACTTATCTAGTATGTGGCAGAAGATTGTCCTTGCCTTGAAAACCACAGTCACAAACCGTGACCTCCATCTGAGACGCTTCATTTTGTCACACGTAACTTTTTTATTACTGTAATTGAAGTTGCAACAAAAATTGTCGTATCTAAACAATTAAAAAATCTTTTTCGAGTTATTGTTAACTTTTGTTTCCTTTTTTTACGAAGTTGGCTTTTTACATTTATATAATAAAAATTTCCCCCAAATCATGATAAATATTGAACTGAAATACTACATTGTGTATTAGTTAAATAAAACTACTTGCTTTGGTATCACTACGAAAATAAGTAAATTTAATACAAATTTATTTTCACAGTAAACACTTTTTAGCTGTATTTTTCGAAAAAGGTTAATTGTATAAATGTAATGTATGTACCTAATTGGTTTTTTTTTGTCTCATTTATAATCTTGTATACGTTTAATATAACAAAAAAATCGTTACTTAAGATTCTTAAGCAAATTGTACCATAATTAAAAAAAATATCTTAATTTTATTTAAATAAAATAAAATTAGATAACAGTATAAATTATAGCTTTGATTCCAACACCGCCCTAACCAGTAGACTGCGCGCAGTGCGCTGACCTTGTAGAACAACAGACATACACTGCGGCCTCTAAACTCTAAAGCCTGCTCGCTCGTTTCAACTTTTAGTCGCCAACACATGAGTGGCGATGAAAACCTTTACAGCTGATGTTTGAATTGTGACTGCATTCATGTTTGCATTTTTATACGTAAACTATACGGCTTTGAAGTTGTTACTATGTCACGAGAAGTGTAGCATATAAATATATACAGATTGTAGTCATTTATCTGACATTGAAACCGACAGATTTACATGTTGCATGTAGAACTATTATTGATCTTGGGTTACTAGGTAATAATTTAAGGCAATGGAGTCTTTATTTTTACCTACGTGTGTTAGTTACAACGAAACATAACACAATATCGTATTATGTTTAGTACTAGACACTTGATGTGTATATTCTTTTAATATTTGGAATTATCGTATCTATCACCTAACCGTTATTTTCTAATTCAGGAAATAACATTAGTCTCGCACTAATAAAAAATGTGAACCATAACATTCAGTTCTTTATTCATTCGTCATAGACTCGATCAACTGTTGACACTGTTATGATTATAAAAAAAAGTATTTTGAACTTAATATACAGTAGGAGACTTTCCACAAATACACATATGCAATAAACTTACAAATAAACTCGATTGTAAAATTATAAAATAAATTTCGAATTAAAATCATGACATAATAACTTTATTTACAATAATAATTATCAATTTATAACAACTACATTTACAAGTAAATCTTTGACGGGTGATTAATATTATTTGTAGTCACAGCTTTGTCAATAATTTGCTTCTTTAATTATAATATAAATATTAATCAGCTATATTATAAATTCCGAAACCCAATTGACACACGCACTCTCAGACTTCAAAATCGAAAAAACTAAAAAGAACAATTAAGAATATTATTTGAAAAGCTACTTTCAAAATAGCACATTATGTTAGGGCGAATGAGTGTGCAGACACTATCGAGGCTCAGTTAAATGCCAAGGTGAACTTATACTTACAATCACCTCTCGCGGACTACATAATAATTTCAAAGTCACTAATAAAAAGTAATCATAATAATTCTCATAATTAGTGCCCCTCTTTATGAATCCTTAACAAAGTTATCAGAATGATGTCTAATTGAGCCTATTGCCACATCCGCTTCAAGAGATACTGACAATAATTTCATGGTTTAAACACGAATAACCTGATATACATTTATCAGACAAAGAATTGGTACTGGAACTATCATAATATAAAAATAAATAAACACGTTTTATTATTACCTTTTACAAAACAACATTTTTTTAAAAGGTCGTGTGCCTGCTCGTGTGCATACGATTGCTTTTTTTACTTATTTAAATTACACATACAAAGGAAACGAAGTTCCAAATAATGTACATACTAATTATAAAACAAATAGGATGAAACAAACCTGTTTTAAATCCACTTAGTTTAAATCATAAATCATGTACTGACATACATACATACATACATCAACGCGTGTCTAATATCCATCTTATAACAAATAATAGAGCGACAAGTAAATATGTAGTGAAGCCACATATATATCGGTGAGCGAGGAAAATCAAATATTTATAAAATGCCGAGACTTGGCTAGTGTAAGTCGAAAGTCGATACAAACGAAAGTAAAGGTGTTACTGCGCTTGAAGAACATCTTCACTATGTTAAATTCTACAACACGAAGTTATCAAAACAAATGAGTCTAGAAACTGAGATGGATAGAAGAAGATCGTTCGGTGAAATCGTTTACATATAAATAATGACATTGTAATGATATGGTTTTCACTTACGCTTACGTGCGAGAGTGAGTTTTTTGTTTAAAGAAACTTGAAGTTGATGTTATTAATTTATAATTAAGTTACAGAGCACGATGCATTTCGTTGTTACTTACGTTTTCTTTGTTTTACTACGGCTTCAAAAACTATCAGTCAAATCAAAGTAAAATCCCGTCGCTTTAGGATATCTACCAAAGAGGAAGTTTTCTAGGGACGGAAATGTAGCTATAAATTTAAGTATGTTAACCAATTTTAAAAGTTAACATTGGTAAAAACACGAGGAATATGTTGTTTTATGTACCGAAAACGTTCGTTATTCGATGTATTTATTTTAAACCTTGAAAGGTAATTCGTATTGATTACGCATTCAACTACTCCGATTCCATATTAAGCAGATCATGTTTAAAATATTTTTTACAAAGTAGGTGTTATTGTAAATTTGTAACAGCAGTGCAAAAACATTATAAGATTTTTATTTATTGCAATTTTGCATTTTATTTTGCATTTTATTTGCATTTTATTTCATTGCCAAAGTTAATATTCAACATTTAGTCATAAATCAATAAGTATTTAGCACGTACTCGTAAAAAATAAGGAGAAATGTGGAAAAATCCACTTCGATAATTTTTATTACAATACCCACCAAAAATAGAATTATTTTGTATGAATACTTGAATTTGGTTATCTCAGAAAGTAATAGATACTTTTAATAATTGTTTTTGCGTCACCAATCCCCAATCCTGTTTATCGGCGAAAAATAAGAGATCTAGTACCTAGAGTTAACCGTTGATTCTTTATGAGTTATATTATGCTATACAAAACTAATAAAAATGTAATTAATAATTTCATTTACCTGTCCTTTGGATATAATGAAGAACGTATCTCCTCTGGCACCTTGTCGAATGATGTAGTCGCCGTTCTGGTAATGGGTCTCTTCTAATACGTCCGAGATTTTGATCAGTGTGTCTTCTGGTAAGTTCTTAAATATCGGCACACTGTTGATGAAATATAAAAATTTTAATAACTAAAGTTACAAAGACAGTAAACTTAAAATTAGACTAAAAATCTATCACATGAATGTGTCGATAACGGAAAACGCTTAACTGAATTAATTATTTTTTCGCAGTGTGCGAAAAAATAATGTAATAATGTACTTCAATATAGGATGGTGGATAACAAAATAATAATATTGATATTAAATTGTATCATTAATATAACCATCCAACTGCTGGCTTTGAAATACACAGGCCGAAGACGGGCAGTAGCGTCTTCGGTGCGACAAAGCCAGTACTGCGGTCACCAACCCGCCTGCCTGCCCAGCGTGGTGACTATGGGCAAAACACATGAGTTCACGTTATTTTTGGCGTAAACTTGTGGAGGCTTATATCCAGCAGACTGTATAAGCTGTAATGATAGTAACTCAATAATGAAACCGCTGGGGCCTAAAGTAATATTTATATATTATTAATATCAAAGTATTATTTTAGAAAATAGACAGAATGTTCCACTAGATTTATTTTATTTATAGGTTTGGCCTGTTTAACGTTGGGATATATGAAATTAGAAAGTTTTCCTGTCTATACTTGACAGATAACTAGTTTTACTTCCGCTAAAGTCTAAACGAGGGAAATTCTATAGACTAATAATTTCAAACGTCGCAAAGTCCGGGAGTTTAAATAGAGGACATTCTATTTCATTCTTAATATTAAAATAATTGACCTTTTAAATTGACACTTGACATTTAAATATTCATGTTTTTATTTGTAAAATCGATAGCGTACTTAAGTTTAATTGTGACATATTTTTTTTGCATTAATTATAGCTTGGCTATGAAGTTCATGTAGATACGTGTAAAAACAATAAAGCAAAAGTTAAGCGAATGGGCTCAATTTATAACCTTTAAATTGTTTGTTTCAATAGCGGAATGTACAATAATTTAAACGCATTCATTTAATAAATAAAATATGTCAAGTTGTCTCAACAATTGAATGTCCTATACGTGTATCAACTCCTGTAAAAAAGAATAGTATATAAAAATATACAGAACGCTAAAATACATATGTATACATAATTCTCATCTGTATTTAAAAAAAAATTCAATAGATTCTTTGTAATACGTACACATTCGAACTTGGAGAATGTTATTCTAGCATTAACAAGGCAACTCTCACAAAACCTAGATAAAAATAAATGTAAGAAATAAACATTTTCCTATTCATAAAACTAAAAGTGTTAAATTATTTCTTTGACTCTATATTACGAGTATTATTAGTCTTATATTTTTCTAGTCAGATATACATATATTTTGTGCATTAAATTATTATCGGTATTTTTTGTTAAGAAGCCATTTTTTTTATGTACGTAAGATTTGTCAATGTCATTAATAGAACATTTTTTTTCGAGATGTGTTTTCCCCTGGCAGAACAGATGGGGCACAAAAAACACCACCCGCGAAGCAAGAATGGAAGCCCTTTGTAGCTCTAGGGGGATGTTCGTCCTAAGAGTGGCTCCTAGTGTGATCGAAACTGGCTTTAAACGTCATCAGAATTGAATAATAAATCTAGTAACATAGAAGTCCCATTATTAGTATCAACCGGTCGTAAGAACAAAGCACTCCAAACATGAGGTGGGATCTGTGAATGCAGAATTGTATGGGTCTGTTACATGAGACAAAGAACATCAAAGTGTTACGCGTCCAGGATTTATATATACTACTTCAGGTTATAATAACAATTAACCGCTATACATAACTATGTGGAGGTCGATATCATACATTTCATTTAAATAAAATTTAAATTAATAATCACATTTTAGCAGTATTTATTAAAATATGTTAAAATAGTGCATTCATTTTAATATTAATAACTTAAATGCTTTTTTAACTTATATTAAGAAACTCAAAAGATTTTACGAACGCTATAATCAATTACTACGTTAGTAGTTTTATTATTATATAAAAACGTAAATAAACGTAAAACAAAGATAAGGTATACTTAGTCGGGCTGAGTGCAGTTTACATTATTCGTAGTTAGTTCATAGGTTTTTGTTAAAACGAGGACAGCAAATTACTTAATCTTACATTATAATAATTATTTATTGATTAATTTAAGCGAAATATTACGATTCAAATAACAATAATTTGCTCCTATTTTAAACAAGTTTACTGTAACGCAGTTCATTAATTGTTAAAATATTGGTTATAAATTATACTTATACATATTAAAAGGCCTGTTAAATTTTTTTTCTGAAATCACATGACCAGTATTTTTCGTATTTGTTAATTAATTATTCTCAAATTGTTTATTCGTTGATAGTAATTTATCTATAACCAAAACTATACCTACAAGTTTCGTAAGCGTATAAATAAAATAAACGGGAAACTTGGTGAGAACGGGAGTTTGTTACGCAAATTTCGAAAAGTTAAAAATTATTTTGGAGCAATTAAGTAATTTTTACGGTAATTTATTTTATAAATATTGAAGGATCAAATATGTATGTATACAAGCAACAATAAAAATTAATCACACGCAAGGTTATTATCAAAATAGTTCAAAACCTTAATTACTCACACACCGATAATGCTAATGTAATATACTTACTGCTACTAAAATTTTATATTCTAATTACAACTACTAAATTTATATTAAATATTCATTTTTCTGTACATACATTTTATTGGTTATTAGTTTGATAATTGCACTTGATTTAATTTTCGTTTAATCGCTATATTTGCAATGGAAATTTCATTTTTATATTCATTGTAGTATGATAATAGTGACAAATTCCTAAGTTTCAGGTTTGTCTGTATATTGTGAATGAATAATAATGAGTTCTGAAAAATGGCAATGTATAAAAAGCTGGATTGGCAACATCAATTATCCTAAAGTTCATTATAAACAGGCTCTGAGCAGCGGTTCTGTTAACGATGTCCACATATGTTTTTATATAACTTAAAGGTTTTCTTGAATCAATCCCTATTCCATAGTGATTTCGGGTTAACCTTTTAAGTAATGTAATGAACCAAGATAAAGCGTAATTAAAAATATGACTGAACAATTAAATTCATAATAAAATTTGTAATTAATAAATAATAAAACTTACATAAAATCGGAACGACAAGAAAAATACGACAAATGTGGTCACACTAGTTGTGAATGCTTTATTTTCACGGCCAACGAGTTTTGACCGAAAGTGTTAGTACAGCAAATCGAAAGTGTCAGTGTAAAGTCATTTTTTGTATTACTACCGGGTCCGATTACGAAACCTACCTAATGGGTATTGAATTATGTTTTACTTGAGATTATTGCACATTTAACGCCTGTGGCTGTATTACTCGGCAAAATCATTTCTAAATTAGTGTCCGTACATATATGTATCTACAATAATAATATTGTTGTTTTGTTTGAATGGGCTATCTTTGAAGCTTCAACACCTTTTTATGAAATACAAATATGTTTATTGAAAAATATCACACATTATAAAATGATGACGCGCTACGAAATGAGGTTGTATTTATTTTCATTACACGAACTATCCCATAGTATGTAGTATACTCGCAATGGACTCATTATACGTTTCAATAAAATTCTTTTCGTGTTGTATCTTACAACGGTCAAGTAAAATTTAATAAAAACGGGTTACTATAGAAGAAAATACATGAACGAATATACCCACTAATCTGCAGCAAAGTAGAGTAGCTCTCAAATTAGAAAATAGCTTTGCCCAACTGCAATGTACACCAAGTGTTACGGTATAGTGCACTCAAATACTCGAACTCAGCAGGATAAACAGTAATCCGGCTGATAGTTGAAATCTTTACTACAATTACGATGTCTAATGTAGATATAGATAGCCATCTCGCTTGACCACGATGAATGTTTTCACTTTTAAGTCAAGCGAAGGTAATTAATTTTCCTTTGTCGAGTTTGTGACACAAATAAAAATTAATGTTCGTAAATCTGTATTTATGATACAAACTTATTCTCATAAATTGAACTTATATACATATTATTAATATTTATACAATAAACAATGAATATAAATAAGTAAAGTAAACGAGGACGAAAATTTATGGAAATTAAATCGTCAGCTTAGAATGATAGATATTACCGGAAGCTAAATGAAATTTGAAGTTAGGCTTCTATCTGTAAAGTTTATCGGACATATATCTTAATATGATGAAATCAGGCAAAAACTTTTATTATACCTACGTACGTTGTAAATAATATCTGCTGGTTTTGATAGTATGCATCACACGTTTATATATACTTAAATTATAAATTTAACTTTTAGTCTTACGAACACTAATATAGTAAATCTGTTTGTTAGACTGTTTGTCTGTGTTTATTTCGGAATTAATTATCGAATATAGGGGAATATTTTTGTTTTTATTTTATTACATATATGAATTGCGTAATCATAGCATATTTGTTACAACATTCTTATGTTACAAGAACACATTAAACATTTCATACTTGCAAAATTATTTACAACTCTTAATCTTTTAAATATATATATGCAATTTTTAACATAAAAACAAAACGCATTCTTGAATAATAATTGCAAAATTGCAAATACTGTGAGAATATTGCAATTGATTACCGAAAATAGTTGCAAAAACTAATACCTAAGGCTATTGGATATTATGTTTGGCATTGCTCTGTATGGTTACAAAATAAACGTTTGTTTTTTTTTTATCTCATGTGTTACTTTGATTGGTTTGGTAAGGTTTCCAAGGTTTTGTAAGTAACATAAGATTTAGAAATGTTAATTATCTAACGTTGACTAAATGTTAATTAATAATTATAAAGTGTTGTAAGGTTTTACTACGAAACAAATTGTCGAATCGATGAATGCTTGGAGTTCGAATTCGTGACGATTGTTCTAATGCGTAACACTAGCCGCGTTAGTGGTGATACATACTATTAAGTCAGTTAACGGCCGACATAACTTTGACCGTTTTAACTATGACCTCTTTACATTACTAAATAATACAATAATTTGTTCTTTGTCTCAGCTTCAAAGATACGTGATAGATTTTTTGTTCATTTGCGTCACAATTTTATAATTATGTAAACGGACTTGATAAATAATAACATCTGTACACATAAATCTATAAAGAAATACATGTAATTATGTTATTATTGCGAACTTATGACGTCATCAGAATTAAGACGAACGAGCGTTTCTAAGGAAATATAACAGACGGTTTTGTAATACATATAAATGACAAATTGAAATTCAATAACAGGCAATATTTTTATAGCATATGGAATTAAATGTGGCATAAACATAAGAAATTGTCAATTTTTAATTTTATTTTTTATCAATGTATAAAAAGTATTTTGATATGCCTATGGCAGAATTTGTTAAAAAAGTGGGAGTTAAAGGAAAGTTACTATCTCTAATTTTAATGTAGAAATCGTTGACCTTAATAATTACAGTTGGTAACTTAACATAAATTTTAATTATTTGTATATGTCATGTTATATGTATGTGTTAGAACTAATTAATTTAATTTAAAAAAATAAATGTTTTTTTATTAGTTATAATTATCTATTATAACATTATTGACTAGCTTGACGGCGCAGGATACAGTGCTTTTTGCTACAAGGGTTGTGTCTTCGACTCCCGCCCTAAGTCTGGGTGTAATATACATCCTTTTTCATGTATGTATTAATAAATAATTGTGTTTGCTCGCAAACGAAAAAAAAAACCGACTTCAATTACATTGACAAGTAATACAACGTAGATCGACGAAAAAATAATCAAGTAACTACGCGTTATCAAAGATTACTCAAAAAGTAGTTATCAGATCTCGATAAAATTTATATGTGACCACATGATAAACATCAGCTTTCGATTAAATTAAAAATTATCAAAAAATCGGTACACCCAGTAAAAAGTTATTGCGGATTTTCGAGAGTTTCCCTCGATTCCTCTGGGATCCCATTATCAGATCCTGGTTTCCTTATCATGGTACCAAACTAGGGATATCCCCTTTCCAACAAAAAAAGAATTATCAAAATCGGTACATCCAGTAGAAAGTTATGCGGTATAATACAACGTGGGTCGACGAAAAAAGCGTCAAGTAAAAACGCATTATTAGATATAACTCGAAAAGTAGTTGTTAGATCTCAAATAAATTTAAATGGGACCAATTGGCACACACCACCTTTCGATTAAAACAAAATTTGTCGAAATCGGTCTACCCGGTCAAAAGTTCTGATGTAACATACATAAAAAAAAAAAAAAAAAAAATACAGTCGAATTGAGAACCTCCTCCTTTTTTGGAAGTCGGTTAAAAAATATCGCTATGTCAGCTGGCTGTTACCCATAACACAAGTACTAATTTGCTTACCTTAGGAACGACCACGTGTGTACGTCATAGGTATTTGTTTATTTAATTCTTTTGTATCGATACGATTTTTAAGACGTCTTTAACTTTAATTATTTTAATCATTATTTTTAACTTAATAAATAATAAATATATGAATATTTTAGCGTAATATTATTTTTAAATGTCTCACACTAAAATTAAAAAAGAAAAAGCAAACTAATTGACGCTATTATAAGTTTCGTCGATAAGAACTGTTTTATTAAAGCAACTGAATTTGCATTCATTATCCTTTACAGTAATCTATGTAAATTATTACGTTACAATACATCCTAAGTCCATAATAGCAGAATAATATTTCAGACAAGTAATTAATTATAGATAAAGTATGTGGACAATGTATGTCAAGACGGCAGATGCTTGAATGAAAAACAATTTAACCACAATTAGAATACCAATATAAAAGTCAACAATATCAAACACAATGATATATGACACTACTTGGAATTTCTGTTCTCCCATTACATGCAATCTATCATCATCTCAATTGTATGATGACAAAATGATTTATTAGCTACCTACTACTTAATTTATATTATTAGTACATACTTTAAATAATTAAACTAATGTAAAAAATGGGTATAAAACAAATAAAAATATGAAATTAAAAAAAAAAACATAATTCCACCTTTTAAGGACAATATATTAAATATTGTTTTTTTTTTTGTGGTATCAGAATAAATAGGTATTAATTTACAGACAAAGCTCGGTTCCTAAAAGGACCTCGACTTTTTATTTAAATAATAATAAACATACAAACGGAAACATTGTGTGGCAGTGACGCATTTATGACCAGTCTTTATACAATGATACAGTATCGTGGACAAAGTATGAGTGAAAGGATTGAAAATTCAAATGTCATGGAGCTACAACGTGACAAGTATTTCGCAAAGTATCGCACGAGCCTCTTGGGTAATATTTACAAGTTTCATCATGTCTTTGTTTTACAATAGTCTTAATTTTTGTTAAAAAGGATGTATGCACAACGTTTGCGTCTCGTGAATACAGAGTATACTCAATATTACGATAGTTATAAGTCACTGTCGGGGAAAGGCCTTCTTGATGTGATTTATGGATAACAGGGCGGTCGCGGTGTCGTAACGATTGCATCTTGAACATAAATGCGGGACAAACGTGATGATAATGATTAAAATAAACACAGGGACATTGTAAAACTTTGATAATATTATCTGCTATAAAATGAAGTCACGAAACAAAGTGAATTAATGTTTCAGTTTTAAAACTCTTTGAGAAAGAAAAGAAAAACGTTACAATATACATAATGAAGTCATGTACGAAATAAGTATAGGGATTCAAAGAAAAAGAAACGGTATATTTTCGTAACATGACACCATATGAATAATATCACGGTACCTAGAACTGCATGTAGTACTACAATGAATTTATGTAAATTATATGTATAACATTACTTTATAAGCCTTCATCTTTTTTTAGAGTTAAAAAGAACTTATTAAAAAGGTGCTTCCAATATTTAAATTAGGTAACAACTGCGATTTTGTGCGATGAGGAATGAGGAAAACCGGGATGTCTGGCGCGAACTTGGGGAGGCCTATATCCAGCAGTGGACTGTGTGACTGAAGTGAGTGATAATGATGATTATGAAAATCTCAATTTTGTTTGCCGTAAGCAGTGTTTCCCCTAAATCATTTCAACGACCACCTCTATGAAATCCTGTAAAAACTATTATCATAATTGGTTAGGATTTAGCGAAAATATCGTAGAATGTACATTAAAACACCGACGAATTAAGTTAAAAAATGTGGATAACTTTTTTTAACTTTAATTATAGCCTGATTATGTTAATGAAAAATATTTTAAAATATAAAAACGAATTTTGAATAAAATAAGAAGAAAATGTTCCTATGAAATTTAACCTTTCGATTATCTGAACGAAGTGGTGTCGACGACAATTCGATGCATGAAAGTAGAAGAATAGGACGTCGTACGCCCATTGAATTTGCATAAGAGGCTCAGTTCATTACCCCCTCAGACTAAATTGTTCCCAGCAATGCGTTTCAGTGTTGACGGCTTCAACAAATTGACATGTTCCCTTTATATTAATGAATTGAAACAATTTTGTCTCTGTTGTTATATCAAAATTAAAATGATTTTGGGTATATTTCACTGCTTGATGGTAAGGGTAAACGTCTTCGGTGCGACAAAGTCAGCCCTGCGGTTACCAATCTGCCTGCCCAGCGTAGTTACTATGGGCAATACACATGAGTTCACGCCATTTTGGGCGAACTTGTGGAGGCCTATGTCCAACAGTGGACTGCGATAGGCTGAAATGGTGATGATAAGGGTTATCTTGCCATAAGTATAATTGATAATCTTCATCAGCAGGATGTAAAATAGGTCTATAAAAAATTGTAACACTGCAAGTTAACGAATAAACTACAACTTTTTAATTCATTAGTTGCGAAGATAATTATCTCAGACAATGTGGAATTTGATGGTGGAATATATATCATAAGCATTTATCTATTGGGTACCAACATATATCAGATAACTTCATTAGTTAAACAAACCCTGTAAACGCGATCTACTATCATACCAACTACAAAGTAGAGAATATAAAAGCTTTACAATAATGTGATTGATAGCGCAGTTTTATTTCGACATCGGCAAATGACAACCCTTATACCCTAAACAATTATCAAAAGAGATCTTTAAATAATATTTTGTACATTAGATAAAACGACTACAGTAATGACTTAGGCATAAAATAGTTAATATATTAACAATTGATAACAAAATGAGATATTTATAGTTATTTCATTTACATAAGATATGAATAATATAATAAAGACTTTATTATGTAATACCAAAAAGTAGTGACTGTATCAGTTATATATTATTTGCATTATGATTTTTAGATTTATAACTGAAAAATACTACTGAATTTCATAAAAAATACCGATTTTTTAAATGTAATCAGTTTAGAAATTCTAATATTTCAAAATGAATAATTAATTAATTAAAAAACCGAAATATAAACAAGACTTCACCATGGGTCAACGTCAAGGCCACAAAGCTACGTCACGAACATTACACGAATTTTATAAATTTTGTTTATTGCATTAGCGAACAACAAAGTCATAAGTATAAGCATTGTACAGTAATACAAAAATAGAGCACGTCGTAGAGAGTCGTAGTATGATGTTTAAAGGATATTTATAAACCTCCCTAGCCAATAATCATTTTTTTTTTAATCATCAACATATACAACAACAAACTTTTCCGTCTAATTACATTAGTAGATATGTTATGTAGGTGTCGGAGTAACTCAAGATTTGAATAATCTTAACAAAACATAAGTCTAAATCGTGAACGCTTTAGTATGTCGACATACATACAATAAAACGAAGAGATCAACGTACTCGAAAAAAATACTAGTAGGTACAACATTTAAAAAAACTGTCCATAAAACCAAAGATAACGTAATGTAATAGAAAGAAATGTTGACTTGAGAATAAAAATAATCCAAAGACTTATAAACAAACCACGTTGTTTTACGTTGTTCGAAAGTCACTCATAATCGTAATGTTGATGACCCCGCAAACGTAAACACCGTGTGGTGTAAAAATATCGCACCCTGAAATAGTTACTACGAAAATACTTCGTTACAATTTACTTGATTTGACAAACGAACTAGCTTTTTTGGCAAATAAACAAAGCTCATATCATTCATTCATTCATTAGATATTTTCAAGGAGTCTCAAATATTTATTTTCCCTAATAACTTGCAACATTTTGGTCTTATTTAAAAAGTGAACGTATAATTAAAGTTATCTTTTAAAAATACGACTATTTAATTTGTGGTTTAGTAAGTTTTATGGTAAGAAAGTAATTTCTGTTTTACGTAACAGAAAATTCCACTAGTTTTAATACTACATAATAATATTCTGATATTGTTAAATATTAACTGTCCTTCTATAAATATTCAAACCAAATTGAATAATTAGCTTTTAAATGAACTACAACAAAACTAAACACAGTTGTTTACTGCAACAAAAACTAGTAAACAACACATGACATTGTTTTACTAAATGTGTAAAAAATGATAAGCCATATTTGTAACATATGTACATACAAATATATATAAAAATATGTACTCGTAAGATGTTCTTCGGTAGAAACTGTCTTCATAATTTTTGTAAATGTTTACAACCAGTGTATGTGCTGTACTTCTATAAATAAAAAAGCTTACCTCTTAAGGAAATCAGTGTATTCAGCCTGTCTAATAAGTCCAGTTCTCATCATGATGGTCTGGAAACATTGTCGTTCGATGGCCCAAAGTCGGCAGTCGGTGGCTGCTTTGATGGTTGCGGTTCTCTTACAGTTGTACAAGATCGCCAGCTCACCGAACACCTTACCCGGAGCCATCGTGCTGAGGTACTTGTTTTCGCGCGAAACTTCAACTCTGCCCTCTGAAAACAAAAATATTGAATTAGAATCAAAACAAAAAGAAAAAATGGCGTTGGTGATCACATAACAACTACACACAAAATTGCGTCAGTCTATAAAGATAGCTATCGTAATATAATTATAAAATTTCTCAACTAACTTCATCCGTTTGGTTTTTTGTTATAAAATATACTCAAAGCATTTTTATCTTAATTTAAATTACATAACATAAAATTATAATAACGGAACTGTGTATTGACACACAGCCTTAAATGTCCAAGGCTGCTTATTCAGATACTAATCGTTTCTCATGGGTGACTCACAACCAGTCTCGTTAGAAATCTTGACGGGATATTGCAAAAAGTTTCGTACTTTATAGAACTAGAGGAAATTATAACTTTATATGATGTTGAAAAATTAATTAGTACATTAACAACAAAAAAATATTATTTATTCCTACATTAATTACTGATATCAAAGCTTTTGTAAAGCGGATTTTTTGTTTGTCAGCGTTATTTTTTGTTGTATGACTAATGCCTAAAAATAAATTTTATGTTGTGTGGGTATACACATCGCGTGAGGTTCATTAACTTTGTTTTAACTTATGAACATGTTATGAACCCTTAAAATAATCGTTTATAATGCAAAATTACTTACAAATAAGCATTATTAAGTATGAAGAACTAAAATATGTTTAAAATCATTTGTATATTCTATTAACTATTATATGTTAAAGGATTTTATTATGAACTTGAGGTGATATCTCGTTATATGCAGAAAATAGTAGCTTATTTCACTATGGAAATAACTTAGAAACTATCGCAAAGTATGCTCAGAACGATTTGGATATCTTGAATATTTGGTTTCAATCTAACTTGCTTACAGTAAACATCTAAAAAACTAAATACATCGTATTTGCTCCAAAAAATAAACAATATATCAAAAGGTATTAATCAAGAAATAACAAAAGTTGACCAAGAAAAATATTTATTATATATAATAGCTGATTAATATTGGATAGTAAATTGACATGGAAACCACATATCCATAAAATAAAATCGAAATTAACTTCTTTAATGGGAGCTATAAAAATCATCGTCCGATGTTTGTCACATGATGTATGTTATATTATATATAATTCTCTTATTAAGCCACACATAGATTATTTGGTTGAAATCTGGGGCTCAGCGGAAAAAACAAACTTAGAACCTTTACAAGTAGCACAAAGTAAATTAATAATTTTTTTTTGTTTAAATATAATTTCTTCAACTCCAACCAAAAACGTTACAAGGAAACTCTCTTATGAATGTTCATAAAACTTATGTTTATTATAATTGCTTATTGATACGTAAAATATTAAACAAGCATTTACACTCTAAAATAACTTTAACAAAAAAACAAGAAATATAAAAGATGAAATTATGATCTGCAATGATATTATACTTCACAAACCACGCACTAACAATGGGAAGAGATGTGTAATGTTCGAAGGTACCCAACTGTACAATAAACTGCCAAACGACGTTAAGTCAGCTGAATCGCTTTTTACTTTCAACCAACTACTCAAAAGCTATATAAAAAATCGAATAATATAATCATAATAATTTATAAACTAAGCACTAATTAATTCAATTTCATAAAAATATCTAGGTAATTAAAAACTAAACTACATGAATGTCATTAATTTAAAACTAAATTACGGGTTATGGAATTTGGCAAGGAAAGAAGATAATAATAGTAAAATATTTTTTAAATTATAATAAAAAAATACTAAAATTTAGAATAAAGCAAAACAATTGATAAGATTTCACTTTTAAAAAAATTAATACGTGTATAAAATTAATACGTGTATAAAATTACTTGTGAGTGTAACCGTTGTTATATAGGACAAACTAAACAATTTCTTGTGTCGAGAGTCAAGCAACATGTGAATGATTGTAAAAATGTTAACGCCGCAAAAGATAATAAGACTGCTTTAGCATCCCATCATTTCGACCAACATCATAATTTTAATTTTGAAAATACAAGTATATTAGACAACGAAAGAAATTGGTTTAAAAGAAATATTAGTGAAATGTTTTTTATCAAAGTAAATAACACAGTGAATAAAAGAACAGACACAAATAATTTGAGCATCTTGTATAACGATATTTTAAAAAAGTATAAATCTGAAATATAATATAATTAAATGTATGGAATTTTCCTGAAAATAAGTAATAATTTTGAAAATTAATAATTTTGAATTGTAAGTGGTAATATTTGACATTTTGATAATTATTTGCATGTAACATCTGTGTTCAATCAGACATAACGAGGGGTTTTTTGACAGTTGTGACATCCATGTGGAGTGACGTGTTTTTCGGCCGTTAACAAAAAAAAAAAAAAAAAAAAATTAAAATTAAAAAACTAATTGGAGGATGTAATTTAATAATCAAAAATATGTATTGATGCGACTATATGTGAGTAAAAGCCTGTATTATAATGATTATAGTTCATAATCCGTATTTAGTACACTTGTAGTGGGTAGTTTGTTTCTTGTACAATGTAACGTGTTCGGCTGTGGCTTATGTATAATTTGTTGTTTTAGACATGAAAATACAAGAGGTTGGAGAACAAAATGTAAATTTAAAGAGCAATAACTACAAAATAGAAATATTAATGTAAATTTTAACTAGCCAATTTTAAATGACTTAATTTTAATGACAATTTGATAAGAAATGACTAATATTTTGTAAATCTTAACAATTTAAATAATGAATAATAAAAATTAATATATAAAATTGAAGAAAAATACATGTGGGTAGAAATAATATAAATTAAAGGAACCAAAATAGGAGGAAAAAAAATTATAAATTTAATTAACATATGTAAAGGTAATATAAAATGTTGGTTGTTGATCGTTATGTAGATATTGTCAGTCTTTGATGGTTATTTGTGTGTACATATATGATTGATGTTTTAGATGCAGTTCAATAGTCAAGTTCGGAGAATTTGATGCCTTGAAATTGTAAAATTAAAAACTTAATAACTTAAAAGTGTGCATATTGTTACCTAATAAATTCAAATGTTGTAGTTTAAATTTTCAAAATTTAGAGATTAAAGTTTAGAATATAACTTAAAAAATAGTATATAATGTTTGGAATTTAGAATCTTACTTAAAGAACTTTGACGGGGAGATGTCTTTTGACTACCGTATGTAAAGGTACTGAGGATTTGGTTTCTTTTTGTTTGTTTGTTGTTATGGATTGGTTTATGTATACAGCTTTCTTCAATGATTTTATATTTTATAGATGCCTGATGATGGTCCAATAAAGGATCGAAACGTCGCATGAATTTGCAATTGGTGGTTTGATTGGCACCCTATGTCCACTTTCCTGCTAATCGTCAAAGAATATTTATAATAAATGGACACAACGATAGATAATGAGAATTTACCGAGGGGATTTTTTAATAACATCAAACAAAATTATGGAGAAAAAGTTGTAAAACATATTAAGGTTTGGGCCAATAGCACAGTAAAATTAGCTTCACTAAAGAATAGACGAATTTTTTTATTACAATGTAGACTCAATAAGGTTATACCGAAACATATTATTCAAAACTTTAAATGCACATACCCGTTACTTTTAGAAAAACACCCTTACAATAAACAAGTAGATAAATTAATAAAGAATTTTCATCGTTCTTTTTTAAATATTGAAATAAAGGTAACAATATGGGACATTGAACAACTACTGATAAAAATACAAAATTTAAAAGAATTAATTAGCGAAGTGGTACCGCGAGACGTCTTGGATAAGTGTATAAATATGAATAACAATAGATTTGATAAACTTTTTGACAAAATAAAGAAAAATAACATTAAAAAATTATCGAACTTAGTAAAAGAAAAATTGAATAGAAATAATTTGGATAATACAAATAACAAGGTGTTTAATTTTACAAATATAGGGTTACCAACAGAAGTAGAAAGTATCCTGAAATTGGAACCTAAATTTGGGGTGGAGACAAAAAATAATATGAAGTATCTACCTACGGTTATCAAGGACGTTGAGTATGGTATTGCATCGGTAAAGGTAGAAAATTGTGAAACCACTGAAGAAAATATTAAAAATAATTTAAGATCCAGAGTAGTTAATGTCATTTCAAATTTTTATAAAAAGAATAAATTGAATGAAAAACATCAGATAATTAGAAAAAACTTAACGTATACACGACGGTTCCTCAAGGATAGACAAGATTTGATTGTTGCACGATCAGATAAAGGTAATAACACTGTAATAATGTGGAGGGAAGAATATAGGAAGGAAATGTTTAATTTAATTAATGATGAGGAAACTTACAGGAAAATGGATAAAGACCCCACTAACAAGTTCGAGCGTATAGGTAACAATATAGTCAAGAAGATGATGGGATTAAAATTAATTGATAAATCACGTGCTGAAAGGTTGACGTCGAGGTACACGGTTGCTCCGCGGATCTACGGTTTGAGGAAAACACATAAGAATACATGTAAATTGAGACCAGTAGTTAGCTGCATAAACTCACCCAGTTACAAGTTAGCACATTATTTGCATGAACAACTAGCTCCATTGGTAGATACATATCAGTTTAATGTTAGGAACTCGTTTGAATTTGTAGAATTTAGTAAATCCGTAAAATTAGAAAGTAATTATGTTTTGGTATCATTAGATGTAGTGTCATTATTCACCAATGTAAAACAGAAATTAATATTAGAAGTAGTTAATGAAACTTGGAATATTATCAAACAATTTGTCAAAATTCCTAAAGATATATTAATTGAATTGATTAATTTTTGTTATATGTCGAGTTACTTTGTGTTTGAAGGTCAGTATTATTTACAAATAGAAGGTAGTAGTATGGGTAATCCGGCTAGCCCCGTTATTGCAAATATAGTTATGAATTATGCAATTAGTAAAATCTTAGAATCATTACCATTTGAAGTTCCGTTTATTAAATTATATGTAGATGACACAGTGGCAGCGGTGCCTGAGAGTGAAGTTGATAATATTCTAAATTTATTTAACAGGTTTAATGAAGACATACAGTTTACTTTAGAAATAGAACAAAACAATCGCATCTCTTTCCTTGATATTTTGATAGAAAGAAGAGAAGGGTGTTTAATTACTGACTGGTTTATCAAACCGATAAGTTCTGGTAGAATGTTGAATTTCGAATCAAACCATCCACGTGCACAAAAGATAGGAATGATTACTGGGTTATTGGATAGAATGATTAAATTAAGTAATGAAGCACATTGGGAAAAAAATTATAAAATTATTAGTAACTTGTTGTTAAAAAATGGATATAATAAGTCTTTCATTAACGCGATTGTAGGAAAATTTAGACAGGAAGTAAGTAATCGTTTGAATAATAACATTAGAGTCGCAAACTCCTTCACATATTGTCGGTTTCCCTTTATTAGAGGGCTGTCATATGAAATTAACAGATGTTTTATAGGCACAAATGTAAGATTAGCTTTCTATAATTTATTGAAGATAAATAGTGTTTATACTAAATTAAAAGATCCTTTAAAAAAAGAAGAACGTAGTGGGTTGGTATATAAAATTACTTGTGAGTGTAACCGTTGTTATATAGGACAAACTAAACAATTTCTTGTGTCGAGAGTCAAGCAACATGTGAATGATTGTAAAAATGTTAACGCCGCAAAAGATAATAAGACTGCTTTAGCATCCCATCATTTCGACCAACATCATAATTTTAATTTTGAAAATACAAGTATATTAGACAACGAAAGAAATTGGTTTAAAAGAAATATTAGTGAAATGTTTTTTATCAAAGTAAATAACACAGTGAATAAAAGAACAGACACAAATAATTTGAGCATCTTGTATAACGATATTTTAAAAAAGTATAAATCTGAAATATAATATAATTAAATGTATGGAATTTTCCTGAAAATAAGTAATAATTTTGAAAATTAATAATTTTGAATTGTAAGTGGTAATATTTGACATTTTGATAATTATTTGCATGTAACATCTGTGTTCAATCAGACATAACGAGGGGTTTTTTGACAGTTGTGACATCCATGTGGAGTGACGTGTTTTTCGGCCGTAAAAAAAAAAAAAAAAAAAAAAAAAAATTAAAATTAAAAAACTAATTGGAGGATGTAATTTAATAATCAAAAATATGTATTGATGCGACTATATGTGAGTAAAAGCCTGTATTATAATGATTATAGTTCATAATCCGTATTTAGTACACTTGTAGTGGGTAGTTTGTTTCTTGTACAATGTAACGTGTTCGGCTGTGGCTTATGTATAATTTGTTGTTTTAGACATGAAAATACAAGAGGTTGGAGAACAAAATGTAAATTTAAAGAGCAATAACTACAAAATAGAAATATTAATGTAAATTTTAACTAGCCAATTTTAAATGACTTAATTTTAATGACAATTTGATAAGAAATGACTAATATTTTGTAAATCTTAACAATTTAAATAATGAATAATAAAAATTAATATATAAAATTGAAGAAAAATACATGTGGGTAGAAATAATATAAATTAAAGGAACCAAAATAGGAGGAAAAAAAATTATAAATTTAATTAACATATGTAAAGGTAATATAAAATGTTGGTTGTTGATCGTTATGTAGATATTGTCAGTCTTTGATGGTTATTTGTGTGTACATATATGATTGATGTTTTAGATGCAGTTCAATAGTCAAGTTCGGAGAATTTGATGCCTTGAAATTGTAAAATTAAAAACTTAATAACTTAAAAGTGTGCATATTGTTACCTAATAAATTCAAATGTTGTAGTTTAAATTTTCAAAATTTAGAGATTAAAGTTTAGAATATAACTTAAAAAATAGTATATAATGTTTGGAATTTAGAATCTTACTTAAAGAACTTTGACGGGGAGATGTCTTTTGACTACCGTATGTAAAGGTACTGAGGATTTGGTTTCTTTTTGTTTGTTTGTTGTTATGGATTGGTTTATGTATACAGCTTTCTTCAATGATTTTATATTTTATAGATGCCTGATGATGGTCCAATAAAGGATCGAAACGTCGCATGAATTTGCAATTGGTGGTTTGATTGGCACCCTATGTCCACTTTCCTGCTAATCGTCAAAGAATATTTATAATAAATGGACACAACGATAGATAATTAATACGTGTATTAAACATAAAATAACTCCTTAACAATGACACTTCCAGTTGCGCATATTTCTGTTAACTTGTGTATATATATTTTAATACTACCCTACATATTGTTATTTATTGTCTCGACTATAAATTTTTTATATATTGTATTGCAATATACCCAACATATATATATATATTTTAATTTTAGTGTTTGTAATTTTTCATGTAAGTGCATTGTATTCTTTTGAGAAATAAATGATCTTTAACCTAGACTTGGCATCAAGTCTGTGTCTGTTCTGTTGTCTTCTAATTTAATTCTTTCGTCAGAAAAGTCGACGACCTCGAATCCTATGCAGGTTGGCTTGCCTTCTTGAATTTCTTATTTGTTTGGACATAAGTAGTTAACACGTCAATATGTTTTTACTACTGTGGATATATATGCAATGTTTAACGCTTAACACTTGCCATACCTTTCTCTCAATCCAAGTTAGTCGAGATATACAATGCCTACAAGATATTTTACATGTGAGTTAAATAGTAGATACTACTTAATAATTTCGTGACTTGCGTGTGTTTGTATTAATGTAACTCACGGCCGGTCCCTCGTAAATTAATTTATCTTAGAACTTACTTAAATGAATTACACATAATATAGCTAACAATAGAATTAGTTCAAATACCACTCATAAGTATATTTAAGAAATAAGTAATTACAGAATAAAACGGTTGAAGCTATAAAACGAACAAGAGAAAGACGAATTTTGTATCCGATTTTAATAAAATCGCATCTACCTCTTAAATTAAAATTAATTAACACTTCCCATGTCACAGTTTTAGAATTATATTAAATATATAACAATGTATCACAAATTGAAACCTCGGTAACGCAATTAAGTCAAGGTGATATGCGTGCGAAAACACAAAGAGGCGTGTGATATCGTTCTTTGTACAACTTTATCTTTTTGAAACACTTCATTAGTCTGTGCGTGCAAACGATGTAAATATTCAATTATAACGTCAGATATTCGTATCTGATACATCTATGATATTTAATTTGCACCAACGATAAAAATAACTGAGAAGTTGTTAATTAAAAATGTGTTTTGCGTTTATTTTAGTGTTTTGAATACAAGGAGTGATAATGGGAAGAGGCTTATAGGCTTATAGGATTAATAAATAGGATTAAGGCTTTCTACGAGTACTATGTAGAGATTAACTTTTCAAACTAAAAAAAACTAAATGAAAAAGAATATGTGACATAACTAAGGAACTAAGGTAGGGCACAGTAGTAAATTTCCTGTTCAAATATCGAGCTGCACGACTGGGGTAGTAACCTCGACCTTACAGAAGATTACAGCTCAATAATACTGTTTGTATGCAGTGTTCTTTCCTGTTGGTGAGTAAGGTAAGTTTGGGGAATTGGGGATAGGGTCGGCAACGCGCTTACGATGTCTCTATAGTGTTGCAGACGTATGTAAGCTACGGTAATCGCTTACCACCAGGTGAGCCGTTTGCCGAAAAAACGTAATAAAAGTCTTTTGTGACTGTGTTCTAATTTGTCCACTTTCGTTAAATCACTTTTATGAAAACACTCTATACCATAACTTGTAAATTAGATGGCAATATTTATAAAGAAACTAGCTGACCCCGCAAACGTTGGTTTGCCATATATTTTATTAATCTTCTCAATCCTTCAAACCCTCTTATAACTTCGGGAAATGAATAATAGATGTTGGCGGATTCTCAGACCTACCCGATATGAACACAAAATTTCATGAGAATCGGTCAAGCCGTTTCGGAGGAGTTTAACTACAAACACCGCGACACAGAATTTATATATTAGATTGAAAAACAAAATATTAAACTATACGAACCAAACATAATAATATACTATCGTATAACATATAGTACGCGCTGCGTTTGTGAAGCCGAACGAAGACAAATTGTTGGCTTCGCATATGAAAGTGTTTCAAGGTGAGTAGTATAATATTTCGGGTCGAAAGTTTAAACGCCTCATATTTTGTTTTGTCGTATTGATAACAAGATGTAACTAAAATTAAGCAACTAAGAGCTTCGAAGGAGTTGTCATATATGACATCATTACTAAAGATTATTCACTAAATGCGTCTCTTATGGTTATTGGTACTATAAGAATTGTGACAATAAAGCTTCGTTTGATGAACAAAATTCCATTCCATCGAAAATTTGTCGAATTAATTATCAGAACAATGGGCAGATTATTTATTTTTCTATCGTGTTCCATGGATAAAAATCTAATTTTTTTTTCATCATTGATCTATTTGTCGGTAGTTTGTAGCTAATTACGTCACATCAAGTTATCTTTTTTTTTTAATTTGTTCTAAAATCGTAAGTTGTATAATAATCATACTGACAATAACATCAACATTGTTTTGAACAACAAAAGGGAGCCTTACTGGTAAATAATTATCATTTCCAAACAAGGAATCAAATAGTACAAAAGGTCATTGTTAGGTACAGAACGATTACATAAATACAATGTTATGTATTTAAAATGTGGTTAAATTTTATAAGTATATTAGTAATTCAGTTTTCTTTATTTTAATTGTAAAAAAAGTTTTTATTGTGTATAATAAGAAATGTTTTTTTCTCTTTTAAGTCTTAACAAATTAAAAAGTTAAACCTACATAGATAAAAAACAATTTACTGAAATAAATAATTACTACATATAACTATTTCATTAAAGTGTTCATCAATAATATTAAATAATAATAACGAAATATTTATAATTATATTTTGTGTCTTACAACAGACATTAAAATAAAATAATAAATTACATTAACTTCAGTTTATCATATTCAGAACTGTCAAAAAGCTGACTGATAGTGAAATCTGACTGTATGAATTGACCTGATTTATGTTCACAATTGAAACAGAAGTTGTTCGCTAATTAAAAAAAATTGAGTTACATAAATTAAAAGAATCTCAAACCTGTCAAAATATACTATTTATTTCATTATCTACGTTCGTGACATTAATGTAATATTAGAATCAGTCACCAGGGTTATCTTTATTTAAATATCTCTTTTAGTCATGTAAATGTTTCATTTACTGTAAAAGTAGGACCATTTAAAAGCGAGTTTTAATTAATATACCAAGCTCGGTTTGTTTAACAATCTTCAAGCAGCCTATGTGCTGAAGCATCTGGCTCCAAACGTTATTTATCATCCAACAAGCCACCAAATGGTGTTTGTTAAATTAAGTGACTACATACTGCTATCATAAGAATAATTTGTTCTCACTTTCTATCACAAAAGATTGTGATTTTGACGACTTTATTAACGAGCGTGTTAGTTTAAATACTTTGTTCTTTAGAACTCACATATTTACATAAAAATAAAAGTCTTTGTAAGCTGAAATATTCTAAGTCGATACTTTTTTTCAATAAAATAATTTATACCAGCACTCTATATTCGAATGAGTTTCGGTTCTTTTATAGTCTTAATTTAGAGACCACATCAATCATATTGTCAACCTTGTTAACAGTGTGAAAAGTGTAGTCTTAACTATCATATGATATAGATAAGGAATGTAAAAAGGTAAAGTCGAACAAAACTAGTTTATAACATTGAATATTTACCTGAATCACCATTTTCATGTTTATCAAAGGTTTTGTCTTCTAAGCGCGTGACATCGAGTAATACGCCCGCGTCTAGAGATGACTCTGTTGCTGTACTGTCACGTTGACAAAGGTTTCCCGTTCTTCTTTTACGAGTTCCGTAAGTATGTACAGGCACTATAAGTTTTGGTCGAGGAATAGAGAAATCAGAGTCTGAACCACTTGACGAACTTTTAGAACTTCGCGTATACACACCATTTTTACTTGTCACACGTTCTTCACTTATACGATCTCTAGGCGAATTAAAAGATAATATGTCCCTATACCTATCATACCGATCCTCACTCTTCACTCTCACTGTATTATATAATTTATCGTATTTATCCGGTTTAATTTGTCTAGCACCATTTGTAGTCCGATTATCACTTTCTTTTCCTAACTCGACTGACTGATAACCATTACGGATCGCAGGGACAGGTGGCGGTTGACTTCCCCGAAACATCCCGTGCTGCATTAATGTCAGCTGTTCGCTCGGTGAGAGGTTTCGTTTTGGTTGTGTTACGGTAACACCATTATACACTTTATCTTCTTCTTCGTGTGTGTCGAGATACGCCCGCAAGGGCGTCCTACCTTCGCTTTTTACTCTCAAAGATTTAGAGCGAAAACTAGGTTTAATATTATCTACACGTCCGTTCCGTTCATTGCTAGATTTTGATATGCGTTTAGGAAGTGGTTCGTTTGTAGATAACGTTTCGTTAATAGGATGCATGTATAAACCCAAATCTTCCGTTTCGCTATTCATGTCGAGGTTTTTGTTTCCTGTTCTGGATTTTATAGGCGTTAAATCTAAGGTCGCCATCGAATTTATTAACTGATACATCGTATCATTACCATAACCACGAATAGTTCCGTTAGATTTTATTTCGCCGTTAAGAATGTTTCTTTCTTTTCTAGGCTCTTTTTGCATTAGTTTAATTTTATCACTATCAGTATCATTATTTTGTTGACTAACTCTTGAATAGTACTCATAATATGATTCGGACGATGGATCAGGCGGAACTGGTCCTGGGTCAGGGAGAGAGTAGTAGCTCTTTTTAGAATCGACTTTTCTTTGACGATGTGCATACTTTAGAGATTCTTTTCTTTGTGGTGGGGCAGGAGCTTGACCATCATTACCAAAAGATTCAATATCCCAGTCAGTGAAATTTCGTCGTTTCACTCTTCTTAACGTTGATGGCTTGTAACCATTTGGCATATCTTTAAAACTGTAACTATGTTTTAGTTTATTAGGCGAAAGGAAATTGTTATTTGCTTTTGCCTTTTCTTCAATGTCTTGTTGATATTTTGCTAGTTGAGATATATTTTCATGAGAAACATTGTTATTGTAATTATATCGTTGACGTGCCTGTACGTAAGTATCGTCGTCTTCATCTCTGTCTACACTGCTACCAACATCTCGACAGGATTTACTTCTAGATATGGGACTAAAGTTAGATTTGTTCGATTGGTTGTCATCCTCTTTATAATTCTGGAGATTATTTGCCCCGACCCAGTTAGCGGCATAAACAAGGTCCATAGTTCTATCGCTGATAGAAAGCCACGGATCCTCCATGACCGCTTTTCCTGGATAGTGTTTGATTTTCATAATGTCTTCAATTTCATTAGCACTTCAAATATTAAGTATTTCTTAGTTAGAAACATTGTTAAATCCATTTTTTCTTCTATTGTAATTTGAGAATTAATTGCACTATTTTTTTATTAAAACTAATATTATCTACATAAACACCGAACCTGAAAATTAATTTAATTAAAATTTGCCACAACAACTTTTGTTAAAGTCGCTGATAACCTTAATCTTACGTTTAACATGACTCATAACAAGGACATACATCATACATGTATGATTTATTCTTCGAGATGCGACAAACTCAGTGATTATAAGACGGAAACCATCCGATTAGGTCATTCCCAACATAATGTATTATTAAGGATTAACGAAAATTTTCTTTCGATATTACTTATAATTTTCCAAGTATATTGTTTTACAAAATATATGCATAAAATCATGTTAAATAGAATCCTCAGTCATGGTTTAATTTTCACTAGTGAAAATCTATAAAGAATACTCCGTAAGAACAGGCGCTTCACGGATCGTAAACACGAATTGCACAAGCCATCATTCCATGAGGAAATAACTGGGCCTCAAGAGTCCATCAATGTAAACTGTATCGTTGCGCAATAATTAGATAATGGACGACTGTATTCCGCGCACAGAAGCTAGTTTTTTAACATTGTTATTATTGCACTTTCACTGCGATTTAGTGCAACTCATTTGGGGCGGTGCAAACGTTACTTGCAGTTAATAAAAAGTAAAATACTCGTATCTTTATTGATATCGTTCGTGATTTTACTCGTATCATTATTTTGTACTCTTCTACAAAATTGTTTTAATGGGAGAGGAATAATTAAAATTGACAATAATATTCATAATTAATTTGAGAGTTAATAGATTACGTACAAACAAATCTATCATGTTTATAAAATTAGTATAGATCCTGACTAACATAAATTATAATAACCAAAATAACACGGAATTTTTTATCTGTTCCTGGTAGTATAATATATTCCTGGTAAGAACATTTATAAAAAGGTTTTGAAAGGTATACTAGAACAAGTACCTGGCTTTTAAAAGGTCAAATGCTCGTAATAAATCACTAAAATAAATATAAAAATTATTTTAGTAAAAGTGAGGTCAGTTTTAGTGATTTATACCACAAGCTGTCGACGAAAGTAATAGTAGTGTGTAGTCTGTCGAGTTTCAAGTTGTAGATAAGACCAATAAAAATTAATGGAGGAGAAAAATGTGTTTTAATATCTTAATGATGCTTTGCATAATCTAAAGTAGTTTGTGTTTTTGTGAATGTCTGCATAAACGTTCAAGCGCTATAATTTGTAACACGAGTATTACAGCTGGAGTCAGCATTAAAAATAGTATGAAATAATTATATTCATCAATGGTTATTTTAAGAATATTCAATATTGCTCTTATGGCATATTTATAACATTGTGGATTACAAAGATTATCAAAATTGTCAAAGACAACAGTTTTGGTGTCAGTACTGTTCTTTTAATTTATAATTGTGACACAAATGATATAGGTACCATACTTGAAACCCTAAAGGTAACTACTAAGGAATACATTTTAATTAAAGCGTTAATTAATAATGTGTAAGACACGATACCTGTTGTGTTGATTTTTTGTCGCATTTTATAATATTTGCCAAAAACAAAACATAACAAAAATAACAACAAGAAACAATTTCATTTTACTTCATTGTACAATTTCTCGTTGCATGTAGTAAATATTTAAAGTCAGTTTAAATAAAGAAGTTTGAAAATCATCGTCTAGGTATTAATTACCTCATAATTGACACACATTCAAAACGAAATAAAGTAATATTTTACTTTATAAATATTCACAAAAATATTTAAATGTAAACCACTTACATAAATTTATCAACGTCTGAATATTCAGTACTATTTCATTCAAGGTACGAAACAAACGATTAATTAATCGATAAAATTGATTCCTAAATTGCTCATATACAACACTAGCGCATGATTTACAAATTAAAATTAATCACTAAACGCATGATCGAATTACTAGAAAACGATTTCTAGACCGATAGAGTTGAAACCAGTTCAACGGTCCACATATCCAGTGGACTGGCCATCGATATGTGAGAATCTAGGAACTTGGGAAATCTATACCTAGTTATCATAGTCTCATTAACAAGTAAAAACGAATAATTTAAAAATGGTAATATTGGTGCTAATTAATTACCGAAACGAGGCATATCGTGTTTCCTTTGTAGTTTTCTATATTGTAATGTTAATAAAAAAGGGAATACGGATACTTTAATATCTACCAGTAGAGACAATGGCATTTTATTGTTACCACTTGATCGATTTCAATATTTCTTTGTAAGGTACAATATTTGGAAACCAGATAGGCTTTATAACATTTCTGTGTGACCGAAGATGAGAAGTGGAACAGTAGTTAGAAGTGTCAATGCAAGTGAAATCGTGGACATATAGATATAAATTTGATAATTTGGAAGATTAAATGGTATGTGAATGGATACCTTTTTGCTCCATTTTTATTCCAAACTGGTTTTCTGGTTATCATTGTGTAACACTTGCAGATAGCTAGAAACCAAACCAAAGCCAAATATTAGGTGGGTAAAGTCGCGAGAAAATGTGAGTATTTAATAAATTTACTGTTCATAAACGGCTAATATTTATTTATTATTGCAATGGATGACATTAACATTTTATTGGAAGACTTAGTTAATATGCTAAGCAAGCAAAACAGTCGCCAATCATAAATATTTTGGTTCCGTGTATAATATAATACATAACTAGTCTGGCCTTAAATATGTTACATAAAAACTTTTCTTTTTTTTCAACTTTTTAATTATTTTGAAATTGGAGCACGAATATTATTTTAAAAACTTATTTCGATTTTGCGCCATTTCACATATTTTTCGTGTTCATTATCAAATTACAATATGGAATGGGGTGTTAAAGAAAATAGGATTGCAGTGATCGCCTTGCACAATGTGGGTATGGAGCAGTTGATTATATTCCAGACACTTCAAAAGCTTGGTATCAGCCGTATGTTCGTATTTCGTACTATCATCAACAGATAAGCAACACTTAGTATGTCGAAGACCAGAAAAGATCGGGGCGGCCGCGCGTTGATAGAACTACAAAGGCTGTTAATGCTGTTAAAGCCAGAATTCGTCGAAACCCCATTAGGAAGCAAAAAATCTTATCGCGGTAAATGAAGATTCCCGCTAGGACTCTGTCGCGTATTATAAAACAAGACCTGAAGCTCGGAGCTTATCGCCGATATACAGGACATGCCCCAAATGAATCTTTACAATTAAAGAGAGTGAATCGGTCAAAACGCCTTCTGTCGCGATACGCAGGTGAACGGCACAGAAATATCCTCTTTAACGATGAAAAAATTTTCACGATTGAAGAACACTACAATAAGCAAAATGATAAAGTGTACGTTCACAGTTCTAAAGAAAAAGCTGCTCAAGTTGTCGGAAAGGTACAACGTGGTCATCATCCTGCGTCAGTTATGGTTTGGTGGGGCGTGTCTTATCAAGGAGTCACAAAACTACATTTTTGTGAAAAAGGAGTGAAAACTTTAGCCAAAGCGTATCAAGATACAGTTTTGGATCGTGTTGTGAAACCTTTTTTTAAAAATATACCGTGGACTTTCCAGCAGGACTCTGCACCTGGTCACAAGGCACAAAGTACCCAAGCCTGGCTTGAAACAAACGTTCCGGACTTTATAAGAGTTGAAGACTGGCCCTCATCTAGCCCAGACCCTTTAGACTTCAAATTATGATCAGTTTTAGAGGACATGGCCTGCTCTGAACGACACGGCGACATTGAGTCTCATAAAAAATCTTTGGAGCAAGCAGTGGCGAAATTTCCCTAAAACAGTGCGTAAATCCATAGATTCGTGGCCAAACAGATTAAAGGCCTGTATAAAAGCTAAAGGTGGCCATTTCGAATAGAATATTTTTTTATGTTTTGCTGAGACGTTAATAAATATGTAGGTATAAATTTTAATAATATTACATTACTTCATTTAAAAAAAATGCATTTTCATTTGTAACAGAACTTATGGCTGGATTGGGTATATAAATGATTATTCGTATTTTATTTATAATTAAAGAATAAAATAATCTGTCTAATATTAAACATTAATAAAGAAACAATATCTAGCATTTGTAGCAATGTGAACCATGAGAAATATGTGCGTTTGGGAACTCGTATATAAATTTGCATACAATTTACCGAAATTGTTACGATGCGCGACGTGATGAGGTAATCAAAAATTTATATTATTTATGATAATATTATATAAATATAAAATCAATTGATAAAACAAAAAGCGAAATTAATGTGCAGGTTTTTTTGGCTTCATTCAAAATTTTTAATTTACTTATATAGCCTAGCTGTTATTATTATAACTATTATTGTTATAGAAAATGGAATTGAACAATCGTCATATAATCTAATAAAATCGAAGTAAATAAAGTCACGTTTATTAGGAAATTACGCGATGAGTCATACTCGAGTGATATAAATGTCGGAGATAATGAAAGATTCACAAATATCTCGTTCTGAACATGAACAAATCGATGTCCACAAATCAGACAGACGATACAACGAAGCATAGCGTCCTAAGAATTCAATGAACTGAATTTCTTCGAAGCTATTTACTGCTGACATGCCCGTAAAACCTATTTACAAGATCCATTAAAATATCACAAATGGCCTTCAAAATAACATTAGCCAATGTGAAAAATCGTGATGTTTTAATGATAAGTCAACCTATATTTTAAATAAAGCAAAAAACAACTTTCTATGGTGTCGTGACTGTTTATTATAGCATAAACTATTATTAAATGATAAAATCGTTGTTACAAACGTGTGACGAGAATGTACCACAGTATTAAACCAGTAAATCACGATCACAGCGCCGGTCACATTGATTTGATAAAATCATAACTTTCTAATCCCTAAGTGAATTGATTGACGAGACGGGACTCGCATTCATTACTCTCTTTCGATGTACAAATACGATACTTTTATATGTAAAAATATGTTGTAATGCAACAGTCGTAGAATATGGGGTTGGGGAGTCAAATTTATTTCATGAAATCGTAGCCACTAACGACAATTCGTTCACAATTAAAGTCTAATTTAAAATTGTAGTATCTATCAAAAACATATCTATCAGAAATTATACGAAACCAGTTTATTTCAACGATCTCTGAAAACATCATTTATGACTGTCAACCAATTAGGAACGTTATACGTTCTACTTATTTCTCTTCTCGAGATTTATTTTTAATAACGAACTTGGTCAATTAAGAAATTAAAACACGCAATGAAGTTTAAAATATATCAAAACAAACTGATATGTTGTGAGGATGAAAGGCAGCGTAGAAAGCTTCGTTCTTAAACATTAGTATGCTAAAATCTTAACCGTGCAGACTACGTTCCAATACTTTCACGACACATGCGGATAATGCACGCAAACAAACTCGAGTACGAACTCTAATGATCAGATTGTCAGACTCATAAAACTATCATTACTTCAAAAAAGGCTAAAGAATTAACCAGCAAAAGTTCAGCGATACAATCGTTGTTATGTTATTATGTTATCAAAAATGTGCCTTTAAAACTTGGTTAAAGCAATAAAAGTTAACAAAATTGTTGTGGCATAAAACGGATGTACGCTATCCGAACTTTTCGATACACTTAGTAATCCTTCGAAACCTTTGTTGTGACAGCTGCAAGTTTCGCGAAAAAAACACCTTGACACTTCACTGAGCCTTGGGGCTTCACGACTTTGTAATTTATCACAACATAACGCAAATAAAACAAAAACTTAACCGTACACAAAACATCATTCTGCAATGTAATTCTAGCTGCGATTATTATGAATTCGGAACGCAAGACTTCAAGAACACAACGACCAATCACGATAGCGTCACCCCGCTTACTGCAGTACTCCGAAGTCCGAACTTGATCAACTCCTGCGCACGCTCTGTTGACGTGTGCGAGCGAGAAAAAACACATGTAGATAGAGACAAAATATTTATACCTGAATTCAAAAGCTTCGTAAAAATAAACAATGCAATAGACAAAGTAGCTTCGTAAAGGTTAAAATTACTTTATTAGTATTTTTCTAAGAATAAGTATGGCAAGATATTAGAACAATAAGTTGGTTTTGTTTTTATCTACTACTCTTTTACTAATTTTATTTAATTTTCCCTGATAAAGAAATAAAGAGAGTCGAGTAGTCTTATAAGATAAAGAGAACCGTTAATGAACACACGCATTTACCTTTGCTAATAGACGATAAATTTCAAAAAGGTGCACTGTAGTAGACCGAACCTAATCATTATTACGAGCAAGCAAGAGATGAATGGCTTTGTTTTAACGATTTACTCAACCGCTGTAGTTGAAGGTTACATTCAATTCATAAACAAAATTAGAACAGACAAGAATTAAATTTATATTTGTAACATGATAAAGAATTGTCAATTGTCTTAAACATTGTTGCCGCGTAGAGGTTCGGTGAAACTGCGGCTTAGTTAGATTTATAAATTATAAGAACGACGAATAAATTGAGGAGAAAGTGAAAATTCAAATAAACGAGCCGTTTACACTATTAAATGTAAATTAACTGAAATAACTGTGTCACAACCTCTCAGTTATGTAAGTTATGGTAAATCTCGGATATCATCGGAATATTAGAAAACGGAACAAAAGTTCAAGGCTTTTATTACTTGAATATTTCTTTTACTACTATTGATCTTCATCGAATCTTTATCGATCGAATAGATTATAACATCATAAAAAAGTGGATAAAGTTTTTTATGTTCTTTGAAACTACGTGTTCTTCTTAGGTTATTTTTTGTTGATGTTATAGTTCTTTTTTTTGCTATAAAAGCCTTTTATTATGAAAAGTTTAACTTAAAGATATGATTTGAGTATAAACGTAAATATAAACCGCTAATAGAGTCGGTCAATACTTAAATCATAAACTCATTTAAATATATCAAACGTGAATCAAATATCATCTTAATATATATATATATATATATATATATATATATATATATATATATGAATGAATGTTTGTATGTATGTCCTTTATAGAATCGTAAAGTATGCATTTGATTATGTCATGATCGTCAGCAAAGTGTTGTGCATAAGCCCACAAAGGTTTCTGAAACCAAAGAAAAAATCATAGCAAGGCGCGCAGGGTATAGCTAGTGTCATATAAATATTTCAATTTAATTTTACTTTTTACTACTAACTACTGTCTACATTATGAATTTGGTTCAATACAAGTATCTAGAAATGGGCTTATGTTATGTATTTTGTTATCTTTAGACTAATCTAAATGCACATTGTAAATAAATTATTGTGTGTAGTAATTAGTTCATTTTTAAACAGCAATTAAAAAATATTTTTATCAAAACAAATATCAATTTACCATAATTGATTTATTGATCTATTTTTAAAAGGTTTCAAAATTAAGAAACTGATTATGAATGAGTTAATATTCAAATTCAAATAATTTAAAACTAACCACAAAAATGACAAAATTTTCTTTCCGACTAAAATTTTAACAACGTAAACTGTCAACTAAATACAGTTCCAATCAAATATGTATTTATTCGAGTAATGAATATTATACAATGAAAGCGATTTTTTTTTCTTTCTATATTATTTATCACATTTGAATAAGCTTTGTCCGTTAAATAATTTTGTTACAAATGTAAGTTAATATATAGTACTAAATGAAATAAAGAATGAGAAAAAAAATCATAATTTTAAATTATACCTACCTAAAGAAAAACAATTAACATTATATCCAGACCATATAAAATTTTGTGAACTACATATTAGCTATCACTAATAACAGACACGAAAAGTTAGAGTATAACTTTCAATCAAATTTGGTTAAAATCGCGCTGATTGTCTTATCTATGTATTTTTACATTTTGGGTATATTATAATTATTGAAGGTACTTGACGAACTTAACGTCATTACAATTTTAAGCAGAGAGATGTATTATATGAATCACCCCACAATAAAATAGCTTACAAGTTATACATATCGACTGTACATCATTTACTAAAAAGTAAATTTATGTAAATAAAAAATATGAATGTTGCTAAGCACATAACTCGAGAATTGGCCTAATTTTTTTTTGTATGTTCCTTAAGGTCCATAAAAGGTTTTAATAATAGTAAAAAATAAAAAAAATAATTTAAAAAAATTAATAAAAAATAACTTTTACTATTAACAAAAAAAAAATTAAAAAATTTAATTTTTACTATTAACTTTGACAGAGCGAAGTCTGTCCGGGGTGTGGGTGATAAATAATCAGAGCTAGTGATAAATAATTACTATTCATTTTACAAGTAAATAGTAATGAATGATATTAACATAATTATTATGTATGCAGAAAAGTGAACTTTCGAAACAAAATGCAGAAGGAAATTACAATTCATGAACGTAAGAGATTAAATTTGAAGTAAAAGTAAAAATGGTAATTTTGAATCGTGTTTCATTTGTGACGCAAATCAAACTGCGGTCAAGGCTGAGATTGTGTGGCTTCACTTTCACAAATCACGATTAATCTTCGGCTTAAAAAAAATGTAATCCAAAAGCCGTGAATGTGTTGGTGTTAATTAAGCTGCTTTTGACGAGCGGTGTAGTTTTTGTTAACACATTATTGTAACGTTCATTAATGTTATATTTTTGGCTCTAACAGAAAATGAAAGAAAAAAACATAAATAAAGATTAGTATTGTTTTGTAGTACCAGCTACAATAGAATTCTAATTGAAAATCGATATTATCCAGGCAACTTTTCAAGGAGCTTTAATCAAAATAAAAAACCTCGCATCTCCAATCATCTGTTCTGGATATTGAAGTCGCTCTACATTAGTCTTATTATTAAAAAATTATCTATATATTGTGGGCTACATATTTTGATTCAAGTTACGTATAATAAAATGTGTCAAAAAATTATATTTCTCCTGAAACAAACACCGAGAATGCTAAGCAAATAATTGCAAAGAGTATAATTTCAACACGTTAACTATTTCGATCTTATCTTATGCATTTAACGTTCACTAAATGTTCACGACCATGGAGTTGAATGGATGCAATATTACCCTCATTCAGCTGTCACTGAACAGTAAAATGAGAATACGGTATGGGGGTTTTGTGACAATTGACAACAATCATAATAATTTACTATACTTATATAAATCTATTCAATTCGTCTTTACAACAGGAGATTCCAGCTGTAGTATGAGACTGATTGTGATAGGTTTAGAATTTTATTTCATTTCTCTTCGCTTTGTTAAAATATATTTGTTTTATAACGAGAATATATTTCATCATGGATAGTTTAGAAAATTATCCATGATTTTCATTTAAAAGACAAAGGAATTTGTGTACAGGTTCAATATTTACAAAGAAATACAAATATATCTTTATCATTTATTTAATAAATAAATATTGCATGTATTACATTGTGAGTACATATCTCCTTTTTGCGCCTCAATAATTAACATTTTTCTTTAAATCAATTTATTTCGTCGAGAACAGTAAAAAAAGAAGATCAGTTTTTTTTTATATCACTAGGTCGGCAAACAAGCATACGTCTCATCTGATGGTAAGAGATTACCGTAGCTTATAGACACCTGCAACACATAAGAACACACACAGAAGCATCGCAAGTACGTTGCCGACCCAATCCCCAATCCCCCCCAGGAGCTCTGATCACCTTACTCACAAACAGGAACACAATACTGCTTGAAAACAGTATTATTTAGCTGTGGTCTTCTGTGAGATCGAGGTACTACCCCAGTCGGGCTGCTCCATATTTTGACCAGGAAATTCCTGCTGTGCCCTACCTCAGTTAATTAGAGATTAAAGTAGAAATAATAATAGTGACGTAATTTAATTATTACTGATAGCGGTTCTTCTGATAATATTTTAAAGAAATTTTACCACGTAATTTTTTAAAATCTCAAATAAACTAAAAATATATTAATTACCAGAACTTACTTTTAATATGGAACGAAATTGGAGACAGAGTTTACATGATTATTTTCAGAAATAAATTTCACGGATATAGTGTGTAGTGGATAGTTATAAAATTAATGCTAGTAATAAATGTTGTTCAATTATTTAGTCTTTTATTTATTAATAAATTTCGAGTCGATATTTTTATACTTCATATAATAGCTAATGTAGTTATCTTCTCGTAGGAGACATCTGCGTACTTCTAGTAGCAATTCAACATTGCACGGTCAATTTAAGGTTGAAGTTATTTAGAAGACCTTTATAATGTTATTCCGTTGCAAATTGTTCAAGTAACATTCCACTTTTTGCGGAACTGGAACGTAACTAAAGATGACAATTAACACCATGCGAGAATGAAAAGTTGAGTGGAATTCATTTTGCATGTATTTTGCTACTGTTTAAATTCTGTCGTCATTAATTAGTGATAAATATTTTATCGTAAATCAGTTAATTGAACGTCGGAATTCTCTTATAAGTGGATAAATTACATTTAAGATTTTAGATTAAATGAAATGCAATTAATTTTACTCTCATTTAGCTTTAAGCAAATTATGTACTTTTGATTATTTCAGTCGCCAGTCTTTAAGGTGAAGAATAAGATCAAAAAAAAAAAAAAAAAATTATAAAAGACGGTTTTTTTCTTTTTAATTGTGTTACGCATACTATTGCTGTTACTATAACTTTTTTCTGTAGTGGGCGTAAATGCTTAAAGAATGATAGCTTTGTATTTAAAAATTCTTTAATATATTTTCTAAGGTATTTGTTATTAGTATTTTCATTGAGAAAGCAATTAAGTTCACAAGTGCGATACGATAACCCTTACTACCCACAGGTAAACACACCAATATTTTTCTTCAAAGCAACACAAACTTTTTTTACAAAAATATAATCTCAGAGAATAAATAATCCGCTGCGTCAATGTCAAATGACCATCAAGTCATGAGTTTTTTCATTACAATTGGAGTAACAACGACTTCAATTTACGATTCGAATTTCGTAACCAGCTCACATTGCGGTGTTCTCACAATAACCCATAGGCATTAAGGTCATATTATTGACTAATGTAGTCACTTAGAGTGAGTGGAACTAAGTCGAAAATTATCATGAAAAGAATATCACGGGATTATAATCCTTAATTCACAAAACATAAAGGTGATATTTCGGGAAAATTGATCACTGAACATGACTTTTACTTCAGCATGGTTTACTAAGAATCTGTACTGAATCTGAAGTTATGTTGGTATAGAGTACTTGTCGCTTATTAAATCTGATGTATATAATTTATCTCTAATCAATTATAAGTTTCAGTTTTTATTACGAGAAAATTGTGTTAAACTAGATACCTATCCTTAGCAATTTCACGACCATTTATGGCTGGTTAATGTACCGTTACTGTGAGTGGTAGCGGAATTTTTACAGTCTATATCTTTATTTATGTTAGATTCTAGTTTTCATGAAATATTTAAATTCTTTAGTAGTTTTGACAGCACTGTAAGCTGGTAGAATTGATAATAATTTAATTGAATACAAACAAAGAGACAATCGACTTATAATATTACATGAGATTTAAAATTTATGGCTACAATAGCATGTCTAAACGATATATTTCACGGCCTATTGGTATGGTATGTTTTTGAAATATACATTTATAGGCAAAGAATGAAATTTAATTTCCACATTTTAGAAATGAACCACTTCATCTGGGGGCACGGTAGTGCCCCCGCCAAGACGAGCCAAAAAAAAAAAAAAGAAAAAAAAAAACGAAAAGCACTACCTATCTTTTCTCGAAGTGCTTCGTCGTTTTTTTGAACCCTCATAACTTGGGTTTGAATTATACCAGATAAACAAAATTCTGGGGATATGATGTCAATAGCGGATTTATTAAACATATAAAGTTTCAATTGCATAGCTCTTATACTTTAGATTTTATTGATATCTAAAAAACCCCGATTTCGTCACTCACTGATGATCATCAAAATTCATAGAGTACTTCCTGAAGTCCCAGAAAGCTGAAATTTGGTATGTAAGCTAGTATTAGTACACAAACAACAAAAAAATTCTAAAACTTGGAACTTTTACCCCCCAACCCCTTAAACTAGGAGATGGAAATTTGTATGAGACTTCCGCAAATTTTGATGCTAGAGGTCTGAAAATTGATATAGGGACTCCTTGTTATTAATAATAATAATAAAATATATAAAAAATAAAAATCGGTTATTAGTTTATGTCGAAAATTTACATTTTGTAATTTTGGTATTTAAGTTTTGGCGGAGGTCACCGTTTGCATATCAGTTCAACACAAAATCAAAAACAGCGTGCTTAAACCGAATATTGTGAAGATTGGATGATATTTATGGTATAAAATGTGTCGGTGGTAAAATGCAGCTATAATATTGTCATAAGCAACTTACAAAAAGAAGTGAAATCCCACCAAAAACATTTTCATGTAAAATGTTGCCAAGACGAGATCATATGGCTCGCACTGTCAAAAAGTTATCAGATCTCATGTAGAGCCAAGCTTCTAACCCTACACGCCCTAACTCTACAAACCCTAACTTTACAAACTCTACACCTTAGTCAAAATATGTGGCTTGGCCGTTTCGTTACTACCGGCTGTCGATGTTGTAGATGACGACTTTTCTGTCTCATTTATATATATATATATTCTCTTTTTATTTTTATTTGTATTATATGTATATCAATTATTCTTCTTCGTTTTATTTTTTCTTTAATAGAACTATTGTATAACAGAAAAGTAATAAACAGTGAATAAATTTTTCACCTTACGCCCACGTGACGGTAGCGAAACGGCCAAGCCACATATTTTGACTAAGGTGTAGAGTTTGTAAAGTTAGGGTTTGTAGAGTTAGGGCGTGTAGGGTTAGAAGCTTGGCTCTACATGAGATCTGATAACTTTTTGACAGTGCGAGCCATATGATCTCGTCTTGGCAACATTTTACATGAAAATGTTTTTGGTGGGATATCTTTTCCACACATACAACTATTTTCTTTTAGCACACTGCTATAATAAGATAACTTTGTGACAATCACTGCCGGTTAATCGAATAAATTTCAATATTATTAAATAATTATAATTTGATTAATAAATGGTTAAAAATTACATCTAGGCTTTGTTACGAAATTTTGGATAAAGTTTATTCTTAGCCTACACTCCACATAGATAGAGCAGATAAGAAATTTGATAACTTTAATTTAAATAGAGCTTAGATAAATAAAGATGACTGTCTTGACATAATATTTATAAAAACGTGTCTAATGATTTGTGAATTATATATACCTTCAGAATGCTTTAGTTTTTAACACCAGTCGTTGAAAGACGGTAGGAGAGATAAATAGATTGATAGATATAGGTACTAGGGTTTCCAGAACTGGACTGTTTTTTGAGAACCGGGATTTCTCGATTCTTTCGATTCTTTTTTTTTTTACTATTTCAAATAATTGATATTCTTCAAAAATATGCTACAATTTAACATTTAATATTTTTTCTTTGAATTTCAAGTAATTATTATATTAGGATTAAACAGCATTTAATCACTCTGTCTTCGATATTTTCTTACTTCTCTATTCTCGTGTATAGTTGTAATAAATAAATCAATAATTAGTAAGCATCATATATGTACATGGCTAACGTCACTAATTGTCTTAGTTACAAGGAATATATTATCCAGAAGAAGATATTCTGACTAGAGAAGTATTCTTAACTCTAGGTTTTGCAGGAAGTAAACTACTGATATATTTTAAATACCTAAACATACCTGCAGATATGTCGTGAGTGCCAAACTGGCTGCTGTAAAGTACTGAACCGGTTCAGACGATGTTTCGGACGCATTGGAATATTGACTTCTTTTTGGAATTTTGTTTATACCTTTGCAGATGCCTGATATATGCTCCGACTCCTAGACTATCAACGACGGGCAGTATGTAATGTCCCTTATTACCGTTAGGTATCCTTTCATCTTTCCATAAAAAACTTTAATTCTACATGATTTTTTACCGTCTGTACAATCGGTAGATTTCTGTAGAGCTCGTTGACATAGTTCCATTGTCATGATGTTACCATAGCTGTCTTCTCTTCAGGACACGTTATTGATCTCATCACGTGGAGCATATCTAATTTGCATATCTAGTTTGTTTTAGTATTAATTGCCTAATTAAAATTAAATTCCCGAGAGTATCCAAAGAACCGGGACTGAAATTTGATTTCCGCGTTCTTATGACCAAATAACCGGTAAATCCCGGTTCTTTCGGTACCGGGATTTCCCGGCTCTGAACTCTAATATAATAGGTATTTACGTCATTTACCATCAATATTTGACGTTATCATAAAAATATATTTAACAACAATGATATAAGAAATAAAGAATCGGGAAGTTGGAAAAACCTAAAATGATCAGTTGTAAACATTTTTATCACATTATAAATATTTAATTATTTATTTTTCGAATTTACAATTTAAATTTTGTGCTTTTACATAATTATGTGTTATGGTATTTAGTGCATCTTTAATGAAACGAGTTTGTGTTTAGTATATTGTATAGCATCAAAAACGTAAAAAAATTACCATATTACGAAATAATGAATTGATTTTGATTATAAATACCTATTGTGACCATATATTATCCAATATAATTTTAATGTAATTGTGGCGTTTCCGCTCATATATTGTATTCAATACCAGATTGCACATTAAAAATTTGACAAGCCCGTCGGTCAACTTTGTAGTACCCTGCTTTCTGTTCCGCGGGTTGCAGACTCGATACCCGCCTGAGTTTAATATTTGTATTTATATATTTATATATGTACGCCATTTCTATGTATATTAAAAAAACTATAACAGTCGACTGTTACCCATAACACAAGCATAACGTTGCTTGCCACAGGAGTAAACGACTGCGTGTGTGTGTATCTCATAAGATATAAAAAGAAAATATTTGATTAGAAAATGTGAGCATTAACTGCATGAAGTCTGCAGGTAGTTACCGTTTCATTTCCACAGAAAACTATGACGTCCGGCGTGTGACACAAGACAAAAGTCACGTTTAAGATATTCTTACAGAAATTCCAAATAGTAGACAGTTAAACCCCTTAAAACTTACTATTACAACAGTAAATAAATAAAACAAGAAGTTATTTTAACTTTTTTTTTTAACAATTTGAAGCCAAATGAAGTGAATGAAATAAAAAACTAAATTTGATATAATACTCCATTTTTCGAAATACATGCATGTCTTTGACCTTAACCAGTAGTTAGGGACAATATAATAGGAAGGCATAATCTTCATGTTTTATTGACCAAATAATGTGATTAAATTAAGTCCATTTCATGACTTAAAAATTTGTAAGCAACATTTTTTAGAAATAACATCACCATCATCTAGAAGTATTAAAATCACGAAGGAAAACAATATAATTTTGTTTGACCAAAAACGACGAAAAAAGAATTGACTTCGACAACTGATATATCGTAGGTCGTCGAAAAAATAGTCAAGTATACGCATTATTAGATATAACTCGAAAAATACTTGTCAGATCTTAATTAAATTTAAATGAAATCATATGATAAGCACCACCTTTTTATTAAAAAAAGAATTATCGAAATCGGTCCACCCAGTAAAAAGTCCCGAGGTATACATAGTTATAGTAATACATAAAAAATACTTAATTGAGAACCTCCTCCTTTTTGGGAGTTGGTTTATATATATCAAATTATTCGACAGACACCAAAACGCGGGTAAAATTACGAGAAACCTTTAGTAATTCCATTAAAAATATTATATATTTTCCAATAAATTAAATATAGAGACGGTTATGATATTATAAAGTTTGTTTGATTACCTAACTATAGTAGAAATTAACAAATCAGTTAACTTTTGATGCCTTTTAACCAAGGGAACAAATAATTCGGTCACTGCACTCTGTCGTCACTCGTCACTTGAATTAAACACGCTCGCCTCCTAAGGTCCTGTGATTACAGACGTATCATATGTACGTTGCGTTTACTTTCTCTTCCGACAGCATAATAATTATTACATGTAAATTATTTTAATGTTGGAATTATACAAATAAGTGTTGTACTGAGATGAAAACGTATGTTCATTAAATTAGTTTAAGGAAGTAATTATACCTATTATGAAATAATAAAATGTGTGAAACTATGGTACTCAAGATCACGGGGTAAAAGTTAGATAAGTATAATATATAGCTGATTTTTTTTAACATTAATTATACTAATTATTCGACGAAACATACTAGTACCTAGTGTTAAAATTATGTACGTATTTACAACTTTCCCATTTCTGTTGCATCTTAAGTAGAGAAAAATTTCATTTCTAGTTTTTCACGTGATCATATTAAAACATTTTTCCAAACATAATATAGTAATACTGGGCCTAAAGGAGTTTAACTTGAAAATATTGTTTTTGCATCTCTCGGACTTCTGATTAAAATTAATGGACTCACACCTCCAACTCGACTGATTGTTCTAGAATCTATTTGAAGACAAAATTTAAGCTTCATTAAAGTTTTGATTGAATTGTTTATATAACGTCTATTTATATAATATTAAATAATTTGTTAAAAAAAAGTCCCAGTCAAACGACTAGGTTGGGGTATTTCTATTTTTGATGAAAGTTTCACAAGTGAAGAAATGTGAATACTAAAGTTCAGTTGATTTACATTTATTACCATTTTTCGTGTATAATTCATTTCGTATTCGTGAAAAGTTTACAAAACTAACATTGCGAAGTTAGTTAAATTGATTACGAAGTACTTATGCCGTAAATGTATTTTGTACGACAAAATTTTTCAAAAACGGGAAATGTTTTAAATCACAACAAAATAATCTGGTTTAACAGATTAAAAAAGGCGAAATTTATTAATTTGATAGAAGGTACTTATTCCGTTTATATTTATTCATTATACCGTAAATTATTTACTTGACCTCTTACAGTATCTATTACGTATTTATTACGTGAAAAACATTTTATAATATTTTTTTAAACGACCTCGTAATCGTTAATGCCACTTTTTAATTAAATTTAACCTGATAACTTTAAAAAACAAAAGAAAAATGTGTAAGAATATGCATGGAAAATTTTAGGGTCTGCAAGTAGTCGACTACATTAAAGGCAGTATTTGACAGTTTCTTAAAATCTTAAATATTATATAGGAGCTCTTTTTATTTGTAGAACGAATCATCCTTAAAAGTTATCTTAGATTTCTACTAAAAGAAATACTGGCCTTGCACTAACATCTCACAAGAAAAGGCGGTATCGTTTGCTGTTTTTCCGCTTTCACACTAGGGGAAAGTACCTATCTAATACTTACAATGCGGCACATTCTACTGCAAAATTGCCATACATACTAAAAATATTACAACATATAATGTATGATTTACTGAAATAGGGCACAGCAGGAAATATTCTGCTTAAAATCTGGGCCAGCTCGACTGGGGAAGTACCTCGACCGCGCAGAAGATTACAGCTAGATAAAACTGCTTTCAAACAGTGTTGCTGTGATAAGTACGATGACTAGACCTCAAGGGGGGAATAGGGGATAGGGTCAGCAACGTGCTTACAATGCTTCTGGTGTTGCAGGTGTCTATAAGCTACGGTAACAGCTAACCATTAGGTAAGCCGTACGCTTGTTTGCAGACTTAATTTTATAAAAAAATTATAAATTATTAATTACTATTCAAAATATAACTAGCCAGAATAAATAATATTAAAAAGTAAATATTTTTTTAAATTTGTAAAAAACGTTATGCTTAAGTTGTAAGTATCTATCTAGGTAATTTATAATTATACCCCTTCCAAATTTAATATATTATTTGTTTTACCGACATCTATCGACTTTTTAAGAAACTAATTCAAATTGTTTTTAAGTCAGTTTAGCTATTGTACGACAGATGGCTCTGTTAAAAGTTATAATACATCACTAATAGATGGCGCTAAAATTCCCTCATCCTATTACTAGATGGCGTTAATCACGAATTGAGTTCTAACCACGGTACGTGGTTCTAACAGCTGATAGTTGTTAAATGAACTTAAGCATCGTTACTAAAATTATGTTAAAAAAACTTACCTTCCATAACGTAAACGATGCTGCCAACATCTCCTTCTTTTATAATGAGACTACCAGCGCCATATTCGACTGGATACATACAGTCGACGATTTCACGAATCTGCGTCATTTCCAAATTCTTCATGAAGTCGTTGTCTAGGATAGCACTCTTTATCAGCTCCCGTGATCTGTAATACAAACGAAAATTGTACATGTATTAGCTATTCAGCACTCGAAATTTTACTATTATTACTTACACAAAATTTTGCAGGCTTATACCTATTAATGATTGTATTGATCTATATTAGACAGTTTTAATATATTCAACTTGCGTCTTTTAAACTAAAGATTTGTATTATAGGTACTTTTGTTGGATTAGGGGTACAAAAATAAACATTACTGTTAATTTTTTCGTATATATTATATGGCACATTTTGTGTGTGTCATCGTCATTTCAGCCCATTACAGTCCACTGTTAGACATAGGCCTCCACAAGCTCACGCCAAAATAGGAGTGAACTCATGTGTTTTGCACATAGTCACTACGCTGGGCTAGCGGGTTGGTGACCGCAGGGCTGGCTTTGTCGCGGCGAAGACGCTGCTGCCCGTCTTGTTTTGCGTTGTGTGTCGTCTGTGTATTTCAAAGCCAGCGGTTATCTCGCCATCGGTTGGCTTTTTGTGTGTGTCAGTCTTAATATAACAATTACTTTGGCTTATTGTTAGATTAAATAAATAAACAGAATAATAACACTTGTAAAGATTGCACAGTAAGAAGTTTATTAACGGCAATCCATTAGTGTAATTATTTTGTATGCATTATACAATGAAATTGACACATCCGCATACATACCTATGACGCCTAACTCATGTAATAATTTCGATACCTAGTGTTCTGTATAAAAACAAAATTATGTAACTGTGAAAAATACGTTGAGTATAGGGAATAAAAGTTATTTTTTAAAACATCCTAAAAAACTATTTTACAAACTCAGATATTTTAACTCAAATGTAGAGAAGGTGCATAATACAAATATACACATTTGTAACATTTGGTTTGTTCATTTGAAATTAGTTCATCAAATACATTTTTCTTTCATGAATTTCAATTATCGTATACATTAGAAATACAACATATTAAATATAAGAAGTACGTTGTTCCTAGTCAAGCGTGTCACTTCACTAGTAAAGCGCTATATGATATTTTTATAACAAAAGTGAGGGTAAAAAACTGCTATAATTAATTTATGGTAGAATTCATAGTATATATAAGTATTGACAGATGTAGCAAAAAAACGTACGCTATTTTTAACCGACTTCAAAAAAAGGAGGAGGTTACTCAATTCGACCGTAAATAGACCGTTTTTTTATACCAAAACTTTATTTAGTTTATCATAAGTTATCTTCATTCATTCCGCCTGTCATCCCACGGTTGGGCACATGCCTCTTTCTTCATATAGGAGAAAGATTGGACCTTGAATCCACCGCGCTACACCACTGCGGATTGTCAGATATAATTATCATAAATCATAAACAGACAAAATAATGCCAGAATTTTAGATTAAGTGATAATTGCGTTTATATTCAAGTTTATTTTTATTCAAAATTAAGACTATTAAAAATTTTTATGTACCTGTCGAAGGGTTTCTGTTGCAGTAATTAAAACTTCACTTTGACATCAAAGGTCATACGTTCTTTTGTAATATTTTATATGTTTCCATTAATTAAAGTAAAGTTTATATAAAAATCACGTTCATTTTAAACCACAATATATAGAAAAATAATATAATAGTGTCAATTGGATTTTTTTTTATTAAACTTAATTTTTTCAGTATTAATTTTTTTTTATAAAATTCGAATACCACATAATTATAACACAATTTTAATTACATGAGGTTTTAATTAGAATCACATCACTCCAGATATAAAATTAATATCTAATGTTAGTCCAAAAATAAACACAACAGAAAAGTTATCTCCATCACGTTATGTCAGACTGTCTCAACGTAAGAATTACATGATTATAAACAAGAATATAATACTGGGTAAACTAACGACTTGTCTCTAGGATATATAATAGGATAGACTAATTAAAAATAATTAGTAACACGATAGCCGTCATTTGCAATGTATTATAACTATGCAAGCAAATCGCATGTTTCTTTTTATGGATGAAGTAATACCAGCAGACAAGATTTTTCTTAAGATATTCTAATAATACTATGCGACTAAATAATATATCAAAGAAAAATCTTTTCGTTAATACAGAAATTGCTTGTTTCAATTAATTTTTATGAAATGTATTCCTTTTTTTTCTATATATTAATACGTGAAGCGAAAGCTTTGTACCCTTTTTTACGAAAATTGCGCGGACGGAGGAGTATGAAATTTCGCACACTTATAGTTTATATACAAAAGGAGTGCAAAATGCTAATATTTTTTTTTAAAATTATGTATAAAAATATATTAAATCAATAAAAAATAAACAACACACACTACCATGTAATTGACACAAACACATACATCGTTCTTTTTTCATTGTCAAAGTCTGTAGTCAAAATGAATTTTTTTTAAAAAAATTCCTTAGTTTCATTATTTTTTGGTTTTCTAAGGTCGAATTTTGGCCTATGAGCGACCACTAGTTCAAATAATTATACCAAACTTTTTAAGTAACACATGCTACTATTATGTGTCAGATTTAAATATATAGTATCTGAGTCTATCAAATGACCTAGTAACGCAAAGTTTTAACAACCAAGTAATATTTTAGACTCGCGCTTAAAAATTGAGAGAATTATGTACTATCTTGGTCTATCAAAAAAGTTCCTCTCTAGTTTTTTATGTACAACACTTAATTCTATTTAAAACAATGTTTATAAATTATTGTGTATTTTAAGACAAGGTTATTCTAGTAATAGAGTTTAATGACAATAACCTTTGTATCAAAACAAATTGACGTGCCTTGGATACCTAAATATAAGCTATTGACGACGACTAACGCAAGATATTTAGTGGAGCGCCTGGGAGTTTTGAGCTCAGATCTCTCGGGGCTGAATGAATTTACATGTAACCAAAGGGTTTTTTTTTTGATAATCTTTATCTATGTTATAGATAGAAGATAATATTAATTTTTTTATTGTAAACTATTAAAATAAACAAATACATTTGGAAATTATTTAATTATTTTTTATTTTAATATTTATAATTTATTTATTTTCTGTAATAGCTTTCTCTACTTTCACAAGAAATAAAAATCTACAGTTTAATTTTTCTTATAGTTTATAAGTTATTGCAATTGCATTAAATCAAATGCACAAGTTTTAAATAGGGAGCGAATTTTCTTCATGTTATTCAAAACACATTCCCAAAAAAAAAACATTCGATTCCAACCGCCAAGAGATCCGAGATCTGAATCCAGTCTTAACGTTTTTAAAGCTTTATTAGGTACTACACTAATTATTTGCTTTCTATTTCTCCAAAATAAATATTTATGTTTTGATGTATGTAAATACATAGGTGTTGGCGAGTTTCATAGTATAGCTGAAATTACTGATCGAAAACAAGAAAAATAGCTGTTTAAAAAGCTCATGAAAAAGTGATTTTTCGAAATTCTACCTACGGAAACTATAGAACAAAATGCATGCTCATTAATTAATACAACTCAGTTGCCAACAATCAATTTTATTATCGTGTAAAATGTCAATTCAGATGAAACATTTCGTCTCTCTGGTGCATTAGTCAACCGTTAAGGAAAACTTATAAAACGTTACAATTTTACCTTAACATCAAGAAAGAATTTCCTTGAATTTAAACATAATTTTAAAAATCCTTACTTGTGGTATTTCGTAATATATATTAAATTAATCATTTACCGACAATTTAACCTTCCAGTAACATTGATTACGAAATTAACCACAAACTGAATTAATAACTGAAGACAAGTAACGGAAACATAATAATTATTTGAGAAAATCGAAACGTTACTCATGTCACACTATGGTAGTCATTCATATTGAACGACATAGCCCTGCCTTAGGCGAGGACAATCGTAAAGTTCGATCGTAATTATACCAAATGTGTCCGATTGAAGGCATACCGGCTAACACACGTCGGCCTCGGTAGAACACGTTGAAGAAATTCAATCATATTGATTGATTGGTGACATTTCAAATAACATATTAGCAACTTAAAAATGATAAACTGCATTGGGTTTAACGTTGACTAATTTAGCTATTTTTATTTCCTCAATTGGCTTTTGATACACTCTTTAACCAAAAATACTATGTATCAACTAGTAATTTATATGTTAGTTAAGAAAATCGATGGCTATAGTATCTATATTAATTTACTTACTTATGACTCTTGGGTATTTTCAACAATTTCATCTCATTATCTTGAGTTAAGGACGACAGTGGCTCTGCCGATATAGCAGTCCTTTTAAGTCTCGGTTCGCCAAGTGGAAGGATTCTTGTATTTTCAACACCGGGTATCTTATGAGGACAGCGTTCATCTTCGTTTTCCGTCCCATTTCTCTGTATGTCGAACATTTGTCTTGTCAATGGTTTAACAACTTGTCTGAATTTGTCGATTTCGTTCTTCAAATATCGTATCGTCGCATCCTTGTCATCGATCTCATTTTCAAGCAACGCTATAATTTTGTCTCTCTTCTTTAATTCTTCCGTCTTTTCTATTACCAATCTTTTCATTTCCATATATTTTTTCTCCAGCTTATAATAATGTTCTATTTTACACTGTGTTGTATGCGTTTGCGCCATGTTTGTATAGTTACTGTCCTTGTTATCACACTAGTTTCACTCACTTCTTCGGTAGTACTGAATTTGATTGCAAACAGTTCACCATAATGTCTTTATACGACATTTGTTTTTAAGATCGTATTAAAAATGAACAAAACTGTTATATGATACGCCTAAATTGCTTTCAACTTATTTTCGTTATCAGGTGATACTGATAAAATCAGATATCGTGTATCGCCAACGCCTCAAAAGTTATTATAATTTTAAATGTAGTTCATTATGTTTAGATTTATTTTTATTCGTCATTTAGAAAGTTGTGTTACATGAGATTGAACTACAATAAGAAACTGTGACGTCACAATCTGCTATTATTATTCAAATAGAACGTTATTGTATGTTAATAATTGAAACAATGAATACGAGTACTATGCTCTTGAAGAGCGTGTTGGAGGTACAAAAAATCACTAACAATAAAATATCAAGCAACCGTGAAATGCTCTTAATTTGGTTGTATAAAATTGTATAGATCGTCGTGTTTATTTTGGCAAGGAATAGCTAGTTTTGCATAATCACATGTTTGACATTGATTCGTAACGTTTCATTAATTACTAAATGTCAACTATTAAAATTACAAGGATTATAATAATTTATGATGGAAGCTTTTTAAAATTAGCATAACGAGCTACTGTGGTGTATTTTAGGATACCGATCCAATGAGATTTCTATTGTATATTCATTTTCTCATTATTCGTTGTTTAGCATATCTTTGAACCGCAGGTAGTTGAAGTTTTGTACAACTACGAGTAAGTCCAAATTTAAAATAAAATGAAGCACGTATAAAATTCAAGGAGAATCCCATACAAAAATAGTGAGACACTTTTTGAATAATAGTTTGAAAAGTTTTGTGTAAATATGGCCAAATGAACAAGAAAATAAAGATAAAAATTAAGGTTAAATAAGGGCAAATTGTATGCCGACACGAAACGTGGTTTTTCGCGGTTTTAAGTTCGACTTTAAATAACTGATTTAAAAAATATACATATATGTAATGTAGACGTACCTATATCGTTTGACATTCCGACTCACACTTGCAATTACAGTTTTTTTTTTTTTAACAAAATAGTAATTATGTCGTAGAGCTTACCCAAAAAAGTTTTGAAATTTTATAAGTGCTACAATATAATATTTACATCATATCATACAACATGTGTAGCACATGAATAGTTTGTATGTGTAAGTGTTTTTAATAAGCGTAAGGTCAATCTATTGACAACATGTAACGAGAAATAATTATACCTTTCAAAGCCTAAGCTAAGGCCAGTACAAGATTAATGTATAAAGAAACAATTTGGGACACATGGAGCTAAATGTTATGAAACACTTTGAAATGATAAATCAGATCACATTACGATCAATGGCATAGACCTTGTTTTTATATAGTGATATTAATTTGTTATTTATGAGTTATGATTAAAAGTTCAGATGTTAATTGAGGATTCTAAGCACTTGACGTATTATCTATGGACAATATTCACGTTAATTTTGTAAGGCTAGGATTGGTAATATTTTATTTAAATGCTATAATTATAATACGTTTAAATACGTTTCCGAAAAACGTATAAGATGTCTAATATATTTAGGTTTTGTGTGTTTTATGACAGTTATGGTTGTTCCTGCTTTCTTCTTTCCAGAGCTCATAGGAAAGTATCACACTTTCGATGCTTTTGGTGTTGCAAGTGTCTAAGTCTACGGTAACCGGCCGTACGATTGTTTGTCGACCTTGTTTAAAAAAAAAAAGATTTTTACCAAAATTATACCCACATTGATTCATCTATTTGGCTAAGCCTATTAAACACCTGGCAACTCTTTATATCATGCTAAAAATTTGTTTGAACAAGTCAATCTTGAAATAGCCTATACTAATTTTAAACCATCATTCATCATTTTCTCTTTTTAGTAAGCATGAAATACGCGTCTGCTGTTTCCAGTTAAAACATTCGCTTTAATAAAAAAAATCTACTCAATTTTTTAAGCTCAAAAAATGCAGTCGTTAAATCTGCATAGTTGCATATAGCTTTATATTTAACAAAAATAAAAAAAATTGACAACTTGAAAATTTTATACACCAAGAAATCGAGGGTATCCAGTGTGATTACAAAATAAATGTAATATCATATATATTTTTATTTATTTATAAAGGTCATAGAGCAGTTATTATCATGTTCTCTTATTTAAATTAAGTAGAAGTACCTACATTTAATTAATTGCTTAATTTATAAAAGCCAACACTTTAGTGTAATTAAAAATATCGAATATAAAAATTATATCCTTAGTATTGAACACTATTTAAAAAAGTAAATACTTGATTATTTTCAATATCTTTTTAAAAAAAATTACTTAATTCATAATAAATATTTTTTTAATATAGATATAAATACATATTTATCACATAACTTACAGACAGTCGCAATTATGTTCCGATCAATTTAGTATCTTTATTTATAGATATATATAAAAGATAAGATAGCAGACGATTACAGATTAAAATACTTTTACAAAGCTACCATATGTTTGTTTAATTCTCTGCAGATCGTTCGCGGTATCTTGAAAACAGGTCAAGCGAAAAACTTTTCCGTTTGTCTATTAGGTATGTTGTTCTAGCGTAAACATAACAAGTTAGCAAGCATTGTAAAATTCACTAATTTTATGTCATTTGGCAAATTATACGCGATAACTGAGCATGATGAGATCTGCCTCTCAAAGCGTGTTTAATAACATTAGTATTTTAACGAAAGACAAAAAAAATATTTTTGACAGTGAGCGATCACCAAGCGATATGTTCGTAATAGAAGTATAATTGATATGAAGCAATTGCACGTGCCATGACTGAGCAATTATGAGTCATCGGTAAATATGTCATCTGATAATATGTGGTATTTGTTTATTTGAAAAGAAAATTGCATGTTTATTATTAAATCAAGTTTTGTGGCAAATTATTGTAAGTAGATTACAGGTGATTATACCAATTACCATAATTACTATTAGTTGAGAGGTTAATTATTCTATTCAGAGTAAAATTCGATAAGTTATGGAAATTAACAGATAATAAAGCTATATGCAATCAAAATCGAAATTACATTAAAATTCTTGGTTACGTCGTATAAATTCTTTTTTTTTTTCTATTTGTTTCTGCTCACATAAGGAATAATATCTCAATTGCAAGCAAGTCTTTCTAGAGTTTACTTCGAATAACTAAACCTTTTATTTTTCTTTTGACAAGCGATTCTATCTTAGTACTTTTAGGGCCTTCTATCTTAGTACTTTTAGGGCCTTCTATCTTAGTACTTTTAGGGGTACTTTTAGGGCCTTTAGCAATTACGGATAATATTTAAAATGCACACAATTTACAATTAGACTTTGTCAGCAGAAGGTACAATAGGCCTTTAGGACCTGTACACCTCAAATGATAAAGTACAGCTTTTAGATTCATTTTTGCGATTAGATATATCTCATAAATACAATGAAATCCCATGGCGAAAAAGGATAATACCTCAAAAACTTTTATCTGTTGGATATCATTATCCGTCAAATAGCGATGTCTGGTAATACAGGACCTATGTAAAAGAACTATAGAATTCTAAGCTTTGCTCCGTAGTTCTGTAAAAAGTAATCTTTGTGTCCAATTTTTTATATCTATTCGAAAAGTTTTATAATAGTAGCGTCTATAATATTAATATGTATGTATATGTGTATACATATTTTGTTTCTACTGACTCGTTAGGGATCGGACAAAAATCGGGACTATCAAAAACCCAAAAATCATATATTTTACCATCTTATATGTATGTCGCAATTGCATACAAAATTCTCCTTGTCCTAGTTTCCAACATTTGAAGATGCGATCTCTATCTTAAACGATTCTTGTAAAATGTTAGAAAGAAAAATGTAATATGCAAGTTTAAACGACGTATTTTTTGACAATAACCTAGACCCCATTATGTTTCTTGGAAAAAAGCCCAAAGTATAGTATTCAGTAAAAAAAAATCGCCAGTCTATTTACACATGGCTAATTAAAATTTTTCAGGTTATTTTAAGTCAGGTTATTATAATTAGAAAGTTTCGTTTTACTAATTAATCGTTAAATTTCAAACGTATTATGTTCGAAGTACATACGGCTTAAATCAAATATTAATTACTTAAAACAAAAAAAAAATGTCCTTATTTAGGTGTTCAGAGTTAATTTATTTGTAATCACAAATATCTTGTTATCTTTGTTAATTGTACAAGCAGAAACGAGACACAAATCGTAAATACTAATTGTTTGAAACCGGACAATGTTGTTAAGCGTTTATTGTAACAAATTATTGTAACGACAAATTGTGTTTATTCTCTTCACTATCATGTACATGTTAATTTAAAGTAACATGTATTAATTCGACCTTCTGTTTAGTATCTTGCTTGATATAAATCTCGAGTAAGTAATACAGTATTAACTACTACTAGAAACAGTCTAGTTTCGTGAAATATGAGACATGTATAAAATTAATGGCACCGCAAACGCATTTTCAATTCCATTAAAATTTTCGATTTGCTACATTGTTTGTTTTGCTTAATCAAACGTTGATATGTTAGAACGAATACCGTACAATTTTGTTCATTTTCTGATTGAAAAAAAAATAAGAAATACATTTCGTGCAAATCATTTAATGTGTTAATCTCTCTTCAACCCGAATTTCTAGGAAAACCGCCGAAATTAATTGATTTAACCTTACTTCAAAAGCATAAAGCAATTAAAGCACCGCACATGTTCTCTACAATTGCTATGCTTTTTGTGCATAGACTCGAAGGTTAGTACTTATACTCAATATTTACATTTTCAACATAAATATTTTCAATAGTAGATTCACTTCAGCAGTCCACTGCTGGACATAGGCCTCCCCAAGTTCGCGCCAGACATTATGGCGCGCTCTCATGTGTTTTGCCCATAGTCACCACGCTGGGCAGGCGGACTGGTGACCGCAGGGCTAGCTTTGTCGCACCGAAGACGCTGCTGGCCCTCTTTGGTCTGTGTATTTCAAAGCCAACAGTTGGATGGTTAGCCCGCCATCGGTCGGCTCTTTAAGTTCCAAGGTGGTAGTGGAACTTTGTTATCCCTTAGTCGCCTCTTACGACATCCACGGGAAGGAAGGGTGTGGCTATATTCTTTACTGCCATAAGCACACAGCATATAACAATTGTAGAATTTCTAGTAGGAATGGTGGCATCAATTTGGTTGTACTAAAAGGTACTACACTAAGAAATATTGCGTTCCGTTTTTCTACATTTTTAATTCCCAAAAATAGAACTAACGTTGCAACATGCTTCTCAATAAATTGCTTATCTTTTACCTATAATAATCAAATTGCATCACATTTTATCACTCATTTTATGTTGAAATCTTTCGATAAAATCCAAATCTAAAAGGATACTCTCTATCTCTCTCAATACTCTCTGATCTGTCAATTTTTCATTCAAATATCTAAAATATTCGTTTTATTATTATACGTTGCATACGCCAATGTCGACTTTCGTATACATTTAGTTAGTGTAATTGTGTATGATAAGTAGTGGAAATTGTAAGACACATTAAAAATTTAAAACTAATCGAAAATAATCAGCATGAGTTTCATATATGCCGTATTTTACCCTAATAAAAAGAAGAACATCAAATGTCAATTAATGTTAGGATTTGTCTGTAAGAAATCACTGTCAGTGATATGAACGCCTTAGCACCTTGTGTAACTATTGTATTGTTTTAGCGTAATTTAAAAGCAATTTATTTGCAATATAATATAAAATAAAATAAAAAAGCAAGGGTTCCATTTTATAATTCTATTAAATTAATACAACATATACTTCGTTGAAATAATGTGATTATTACGTCACAAGCAATATGCAGTTAACCGGATTTAGTTAAAAAGCTAGATAATCTTATTTACGGCGTACGGTAAACAGTAAATGACGTCCCAGTTAAGCCCATGTTAGTCTGACAGACTGGAGACTAATGTTATTTATGAAATATTGACGTTATCAAGATAACAGTAAAACGGCCGAAACCATTAGGAAAACGCTACCATTTACCGTAGATTACGTCATGTGGGTTGGAGTTTTATCTGTGTTATTAAAAACTGTAATTAAAAACTACTGCGCCGAAAGAGCACTAAAATTTTCTGGTTTTTGCTTGTTTATAAACTAGCTCTTGTCCGCAATTACTTTCTCATATACATTTTCCTATTATTTCGTATATTATCTACGTTATCAAAACAAATATTTTTTTTTCGGTTTTGCAACTTTTTCCGTAAGTAGGTATTTCGCTCTTATTACTCGTTGCGTAATGTTTAGCCTAACACAGTAAATAGGGTATCTAAGAATTGAATAATTTTTAAAATCCAACCAGTAGTTTATAAGATTACATTACGTTCAACCAAACGAACTCATCAACTTTATATGGGTTTGTATTAGAATAGATGTTAAAGAATGTTAGACAAATAAATGTCAATTTTTTTATTTATATTGCTAAAAATGGTTATATACGTTTAACAAATGTTAAAAGAGTTTATAATTTTTAATTAATCAAGTCATCGTAGCAAATAAACACACATTTCTTCTGTTTCGTGAGGTTGAGGTAAACAAATTTCTACATTGACCTAGCAGCAAATTAATTTGCGAGTACATAGAGATACATCTCAATGACTGAATAATAAGTTTAAAAATATTCTTATTGTACTCTATCTTAATGATAAAGAAACAACTATTTTTTATATAACAACGTAAGAGAACCCTCAACTATGCTCTTAGTAACATAAGGAGCCAACATTTGCCAGTAAGTTTATTTTTTATAATTATTCGAAACAAAAAAAAAAGTACCGAGTAAGTAAATATCATTTACAGACGTTTGCAAAGCCGTGTCGCGTTTCCACATGACTGTTGATGATGATGGTTTTTTACAAAAAAAAAATAGTTATGAGTGCTAAGGTCCAATTGAAATAAATTTATAATCACATACAACCTTATACAATAATATAATATAAATAAAATATTGACTTTTAATGCATTCTAGTAAAAAGGCAGGGACTGACAAAAATAATAATCTAAACTGTATTTAATACGTCTTATGAAAACGTTCTACAAAAATTTTAGTGGATAAATCTGTGTTGAAAGAAATCAATTAATAAACACTTATTTGCTACACAAAAAAAGTGTTGAAAAAGATAAGTACACTTCAGTATATTTAAAAATGTCTGTATAAATATTTTGATATGAATCAAGCGTTTAATGGCCGAACAATTTCAAGGACACCAGGTCATTTGGTTTCTTGACTCTAATCACGATACAGTACGTAATTTTAAAATTTTAAAACTACATTATATATATAAAAAAATTAAATATTTATGTAATGTAAATTACATATGCAGAACATTAATAAAAATATTTACAGATAGTTAATCATTTACATAAAAAAATTGGAACGCAATATCGTTAGTCGTCGCAAATTGACAGAAACATTCTTAATGACATTTTGTAAAATAATTCTGACAACATTTAATTATTTAAAAATAATCCCGAAACAAAATAGTAGTAATTTGTTTAAAAATGTGAACCTTGACACGAATTCGACGGAAAAATGCACTCGTTAGTGAGGAAAAATAGAGCAAAGGCAACGTTTGCAAATAACCCTAAAATTATGTAATCCTTAATATATAATAGAAACCTCAATATTTAGATTGTTTGGAAGAAATGGCTAATTAGCTAGAAGTCCGGATATTGTAACTACGCAGTCTGTCACTATTTTAGATTAGTTTTAATAATGTTTTTGTGGTGTAGGTATATTAAATAACTAATGTTATCGAAATAGAGCATAATAGTATTCGAAATTTTGCATTTCGTCATTCACCTATACAATATGTTCCTTTTGAACTTCGGTTGATATTATAACACGTGCAGAACCGGAATTACTCTGCTTTATGTGACTTTGAAATACTATTTCGAAGCTGTCAAAGCACTTCGCTCTTGAGTAATGCTATTCATTTCACTTGCATAATGAGCTACAGGTGCTGTAATAATGTAATTTGTAACAACATATTCAAGTGCCTACAATTTAATTAAGATGATAATAATATTTATATTGATTTAATACTATATCACATTCGTGGGTTTTGCTAGCGACGTGTTTAAAAGTCTACGTTTTGCAACAATAGCCGAAACTTATAGCAAAAATTATATATCTTATAATATTATTAATTGACTACCCCTGCTAAAAATATTATTATAGATTGTAATTAATACTTAAACTAATAGCATTAAATAAGTAGAACATATTTAAATCGTATTAGAATTTATATCAAGTGGCATAATTTAATTTATGCTTATTTAAATGTAGGTGTTATATTGATTAAAATGTATTAGAATATTATATAACAGATAAAGAGATCGATCAATAACTTGGCTATAAAAAATGACTGTTCAATGTATAACACTAAAAAAAATTAAATAAAAAAGTTACATGTATTAGTGGTGTTCGTTAGTTGATCGTCATCTTACGTAAGAGTACAAAAAAAGTACTATGATTATTGATTAAGATTATTATATTTAAATATCATATTGGATCGCGTTTATCCTGGGCTCCCTACCATTTAATTTAATAAAGGTTTTAAGGCGTGAAAAATATTCTATCAAAAATTTACTTGAATAGAATTTACTTTGAGAAAGTTTACTCCCATACCACCATATATTACATCCCATATTCTTATTGATATACACACAGTCTTCCAAATCTTCAAAAAATTATATATAAACTGGCTCAAACTTAACATGTTTTATTTATACGAGTATGTTTCACCTGACGTCTCAAAAACTTTGATAATAAATGTAATCCATGGCTTTGTTTACCAGTACAAGACGTATTGAATTCAATGTTTCGAATTGAAAATGTTAAAAATATTACGGTCACCTATACACTAAAACGTAGTTCGTATATTAAAAAAAATGACTTGTTTTACTAATGAAACGTTCTAGTTTTTATTTGTAAGATATTGGAAGTTTTGTAAAAAAAAAAAAAACTTACCTTCTTAACCGACTTCAAAAAAGGAGGAGGTTACCCAATTCGTCGATAACTTCGTCTTTTATGAACCGATTTTGATAATTCTTTTTTTGTTAGAAAGGAGATATCCCAAGTGTGGTTCCATGATAAGAGAACCAGGATTTGATAATGAAATCCCAGAGAAATCAAGGGAACCATCGAAAATTATAGTGACGACTAGTGCGTTTGTTAATTTTTTTCGTCTACTTATGTTGTATTACTTGTCGATGTAATTAAAGTCGGTTTTTTTTCGTTTGCGAGCAAACACAATTGTCATTAATAAAATAACCAAGCTTAAATTACTAAATATTACAAAGCATGTCATCACCAGTTACAAATGAAACAACGCGAATTGTCTACTATTAGATAAAAATATAGAAAAAAAAATACACGCAATGGTTCTTAGAACATCACCATACTGAAGTATCATCAATTAGCCATAATGACTACGATTAAAAAATAACATACCACTACGTCTTACTATAATCAATGCAAATAACATTGTCAGTATTATTTGTGCAAGACGACTCATAATATAAGAGATTAGTTTTTTTTTACTATTCTATTGTAATAAATAAAATCTGCCATTATGATATCATTTTATAAATCCGTGATGTAATAAGCTTGGAAGTTTGTTTGAAGGCTCTTATCTCAGAATCTCGTTCTATTTTTAGACGGATAATTTATCAAGAAAACTTATTGCTCTACCATTAATTTAAGCGGAATAAGAACAAAATAAATAAAAATGTATCGAAATTGAACGCAATATTCAACTGATTTACCCAGTGTACTTATCGTCTAATAAGTCTACTTATTTTTGATTTAGCTTGCTAGAAAAATACTTTTGGCTAAACTTAATTTTAATCGTATCGGAAATATAGCAAAATAAGAAAGTAAAATAGTATGCTATGATGAGATAGAAACACGAATACCTTCCTTATTGTTAGCATTAAGAAATAAATCTAATTAAATCTTAATAGGAAAAATTATACACAAGTAGTGAAAAGGTGACCTTAAAACTAAAAATGATTTGTTATAGACAATCTAAAGTAAGCATAAGGTTGAAAATGTTAAGAATGGGGCGTTTCAGACATGTTTGTTTTCTATGTACGCGCATGCTTTTAATCCAGCAGTGATTAATAAAAATCTTTTTAAATTGAAAAGATATTCAAAATAAAGGATGGAAAAAGGAAAAAAAATATATAATACAAAAATTTAGGAGCAACTATTTGCATTGCTAAGTCACTCATAAACTAAAATTAAATTCACGAAAATTGTTGTATCTGTTGCTAAATAATGTGATAGTATTTTGTACATCTATCATCCTTTCTTGTACTCATAAGGTTGACTTGGAAATAATGCCGTGAGCTTGCCCTTTATTCAATTTGTCTTTTGTGTATGTAAATAAAAATGATTCGACAAAATCTATATACGCGTATAACTTTCGAACAACTGCACAAATTTTGCTTCGTTATAAGGACTAAGTTTATATAAAAGGAAATTAAAAAAAATAATAATAAAAATTCGGGCGGTACGAAGTTCATCATCATCAGCTTTTATTTATTAGTTAAAGTAAAACTAGTCTATGTACACACTTTGATTTCTTTGACATTCTTACATTTGTGCTCTAAATATAAATAACGTACAATAAGAAAATACTGACAAACGGAAGAAACAACCAAGGTTGATGTTACCGGAACTTAGTGAGGCGTGACGAAGAAAATCTATACCTACTAATATCATAAAGAGGATAGGGTTGTCAGTTCTTATGCTAGGGTTACATAGACTATAATAAATCATGCTCTGATCCACAGTAGTGTCCCAAGATCCTTAAACATCGAAAAGGGATTAGGGGGATATTTATGGCATACGTTGAAGTAATTGACCATTTCTTTTTGATAAAAAATCTAACTTTTAGCGATTTCTGGTATCCTATATATAAAACATGGGAAATATTCTTTTTGCAGTTTATTCTGATACCGAATTCCTTGCGTTTTTGTCTGTCTGTTTGGAAGTTGACCGAATGTCACACTGAAACTATTAAATAATTGTGTATGAAGCTATCCAGTCTTATAAATAGGTAGTTTTTATCCCGAAATTCAATAGTTTTCTCGAAAGCGGAGATAATAGTCATAATATGTAATCGTGATAAAGTCGCTAACTAAAATTTGAGTGATAATTGTCAATACAATTACATATTTCATGTACACGTATGCTATTGTGTTGCGATATATGTATATACACTTTTATGCTTTTTTCTCTCTCCATAGACTTCATTTTTATTTTATTTTTGAGTAGTTATTACTTTTATATATTATGTGTTGTCTAACAACTGAAACCAGTTTATGAGCAGTTACAAAAATAACTTTTATAAAATTGTGGCGAACAGAAACCAGTGTACTACGTCTCCAAGTTTAGTTAATAATATTATAATAGTTAATAATATGTAGGTACCACCTATCTGTGTTTGTTTTCTATCGACTTTATAACTTTATTTTAGTTACTATTTAAATCAACACTAACAGCAATGTATATTTATTTTTCAGGGTTCCGTACCAAAGGGTGGCAACGGAACTCAATCACCAGCTTTTCCTCCTCTTGTATAAGTTAAAAATTACTACGGTTGAAATATATCAAAGAATATATGCAAATAAATAGATAAATCTATACAAATTAATAAAATTAGAGTGTCTGTTAGTAATATTAAAAAAAAACCGCTTTTTACTAAATGCATATAGATGTATACACGGTACGTAAAAATTATATTTTTTACAATTTTTCTCTGTCTGTTCGTTGGTTCCGGCTAATCTCTGAAACGGCTGGACTGATTTTGACGGAACATTCACAGGCAGATAGCTGATGTAATGAGGAGTAACTTAGACTACTTTTATTTTAGATTTTATTTTTATTTTATATCACTGCAAACTGAACAATAACTGATTGTTAAATTCAACGTGGGTGAAGTCGTGGGACCAGCTAGTATAAAATAAAGTTGACTATAAAATAAAGTTTACTATGAAAGACAAAACACGACACTTTTTTCCGTTATTAGTTCGATTTTTCAATGTGTTGTTAATACGTATATTATTAGGAAGTACTAAATAACCTCTTTGTAAGAAGACAATACCTACTTTTACTAACTATAAATAATCAATTTAAAAAAATTGTAGTTAATATACTTTAAAAATACCAAACTATCCACTTTGTATGTTAACAATAATTAAAATTACAAAAAAAAAAAAAATATACGTAATAAATAACCAGTAATAAATATTTCGTGACAGTTTCATCTCTTGCATACTAAAAAGCGCGCTTAAAATTAAACAGTGTCCGTCACAGCTCTATAAAATAAATCGGTACGTGACAAGAAAATATAAAAGCTTGATTTTGAAAATAGAATAAAATATACCCGGACGCTATGTAACACAACCTTACTTGACAGTTGATAATAAAAACTTTTTTTAATAATAACAATTTACACAGGCCGAATAGACACGACGCGTTCGAAAAAAAATGTATCTTTTTTTTAAACGCGGTTATGCGTTATATCAGTTCGGACGTCGCGGTTTAACTAGAGCTCGCGTCAACGTCATGGCGAATCAGCCCGTGGGTCTGAACATATATTGACTGGTAGACTTATTATGGTTCTTAAATTAATTCATGTTTAATGAACTCGTTGCGGTCACCAGATGGGCGCAATTGAAGGATCATTCGTGTGTTTGTAAAGAATTCTCTGGAACCGACTGTCATATAATTATCATTTTCTTTTTGCAGTAGAAAAATGGACACTTTACGAGTGTTACCGACTACTAATTTGTTCTTAAAAATGTCCTACATTTCTATATTATACGTCTTATTTAAAACCGAAAACTTTCCATAGACATAAAAATTAAATAAATAAAAGGCACCATTTTTTATTAATATACTTACTGTAAAAAAAATTAAATTGACCTCAATAAATCCAAATACATTAAGATTACATGCCAATTAATATGATAAATAATTTAAAAAAAACCTCAGAGATAAAAGATAAAGTAAGATAATGTTTCATTTACATTTTTTTTAAACATTGCATATATGTTTGATATTTTTTTTTATGATAAAAGTTATTATATGATATTATAAAAAAAATATAAGGTTAATAAGACCTCATTTATGTAAAACATTATGCATCAAATTTATAATTAAGTAAGTACTCCAACTTTTACATGTACCAATGTTGTAATAGTATTATTAATAACAAAATATTGCTATAATTATAAATCACTTATGCGTTATTGATTTTAAAATCGAGTTATAACCGTTAATTTGGACGGTAGCCTCGCCTGATGCTATTTTAGCCACCGGCGAATAGATTTTAACCTTGAAACTGTTTTGCCATAAACCAGGTATCTGAAATCTGAATCGACGCTAAAGTTTTGATGAAAATTATTCGATAATCTGTAAAATATGTAGAATACCTGGCTTCATACTGTATTTTGATTAATAAAAAGACTGGTATAAAATCAAATAAACAGAATATTATTTTACATTTTCAAATTACCTCTTCTCTCCTATTAGCGACAGTTTTTTTTTCTGTACTGTTTTTTGCACAGTAAAAAGGTCTTCGAGTACTGAAAAATTTAAATCTGATCCGTGTATTCAGGGCGTTATATTCTGTAACTCCGGAATTCCGATACCCGGGACTTACATTTACTTCAAGTCCGAAAAGATTTTTTTTTTTTCAAATAAAACGACAGCATTCCCACTTTCTAAGATTAGCATGTAATTCATTTTTGAGTTCCATATATTTTATTGTAAATTTATAGGTATTGTCAATAGCAACCTTCAAATAAAATGAACATCAAACTAAAAACAGCCTAATAAAACATGAAAGGACTTATTATTTTTCAATTACTTCAAATTTACCTAGTTAATGAATCCCTTACTATCAACTTTTTTACTTTCAACTAAATGTATCTTCGGTCACCAACCCGCCTGCCAAGCGTGGTGACTATGGGCAACACACATGAGTTCATGCCATTTTTGACGCGAACTTGTGGAGGCCTATGTCCAGTGTGGACTGCAATAGACTGAAGTGATGAAATGTATAATGTTTATTTTTGTATTTTTGGAATTGTATCTTAAACCTCAACAGACAGACAGATAAACATGTGCCTGTCTTTTTAACTATATATTATAATACGTAAAGCAAAAACTTTGTAAGTCTTTTTTCGAAAATTGCGCGGACGGAGGAGTATGAAATTTCGTACACTTATAGTTTAGTTTATATAGAGGAGTGCAGAATACTAATATTTTTTTTTAATTATGCAAAAAAATACATTAAATCAATTATTAAAAAAAAACATTGCACACACTACCATGTATTTGGCACACACGCATATTTATACTCTTTAGTTGATTGTCAAAATCTGTAGTCAAATTGAATTTTTTTAAAGGTTTTTTTTTCATTATTTTTTGGTTTTCTTTAATTGAAATTTTTAATTATGGTCAAATTCCTACCTCACGGCGATTACGGATTCAGATAAATACGTGATATAACAAGAAATTATGATGAATTAGAAATTTTATATCATTTAGTAATAGATAATAAGAAGTGTTACCTACTAAGGAACAAATTTAAAAATCGATAATTTTTTTATACGTTAAACGTAAACAAAGTGGTTAGTTTAAGATACGTGTCTTTTCAGTTCAAGGTTGTAAAATGAAAAAAATTCATAAGGCATAAAATTACGGTAACCCACTTTGCTAAAACTTTTAAATTACATCGACAGTGTATTTGTTGTATAGCAACTAATTTATAAATTTTATACCAATATTCAACACCAAATAAAACACATTTAGCATCTTTTTAGTTTTCAAATTTAAAACACTTAATCTTAATATATATAAATCTCGTGTCACAATGTTTGTCCTCAATGGACTCCTAAACCACTTAACCGATTATAATAAAATTCGCACACCATGTACAGTTCGATCCAACTTAAAAGTTAGGCTATATTTTATTTTGATATATAATGTTATTATTATATTTCAGGAAACAATAAGGTGATACAAAGTTCGTCAGGTCAGCTAGTTTAAATATAAATGTAGAGTGGGTGGTGGCTGTGCGTATGTAATAAAGAACAATGCGCATTAAGAACTTATCGATTACTTGAGAATGGATTATAATCGAAGTACCTGAAGCGTTTAATATTAATAGTCTCAATATTAAATACTTCCTGTCCTGAACTTCCGGATTAAAGATATATATCTACCTAAAACTTGTTATTTCTCATTCAATCTTCTGATGTTTTAAGTATTATGAAAACATATTTCAAGAAATTTTATATTATACACAATTTTAGTATTTATATATTAAGTATATTAGAATTTAGAAAATTCACTAAATTAAAAAATACGAGCTTTTAACTTAGTTAATTCGCTTGTATTTTGGGTTTGTCTGTATGTGGGCGTTTCTTAGATGGCATTAAATTAGTCTATTGTTTACGACATGGTAACATTTTGTGTTAAAATTTGCCGTACTTCATTATACAGTAGGTATAAGTTTTTATTGTCACTAATTGATTTGCTTTATTATAGTTCTCATAATTTATCATTAATTTGACGTTTTTTTTTTTTGCAAGACGACATTTTTTTTAATTCTTGCAGTTTTATCACGAATTTATACAGAGAAAATTTTATTACATCCTAATATATAAAAATATCAATATATTTAAACGTATAATACAGTCTCTATATTATAGTAATCTGACAGTAACTTGTAAAAGTTTTTATATTTGTGAATTACAAAGGTGGCATCATAATTATGTCAGCCTACTAATCCTACTATCCGTCGATGATAAGCAGATACCGTAGCTTGTGAACGTCAGCTATACCAGCAACATTTCCAGCGCTTTGCCGAATCTATTCCCGACTCACAACACGAATACAAGACTGCTTGAGAGGAGTGCTATTTAGCTGTGATATTTTGTAAGGTTAAGGCGCTTCCCCAATGCTGCTCCAAAATTTGAGCTACAAATTTCCTACAGTGAAATCCGTCCTTCCCAATAAAAAGTTAAAAAGGCAGTATCCAAATTAATGTTGTGCGATATCAATTAAAAATAAAAAAGTATATATTTTTAACCAGTTACAATTCAGAAGCACTTTAAAATCGAGAGTGTACTTATCCATAAACTTATTGATAAGATACTAGTGCCTTGGTATATAGGTTCTGTTCTGAATAAACTAACGAACTGAACTAGTAGTTTAATTAATTGTATAGTATTTTAATTAATTTTCATTACAATACATAATTTTAAGAATATATATATAAATTGTGTCTTGCATAATTAAATAATTTTTCCTGCATTTTTTTTTGTTCAATAATAAAAATAATATGAATTCGAAAAATTATTAATGCTTCTTTTTCGTATTATTTTACTGCACATGTATATGTTATGGTTTTTTACAAAAATATCAATATGTGTACCTATGGCTATTCCTTTCTTTGTACTTAGTCATTAAACTCGAAAAGTTCATTGGTTTAACTTGATTTTCTGACAGATAGTTGCATTTTCAAATATTTTTTCTTACCACATTTGTATTCCGAACTTGCAATGAAGACAGAAAATATCCAAAACCATGTAAATCCACAGAGATTCTTGTTTTTATTTAGCTTATTATTTTAATTTGAGACTAATTAAAAGTGGCGCGCATGGTTGTTTTATACAATTTTCTTAAAGTATTACTAATAGAAAATTTTATAATTTTGTAATTATAAAAAAATAAAGTACTTGCAAAATAACATTACTTTTGCTTGATAATAATTATTACAATAAAGTTTCAACAAAAAAAAAAAAAACGATCAGCGTCACCTGTTCGGCAGCTGCCGTACTACAAGTGTAAATTAGTATAATATCTACTCGTCGCGAGATGGCGCTGCACAAAGTTGAATTTAAAATTACGTTTATAATAAAAATTAAAAAAACAAAATTAATTGTATAACATGGTGGTTTAAAGACAATAAATATAGATTAATATTTTAAGTAAAATTCGTCAAAAATATTTGCCTCGTGACTTAATTTATTAAAGCATTTCATATCTTACTTTACAAATTTAAGAATTGAGTACCAATGTGGTCACCATCTATAACAAAGCGTCGAGATAGGTCAAATTGATTGCGTATGATTGTTGATGAAGTGAACACGCGAGTATGCGGCTCGTTGGCGGACTAAAAATAGGACGCCAACTCAAATGAAACCGTTTGTCGTCTTTATATTGTAGTCCTTATATTTTTCGTTTAACATTTAACTGTCCTAAGTTTTATAAAGAAGATAATTTTTGTGTCAATATTTCCACGTATAATAATTACTAAGTCATTCATCTATCAATAAAAGGTTTCTATAATATAATTTAAAATTTATTTAGTAACAAAAATTTAGGAATATTATTTACATTTTGTACAATTGAATACCTATTATAAATTATGTAAATAATTTTCTATAATTTTCTTAGACAAATTCGACTAATAGGTATTTTCTTAGTAAATTTCTGCGTGGATAATATAAATAGGTACTTATAGCTCTCAATCTGCGGTCTAATGCACTTCCATCTACTGATTATATCGGATCTTGATATGTACAATTTATTTCCACTATTATAAGGCTCAAACAAGTGGAGCGGTTGTATTAGTTGGAAGTAGATTAGTGTATAATTATAGTATGTTATGGACAATCACTTATAATTAGATTTATTTAAAGTTAATAGTGTCCATTGTTAAAAATATACCCACTAATACAATAAAGGAAAAAAAGAGTGGTTTATATGTAAGCGTCTATTCTACGATTTACATATCCACCAAAAATATCGCCAAAAAAAACACAAAAAAAATTGCATAGACTCGCAGAAATACCAACCTAACGATACTCTTCAACCATCATAAAAATATTAAAATGTTTACAAATATTATAAAAAATATATACACGTGTTACGGATGCTAAACACCCTTAAATAATTTATTAGAAAACAGGCATAACTGTAATACTACACAACATTATCTGTTAAGATCGTAAAACATTTCATGTCATTTGACGTATGAACAAACATACTCGTAACTATCATAAGACCAGAACATAACACGCAATCTAGGTTTAAGCTAAATTAAGTAATTGTAAGCTGGGTTTACGATGTAATTAAATTTTATTGTGATAACTTGTTTTGTCTGCGCTGGTTGCTAACTGCGATTTTAAGTTGTAGAATGAACTACTTGTTTAATTTGATGAATTTATATTATTTGATATCGTACAATAATATTATGTTTTTTATAGATTTATTTTAATTTTTATGCTAATCTCTTTTTATATAATGAACGCAAACTCGGTCTGTCTGGCTGACTCGCCTAGCAAAATAGACAAAACAATAGAAAATCGAGAGTTTTCAGTCATTTGACTTTTTAAAGTCAACCCCATTCATTTCAAAATAGTTAGTGCCAATTAAACATTGTTACATTGTTTTACGTGTAGCTAATAAATAATTCAGGTGAAATTTGTAAAAAAATAAAATTGAAGACTGTGAAAGTAAGTTTGACATATGAAATGGGAGAGAAACCATATATAAGATTTAGGAAATTATATCTATTTTGTTTTGTTCTCAAAACATGTTTATGTCAATCAACAGAATCGATATCGGATCTTTAGTATTACTATCGTAACGTTTAAGAGCGGTTTTCATCATTGTCATTAATATCGGATTAAATAATACATATAAAAGATTTTGTAACTCGACGCTTCATTATACAATATACTTGTTGTATCTATACTAATATTATAAAGCTGAAGAGTTTGTTTGTTTGCTTGAACGCGCTAATTTCAGGAATTTTGTCTGATTTAAAAAATTATTTCTGTGTTAGATAGCCCGTTTATAGAGGAAGGCTATAAGCTCTATAATATTTTAGTACCTCTTTATTCTTAATTTGATGTGGGTGAAACCGCGTGACACATATAGTGTGTTTATAAACGGTTAACTTAAACTTCGAATATTATTAAGTTCGAGGTGAGTATATAGTTGGTCGAACGATTACATACATGTGATCATTTCTGCCGATGGTTCTTATTACAACCACATAGATACTAATATAACTATAAATAAAGCTTGAAACTGTATCAACTTAATCCGATTTAAAAAGATAATGTCATTTCTTGTGTGTGAACATTCTTGTTTCGCTTAGAATTAGAACAGACGAGTTATTAGCCAGATACAAACATCTATAGTTAGATACTACTGCTATTAGGCGTCCGTGTTTCATAATATTTTTAATAAATGGTTCTTTAGATCAAACCCACCTTCACGTAACTAGATATAGAACAAAAAAACAAATTGAAGTTATAATGTTAGCACATTTTATAGTTATAACATAACATAGATTATATTTAAATCAAGAGTTATTCCTTAAAAATGTACTCATATTAAATAAATATATATATACACATATATATTGCCACGACCAGTCAAACATAACATTTAGCAAATATAGTGTTAATGTTATAATATAGTTCGTAGCAGTTCTGATGTTTGACAAGAGTTGCATTGCCATTTACGGTTCCGAATTTAATCCCCACTTGGAGTAAAACATGCTTTAAACCAATATTTGTTTATTGGACTTCAAAAAAAAAAAGAGGAAGTTCTCAATTCAGCTGAATATTTTTTGTGTGTTACCTCATAACTTTTTGGGTGGACCGATTTTGATAATGTTTTTTTAATATGTAACGAGTACGTTTTAAGTTATCTCTAATGAGTATTTACTTGACTGTTTTTTCAGCTACCTACGATGTATTACTGATTGTTGTAGTTACAGTCGGATTTTTGTCGTTTGTGATCAAACGCAATTATGTTGATAAAACATCGCCAGACTATTAGTCCAACAGAGCAAATCTTAGGAAATGCAGAATATTTTGATCCCACCCGGTTGCACGTGTTTCTATAATTGCTATTGATATATTTTTTTTAAATTACCAATAACACAAATTGCTCAACTTATTTCTTTTAAACAAAAACGTTTTGATCTACTCTCTGACCATATTGATTTACGAATACGTATAAACAGGGCGAGAATATGCTTCTTAACTATTATATTAATCATAAAATATTTATAAATTCACTTTAATGAGTTACAAATTACGCTAATCATAACAATCTTTACGATTTTCTAAGAAGCTTAACCAACCACGAAATAAAAACAAATACGAACGGTATACAACTATGTCTGGATCTTAAAATCTCTAGGGAAAAATTAAATTCTCAAACGTTTTTACAAAACTAGCTCTAACACCCACATATACAACAGCTAAGTCTTTAGAAGCTACAGTCTAAATAAATAAATAAGCGCTTCACACTCAACGGCCCCCAGTAGGATTATTTCCTGTGTCGGGTGTCCGGAAATACACACAATACACAAACACAAACGCCTAGAATACGGCAAACATCTGTATAGCCAATACAAATGTTTGCCATGTGCGGGGATCGAACCCGCAACAACCAGCGCAACAGTCACAAACCAGTGCTGTGACCGCTGCACCAACGCGTCGTCACAATCTGAACTAATACTTCATATTATATTCTAGGTACCTCCATTAAACTGACCGACATTTGTTGCTGCAGGATAAACCGACATTTTTAATTATTTTCCTGTAAAATAGACTATGTATTTGTTGCGTTTCTTGCCGATTCCTCAGAAGAATCTACCTGCCAAATAGCTTCATATTTACTTATATATTAATATATTAAAGACAATTATAGTTCTAATTTTAAAATGTAGATTCAAAATGTCTTTTGAAATTTCTCTGAATAAAATTATTTTTAATTTGATTTCATATATCGCCCATTTGCGACGATAGTGTGACATCTCGAATTATACGATTTTTTGTTTTATAGAAATTCTGAATCGCGATCTTGTGTTCTTTTATCTCCAAAAATATGGTATTTGTTACTCCAAAAACAACAATACTGTGAGAGAAAAAGACAAAATGTTACGTTATAGCACTGTGTCGTTTGGCGATCTAGTTTGCTTCGACACCGTGACAGTTCAGTTGCCACCTGCACTTTGATGTGAGGTGTTCTTCATTTTTAAACAAAAAACGTGATGTTCAAGGATACCGCGGTATTGGTGACAAAGGTAAGTATTTTATAATGTTTTTATTTTTTTCGACAATGTGGCACGTCATGCTTGTCACAATGCTCTTGTAAAACAAAAAGCATAGTTAACGAGACTTTTTTTTAATGTCACGCTATTCATGTAAGAAAACCGAAGTACCATCGGACATGTTGAATAGTAACGTTGTAGATGCTGAATATTTTTCTTATATCGGAAAAATGTTGTAGGTCATTTGTTGATGTTCTGTTATTGCAGAATGTATGTTAATGAAATTGAATGGTATTTCTGTATATCACGTTATATACACTAAACAGTAATACTAAACTCCAGTTATTTTTGCAGATGGGGACTAGGCCTAAACGAATATTACAATTAGCATAACGCAATATAGCCGACGAGTGACTCAGCAGCAGTTTCCTGGTCTCTTCTAACAGTTCGTTACAAACTGTGAATGATGATGAAATCATGAAACAGTAAAAAGCAACATGGATGAAGATTTTCTCTGTGGAAACCTAATCACTTCTAACAACTTGTTTTTACAAACTGTAAATAAACCAGAACAGTATCGATATGTCAAAATTAATTCTGATGGAACGATAGCACTAAAGCGAGATAACAACAATGCTTTCTTTTTCACATTATCTGAGGTTAAGATAAAAATTGTAAAACCTTTTTTTTTTAAATACACTAAATGTCAACAATAGACCTATAAAAACCACACTAAAGAAAAAAAATAAAAATACAATTTTTTTTTAATTAAATATAATCTTGGATGTCACAATAATCATGACCAGGTTAACGAAATTATAAAAATTGGTCTCAAAGCTTTCATCAAAGCCATACCAAAAATAGAGTCCCATTACATCCAGAGTGAATTCCAAGAGACATTACATTGATGGAAATAAACCCATTTCCGATATATACCGAGACTACGTTGAATATTGCAAAGCCCATAACGTTTTATACGCAAATTACATAATATTCTATCGCGTATTTACTCAAGATTTTAATATATCTTTTTTTACTCTCAAAAAAGATGAACGCGAACTTTGCGAAGCCTATAAAATAAGTACAGATGAAGACAGGGATAGTAAAAAAAAGCAATATCTAAGACACCTAGAAGAAAAGAAGATGTCGCGAACTAAGAAGAAGAAAGATAAGACAAGGATATTTTTGTACTTGTATTTCATTTACAAGCTTTATTTCAGTGCCTCAAGAAGAAATTTCCGTTTTCTACTATAAACCTAAACTAAAAAACTAAACATATTAAACCTTACAATTACTACTATAAAATTACTTATACTATTACTACTATAAAACTAAACGTATTAAGCCTGACAATTTATGATCTCAAATCAAATTCATAGCGGTGTGAATGAGATTGCTCTGTTTGATTTGCTCTGTTGTTGAGATTGATCTGTGCTTAGGAGTACTTAAAGAAGATTTCTGAAAGGCAAAGAGCAATGGGTGTTGTTTCTTACACAGATAAGTTCATGATTGCTATTTACCTCTATGCGTTGCTGAACCTTCCAAACAATAACTCCATCACACACAAATTTCTTCTTAAGGGGCACACAAACAACGAGGAAGACTCAGAAGGCAACTAAGAAATAGACCTAGGGCCATCAAAGCTCCAAGAAAAAAGACAGAACCAATGCATGTAAACGAAGTGACATTTATGATTTTAAGGCTGTTCTTAATCAAATGAATTTTACAATTCACAAGGGTGAAAACAAAAAGGTCATTAAAACATCTGAAATCAAAGTAGTTCGAGTGCAAAAAGATGATCCGAATGCGATTTACTACTGTACTTCTGACGCGGATCAAATGAAAAAAAGCTGTGGTAATAAAAAAGAAAGCTGTTAATGAGGTCCATCTTAAGAATGTTTTTAACAAAAAACTCTCTTCCCGTAGGTGTCTAAAGAGGCGACTATGGGATAACAAAGTTCCACTACCACCTTGGAACTTATAAAGCCGCCCAATGGCGGGATAGCCATCTAACTGCTGGCTTTGAAATACACAGGCCAAAGACGGGCAGCAGCGTCTTCGGTGCGACAAAACCAGCCCTGTGGTCATTAAACCCGCCTGCCCAGCTTGGTGACTATGGGCAAAACACATGAGTTCGCGCCATAATCACATCACATCAGCCTTTCGCAGTCCACTACTGGACATAGGCCTCCAGAAGTTTGAGCCAAAAATGTTTGCGCCATAATGCCTGGCGTGAACTTGCAGAGGATTATTTCAGCAATGGACTGCAATAAGCTGAAGTGGACTACTATAACATTTTTTAATTTGATACTATTATATTAACGTTGACTAAAAATGTTAAATTTATATTATTTATTATATGACTATACTAAAGGCGAAGCTTAAACCATAACAATTAAGAATGAATTTATAGAACTGATGAATATCTATAATAGCCCTAAGTGTGTAATGTGTGCGACTGCGTTGATAATTTTAGTATTTAATTGTGATAACTAGTCTGTTATACTGACTTATTAAACTAGTAGGTACATATTCTTCTACTGAGGTATACATATTATATACCTACAGTTCCTCTTCCTTTGTTTTTTCAGCACTTTACGAAATTGTTAGTTTTGAGAGTTTGACGTTTATTTTAATAATTTTTAGTTTTTAGGTAAAGAAAACGTAAAGTGAGCATAAGTATTTTAAATATAATATACCTTTATAGTACCTGCCTACTTAAATAATATTTTTACAAGTGCAAATTGCAATAGCAAAGCAAAACGTCCGCCTATTCCAATGATTACCTCATTTTAACTGATTGTATTGTTCTTAAAATAAAAAGAATATTTTCAAGATAAACGTTTTATTTAAAAATAACATGGGCAAATATATTTTTTACATCATCTTCAACGTGACAACTAAACTTACCATCTTCAAAATATATTTTTTTACTAGAACAACGTGATATCTTTTCTCTTTTTTTTTCAATCGCTATAATTTCATTAATTTAGACACAAATTTATTTCCTATTATTAATATTTTAATTCAATAATAGTTTATCTTTAATCACTTCATACACAATTAAGCTATTCTGACCATAATTTAAGAGTTATGGTCATTCAAAAGTTAAAAAGTCGTTTTTTGTAAAACTACGATTTTTGATATACGAGGGGCGGCTGAAAAGTTCTGAGCCTAGGGCATTAAGAGTCTAGATAAAAATCTAAATAAAATTTATTTTTCAATATAGTCCCCCTGGACTTCAATGCACCTTTGACGTCTTTTATAGAGGGCTTGTATCCCTGATAAAAAGTAACCCGCGTCTTTGGCTAGAAAATGTTCATTAACGACCACCTTCATCTCTTCATCATCCCCAAATCTTCGTCCCCGTAAGTCTTTTTTCAAATTTTTAAATAAAAAATAATCGCTAGGGGCCAGATCTGGACTATAGGGAGGGTGATTTACTTCATCGAAGCCAGTTTCTCGCAAGGCTTGCCTCTCAATGCGCGCCGTGTGAACCGGCACGTTGTCTTGCAAAAACAAAATTCTTTTGCTGATTTTACCTCTTCTTTTTTCGACAATGGCTTCGCGAACTTTTTTTAAAAGCCCAGCATAATACTCTGCATTCATTGTAGTTTTTTTTGGAAGGTAATCTATGAGCAAAACTCCTTCGCAATCCCAAAAAATGGTGGCCATGAGTTTGGAAGCCGATTTTTCCACCTTGAACTTCTTCGGCGGTCTTTCCCCCTTCTCTATCCACTGCATTGACTCCTGTTTTGATTCTGGGTCATATTGTCGGATCCACGTTTCATCAACGGTAACAATACGAGTGCAAATTTCTTCCAAATTATCCTTGCACAAGTCTAAAAATTCTTCAGAAGTTTCAACGCGCCGCTGCTTGTCAAGTGGCGTGAGCATTTTTGGCACCCAACGCGCACTGACTTTATTCATATGCAAATGATTGTGCATAATATCTCCAACTCGTTCCTTACTAAAGCCAAGCTCTTCTGCTATCTGCCACAATTTTATTCGGCGATCGTCCAGTACATTTTTTTTTACTTTTTGGATGTTTTCATCGGTGACTGCGGTGTTCGGCCGACCCGAGCGGGGGTCATCTTCCAGAGTCTCTCTGCCTTGTTATAATAGGCGTGTCCATCGTTTAACCGTGGCTGACAACGGTCCAGAATCTCCGTATACACTAGAAGTTTCTTCAAAAATTTCTTTTGCTGTTTTTCCCTTTTTAACGAGGAATTTGATGACGGCGCGATGCTCAAACTTCGTTAAGTGCAGTGATGACTCAGACATGGTGATGTTTACGGTTCAATTACTCAAAGCGTAATAAAGCTAATGACGTGTAACTTCGCTTACATGGTGGGTAGATGTCGTTCAAATAGTGACCCACTGGATAAGTAAATAGTACGACTGCAAGTACCCTAGGCTCAGAACTTTTCAGCCGCCCCTCGTATCACACTGTTGTCGCAAATGGGCGATATATACTTGGTGACTTGACGCTGCATTAATGGTATTCTTTGGTCGAGATCTCGCCGATCTTTTGACACAATCGCTTTTATTGCTCGGTTTGCACGCCTTTACAGAGTACCTATATCAAAAACCTAAAAGAATGCACGACTCTCATAAAATCTTGTAATAGTTCTCTAATTCACTTGAATAGCACTTTTTCCTCAATAAAGTCATTGTTATTGCTTTTATTATCTTAGTTTAAGATTTCTTATGACACTTAATGACGATGACGACCTAGGTTTGTTTTGTTCAGTACAACAATTGGTCCACGAAATAAATATTAAGGTTTGACTCTTCAAAATTTTAAACGTTTTTTATGTCAGAATTATACGACTTTGCCCTGCTTATTTTTTTATTTAAAAATCAAATTACTAGCCATATAGATTAGACAGTAGCAAATCTCTCTCCCTTTCTCATCCTTAACTTTTTCCTTCCTCCCTTCAACCCTTCAATAACGCATTTTTAGTTCCTCTGGTACTTATTGGTGTATATTTTTCAAAAGCGTTTATGACTAGCGTTGATCACTTACCTGCTTCTTCGCTAGTACCTCTCATAAACTCCTCTAGTCCCATTTCTCATTTCTATTTATTTATGTTTTATATTGTACTGTGTGGCTACGTTACTAAAGAATATAGCTACCCCCTCTCTTCCCATGGGTGTCGTAAGAGGCGACTAAGGGATAACACAGTTCCGCTACCACCTTGGAACTTAAAAAGCGGACCGGTGGCGGGATAACCATCCAACTGCTGGCTTTGAAATACACAGGCCGAAGACGGGCAGCAGCGTCTTCGGTGCGACAAAGCCAGCCCTGCGGTCACCAACCCGCCTGCCCAGCGTGGTGACTATGGGCACATGAGTTCACGTTGTTTTTGGCGTGAACTTGTGAGGCCTATGTTCAGCAGTGGACTGTATAGGCTGTAATGATGTTTTATATTTAAATCTTACATTTATCTAACACGAACTAGCAATTAATAAAATGTTTTTGAAAGGTTTACACTTAATTATAGCAAATTTTTCAACAAACTATTACGAACACGTGTTCTGTGGTGTACTAATATACAGATTAATTTCAAGGTCAAAAATGAAGTCTGAATGTGAATGATCTCAGGTCTTATGACATTGTAAAGCGTATCAGAAAATCTTTATAACTGTTTGTTATGTGAATTAAACGATTTCCACATTTTTGAACAACTTCTTTACTTTTTCATAACATTTAAGTAATGACATAATTTCAATTAAATTTTTATTATCAATAGAATAAATTATTATGTATCGTTCATGTCTACAAGTAATAAAAATACCCTAATTGTTTCTTCTTCTCAATTACTCATCAAGTCCATTGACCTCAACGATAAAAATGATAAGGAGCGAAGTCATACAACTTGATATAATACAGCAAAATGTCTCGCGTCGAAAACATACTTCAAAACAAAGTTCAGTTTTTTTTTATAGCATTCTATAATCTACTGCTAACTTCATATCATGGCTGCATATCACGCCGAAACTGCTAAAAAGATTTTAACGAAACTTATTGGTATGATGGTATGATGTAAGTCCATACAACGAAGAAGTCACTAGATACATTTTATTCCCGAATTCTTTTTGATTCCCTTGGAATAGGATGAGAAAATATAAACACGTAATCACGAACGAAGTTGCTGATGCAGGTTGTAAATAATAATTACATAATTTCTCGTTCCTTCGTTTCAAACAACACTTATCAATTTCCTAGAACAACGGGTTATGAGTGTCTCAGAAGTTTAACTTTTCTGCATTCAAACTTATGTTAAAGTGTTATTAAGTTCATTTCAACTAGACACTTGTAATAAGTAAAATATAGTATGTATCGATAAATGTAGAGAATTTACAAACTCTCATTTATGTTATACAGCACATGAGAAACGTGAATCCAACTAGTTCTGAGTAAAGCATTAGAAACATTTCCGGAGGTTATTTCCATAATTTTCAAACGCGTGTTTACATTTCAGTTACATTAATAACTAATAATTTGTAGGAAAAAACTCGTTTGGTCGCTTTCTTAATTGAAGGAAAATTTATGATAAGACCTTTATAAAAAAATTAATAAATAATTTCATATAAATTTATAAAACGAAAATAGAGGAATAGTAAAAACAATTAAAGAGAAATTGATTTCGATTAATTTGTCACCGAGGACAAAATATTGAGTTTAAAAAAGGTATTGTTGTTAATTATTACTATTACTTTTACGTCTGCATAGTTTTCGATTTTACATAGTCTAAAGCAATGAACTCCCATTTTTGGTAACAAGTTTTCGACATTATAACAAACTAACTAACCTACTAGTCAAATCCAAAACCACATACTTTAATTCGTTTAATTTATGAGGTACACATAGATATAATATGCCATATTATATAAAATTGGGAACAAAAAAAAACGTACACGTCGAAAGCCCTAAAGTTACTTCAATCAAGCAGACAAGTGAAACCTTATATTTAGCGACTTGTAAAATAAAAATTTAACTTTTATGCACAACTAGAAGTAAATGTTACACCCACGTTCGGTTTGATTAGCAGTTTACCTTAGGGTCATGTGAGTAATCATTGGTTGTTGTTAATATTACAGGTTTATTCGACTTTTTCAATTACACTTTCCGTAAAAGGTTTTTGATGCAACCGTGCTAACTTTCCTCAAAATATCTGTTCTGTTAAGGAAAACGATATTTTTATCATTGGTTTTATTGATTTTAACCTATTAATATGAATCAAATACTGCCACAAATATGTACGATTTTATTTTTGTGTTACCAACACATTAGGAATTCTAAACATTTTTGTATATCATATCAAACATTGACCGCTCCAGCGGGGTTCGAACCCGCGTCTCCGACTGACCGTGTCGGCGCTCTAGCCAATTAAGCTATAGAACGATGTACCCGCTAGATCGAAATTTTTGATATGATGATTTTATTTTCGGTTTAAGCGAACCGTGGCGCCGTCTATAGTGAGTTCTTTACAGAAACCCGTAACTATTCAAAGTTTCATATTACAATGAAAATCTTTGACAGGAGACGACACCATATATACCATACCATATATTCAAAAATGTTTACTGCCACAAAGTTTATAACCTAATTATATACTCTTTAAAAGACATCAGTGCTATGCCCATTAACATAATATAGTTAGATTGAAATAGCTATATCATAAAATATGACAGTTTTATGACATCGTCAAATTAAAAAAATCTACTACTTGGATATTAGGTATTAAATTTGTCTACTATATTTGTCGTGAACTCTATAATTTTTATAGAAATGACGTTATAAAAATAATCTAACGACAAAATTCTAAACAGCAACAGTTTCACAGCAAAAACTAGAATTTGGAGTAAAAAATCGAGGAATTAACTAAGTGTTTTTACACTATCGAATTAAAATAGTGCACAAAAAGTTGCTTAAACGTATCAATTCAATTATAGGCATACTTTTGGCAGCACCTGTATGGAAAAGACTACATATCTGGTCCTAATTATTGATGGTGTTATAATTAAATCGTATCGGATTTCAAACGCAAAATACTTATTAGGTTTTATAGTCGTAGAAGGTGCATATGTTGGTACATTTTTATAATCCAATTGAAATAAAATTAAATTGGAACGCATGTTTTTACCAAATGTTATAATAAAATCTTGGTCATTTATTGATTTTGCCCAATTTGTTACTGATTACTCTTCTACTTTAGGAACAGTATGTCTTTGTGTGTTCAATATTTAACAACGAACGTAATTACTGTTTAAATTTATTTCAATATTACTGTTATAAATATGAATATTATTGTACATAATTCTTGTGTCCTCTCAGAATTTCACTGAACTTTTTAGGGATGATTTAATATATTTTTTGCTTATAACAAAACTAAATCGGTTAAAATAACAATTGAAAAAAAATCTCTTATAAATAAAATCTATATATTATAAATAAAATAATCATTCTATTCACTCAATCTATTATAAATAAAATAAATATAGCGAAATTATTTATTTTATTTTATAATCCTTTATAATCGGTACGATCTTTGAAATGAAAATAAATATTTCACAAAAATAAAAATATATTTAAATATAAAATAAAAACCTTAAAAATATATAAACCAATCAACGATTTCGTATACTTTCGAGAGAAAAGAGATAACGCGAGTTTATTTTGTATTCGTATCTTAAATCTTATCCGATGTTATTTTAATTGGTAAACAAATTTTATTACATCAGGTCAATGTAATGTAAATTATTAAAGTATTTTCGCTTCTTAACATTGATATTATTAGCACTAGCTGGTATCCGCGACTTCGTCTGCGCAGGATTAGTAAGTACTTCGAGTAGCTTATTATTTATTTACTCAATCTTTATACCAAAATTCATCTAAATTGGTTCTGCGACATAAAAATTAATTTGTTACTACAAAATGTGCATTAGAAATATATTACCAATTTTTATTGTATTTATGGTTCATTTTTTTATAATAACGACTTACTCATAAAAGATACATTATATACGTGTAAACTCTATAGTTTTTGCAGCGTAGGCCAGAATAGCTCACAGATGGCAGATTTTCTTCAGACTTAGTTGACAATTATCGTTATATTTTGGACAATTAACACAATATTTAAAAATTATAGCCTATGTGTTATTCTAATATATATTATTGTATAGCTATATTATTGTAAACTTTCATTAAAATCCATTCGAATTTTTTTTTGCGTAAAAGAGGAACAAACATCCATACATACAATCTTTCGCGTTTGTAATATGAATATGAATTAGGATCTTAAGATAAGGGTACATGTATATATACTTATGAAATAACGCAAAAAACTCGGTAAAACACTGTAACCAATACCAGTATAGTTTTTAATATTGTACTTAAATTTTTGTCTGTATATTTTATTATGTTCACAGATTTTGATCTGTAATGACGTGCCATTTTGAATGATTTACAAAAATATCAACATCTTTCGATTTCGCTTGTTACTTGATATGCATTATTCACATGTCGTGAGAGTGAACCCATTTCGTTATCTCTGATCTTTAACGTCCGAGTATATAATTGGTTACCAGATACGTTGATAAAGATAAGCTTTAAGTCATAGGTACTTACTTGTTGATTTTTGAAATTGAAAAAGAACGATGGTAATGCCTAGTTCTTGTCTTATTTCAAGAAAGTTGTCTTATAAAAGGGAAAAAACAGCAGCTTTACCCGTCAAGCTTATTATACGTCTGTATTATAAATGTTATTACTATTATTAACTGTAGATAACTCAATGTGTTATAACGATTTAATATAATTTGTCCATTACATTGCTAGTTTATTACTTTATATATAAAAAGTTTTAACTGTACCTTTTTATGTACAAAGTTCAATAGTAAAAGTATAGTTACATGTATTTTAATTTCCTAAAATAAGTATCGGAAGATTCGACTTTATACCTTTATGGTAATATATGTTTTTTAATCGATTTAATTTACACATATTAATCTTTGATTAATATCCGGATCATGTAAATTTTAATAATATCAAAATGTTATAGCCATTAATGATAATGATGATGATGATGATGATGATGATGATGATGATGAAAAATTATAAAAATATAAAAAAATATAATACAAAAATCTAAATTTAAAAGTTAATTAAGACGAATGAAATGTTACATTGCTAATATCCTAGTTTAATGATATCGTGCCAGATGTCCTTCCTTCCAATAGTCGGCCGCAAGTAGTTGAACAATAAAATGATTTCTCGAATAGTACTCTTGAATCTCTTGACACACATTCTGTAAAACAGAAATGACTTCAGCCAATATCGAGATGCTATCATGTGACATTAAACATCCACTGACATATCACTTTGTACTAGACAATGTTTATCAAATATCATAGCAATATCACAAGCCACGTCAGATTCTTATTTCTCACGTAGACAAGCTTTATTTATTGGCTGACGAATTCGGCATTTGCTAATCAATTTTGTCTTGACTTGTACTCATCAATTTAGGTCTAATGAGACATCGTAATTGGTCAAAGGAGGCTGACATTAAATAGAAATATCATCTTAAATCTGGTTCTTGTGAATTAATTAAATTGTATGTCAAGCAATTATAGTCTGTTTCACACTAAATTATAGAGACGTTTTTCAAATACGATCTTCTGACATGTGCTACCATTACTATCCGCTTGAATAAAATTTGTGGTCCCGTTTCAGATTCGCACGCGGTTTTCTAATAATTTCACAATCACTTAAACACGAGCTAGAATTAACAACATGGTAATAAATTGTTTAAAAAAAAAGTTCGAACTCGCAAGGCATATCTTAAAGGCCAAATTGGAAAACGAGATTTCTCTCATTGCCATCTTTGGGATTCGGCAACTGTACACCGCACTTGTAGTTCAACTTTGAATGGATTTATTTGTTTCGCGTGTCTCCGTCGTTACCTACTTAAATTAGAGTTATGTGATCTGTTACTTCATAAACTTCGACTCGATCTCGAAACCTTTAAATTTATATATTTTTTTTAAATGACTTCATTGTGAAAATTATTTAGTGTATGGTAGCATGAGTATGAAATTTACACACAGTCATCTGCTCCTACTGTAAGCAACATAATGCTTGTGTAATTGGTAACAGCCGACTGTTATAACTTTTTTTTGATAAATATACATCGAAATAATACATATATAAATAAATACAAATATTACACCCAGACTCAGGCGGGAATTGAATCCACAACCCCCGAAACAAAAAGCAGAGCCACTACAAACTGCGGCAACGGTCTAGACCGTCAAATATCTCAAAATCAAATCTAATCTTTCTCCATGTTCTCTTCATGACATGACATAACATTTTAAAATCAAGATATATCTTATGTTATCTAATCTATATCGATTTAGACAGAAATAGATTGCTTCTATTTGTCACAGTCACTATAACACATGATATATTATAGCAATACATTAGATTATAGCTAAATGCTCCTAGTTTTCCATAAAATTGCTTATGTAAGTAGCTTAGTGATATTCATGCTAATGTCAAACAATTAGTACTTATTTAAAGGCGGTCATACAGATAAGGAGGAACAAAAAGGTCTAAGGTCTTTCGTAATTGAAAATAAAAGAAAATTTATAATTGTGACTTATAAATTGTGTATTTACACAGGTGCTTATCGTTCTCGATGCATAAATTTTGCAATTTACGTATGAAACTGTGTCAATAATGAGATTAAAAGCCTTAGAAACTATTTCACTGGGTTCTAATGATAAAGTTTATCATTCGCATAGGTTCCTGCTATCACTTTATCAGCATAATGAAAAAACAGGCCCTTAGGACGTTTTGGCTTCAGCTAATTTCAATAATTTCATTTCGGCTCTACAGAGAATTTACAGCTAAAAACGAGGCATTAGACGTGTTTGCAGATAACCAAGGTAACATTTAATAAAAAACTGTTAAAAATTTTTCGATCCCTAAATTACAGCTGTCTAGGTACTGAAATGAAATTCTAATAGTCACAATTCTATATTTTTTGTTTTATTTTTTGCTTAAATCCTGAATGTTTAAAATGTTTAGAATAATCGAACGACTTACTTGACGAAAGCGCATGCTGAAATTGCCTTATTTACATGTCAAATTATGAAGAACAGCGTTCAAGATTTTGAAGTTGTTGTGTAGAACAGTAAAATATTTCAGCGTCTCAATTTCTTTTTCTTTCAATTCTAAATTATGATACTATTAATTTTACTTATTACGAACCAATATTTTCTTGAGCCTTGTATATACATACATGTCATGTTTGAAACTTTTAAGGTAATTAGGGTAATATAAGCGGCCATCCAAAGATGGCCAGTCGTAATACATATCCTAAACATACTTGATTTGAGCGTGTTAATTTGTTCTTACAAGTAAACAAATCTAGAATTTTATGTATTTGCATAATTTATCTTTATTAATCTTTATACTTCTTAATTTTATGTATCAACTACTTACTTAAATGTTAAAAACCTATTAACGTTATCTTTTAAAACATTGGCTTGTAACTTTAAATTTAAATTTAGTATGACAACTCAATAAGTACCAGACTTTCACTATTTAAACCAACTGAAATTTAAATATAAAAGAAAAAGTAAAATAAATTCAGTATTACTATTTGAAAACGATAAAAACGAGAACAATGTCTTTGAATTTATGATAACAAAGTCACCGAAAGGAAACAACATTAGGTAGGTACTTGTAAATGAAGTAAAAACTCAAGGATCATAGCATGGTACTCCACCCCACAAAAAGGTCCCAAATACAATAAAAATTGAGGCGCGAGTACGCTCCTAGCATACGGGTTAGACGATGCAACGATAAGGCATAATCGGTAAGGTTATCTCGTCTCCTTGAACCGCCACTTTTGACAATATTTTTTTTTCAAACGCCTAATTTATGCTAATGACACGCCAAGGGAGTTTATCTAGATCGTTTAGTAGTTCTGATGACCCTTGTAAATCTAACAAGTCACGACGATAATTTATCTGACCGACACATTGCAGTCTTCATGTTATATTTATCACACAACCTAGTGCCAAATAAGATTTGAAGATTCGTTTCAAAAGATATTATGACATTGGATTCGTTGTAATGGATCTCATTTGAGTCTAAAATAAATTGATATTGAACTATCAAGATTATTATATTAATATTCACGCTAATTTTAAATCATTGCTATTCGAATGTCGCATTAGCAAGCTATAGTACTGTATTGTTATATGTTATTTATAATAGCTATCAACATAAATGCCGTTTAACAGATAACAATACATTTAAATAGGATCACTTAAAGTGAGTAATTGCATCTAATCTTTTAGTTAGCCCTATAAACTACAATGTATGTGGAGAGGACAATGCTGAATTAAGAGGACATTGTTACTTAAATTTTCCTTTCTGTATCTATTCGCATACTAATGAACGTTTTAAAATTCATGGTGTATTTCACGCTTTTATCACTTTGGGGGCAATAGCGAATAAAGAGCGATCGTGGTACGAATATTAATTAATAATTAAATTGTGACTTATACGATTGTGTTGTAAAAATAGCTTAATTGGCCAATTTCGGTAATAAAACCTCAACCTACACACATCAGGAATTCAAAGAGAATAATTAATCACTGTTTATTTCTTTTCGTGAGATGTTTTAAAATAGGGTTTATTCTTACGTGAGAAGATTACATGAGATATTTGAAAATAAGATTCAGTAAGCCATAGTTTCGCCCGGTTGCAAAAAGTATCAGTGTTCCTCAACTATATTATGCGTGTATTATACATATAAACCTTCCTCTGGTATCACTCTATTTACTATAGAAAACCGCATCAAAATCCGTTGCGTAGTTTTAAAGAGCTAAGCATACAGACAGCAGGAAGCGACTTTGTTTTATACTACGTAATGATTAACTATCATTAATATGTAAGACACTAAATTTAACCAAATTATAAAATATTAAGAAATAGTCGAACTAGAAAAAGTAAGTCCGACAGAATATGTGCATCAAGCTCAAACAACAAATGTAATTATTATAGTATCATTGATAAACAAAGATTATATTTCAATAGCTTTACATAACTGAAAATTTTCAACAAAATTACCGACTATTTTCAGGTTGAGTATATTTTATTGTCATTATTCTTTTCTTTAATCTTTAGTAAGATCTTCTCATGCGTAAAAGAATATCAATGCAATATTTAACAATACGCGTAGGTATAAAATGTACCTAAGTGGTCCCGTGGCGCCCCACCAGGACGACGAGGGCACCGCTGGTTTTTACTGAGTAGTCCGGCATTGCACTCCCCGCCGGGAGTCTCAGACTTCCGTCGCCTTCGGGCGACGGGGGTGCGTAAATGCATTTTCCAGCGTAAAAAAAAAAAAAAAAAAAAAGGTATAAAATGTACGTATTCCTAGACGCATCATCCCCGCAAAAATCCAATGTAGAAATACAAATATTTCTATATATAAAATAATATTTTACTACATAGATACCATTGAGTAGGTACTTACTACACAGTATGTACCTACATGTATTTCATTTCCAACCGATTTCAAAAAAGAAGGAGATCATCAATTCGACTATATTATTATACCGATTTTGCTGATTATTTCTTTATACGAAAGCTGTCTTAACTTTTAAACTTGTCATGTGTAAATGGGACCATTAGAATTTGATCGAGATCTGGCAAGTACTTTTTGAGTTATCCCCAATAAGGCGTATTTATGTACCTAATTGACTATTTTTTCGACTACCTACGTTGTCGATGTAAAATTAAGTGAGTTTTATTTGGTTTGCGAACAAAAACAATTATGGATAAGCTTATACAATGAACAATTTGATAAAACACGTTGCGTGCTTAAATCCACGGTTAAATAGACGTTTTTTATAGTAGTAAAAACCATTTCGAAAATAATTTAACTGTTTATGTATCTAGATCGACATACTAACGAATTATTATAATTGTAAGTACTCAATAACGTTACATTAGTTTCTTAAACTTGTTTTGAGAATTTTTATCTGTATCCTCAATAAAACAGTCCTATAATTACTGTTAACCCCGTTTGTTTTATTACTATTTTGAAATTTATATTGCAGTCGGTTAATGTTTTTATAATAACACTTTTATCTGTTTCGATACAGCTAATTTTCTTTTCGTATAATATTAGAAGTTAATTTTTTGAATGACTACGGCTGTCTATGATTGTGTAATTTTTCAAGCTTTTAATACAATTCGTCACCGCGTTGGCGCAACGGTCACAGCACTGGGTTGTGGCTGTTGCGCTGGCGGTTGCGAGTTCGATCTCCGCACATGACAAACATTTTTATTGGCCATACAGATGTTGGCCGTGGTCTGGGTGTTTGTGCAGTTCTTGTGGGTCTCCCCACCGTGCCTCGAAAAGCACGTTAAGCCGTCGGCCCCGGTTGTGTTATCATGTACACCTGATAGCGATCATTACTCATACTCGTAGTAGGGAATATATCTGCCAACCCGTATTGGAGCAGCGTGGTGGATTAAGCAGATTAAAGAGGCCTATGCCCAGCAATAGGATAGGACGTTTCAATCTTATATTAGATCTTCCTCAGGCATCTAAAATTATTTGTTAACATATGAAAAAACTGCATGTATGATTATTAATATGCAAAGAATAATAAGAAAATTTCCTCTATTTACCTTTACATGTAGCGTTTAATTGACATCTTTACATTATATATATATATATATATATATATATATATATATATATATATATATATATATATATATATATATATATATTACTAATATTAAGTACTTTGAGTAAAGGATTATAAACAAACAAATAAATCTATCGTCTTAATAATAATGGAACAGACAAGGATAGTGTCTACATGGATAGCCATATAACCATAATACGTTAAGCAATCAATAAATAACCAACAATTTTTTATTCTAGTTGTCCAATAACTCTGTATATTTATGATTTTCTGGAAAGTTATAGTTACAACTTTATTACAAACAAACGTTATATACCTACCATTACATACATATTTTAATTTGACAATAAACAAACAATACTATTTAAATAAAATCAATGACTTATTCGTATAGAATATTATTTTTCATATTAAATCACATGTAAATATAAAAACAAATTCTTAATTATCTCCTTGGATAGATTATTATTTAATTATTTCAAATCCATACTTAGTATTACATGAGTTTATTTATAAATCGTGGAGTAACAATTAGGTTTTAAAATTATTTATGTTAGCGAAACCTCTTTCATTGAGAAAGTTACTACTCATTAAGAAGGTCTTGGCGAGAGGTATTTACGAACCTCTTATCCTCAGAGCACGAATCAACTCATTTCTTATTCGGTCATGCAAAGATAAGTATTGTTTGTGTGACCATGAGCATTCATCTGAGGTCTATAGTTAGCGGCCAAGTTTCAGATATTAAATCGTGAATAGCAAACACGCACCTGCCGAACACTTTTGTCGTTAGACATTGAGGAACTTTAAACAAGGATATATTATTAAAAATTGACATTCTCATAGAAGCTTTTATAAAAAAAAAATAATTAGATATCTCTATAAAGACCTTAATAAAGCAACATGTTATACCGATTTAAAGGTCATCGGCGCACGTCGGGTAAATTAGCAGGATTATAACTATTAGATCTGCCTTTTCGAATTTCACTAGTCAGACAGAGTGGATTAATGAGTACGCAATAGCAATTTTAGACGGAGCGAAATAATCAGCCGAAAAGAACTACCACATATCTAAACATTAATTTGCTCTCGCGTAAGATAAACTTGTACAACTAACTACTAAAAGAATTTTCAAACTTTTTAGCCTATATATATTTTAAATTTGTCACAATTTAATATTTGTAGTCCTTCAGCTGCTTAAGAGCTTAGAAATTATAAAGAGGCTGATTGATATTTAGGCCGATGATTTGTGTTTAGTGTCTGGTTAGTTGAGTTTTATATTCTTTAATTCATCAAAATTGTATAGGCGTGTTGTAACCGCAAAATTTCTCTTATGACGTTTTGCTTAGTAGAAATGATAATAGCGTTTTTCTTCTTTGATCTTTGGTCTCGTCAATTGGCTTTATTCGATTGTCAGCATCCTTGTTAACACTTTTAAGTCCTTGTTCTCGTTACTTTACTAAGTATTTTAAAGCTCATCAGCAAAATGCAGGTTGCATTTATCTCATTTGTTTTATGATTCCACGACCTATCAAGTTTCATTCGCTTCCAGCTTAAATGGTGCATCATAATAAAGAGACTATTCTTAGAAATAAATTCAATTATATATTTTTTAATGTTTTTATTACCTTAGCCAAATTGACCTATCTTCTTCTTCTTCTTCTTTAGGGTTAATGGCTTTCATTAGTACCAAATGAGCACCGATGATTTCGCCAATGTCACGTAAAATAAACTGACCTATGATTAAGCTCATCAGTTTTGACATTTGAAAGTTTCGAGATCAAAGACGACTTCTATCTTCACGACGGAAAGTGCCACAAGTGTAAAAAAAATTAACAATTTGTGTACAGTTTATAAGAACAACTAAGCAAATCTTTAATGAAAATCATTATCGTTTTATATTTTCTATGTACCGAATCTTAATATTACTTTTTATAATCAATAAATAAGAATCAAATAAAAAAGTACAAAATTATTATATTTTATTCTACTAACTACGAGTATTTTATAGCAGACAAACATCTAAGATTACCACATTATAAATACAAGCACACTATACACTTTTGTATTTATAAAATAATTATGTAGTAATGATTTATAAAATCGAAGTAAAAATACACGTGCAAGTGTGAATTTTGAATAAAATATGAATCCTTTTGCAAAGTTAACGCAGATACATAAATTACGTGTCGGCTTCCTTTAGGTGATCGTTAAACGCATTGCACTCTGTTGTTTTTATGAGTCAATTAAAAACCTTCGCTTGCATAAAGTTATACTAAAATGTTATTTAATATATTACTTAAACATAAAGCTTATTTTTATTACATCTACCGTAAAGCTTACATCATGCCTGATTATGATCTTGAAAGAAAATAACTTATATGACTACAATAATATAACAAAAAAAAGAGTTTTTTACAAGAAAAGCCTATTTATATTTAGTACTTATATCTTAATTATATTTCAATACAAAAAATGTATTAACTCACGGCTATACCAAATTTGTAAAGTAACTGACACACTGATAAAACTGCACAAAATATAATTGTGTTTTATCTTAAGCGAAGAAAAAAAAAACCCACCTCAATTTACATCGACAAGACTACGAGTTTAAGCATAGTGAATAAATTAATTAATTAAATACACATTGTTAGAGATAGTTTAAAAAGTACTCGTCAGACCTCGATCAAATTGAAATAGGATCACATGAAAATCACCAACTTAAACGAATCTTGATGTGATATTTTCATATTTACAGATATTTGTCTGCCCGTTCACAACGTATTCTATCAGATAAGTTTGTGTCTTTTCTCGCTAAGGAGGCGGAAGTTCCACCAAAAGTTTACATTGTCAACTAAAAAGAAATTATTTCAACAATAATTAAACAATATGTTTACCTCGCCTCTTTGCCTCATTTCAACTTCCTGAACGATACAAAATTTGTTTCGTGCGATAATTATAAAATTGTATATACAACGGATTCTTACGGATTCTTACGGATTTTCACTCATACGTTAATTATAAATACTTATTTCGTTATCAAAACTACGTATGAATATGTGTAATATTTGTGAAAGACTCGTCAATTACGTGGAAGGGACAATCTAGCGATTGGCCGATTAATTATTGATAGCGTAGAAGTTTCGATATCATTTTATCAATATTTGTCTATAATTGGCATTCATTTTTTAGTATTTGTTAGTATGTTTATTTGTATACATGTCTACGTGTCCAATATGTGTTGTAAATAGAATTATCAAATCACTCATTACTATATTTTCTTTTTTCATAGATATACTTGTCGCAGTTTGTTAAAATAAACTTAAGAAATTTTGCCCAGATTTTAGTTTAGTTAGATTGCGTTATGTTTCATATGTCTTTAGTCTATATGCTAAGGAAGGTCTTTAAGGGAGCCGGGGCGAGGTACGACCCCATCTCGCTCACCCAGGCGGACTGCTCACACGTGGTGGTTTTTTAGTCAGTAGGAGTCTGACATAACCGGCGCCCCCGCGCCGCAGGGTATCCATGACGAATTTTTACCCACGTAAAAAAAAGGTCTTTAACGGTGGAGTCACAAATGTGTTACTGGTAGAGATACCTATCTATTTCTATGCATCTGAAGTAGTTTCTCCACGCCAATAAAGTAAACTACTGCATTAAAATGTATGAATTATGTCATTTTATATCACTACAAAATTTTACTGGGTCTATTTCAATGTATGTTTCATGAGTTAGATAAAACTTTAGGATATTTTTTAACATGCTCAAATAAAATAAAAAAAAAAAATTTAACGCGATGTCTTAGCTAGTGAGTACCTTATGTGTTTATTTGTTTAATCATTCTCTTTATTTAATTTATTATGTATTTAAAGGATTATATTTAATGCAGTATTATGAGCCAGTTTTATCAATTTTTATCAATTATTTGTATTGATATTATCAATACAGTACAACTTATATGCAATAGGTAATACAAGTTAAAACAAAGACACCCTATATTAAGGAGGATGTTTTCTGCGTAATGTGAACTTGACCGGTTTAATTATCATCAATGCACTTGTTTATGTTTGACTTACTTGAAATTAATTCGCTGCTTAATAAATTAATTATTTTTTATACTATACGAGTATAATTCTTCAAAACTGATGACACGAATTTATGTAAGTATATAAAGGTACATAGGTAAATCATATATTAGGAGATAAATATAAATATTATCTCTAAAAACAATAACTTTCATGTATGAGGACATCTTTGTATTTATTAATTTATCATTTTTTTTAGTTTACCAATCTTAATAAATATGCTACACGTTAGTTTAGTACATATGCGATTCAAATCCTTGCCGCGTCTTGCATACACACGAGTTAAGAAAAATAGTTAAATAATTAATAAAAAAATAAATCATTTATTTACACAGATAAACGGAATGTATCATTTTATACAAATAGATTTTGTAATAAGCTAAACTTAAACAAACAAAAAAATGTATTTAGCACATCATGGCCTTAACGTGTGACATTTATTCAATTAATATATATTTTTTAGCTATTCACAATGAGGTTTAAGATGATATCAGTGTAAACTACATACGTAAATTTCAACGTTCGGCAGTCACGATTGTTGAAATAAGGCTGACGATCAGCTCGTTATGTAGATGATTATATAGTTACTCGAAACAGTGATCATACGATCATACAAAAAAGTGTCTGTAGGTAATGAATGAAATTAAAACGATTTAAATATGTGTATACACAGTAATTTTTTATTTACCGTTTTGTTGATTGAAAGTATATCTATCTATATATTAAAATACGTGGTGCAACAACTTTGTTCTCCATTTTACGAAAATTGCACCGACGGAGGAGTATTAAATTTAGCACACTTATAGTTTATATAGAGAATAATTCAGAATGCTAATTTTTTTATTTAATTTTTTTTTTAATTATGCATAAAAAAACATTAAATCAATAATAAAAACATTACACACACTACCATGTATTTGACACACACAGTATATATGCATGCATATATACTCTTTTGTTTTGTTATTATAGTCTGTGGTCAGTGGTGAGAATAGATTATAAATTAATATTGTCTTTACTGAATGTCAAAGGTAACCATAATAAATCCACTTAATATGATATATATGTAAGTTATAGGTTATTTATGGTCGAATTTCGACCACTAGGCCACTACTAGTATATTGTAATACGAGATGATTCGATACGTGAATATACGTGAGTTTCTAGTAAAAAAGGTAAAACTGTAAAACTCCTAAGGCAACTTTGTGTCAGGTTTTTTCCCTTGGTTTCCTATAACTTTAATTACGTCTTGATATGATAAACATTTATTGCTTGACATTGGACATATTGCCAATTAAATATAACCATGTTTGTTTCTAGACGCCATAATATCATATTGTGAAGGTAAAAGTGTAGATATGTTTTGCGTGAAAGATAAAAATATACGTAGATTAAAGTTAAGTTTCTAAAGTTTATTTTGATAAACAATGTACTAAATCCGAATAAAAAAATAAATAAAAAACAATGAAAATTCTTATTTAAATTCAAATTTAAAAAAGAAGTTTTTCAAAAATTTTAGTACTGCTATAGGAGTTTTGATATAGAACAATAAAATACCTAATATTTAGGAGTTGATAGTAGGAAAAAAAGCTACTTACATCTCACTTTTGTCATAGACCGGGAATGTTTGATGAGCCAGATCCTGCAACGATGAACTCGTCTGCGGCTCTGCAGAAATACCTTGAGCTCTCTGCTTCCTCGGAGCCCTGGACCCTCTTCCATAATGTTGGTACGGGAACACACTCTGCAATTTATCTAACTGCGAACGTAGTTCTAACATCTCCTGTTCACGTCGCTTCAACGATTGCTCTAATTCCTTTATCTTATTTACAAGAGGCTGCATTTCGTGAGGGGCCGTTGCGTTAGCGACAATATTCTCCAGATCGAGATCCATCGCGCCTGGTGTCCCCATTATACCATTTACCTGTTCTCGATACGTTTCGTCTAAGGCACGTCTATCCCCGTTGACAGTAGGGGCAACGGTAAGCGCTCCTCCACCTGTATGCACTATGGCCCTCGGCTCATCGTCAACAGCTGTTCGCTGCGACGATCCAAAGCAGAGGGTGTCGAAACAGACGCGCATTCACTCGGCTACCGAGCCTTGCACCGAACCACTAAGGATTGCACTTGTGTTAATAAGGTTCACGTGTGTCGAACACTAGCACTGAGTTCGCTTATAATGGTCCTTGGTCACAGTTTAGAGGGAAGCGCAGGATGTGTGTGGGTTAGTGCGTGCGAGTCGTGCGACGCGAGCGCGGCCGGGCGATATAGTGCTGATACGCGATCCTACGCCGCTGTCAGCCCCGCGTGCCTCGGTGACGTCCTGCAAATTACATTTCTCATTACATTATCGGCCATTTGTCAATAAAAATAGCGTTTAATTGTTATACGTAAATTTTATTTAACTACAATAAATATCTAATCTCTTTCAAAGTATACACTATCTGTTGAAAGTTGAAATACTTGTAGGATTTAATTTGCTACAGAGCTTTATCTTGTCTGGAACTTGACATTGAATTGAACAACAAAGTTTGATCAAAATATTGTTGTTTCGTAATAATTATTAATATATTTTTTAAGTTAATTGTAATTTGAGCAAAAGTATTTTTAGATAATAATTATGTTATTTATCTGTGGACGCATTTTGCGGTCAGCACTGGGTGGATTAAATTAAAACCGACACGATGTGTGTCATGTCTATATCATGAGACAAAACAAAACTGTATCGCTAAGATAAGTGCACTCGATAAAGCCAAATGCATGGAAAACGAAAATGTTTTTTTTTTTCATTGAAACATGGACCTATAAAATATATGATCATATGTTTTGAATGTTAATCTTATACTTACATAAACAAAAATTATCCTACGATCACAAGTATAATTATAATCATAATATCGCATGATAATTATCAGTACGTATTTTTAGATTAATGCCTCTTGATTACGCTTACCGAAACTCACGCGCACCCCTAAAAACGACTTACTCCCGTATTCTTTTAAAATAAATAAACGTAAGTTAATTTATAACAACCGCTAAATATGTCAGATCTCTTACTACACAAGGTCCACGATATATCAGCTAATTGTGTAACTTGGAACTACCCTGGTACGTTCACGTAGGTAAACATTAGTTTTCCACAACTCTCGACAAATACGTATAACGGTTAAAGATATTTAGTTTTATATAGTGGTTTCAAATAATAGATTATCAATGATATCAGTGATAACATATTTCTACATACATATTTGTATTAAGAGAGCACTGATCACCTGATTGAAAGTTGCGTATGTATGTACGACCACATGATTCTGACTATCTAATCTCTTTTAAATTTTGAATTGACAAATAGGAGCGGTATCTGATATCAAAGAACAAGTTCACACTGAGCGCAATATTACCAAGGATTTGACTGCGCAACGATGGAACGAAAAATAAATAAATATATGTAAGTGTTTTCCTTTGAAATTGAGAATAACTAACAGCTGTAACAAAAGTAAAGTTAGCCACTGTTTTTAATTGTATACTAATTTCTTATCATTAAATAACTTTAAAAATTGCGTTAAAGTTTCCAAAAGACAACTCCTGTTTAAAACATTATTTCTAAAAATAACATAAAAAAATATAAATAGGAATAAAATTCTTGCCCTAATTTATATATCTCTAATCAACTGTCCAAACAAAATTCGAACTTAAAAGAAAATAACCTGGTGGAAACGAGGCACTCAGCCAAAACTGACGTTATTTTAATAAACGCTTATAGTATTTTCATCGCTGTTACAAAATACTTGCTGTTATTTTTTTATTTTTTTACCTGTCCGTTACATTTTTAAACTTTTGCCATCGAATATTAATGAGGTACTTACCTATCTATATATACCAACCTATCTGTGGTTGCATTTTAAATGTCAAAGGCTATCTTTCGCCAAGAATTAAAGAAGATAATAAAATAATGAATTATAGTATGTGAAAGTAATTCGTAATTTGTCAACTTAACGATGTGAAGTTTTATATATTTTTATTTTTAGTATTTTTATAATCGAATAACCAAAAATAGGTTAGGTTAGAATGAATTGATTCAAATCGAAAACCTCATTTATTCAAAACTCGAATGAGTTTAAGGTGGAGTACCTCCATTCCAAGTGTTATGTTAATCATAACCTTACCAACCATTACAAAGTGGGTGTTTCTGTTCCGTGAATTAATATCAAGTTTTTAATATCTCATATGCACACAATTGCTAAAACGTTAAGATGAAATAAAAGGTCATTGGAGTGAAGGTTTTTCAATGGTCACAAATACGAAGGGAATGCGTCAGGTGGAAATTAATATTGTTTTTTTTTTTGTTTCCTTCCAAATACGTGATGTATAAAGGCCGAGACGAGTGCTTTTCCCTATTAATTTAGCTTGAAATAAAACTGCTCAAACCATAAGATGAAAGATTAAATAAAAGTTAAAGCAGTAAGTTTTGAATAACAAACCGTTCTTTGATATAAGTGTCGATATGTATGAAAATGTATCAACGACTTTTATGTACTACAAAGTAAGCGAATATCGTGGCCTTTGGAAGAATGCAATACCAGGAGTATTAATTGCAATCTAATTGTTAATCCTAGCCCCGACGTCCCTCGGGAGCTCTGGCTACCTTACTCGTTACATGAACACAACACCGACTGAATGAATTTTCCAAGATTACACATAATTTAATGAGATTTTGTATATAATTCTAAATAACGACATTTTATCCCATACGTATAATTTGAAAGAGATAATTATTTAAAATAAAAGTCGGACGCCTCGTATGTTTCGTGTTATGTGTTTTTTAAAGGTGAAAAGGATCTTCTGTAAGGTTCAGAATTCCAGGTAGTTTCCTTATATGAGGAGATTTAGAGAAAAATATTTCTAGCTACCTGCTACCCCAATATGGTATATATCGTAGTTCAGAATCGTCAAACCGATTATAAAATTTGTTTACGTCACAAGACCATGTTGCCGATGACATCAATAACTTCATACATACATATTAATGTCAGCCACAGACACTCGTAGTACAGATCATTCATACACAATTATACAGTTATGTCAATGAAAAAAAATACATGAACTTTATAATGTTTGCATAAAAAATTAAGGACGAAAGTCGGCGTGCAATTATGCGAAATTAACTTAATTGGAGTGAAAAATTGTTAACACGAAAGAAACCATAAATGCGATCGTTTATATAGGAGGATCATTTCGATATATAATATGTAAACTTTGAACGTCTCAAATCAAGAACATAGGGAATGAAGAATATATATGAAGAATGAAGAATATATAATGATATATATGTACCATAAAAATTATTTGACATTTACCGATCGATATCTGCTTAATAATGTATAACTATATAGGTATACATACATTATTAAATAGACTACGTGTTAATTTTGTCACTTGTTAAATTGTTTTACTTTTATTGGTAAAATTCAGCCTTTGTGAACATAAAATACGGTCGATACATCCATAAAGGAAATAGTTAAAAATTAATTTTTTCATCGATTACTGATATTCATCTGACTTGTATCTTTATCAGATTAATAAAAGTTATAATATAATATATATTTCTCTTTCATTATCAAGCTCTGTTCAATCTGCAGATATTTTTTCTCAACATGTTAATTCAAAAGCTATAGTTTGTTAGTTTACTGATAAATGTTATTAGTAATTTATTTTAGAGATGAAATTTATCAGGCCCAGTGAAACCTTAAAAATAATAAATTTAAAAGTGAACGTAAAATGTTGTTCAATTAAATCATTTTTGACGTAATACAATGTAAGTCCAAAGCGTTGCCATATATATTAACAATTACTGTGAAATTACGCAAGCTATAATTGAATTTTCAGAAATATTTTATTCATATTATGATAAACATAACGAGGTCGTGGTGTATAAAATTTTTAAAAGAAATTTACTATCGATGGATGAAGCTAATTATTTGAGAGGTTGATTAAAAATTGAAATAATTGAAAAACTTAATAATTAAGTAATTTTGACTACTCTATAAAATAGTCAAAAAGCTCAGAATGTATTTTTTTTTAACTTTAATAGAATCAAATATATTTAAATAATCTAAATAAATTTTAACGTTTATATATCTGATCTTATGCTTTTTATATTGATAATGCTCTAGAGTGGCACGTTGACAGGCACAGGCTGTTCCATCTCGATTCGTTTCAACGAGAACGGCGCATATTAATTTAATACATAATATTTCTCCGACAAACAAACATCTCACAACGGTTATACGATTAGATATGTACATGTATCTTATAAACCCTATATGCTAAGACCACACAGTAGCTTAATGATGTTGAAATCCTATGTAGAGCAACCTGAGACGTCTATAACATGTAAATATATTATCTAATTCATTTTTAATTAAATCAGAATGTCTAATTACTCTTTAAATGTCGTTCGTTAAGAAATTCATTATTACACGATCAATTTCGTCTTGCAAATGTGCATATTTAATGCTATGAGTTTTCAAACTGTCCGTGCATAAACATTTCATTTACATAATCATTAAAATCAATGTTGATCGTAACAGGTTCTCGCTAACACCACAATAAATGTAGTAAATAAATCTGTGCTTATAACTGTGACAAAAAATCTTGAAAGCGTTTAAAAGAGCGTACTATTCCACTCGTTATATATAATTTGATTTTTATAACCTCTATATATATATTTTAATTAACATAAATCGATACAAATTATTATCAAATTAAATAAACGTAACGAATCCTGCGTCAGTTATTTACTGCTATAGATAATATATACTATATGTAGGTTCTATCAAAATATTTTGATATAATTTAGATCTCGTAATAATTATGAATTAAGTCATCTCATTTTTTTTTTTTTTGATTCACTAAACAAAAGATTGCAAATATAACACTAATACAAATATTACACGGAGAAATATGCCTATAATAATTACATATATGGGGGGATGTTACAGAATGAATCGTAACTATATTATTGACGACGCGCTTGCGCGGTGGTCACAGCATTGTATATTGCGCTAGCAGTCGCGGGTTCGATGCTCGCACATGACAAACATTTGTATTAGACATATAGATGTGTGTCGTAGTCAGGGCATTTTCGTTTGTGTATTTTGTGTTTCCGGACCATTGGCACAGGACATAATCCTACTGGCGAGCGTTAAGTGTGAAGCGTTTATATATATATTATATCTTATTTTTATTTGGGTTTGTTAGCTGGTTGTTTACGGATAAATTTCTCATTATATAATGAATTCAGTTCATTGCAACAATGATTAATGTAAAGGAAAACGATATACAACAACATGATTAATTAAGGATTGCATTCAATTATGCACAGTATTTACTTTATGCCAAATTCCGCTGCATGTTACAGTAAGAAGAATGCTAAATGATAGCAATTATTTGTGATAATTTAAACGGGTGCAGGACCTTGATAAATATGTACAAATTACTTTTTAATGACATAACAAAAGTTTAAACTTTGTTCCTTTAATATAGCCGACGATAATTCTTCGAATTACTATAATGGATTACTTTAAACGAGCTTTAAATAAGGTTTTGTTACGACATTAATAAATACAAAAAAATATTCTGATTTAAAAGTAAATCGGAATATTTAAAGTAAGTATAAAAAGTAATTTTAGGACCATATTCGCCCTCATAAATTTCTTTAATTACAAGAATTTATTAAACCATTTAATATATTATATATAATTGAGGTCATTTCTAATCGCTACTAAAAGTCATGTTTTGCAGTAAATACTCTCATTATTAACATATAAAGTATTCGTTTTAAAAAATTTGATCAACTATTAAGGCGTTTAAAAACTCATTAAATGTAAATAAACTGAGTAATTTAGTAGAAAACAGGTTAAATTGTTTTTATGTAAATTACGGCAAAATTTAAATTGTTCTAAAACGTTCTAAATTTCATATAATCATCGAAGATATGTTTATTTTAAATTTCTTAGACTTAAGCATGCTTTAACCATATTTTGTTTTTTGACAATGTTTATCAATTTAATAATTAACACATCTGTTAAATTTTTGTAATAAGTTTTTGTAATATTTTTATCCACGGGTCCTCTTGAATCCATTAACCAATATATAAATATATGAAATTAGTGATAGTGAAAATAAATTTCACACAATCCTGGTTGTTTTATCTGTTCAGAAAACGGTTAATAAGTAAAATGAAAAAAAGAAACTGTTCATTTTACTTTTGAACCGTTTTTCTGAATTTAGGAACTGGTCTTAAGGAAGATTTGGAAAATTTATGTTATTTATGTCTTAAAATAATGTTTGAAATGCAGAATGTTTTTTATATCATTCAAGAGGAATAAGTCAGAGGTATAAATTACTACGTTATATGGAAACATCTCGATCTAGATTCTAGATCGTAGGGCTATATACAATAATGTATGTGGTATACAATACACTAGTTATTTAATCCTTTACGAGACCTGAGTAGCGCGTTTGTTGCATATATTGAAAATGTTATGTACTTATCAGTTACGTAGCAGTTGGTCAATAGTGAACACATATATAGAAATATATATGTATATATTTATCGTAGAACATAAACAACAGTGGTCTGTTAATTAAGGTAAGCAACTTAGTGCCTGTGTTTTAGGAAACTGTCGAACAAATAAATCATTTCCACAACCCTAGGATGGAAAGCAGGGTCATTTTCAACTGTGACGACGGGCCAGTAATGTTATATATTATAAAAAAAAACATATGCTTTTAACCTTCTTTTTGTATGCGAAAAGAATTTATATTGTCTTTTTAGGAACTTTTTTGCTTTTTATTTTACGAATTACCTTGAAGGCGTGAGAAGATTTTATTTTTATTTAATTACAAGTTAAACACGTTCAGTTTTTTTTTTTAATTTGAGTAATATTTACATCATAAAAATAAAAATATTTCGTTGGAAGACGCGTCTCATTACACGGTACATACATGAAACATGAGACAGACACACAGGCCACAAATCATCTGTACCTAAAAGCACATACATGCAAGACTGTCGTTGAACCAATTATGAAACATAAGCAACCACTTAAAGCTAATAAACCTCAATGTTTATTTTTACTATACCAGCCTCAGCTATTTATAGATTGTTCTCAATTTATTTCAATTCAAAAGAGCTTGGGTTGTTGTGTGTACAATTATCTTATTTAAGAGTAGACATAGTGTACACTGTGTTAGTATATTTAGTATAATAGTCATTAATTAGGATTTATTTAATGGCGGTTATTGAGAAATTAAAAGATGCGATATGAGATTCGATAGTGATATTTTATCGTAATTAAAATTCCTTTTCTAATCCTTTCTTTTAAATATATACGTATTTTTTAAATATAAATACCAAACATATTTATTTTTACCCGACTGCAGAAGGAGGTTAATGTTTTTTGAGTGTATGTATGAAATATGTATGTATGTAAGATTTCTATGAAAAAAAGGACTTGACTAGCTGATTTCAGAATATACAAATACATATTGATAGCCTTAAATCCAATGTGGCGCTTTCTAGAGAGTTAAAAAAATATTCATATGTTCTTAAGTCTTACGCTGTCACTGCGTAAATTAAAACCATGAATAAAAACACAAAAAAAATTAAATTAATCCCGATTAGGATTCGAACTCGAGTCACACGTGTATGCGAGAAGAGCTCCAACGTCTGTGGAAACTTAAACACATAAATAATTAGTCAGCATGTGAACTCCTCACATTGCTTTTCTTAGAAAAGAAACTTGGGTTCCGAAAAGATGCTTATTTATTAATGATAAACTAAAAAGTCTGTAATAAAAATGAATTATTAAAAAACAAAAAACCTGGCTACGACAAATAACCACTAAAAAGGGAAAAACAAGTTTTACAATTTATTGTGAAGTGTATTGAGTGCACCGTGTATTTTCCAAAAACTACAGATATTTTAATGTATTAGTTATTAATTATATATTTTAATGAAACAACCTTTTCAGATTTTATCGCGGTTTATTAAGTGTATAGATGCCCGACGTTTCGGATACTTGACAGCAAACTTGGTCACGGGAGGACCGAGGAGGCATCTAAAAAACTACTTTGTACCAAATAAGGGTCTTCCGTAGAGATGCAGTCATTATATAATTGAACAACCCAACTTTAGACGTAGAGCGACTTGTGCTCGCATTCAGAGCGTCTAATTCAGGGAATTTGATAGGGTTGACACTTCAAACTATTTAGGAAAAATATTTATTAATTACGATAATAATCACTATTTCGGAAACAGAAATTTTAAAAAATCAGTTTAATGTATCCTAAGATTGATATGTCCAAACAAGCAAATGATAACTTTTTTAAGTTTCTTTCATTCATTGGATTAATAATTCATGAATACCGCCAAATACAAATTGATAGTTCAGCGGATTTAGTATCAGCATGTTGGTCACGACAATACTGTAGATATGGAATGTCGGTATTACCGAGAACTATCTACTAGTGAAATAGTAATGATTCGGTACGTGTTAATTTTAATGTTTTTTCATGGACTTGTCTATCTAAATATTTCATCTTGAAGTCTTTTCTACGCACCTTTCTTTTCAAGTACTTGTACTTGCATATCTTTAAATTATAATTGTTTTAAATTATTTAGATATTTAAATGTAAAACAGACAGAGTAGTTCGTATTTGTAATTATTAAATAATGTGAAATTGTTTGTTAAATTAATTACAAACCGTTAACCGTATGCGTTTAAAAATGTGCTCGTAACAGATATTACCAAGTAACCGCATATGACTCGCTATGTAGATCGGTTTTTCTCAAGATTATCCTATTTAAGACATGTTAATTTGACCTTTAAAATTTACATTTCATGTAGAATCTTAATACATATTTATATCCATATAAAGATTAAAAACTAGGTAAGTCTTGACAGGAACATAATTCGATTAACTTGTTACCAACATCATATACTACACATTTGACTAAAGTTAAATCGGTAAAACTAAAGTTAAAATTAAATTTGTATAAAATATGCAAAACAAAAGTTATATGATATGAACAACTTTTTCGGATTTTATCGTCGTTTATTGGGTTTTTTAGAACACGCCCGTTACCATGGTAAAGTATCCGAAAACCTAATCATCATCATTACAGCCTATACAGTCCACTGCTAGACATAGGCCTCCACAAGTTTACGCCAAAAACAACGTGAACTCATGTGTTTTGCCCACAGTCACTACGCTGGGCAGGCGGGTTGGTGACCGTAGTACTCTGGCTTTGTCGCACCGAAGACGCTGCTGCCCGTCTTCGGCCTGTGTATTTCAACGCCAGCAGTTGGCCGAAAACCTAATAAACCGCGATAAAATCCGAAACAGTTATATCATTATAATGAGTAAAATTCAGGTAAACATTAGAAAACAATTATATGATATGGATTAAAAATTGAGTAGGTTGGTGCAAATGTGCAGCGGTATTCCTAGTCGGGTCAAAATAGAAATTTCAAATTACGAAAATTAAAAAAAATATATTTTGGCCACTATATTCATACCTTTATATTTTATCGAACTATTAGCACTGGAATAAAAGGCATCGCGGTGATTATACACAGTTTTAACAATGTTAACTTGTAATAATAATGAAATGTTTAATGAAACATTCTATTGGTCTATGGTTCTATGGTCCTTTGGAAAAAAATGGAGCTAAATCCATCAGTGCAGTAATGAATATACGTTTTATGTATTATTTTTACTACAGTAGCAGTCGACCTCACTATTCCTCCATCATTGAACACTAGAGGCAATTAATGCTAAACTGACCGTCTGGAAGAAATATCTAACATGCCTTTAGATCTTGCACTACACAATTTGTCTTAAACGTGTCTTGTTTTTTTTTCTTACGTATTTTATGACGCACGATAAAGTGTAAGTAAATAAATAAACAAAAGCCTCAACAAAATCGTCATGATAGCCTAGATTTGAAACCGCATTATTGACGATAGCTTTTTATGAATATGAAATTAACGTTGATTCATTATTTCAACCGTCAAAACCGGTTTTTATTAAAAGCTTTGTTGACTGGTCATCAATATTCTTATTCTTAAATCAATTATGTATTGACACATTGTTACGATCAGATAAGACATATTTGTATCAATGTCGAACGGAAACAAAGTCGAATAAAACTGATTGATTGATTATTTATTATAAACAAGCTGACCCGGTGAACTTCATACTGCCATCTTTTTTTGCGATTGTTTCACTTTTTTATTTTCTTTCATACAAACTTTATTTTATTTTTTATTTTATTTTTTCGGAAGCTATGCCCGTATAAATTTTGGCGCTTCACTTTTATTTCTGTAGATTTAAATCATAGTACGATTATAAACTGATAAATTATTAAGACAATACCCTATAACGGACTTCAGATGTAAAGTTCACAGTCATCTATATGTTAAAAGGGGTGAGGAGGTAGTTAAGATATTTACAAGTTTCTTACTTTAGTTCTAGTCATCACTTCGAAAAGTAGTTAAAAAAATTTGTTACGCTTTTTTTTTCTTACAATATGGTAAAAGCATGGTCGAGCGGGTCGCATAGCTACATAATATGTATCATTAAATAAAAACACTATGTATATTTTTAATATTAGAAAGTTAAAAAATATTTTTCTTATACAAATAAAAAATTCGACGTTTTTTAAGACCTACATACAGCAGAGACACATTAATGGCTCTTTATTACTTGTCTATTATCCTCGTGATATATTCATTCTCTACTTTAAATATTACAATTATTACGATGGTCTTAAGACAGGTATCGAAGAACCCTGAAACAGAAACCAGGGTCATTGCCAACCGCATCGACAAAATCATTCTTATGTTAACAAGGAAATAAAAGAAATGTAGAAACAGTTGTTCCTATAAAGTAAGCAAAAAGCGATTTTAAAGAAAGGTTAACCCGACCGGTTTTGATTGATAGTTCTGAGTCAGGTACCAAACGTGGCAGTCAACTGTTGAGACACGACAAATTGATACCTGACCACTTAAATGTGACATTTTGAAATTTAATAATTAATAAAATAATATGTAAGTATACATTTAACGAAACTGAATTAAGACGTAGTGATATAATAACTAAAAAATATTATATCGTATTATTATTAAATTACATAGAATATTGTTAAAAGTTAAAGTTGAAATCCTAAAAAACCGTTATAAATCACTATTTTCTTCAGAGAACTCATTTTCAGATAAATATAAGTAAAAAACTCAATAATTTAATAAAAAAAAGTTATGTAAATTTCTTTTGATTGAAATTATGTAAATTTCTTCATCTTCATCTGAATAAAAAAAAAAAAAACCGTAAATAATATCGTATTCGTAATTCTGATGATTAATTAAATAGCGATCATATCGAAAACGAGTGTTTCTGGGCGGCTACCGAATAAATCGCATCACTGTAAAAAGTAAAAGTAAAAGCACCGCGGGTGGCTTGACTTTTAATTTTAATTGATTTATGTTTCTTTAGCTCCATTTGTGTTTGTAACTAGTAATTTGGTAAAATGAAAGATATTTACAATGTGACTGCAACGTCAGTATCGTGACGTTCTTTATGATACAGGCGTGACTTAATGTCTTGAATTATTGTACAATAAGGAGTATTTATTTTGGTTTATATGTCTAGGTTGAATTAACCTTTATTTAAACTCGTACAATGATCTTGTAATCGTTTCATTATGCCCAATGAGGGCAGATGTCATTTTTCTTTCGCATTGTTACGTCGACGTTGTCTGTCCGTAAAAAATAAATTAACGCATTTTTTTAACTATAACACTTATAACTAATATATATAAGAAACACTTATAACTAATTAATAATATTAACTGCTGAAAAAAAAATTAAAAAGTTAAGTTTAGTAAAAAGAGTTTTTGGGAATTTGCAAATCGCTAAAAATAACAAAAACTAAAATCTATTCGACGACTATTGTAGACAAAAAGTCAACTAGCGGAAAATGTTTTAGTTTGGCTTTCATTTTATTTTACTCGTACTGTTATAGCTTTTATTCAATAGCGTAGTTCTTGGAAGATTTTCAAAGATCGGCTTCTGGATCGACTTAAAAATTGTAAATTATATGTGTTTAATCAACTTTTGGTTCTTTCTGACGGACTAAGACTGCGAACTCGAGAGTATGTATAGATCCTGTATACATATAGGCAGAAGGTTTTCGTCCCGCAGTTAACGACTATCGACGGCTACAGCAAAATAAATAGATATGTCGATAAACGTGTGTTTTTTTGTTGGATATGATGATTTTATTATCAACAATTAATAAACGCTTCACACTCAACGGATCCCCCAGTAGGATTTTCTCCTGTGTTGGGGGTCCGGAAACACACACAATACACAAACACAACGCCCAGACCACGACTAACATCTATACTGTCTATACAAATGTCTGTCGTGAGCGGGAATCGAACCCGCGACCACCAGCGCAACAACCAGTGCCATGACCGCTACGTCAACGCGTCGTCAAAATGCACTATGCTTTGAAAACTAATTGCTTCACAAAATGTACCATGTGAATACAGTTTATAATAATGTCTATATTTTTTTAGTATAAAGTGTGCGTGTTTAGCTAATAATAATAATATTATTTATTTAAGCCCTTGAAGAAGTATTCTTTTATTTACTTTCGAAAATTTTATTCCCATTGACCTAATAACAAAATAAATTATTTTTTGCATTATACAAACAAAAAATTAATTAACTAAAAACTTTTTTAAAGTTGATAATATCCATACAGTCAATTAATTTATGTGATCAAATGTTAATAAATCAACCAGCACTTCTGTATTGAATAATCGAACTTGAATCAAACTAAATCGAACTTCATTTGTTCGAATATAATTTCGAACCATGTAATTATTTATGTTCAAACAGGTCCAGATCTTATCACGTCAAATGTCAGAGGGCAGGGAATGTAAGTCATATGTAATTGGTCTAGGCAGTACTCGACACACTATCGGTCAAGGCTTTAGCGGTTACAGAAATCCATATTTATGAACGCACGTAATTTACAGAAATGACTTAATCTCTAAAACATGTTTCACTCATTTGATTTATTTCTTGCCTTTGTTTAAAAACTATTTATAAGCTGCTTAGTAAAACGGATCAGATTTTTCTCATTTAAAGCTTGCATAAAAGTGTTAGTATATAAGCTATTCATTTTAAACTCTCTATTTAAATTAAGATTAATTGTTTATCATTATCAACATAAAAATGAATAATTACTTATCCCTTTATATTGTTTATTGAAAGACAGTACGAAATCTATTTATTAGATTAAAATCATAGCAAGAAAATATGATTTTGACATATAAAAAAAAATAATAGTCTACGTAGAAGTCCACACGAAGCAGTGGACACAAAAATGTACATACTATCGTATAAGTATATTTGTACTCGAAATAAATTACATTATTTTTCTATACGGTCCATATCTTTCACACCATGTCGAGTCAAGACACGTAACGTCACGTTGTTATTTCAAATTCGTTAAGTTACAATATGTGTTTGTTATTTTTAAATACTGCCCCGTGTTAAAAAGTCATAGCATAATATTTTTAGAGTCTTTTTATATACATTTGAATACTAGATTTTTAGACAGTGAAAGAATTTATCGCACCGGTTTTGTGCTGGTTCTTGAAATAACTCTCCAAATACAAACAAGATCCTTTCTTAGTGTTAGTCATATTAATATTGGCATTAACAATAACGAACTTATTTTATTAATCATCACTTCAGCCTATCGCTGTTTACTGTTGAACATAGGCCTCCACAAGTTCGCACCAAAGATTATGGCGCGAACTCATGGTTGTTGCCCATAGTCACCACGCTGGGCAGGCGGTTTGGTGACCGCAGGGCTGGCTTTGTCGCATCGAAGCTGCTGCCCATCTTCGGCCTGTGTATTTCAAAGCCAGCTGTAGGGTGGCTATATTCTTTACTGCCGTAACCACGCAGCAAAATTTTTACTAATACTTGTTACGAAAACAATTGATAAACAATATTTTTCTACACCAGAAATTTTTAAAAATTACTTCAAAACTAAAAGTCGTTGTTGTAACTTTTGTTTGACGAACGATAAACTAATAAGCGATATAATCGTATCTTAAGCCTTATTTTTATACCTAATCTTTGACGAGATTGTAGATTGTATACTTTATCTCGAAACCCTTAATTCTTTACTTGTAAAATAACTGGAGCGCAATATTCAAATTTGTTGCAATGTCACGTGTTTATCAGAGAGAAAATAACATATGTAAAGGTTAAAGACTTGAGCGGTGAGTACAAACAGGATATTCGATATTATATTGAAAAGTTGAGTACAGCAATGTTATTTATTATATTTATTATGTAGGTTTGCGCTCGATGACACTATACTTGATATAAGAGCAATGATGAGATCTGGACTTTAGTACGCTGACCAAAAAAATTATCTATTCACTCTTTTCGTTCAGATAACCAATGCACAAAAAGTCAAGCGCGAGGTCCACACCTTTGTACGTGTTCGTTTCAGAAACGTTTCGTACGAGCTATTTTGTAATAGCTTGGCGAAAGAAGAGCTAGATCGTGAAGCATCATGAGCGTTAACACAGGTTATGCCCAAAAGTTCTAATAGTACAGCAGTACAGAGTTACAAGTGGAGTCGTATTCATTAAAGGAAGTCCGCTGCGGCGGCTAGGACTATTTTTGACTTTATTTTTCATGGTATCGTAAGTATTATTGAGTACTTTGGCAATTATTTTGTCTGAAGCTCTTTGGAAATTGAGGTTTAAAAAGATGTTTTATTTATTTATTTATTCTTAATGTACACCGAAATACAGACACATATAAAGAAAGATACAATACAAGATGTACAAAGGCGAACTTAACGCTAAATAGCGATTTCTTCCAGTAAAACTTTGGATACTGGACACGATACAGTAGCAGCGGTTAGAAGTGTGCACGTATTAAGGAGGAAAATTCAATAATAAATAACGTTAAACAAATTGTTTACATGTTTAATACTAGAAATACGAGGCATAATCATACAATACATTGATAAAAAATACGATATCATAGACATACATAAATATTAAAAAAAAAAAACATTTAAATAGGTAAATATTTTAGTATATAATATATAACACACATATACATACATATATACATACACATATATAAAATACACAGACATAAATATATCCATATATATACATATAAAGTAAACTACAAATCACGACAATTATGACTTAATGAGCGACATATAATGCTTTTTAAGGCGTTGCTTGAAGCAAGCTTGCGTTGGAGCTAGTTTTATTGAAAGCAGAAGAGAGTTGCACAGACGGACAGCATTGAACAGTAAATGAATTGGAGTAGAAGAAGATAGAATGGTCAGGAATTTTCAGAAGCAAATTGGATTCAGATCTAAGGGAACGTTCATGGGAATTGCAAAGAAACGTAAACCGTTCTTTAAGGTAATTGTTATTTAGGATTAAAAAGAACACAGTAGTGTAGAGTAAGTACGTGGGTATTCGTGCGAAGGCGAATTGGGCCACTTGAGTTTACTGCCAAAATCGGAGACGTGGTCATATTTGCGAAGACCAAATATGAACCTTATACAGAGATTTTGAAGACGCTCAAGTTTATTAATTTGCTCCTCTTTGAGATAAAAAAACACGTATTTGCATAGTCAAGGATTGGTAAAAGTAGTGATTGTGCTAACGCAATTTTGGTAGGCAAGGGAAGAAAGTACCGAGTGCACCGACAGCTGCAAACAATTTCCGGCTTTGCTCAGTTAATTGAGGTGACCAAGAGAGATGACGATCGAAAGTTATTCCTAGATTCTTCACTTTATCGCTAACATTCAAAACAACTTTGTTAAAGAGTACAGGAGGTACAAGTAACCAATCAAAGATACTGACTAGTTTTGGACTACCCACGATAATCACTTGAGACTTAGAAGGATTAACTTTTAACACATACGAGTTACTGAATTTAAAAGTAAGGTCCAAGTCATTATTTAGTTGGTAAATACTCGTCGATATTAGTGCCCAAGATCTCAAAATAGTCGTTAATTTCGGACTTACTTTTTTTTGGAAGAAATAAACCATCGAATAGAATGTGCCTTTTGAGAAGAAAACAGTATTAAATGTCTAAGTATCATTAAACCTTAAAAAAGTCAAAAGCATAAAAGTAAGATACCTACTTTTTTAAAAGTCGAGTTTATCTGTTCTAAGAAGGTTCCTCTTTGACTATTGTATTGCTTAGATTAGATATAGCTCTGCGTAATAGTGCTGTCATTTACGCAAATAAAGATATGTTTTAGAAGATCATTGATAAGCAACAAAGGGCTTTGCATAGAAAACAGATTCCTAAAGTAGGCCAGAATTAAAAGACATTTTATCAGTACAGTGTTAATTAATTATCACTCTAAAAGATTATATATTGCAGGAATCATTTAACCTTCTACTCACGTCACTTCCATCATCACGTCATTCCATAGACGGCGAGTTTCGATTGCGTTCGATTTCGATTCGGGATGGGCTTTTCATTTTGAAGCCTTAGAAATATTAAGAAATATCCTTAACGCGTTTTCAATGGCCTTGCTCAGGTGCGAGTACATATTTACAGATGTTTTATTATCTACTCAATTTGATGTAAAAAGTTCACTATAAGACCTTTTTACTAATTCTAGTTTTATATTTTTAAAGCATCTGAAACAGCCCATAGAATTAGCAAGTTAAAATGTCAGTGGGCTGGTCACCTGTGTGACTGATTGCTGCTGGAGCAGATGTATCTTGGAGTGGAGACCACGTGTTGACAAACGCAGTGTGGGATCTACTCCAGCCCGTTGGACCGACGAGCTACGTGAGATTACCGATTGATTTTGGAAAGGATTGCAGAAAACCAGGATTTCTAACGCGAACTTGTCTGGCCTATATCCAGCAGTTTACTGAGATAGGCTGAACTAATACTGATACTGAGTTTTAACTAGTGCGAACTGGTTGCGATTTTTCAACAGTTTCTCTTGTTGTTGAAGTAAAATTTCTTTATGCACGCTTGACTTGGAGACTAAGCTGGTGAATGCGTGACGGTAGCGTTACGAAAAGTGTGATCGAGTGAGGCGATCGGAAGTTGAGAGGGAGATATAAGTTAGAAAAGAAAGAGAATTACGTTTCGAAAGTTTTACTTCAATCGTGTGGTCACACTCGTTTTATATTCGATATTTTTTACAATTGTCTATTTTTGGCAAATAAATTTGACAACAAGATAAACTATCTCGTAGCGACTCCATCCGTGATTTTATCATTTTTTATGTAACATTAACATTTTTAGAAGATCAAGGACAAGATATAAACACTAAGTGTTAAGTAAATAACAATTTGGAAATAAGCCCTTTAAAGCCTCGTCACGATTAACAGAAATATTTCATTTACTTAGTAATTAGCTTTTTATCCAGCAAGTAAGGAATTTATTTTTTAAATTGAACATGTTTTTCACAATGATGAATATTCATTGAAATATTATTTTTTTCTTAGGTAGATTTTTTTTTTTCGTTTCTGTTTTCCCTAATTCTGTTACTCTTCATAATATAGATGTAGAGAACAAAAACTTTAGTAGTTTATTTATTTAAAAGTCTTATCAAACACATTTTGTTACAATCAACTAGCATTTTTAAAAAGTTTGTATAAGGACTAACTAAAATAGAAACAAACAAAAATGTAACCACACGGGTTACGTTTTTTGTTTTAAAAATTTATAAAAAAATTTAGAACAAAACTTGACATGAATCATCACTTCAGCCTATCGCAGTCTACTGCTGGACATAGGCCTCCCCAAGTTCATGTGTTTTGCCCAGTCACTACGCTGGATAGGCAGGTTGGTGACAGCAGGGCTGACTTTGTCCGCACCGAAGACACTGCTGCCCGTCTTCGGCCTGTGTATTTCAAAGCCAGCAGTTGGATGGTTATCCCGCCATCGGTCGGCTTTATAAGTTCCAAGGTGGTAGTGGAACTGTGTTACCCCTTAGACACCTCTTACGACACCCACTGGAAGAGAGACTCTTCTTTACTGCCGTAACCACAGCGAGAATTTAACTGGTACAAATTATCATTATTAGGATTTTAATGTAAATGTGAAAATTCGAAACACAAAAAGGGAAAATTTCGTAGACTTGGTCACCAACAATCATATGATTGTTGTATCAATAAAAACAATACGCGTCGTCATCGTTTAGCGCGTCGCCTCTAATTGAAACCGCGTGATGTCTTACCGTAGAAAGAAGTACGTATCCTGTATCTTTACAACAAAATGTTAGTGATTTGTATCAGAAGAGTACTCATTTTTTGCAACTTCTTAGTACATATCGCGAGTACAAGGTAAATTAAGATTTTCATGGATTAAGAATAATGACAGCCCTACATCTCTACAAGAAAATTTTATTTGCATAATTTTCGTAATAAAAATATTATTTTAATCATAATTATTATAGAATATATTTGTTATATTCTTATATTTTTAAAATGTAAATTATGTAATATAAATTCATTACAATACCCATAATTTACAAATGTAAATTGTTTCAAATCATGTCTACGTTGTTAACATAAGTAATTTAATACTTTGTTAATTTATTCATTTTGATATAAAATATATAATTTGAACTGAAGTGAGCTATAATCTAAGTAGAAATATGGTAATGTGGAAGCTAATAATCTAATGCTGCATAATACTACTCACAAATAATACCTAGACCACGACTCTATAATTAAATACAATGTGTTAATAACTGTCTTCTAATAGCATGAATTGTAATTCATAATTATTATACTCAAAGCTAAGAGAGAACTCATTTTACAATATATCAAAATTGTACAATTATTTCTAAGGTACTTATGACATGCTTAAAGTGCTAATTCATCGATAACATGCGAATTTAATATTATTTTAAGATGTATTTAAAAGACAGAAATATCAATAATTTTGTTTATTTACTATTAATTTATCAAGAAAATGATTTTTTCCAACTATTTTATCGAAATACTGTACTTAGTTTATGTATTGGTGATATCAAATTTAATATGCTTTTAATGTACCTACACTATAAAATTGCTTGATTGTAGGTATGTGTTAATTTGGCTTATTTAGATATTATTTATATTCTTAAAATTATAACGTTCTGAAAAAAGAGCAGTGATGAGTAATAAACTGAGCAATCGCTATACAATCAAGAGAAGAAATTAACTAAGTTTTATTAAACTCTTCTATTCCATATCTTTCGACTGAAATTACTAAATTATCGATTTTTTTCAATCATACAAGCTTCTGGAAATTGTATTGTTTGTTAAATATCAATTCAATTTATTAAAGATTACAAAATAATAACAATATTAATAGGGGTTGTAAATAAACGGATGACTAAACTGAAACCTATTATTGGTCTTAGGTATCAAGTCATATATTGTTATATTATGAAAATAAAATAAGGTCTTATATTGAAAAAGGAGTCACCATGCATGACAATATTTCTCTGCCAACTGTGATAAGTGATCTAAGTCGATTTCTACCATTTTTATGAGTTTAACGACGTTTTAATTTAATAAATATTAATTTATTGTTATAAAATCGCAAAATAAATGACGTCACATTAAGTAAGGAGACACATAAATGTGACCATCTGTGACAAGGGCACGATTTTAGACCTCTCCCCTAAGTAATTTATGGAAGGTCCCAAACCTTGTTTTTGGTCTCCTGTAAAATAACGATTTTCGACTTGTATTACTTACCACCGGAGGCACAGGCTTGAAGTAGAAAATTAAAAAAAAAAAAACAATCTTGCGTGTTATAAAATTAGGATAAAATGACTAAACGATCAAACTATGGCGGTCGTTGAACTTACACGTTATTAAACTGAACTGATTTGATATCATTTGTAAACGATTATTTATCACATATTTTAATTATACCTAATATTGTTTTTCTAGAGATTAAAGGGGTATATCAAATACGATAAAAAGAATTACCGAAGACAACTTCAAAGTATAAAAATAGATTTTATTCTATTTTTATAAATTTCATTGTTATAAATAAAATATATTGTGAAGGAAAATTATAATTGTAAAGTTAAATGAAATATATTTAAAAACTTTAAGCCGTGAAATGAATGAAAAAACAGAGTTCACTAACAGACTTTACTTTGTTTATTTAAAGTTTAAGTGTTATGGTCCTTTATTAATTTTAAATATTACCTTAAGACGTTTCTCAACACTAACAAAACACCCAGAACTTGAACGCGAAAACTTAATGCACTTAACACAGCACTGGTGATACACTTTTAAAGAATCTTTTAACTTTTATCTTTATCGGGCGATGGTTTCGACACCTTGTTGCACCGTGACAACACTGAAAGGCACACCGGGTATGATATCTCTGGATCGGTCTAAGGATCAGCGGAGACAATGAGACGAGCGCACGAAACGCAGTCGGGTTGACAATAAATTGATATTGAATAGGCGACAAGCGCACCAAGTCATATTTACTAGTTTTAACCACTTGAGACTCGGCACATGTCTGGAGCGATAGCGGGCGCACTACATTGTTTATCTTCTATTGCAATGTACTTCTTACTTGTTTATTAGTTACACAATTCAAAAGAAAATGCATTAACAAATAGGTTAAAATATTTCAAACAAAATTCATTCCAGTTTAAATTTTTCATGTCCACTTTGATGTACATCTCTGACTGTATTACATTTTAGTGATTTACAGTGCGAATTGCGTTTTTTTTTATCTGTGTATAATATGGAAAATTTTCAAAACTGTTTACATTTACTGTTCCACTCGTATGGGTCGTATCGAGTTTTACAGCCTATAAACCTTCCTTAATAAACATAAACAGACGCTTAACACGAAATTATTTTTGTAAAATTGGATAGTAATCTCGCCCGTAAAAGTGCACTTTATAAAATTTACTTAAGATACGTCATTTAATGTACATATAAGTATCTACTAACAAGTCTTAAAGTCAAATAATATTTTGTAACGGATTGATCTCTGATTAAGGAACTGCAAGTTTTCTATAAATTCGAAAACATTTTTTTTTTTTTCTCCTTATCGTAAATGTCACGTGGTCACGAAATGCAATGATGCTTAATTTTAATGATAGCCCCTTCCGTGTATCTTAAAATAATTTGTTAATTAATGTGCTAGTTTATCTGTGTTATCAAACTTATAAACATCTAACATTAACGTAAAGTGCATAATTGTAACGATTTTTTGCTATATTGAACAGGTAATAATATAACATGGGCCACTGCGGAATCTCTCGAGTAACCCGTACATATCAATGTGTTTGCGCAAGCGAGGCCGCACTAATACATTTTGTGACTGCTGGTATCGCACATAAAAAGGTCGGCCCTATAGACACTCAGTGGAGCATAACTCTTTCCGACTTGCGTAGGTATTGTAATTCCAACTGCAATTCCATTACTGAATAAAAAGCTTTGACCTTTGTATCCTGTCTTATTACCACTTCTACAATTTTTGATGGTCAAATTTTAATAAGATAGACATAAAATACCTTATTTTATTGTCGAAGAAAGCAAAAACTGTTATTTTAAAATATTCAGTACATTTTAAGGTGTTTGTATACTATACGAGCCATCTAGCGACGAGTGGTAGAACTACTAACAGTCGTAAAACTATGAGTTGTGTTGCAAAATTGTAGGTAGCGTTGTTAGCTACTAAACGTTCGTATTTTATACAATTTAGAATTTACGTCAACACGCTAAACTACTAATAAATAGCTCATCGAATATATTATTCAAAATCACTTCATTAATGTCATTATGCTAAAAATATCTAATTAATTCTTTTATACTTAACAAAATTAATTATTGTATGCTAGGTATTTAAAATGATATCAAGATAAACAATAAGTGTTGAAGGTTAAAAAGTTATTTTTAGAACATAAATAAATATTAAACGAATAAAAAATTAAACGCAACAAGTCAACAAGATTTAATAGTGAAATGAAAATAAATAAAATGAAAACATTCATTTAGCCATAAGGTAATACAATCAAAATACGTAATATCATTTACAAAAAAGAAAAAAAAAAATATGAACAATAATAAAAGGAAGTAAAGGTATTAAATATATCAAACAATAAAATAAAAATTTACATCTTAACATTAGGTACATTACAAACTTAGGTAATGTACCCAGTATTATAAGCAAACTTAACTGAGTCAAAATATTAAGTCATTCAAAATTTCTAATGTCTCGGTAGACGTTACCTACCTATTTTGTCCTCGGCTAACTGCTTTATTAAATATCACAATAAATAACATAATAATAGTGGATGTAATACATAATCCATACGTATATACAAACTTACGAATGAATAGTATGTTTTCTATTTAAATTTAGTAGCTATGATTATCAAAGTTATGGTTAATTTAACAAAAGTAACTATAAAACATAAGCAAACAAAACAAATAAGGAAACAAAGAAGTACGCTTCAGCCTGTAATATCCCACTACTGGGCATAGGCCTATTTCCCCATGTAGAAGAAGGATAAGAGCTTAATCCACTACGCTGCTCCAATGCGGGTTGGCGGATATATTCCCTACTATGAGTAACGATCGCTATCAGGGGTACATGATAACAACCGCGACCGACGGCTTAACGTGCTCTCCGAGGCACGGTGGGGAGACCCACAAGGACTGCACAAACACCCAGACCACGGCAAACACCTGTATGGCCAATACAAATGTTTGTTGTTGTCATGTGCGGGGATCGAACTCGCAACCGCCAGCGCAACATGTACAATCCATGGCTGTGACCGTTGCGCCAACGCGGCCTCTACAAAGAAGTATACGACGCTATATTCATAAGTTCTGTAGTTGAGGAAGTTAAGATTAATGAGCAGCGAAGATTTGCATGTTTCCGAAGTCATTGGGAGTTGGGAAAGCACCTCAACACGTTAACTCTCACAGTTTTGATTTGAATCAATTGAATAAACCTTTCAAGTCCAAGAGTTTAAAAGAATTTTCTGCTAATACAACTCCTAAATAGGGAGGGATATCCTCCTTTCTAAGTCAAGTTAATGTTTATGATGTTAAGAAAATTATTTTAGATATTAAATCTGATGCGATTAGTTCTGATAGTATTAATCGTAAAATGACGCTTTTTATCCTAGATATTGTGGGTTGTGTACTAAAAATCGAATCCATTATCATATGCTGAGTATATCGTCCAACTTTTATTCTTCCGTTATCATGATTTAAAAGAGTTTCAAATTTCATAAAAACTCAAGTCCGTTTTCGAAGATACAATAATATTCTTCGTCTTATGTATTGTATTATGTTCAATTCGTCAGCTTTACTGTATTTGAAAGAACGTTATCAGTTCCAAGGATCTTCACATAACCATACTTTTCCATCAGAAGAAATTACTTTTAAAAAAATGCCTTCCCATTCGACATCATACAAAATCTTTTACCGTCCAATCCATTCGGCTATTGAATTGACGACCTCTTGAAACGATACGTTCAAAATTTCTTGCGTCATTTAAAAATATACGTAATAAGAAATATGATCTTACTCGATAGATTTGTTAGTAGTGTTATAGCTTTGTGTATATATACATAAAGATTTTTTAAGTCTTTTGGCTATCGAAAAGTTATTGAATTATGTTAGTTAGGAATCATTAGTAATTTAACTGGACCTCTTATACGGAAAGACCTGTTGTATCTTTATTATAAGTAATTAGTATAATCGTATGCTATATTTTGTGTATTAAAAAATGTACTGTCTATTCTAACACGTCTTTTTATGTCAGGTTTTAACATTGTAATTATGCAAAACTTTAAATTTGGTTTTTTTAAATGACACGAGAAGCAATTGTGAAAAGTAAAGATAAATGATACTAATTAAATAAATCATAATATTTTAATTTAACTTATACTTGAATAAATATTAATCATATACGAGAGATAACGGACACGTTTTGATATCATTTACATACCATTAGATATATAAAGCAAAATTTCGTATTCAAAATTCGCATTTCGTATTTTAGAATTGCGAAAACATAAATTTTGATATATCTTTGAACTCACTTACCAAATATATAATTTATTAAATATATAATCGTATACATTTACAGTCTTTTAGATATACGGCTAAAGTTACTGGTTCAAAAGTTTAGTACGCAAGTCTCTACAGCGGACTCTCTCCCAAAAGTGTGTAATTATAGAATAATTGTTACTTTTGCTATCATATTGTCATGTTTGTTTCTATCTTTGTTACGAGTAAAAGTAACACAAATTTAAACTTAAGTAATAAATAATTCAACTTTGAATGGTTTTCAGACAAGCTACTGATTAATAAGTTTCAAAGTTGATATAAAAATAAAATTGTATATTGTTTTAGCTTCGGTCATGTGCAATGTTCAATCTATACAAAATCAAAAAATGAAATCAAAAATAATTTTATTCAAATATACTTCAAAAGTCAACATAATTTTTTTTCTATCAACTTTAAAAATAAGCGATGTATCATCAGCAAATAGCACAATATCACAAATACCCTTAACATAAAATGGCTTTAACCATCAATAAACATCAATTTCCATCGCGTATTTTTCATTCGACATTATATTGGCAAATTTATCCGTACTTTTAGATAATTAAAGCCATCATATAAAAATAATGAATAAATTTTATAAAAACAGTGTCGTGTTTAATCTCTCGTACGATTGTAAGCCCCATTATTTGACAGATGACGATCGGTTGTGGTGTAATGATCGATTATAATTAATTTAATTTAGCTTCTGATTTTATTCTTGTTATAAAATTAATACAATTAACTATTAACAACGTAGAAAAAGCTTGTCCTCTGCTAGTTACAGAACAATGCATGCTTGTAATAATTTAATAATTTAGAACGTATTGAAATATTTTGTTTAATTAATTATTTATCAACCCGCCTGCCCAGCGTGGTGACACACATGAGTTCACGTCATCCATGGCGCGAACTTGTGGAGGCCTAAGTCCAGCAGTGGACTGCGCTAGGCTGAAATGATGACGATGATGAATGATGAATTATTTAATTTGATTGTTTGACATCGCGTTCGCAGCCAGCCTGTATCATCCTACTGTTAGGTATAAGCCTCTTTCTCCATGTAGGAGAAGGATTGGAGCTTAATCTACCACGCTCCACTGCGGCTTGGCGGATATTTGACATACCATTTCCTAATGATTAATATTAAAAACATATTTAATTTAATCATATGTTAGTATTTTTATTTTGATTTTCTATGTTTTGTTGTTTTATTATGTTTATATCTGTTTTGGCCAAAAACCAAATCAAATTTTTTACTATTTACTGTTCACGCGAAAATATTTTCCATTCGAAATTCTGACATGAATCGATAAGGTAGAAAAAAACTTTCCAGAATGAATTAACAATTTATTATTTTCTTTTTTCCCTACTTTTTGTTAAACGTGAAGAAAAATGTCATAGAAATCATAACCCAATCTACCATTCACATCAATCTATTATCGTATTTAAAGCAATTAAACGTGTTATAAAAGATTACATAATAAAGGTACGTCATAACTAGAACTAAGTTTCTAAGTTGCCGTAGATATCCCGTTTATTTTCCATGCGATGTGAGAGTATAGTCCACACCCCAAAATTCATAAAGATGGAGAACAAGAATTCAAACAAGATTTCGGCCGAACCGGTTTTATAGGTGCGGGACATTGCTCTGTTACTGATAACGTAACATTAATTATCATATCTACTATTGATAGGGCATTAATAAAAAAAAAAAACAATTCATAATAAAAAAAATATTAATTATCAAGTAATACGAGCTTATAGATTTAAATTTTTGATAAATAATTAATTGTGATTCTTGTGATTTCTTAATGACGCAATCTTTTCCTACCATAACTAGTAGTAGTATTTGTATTGGACCACAAACTTTCACGTATATTATTTAAAATATCGCACTTATTAAGCTCTTAACAATATGCAGCTAAATAAGTTTTTTAATGTTACAAGTTACAAATTTCTTTGAAATATTTCTTTAGTAATATTATTTTGCGATGTTTCTATTGGTGAATGATTGTGCACGTGAATGTCATTCGACATAGCGAAGACGAATCAAATGCTTACATACTTATTTTTTTCCAATCATAAGCAATGTTAAATACACGCGCATTTTGTATATAAAATGACTGATAAAATGTTTCTTTAATTTCCAATAGTAGGTCGTAAAACGAATAAACAATTTGGGAGTATTATTGCTTCAACGTTACCTAAAACAACATTTGATTATAAAAAAAAACGACACATATTTCAACTAAACAATAAAGAAATATTAGAATTTTGACCTCTCGATTCCAATTTTCGTGAGGCGCTAAAATGAGAATTTTACACTTAAGCTCTGTTTTACGGCAAAAAAAAGTGATAAAAAGTTTGTTTTATTTTTGAAATTTATGCACATTTCTTGAAGTTTGAACATAAAAATTGTAAAAATATAACTTTAAAATCTTTTGTTGTCTCTTGTAAAATACTCCGTATGTCATAAGGTTAATTAGAATATTAAAAAAAAAATACATTTTTGTATCCGTTTGAAATTCTTGCTTTGAAATTTCAAAGGATTATAACGGTTTACATATTGTTTATGTATAAATGTGATACATAAATTTTTAATCTGTATTATTTATAGAATCCGGTTTTAAACCGGAAAATGTAGAGACGAAACTATTAATAACAAATGTAATGTATAAATTCTTTAACGATTCGATTTATAAATTAATCTATTTTATGTTTAAATATATCTGGAAATATCTCTTTTAGAGATAAGCTCGTCTTTGCCAACCTCCTTTGTAACCAAAATTTGTGAAATTATTAAGTGCAACAACTAATATATATCCGTTAGATGTTTTTTGTGTAGCTTACAGCGATAGTTTGCATACAATCCATACGTGGCGTGACGTCGATGTTATTGTTGGTGATCTATTTCTGGATACAATATCTCTCGACCCGTAAACATATGGCCTGAACTTGTGACACAAAATGACGGTTGTCACGCTAATGACATATTCGTTGTCAGCTCGTGTTCGGTACGTGTGTCGACGTCAGTACGTGACACATCTTTCGAAAATTTGTTCTATAATTCAAAATGTAATTCGAAATTGAAATAAAAAATAATTCAGAATATTTCGAATTCGAATAGTAAATATTATTTCATAATTAATGTAGGTAATATTGGCAAAATGAAATAACAGTTGCTACTATGCTTACTATAAATAGTCACGTAATGTATTCTTGCATTTTTAACAACATCTGAAATCAGATTGAGCTGTAGGCATAAAAAGAAGCATACAGTTGAGGTATAAAAAGAAATATGTGCAACATACAAATGGTATATTACAATTAAAATTTGTGAAAATAAAAAATAAATAATCAATCCGAAGCACTAAATTAACCTATGAGAGACTAATATACAGTATAAAATTGAAATCGTTGGCACAATAACACGAGACTTAGCTCTGACATTATCTCGAATTTATGTATTTAAATCTATTTACATAAAAGAAACTGGATTCATTGCAGAGTTCATAAATTTTAATGCTTCTCTCGATAATTTTCATTACTTAACGAGTTTATATATAAAATGTATCTACTAGTTATATGGATGCTAAAACATGACTAAGATAAGAATCCTTTTAAGATTAAAGAAGGACGAAATAAGGACCTAGAACAGGCGCTAAAAAGAGAGCATTTTTTTATTTATAAAATGTGCACGGTACGTAGTTTATGCTATTTACAGACTAGAACATTTTTATAACTTTATAATGGTCCACATTTACAAATACATACAGATAGATAAGATTTTGACATGGAAAAATTGTTTTGCATTTCTATCACTATTACTATTATTATTTTGTTATCTAAATATAGTAATTGTGTTTCGTTTGTAAGTATTCGTAGACTAGTTCAGTTTAGATAACTTCGATACTCGTAATTTCTCTGAAAATGTCCAATTGCACCAACGATGAAACATGAAGTGACATGTACGTTTGTTATGAGTTTACACTCAGTAAATGGAACTGCTAACCGACAAGTAGCATAGGATCATTGACATGGGCTAAGTATTCACAATCATTGGACCCAATGTCCGAGATCCTATTATTTTAAACAATATTTTTAAATAATCTTTCAGATATGTAATATTGTTAGCATGTTTACTAAATTTTATTAATTACTTATAATGCAACATTTTTAATGCCTAAGATATATCGTTACAACCAAAGTGGAAGTTTGCTGGAAGTTCCAAATGAAAAACGATAACTAATGAGAAGTTATTGAAAACTATTATGTTTTTTAATCTGGATCCAGATAGCCCAAATAAAAACAGATAAAAATTGTATGAAATTTTTTGGATCCTTGTCAACTTCCCATCAATCATCGTTATTTGGAACTTTCAGCAGGGATTAAACGTTGCCTTTGTCTAGATAGTCAAAAATCCTACTACGATATTTGTGAAATAAATAAGAATAAAGTACATAAATAAATAAGTATTTCTTGGTTTAAAAAATCTCATTTGATAACGTGCAATATTATAGTTATATTATTATTAATGTTTATTAATCATTGTAAGCGTACATACAACGTGTCTAAACGGCACCATATTATGACAAACCGAATCTAAAAATAGACTACCAGGGATGGTCAATGCGATAACTGGTTCAACATTCAACTGGTTATATTTATAACATGGTCTATATATAGACGAGGACAAAAATAACATCCAGAGATTGTTCACACGTCCGTTATTATAATCTGTTGTGTTTATGTATTGTACCTAACGTTTTATAATCATAAAACATTATACAAGGAATTGGATTAATTTAGCGATATTTATAAAATGTGTTTTTAAAAATATGATATTTTTTAACGGAATTATTTTAAATACAAAAAAATATTAATATAAATGTAAATATTTGTACAAATGAATAAAATTTTAGCTAGTCTTTGAATTACAATAATTTTTCACATTCACTTTTATTTTATGATAGTTTTTTATTTATTTATTTCCATGCACAGTTTTGTGCTTTTTACATGAACCCTTTAATTGTGTTGTCAGTATTTTTCGTTAGTTTATCGGAAGACGATGGCCGAGAGCTCTTTTGATAACCAGAGCAAGAAGCCTACAAAAGTCTACTCTAATTTTAATTATTTATGGAATAAATTATTACAAGGCATTGCAAAGTCTTTGATTTTACCACAATTCAGGAGAAGGAGGAGATCTAAAGCTCACAAAAGTGCGTTAAATTGTTATTAATTTATGTGTTTGATATTTTATTATTTTAGGTAAGAGTTAAAAAAGTGATAAAAATTAATTTGCAATTACTACACCGTTAAATTAGTTTTTATTGTTAGTTCTGGTACAGTTTTTTTTTTGTACTTTTAGAGTAAATTCAGATGAGTTAGCGAACGTCCTTAACGTTTTTGTTTTGATAAAAATATCATTGCTTGATTTCTCAATTTAAATCATTTTCTCAAAATTCTACTTTATATCTTTGAATTGATGTTCGCAAATGTAATGTTTTTATTTTTTTGAATAAGAAAGATGTACGTACGATTGTGTCACAACATATTTAACAATATTTGAACAATAAATATTTAACAATGTCTTAACAATAAATGATAACAATAATAAATATGAGAAATAATGATAAAATTGTAACTTCGAGTTTACGAATACTCAAAGTAAACGTATCTTTTCAAGGTTATGATATTTGCATATACAACGCAATCCCACAAACAATTTTACAATTGCCAGAAGGTAATTTCCAATTTATATTAAGAATTAAATAGCAAAATGAAATTATTCAGTTCGAGATTATATTAATTACAAAGATATGTGAGTTCAGTAGCGCTATGTTTTGATGTAAGAAATCATTAAAATTGTATCAAAAGATTGTTTCGTTTTTTTTTTAAGTGTAGCTACGGAGTTTCTTGCCGAATGTTCTCTGCATAATCTACTTTCCTAATCATTGATTGATCTTTACTGTGACTGACTTCGTTTTCTGTAAATACATACATAGTGTGAATGTTATCTGTACACGATTCAAGTACTTGTGAGACTTCCTGAATAAAGTAATATTAGTTTGATTAAAAATATATCTACATAAATCCCGCGTATGATAATAAGCATAGACCTTAGAACCTCGCCGAACTAATTATTTGTGTGTTCACGTACAAGAATTTTTTAAATCTTGTTTTTGCTCTCCTGTAAAATGACGATTTTCGACTGGTATCACTTGTCCCCCCCCCTTCCCGTGGGTGTCGTAAGAGGCGACTAAGGGATAAGCGACAAGGTTCCACAACCACCTTGGAACTTAAGAAGCCGACTGATGGCGGGATAACCATCCAACTGCTGGCTTTGAAATACACAGGCCGAAGACGGGCAGCAGCGTGTTCGGTGCGACAAAGCCAGTACTGCGGTCACCAACCCGCCTGCCCAGCGTGGTGACTATGGGCAAAACAAATGAGTTCACGTTGTTTTTGGCGTAAACTTGTGGAGGCCTATGTCCAGCAGTGGAGTGTATAGGCTGTAATGATGATCACTTGTCAGAGGTGGCACAGAATTCAAGTAATGATAGTGTTTCAAATAAAGTCACAACATCCGGGTGACAAATATTTGTATATGATATGACCATTTGGTGACATTATCAACCAATGGACATTTGCGGTCCACTTAGGAACTAAGTACGAAGACATTGGACTTGGTCCTCTTTTAAACAGCAATACGTTATGATATAACAAGGAGGTATTTAGCATACTGCACTCGTACTTTACAGCGAAATGAGGGGCTCAGTCTATGCAGTAGAGGTGATTAATCTATCGCACTTCTGAATATGGGTGTTTTAAAATTTTACCTACTAGCCAAGTGCTCGTAATTAAGCTCTAATTTAAGCTCATAGCCGTCCCTTTATATACCTATTACTCCATCTTTGGGTCACCTAGACTACTGCATGATAAATAAAACTTTTATTTATATTTTTATCACGTAATATGAAGACATCAGAATGCAACTTAGTTATTCATATGTAATCTAGACCTAACAAACTACGTAACGTACTTTACTTAAAACGCTAAATGGCTGGGTAATGGCTAAAATCTGGTAAAAAAGGTAAGCTAATTTAAAATATGACATTTAAATTCTCTACCTCAGTGCGTACAGCCGCGACTACGACGCTTGTAATTGTGTTGAAATATCTGAAACTCAAAATGTAGGATCCTATTTCATATTTAATCCATAGTGTAGTGACCACGAAAGTAAAAGAAAGGTACCTATTGAACACAAACCGTATGTTAGTAATAAATAAAAATAAAATACTTTATTGTACATTTATGTAAAGAACAAAATTTACATTACATGCAATTATAGTCGTAGTAAAAAGCAATCTTTTCACGACAACCCTATAATGAGAGGAATATTGCTTTTCAGATGGGGAAGTGGTATATAAAAAAGTTAAGAGATTTGTTTTGAATTAAAAATTTTATATTCCATCCACTTGTGACAGATTAGAGACAGAATCGAGAGCTCATTGAACTGAGACATCGTCTATTACATCGAAAGCCAACACGAGATAAAAAATCATATGGAGCGTTCGTGTTCTGAAGGCTGAAAGAACGAAAACAACATTATCTGTTACGAAGATAATGACGAGATGAAGAAAGTAATACATTATCTATGAATGATAAAATTGATAGAATTAAATATATTTTCACAGCCATTTTTTTCTGTTAATAATGTCTTTTTTCTGTTAATAATGTCACATAAAAAGGGTTTTTATTATATTTTACGTTATGATATCTTATTTATATACTAAATGTAGCGGATACAGGATTGACGGAATATATTAACTGAATTAAACTTGCGATTCAAATGAATGCTCACTTTGGTATGAAATATAAAAGAAATAAAAATTATCTGTAGAATAAATACTATATACATAAATTTTAGTTTTTTTTTTGTCATGCAGCGAATCACAAAGAAGCGATTTTTCGACATTCTCAGTAATGATGTGCATTAAATAATATTTCATCGAGTAATTTCCTATTGGTAAAAATTGTAACATACAAATGTGTACATTTCTCATTAAGTGGGCTTTTAGGGAAATTTTGTAGTCACACGTTTAGTCTGTACCTGAACACCTACTTATTTATTTAAACAGTTCCCATTTTTTTACTGTAGATAGCTTCAGAAAGCGTATATATGACGAATACAAAACCAAACTTCTTATTCAGTTAACGAAGATACGACGAATGAGGGGAGGACTTATTACGTTTTGTAATTGGCTACAAATTATTTCTATTTTCATCTGTAATAAAGCACCACTGATGGATGAGAGAACGTAAACTAAAAGTTTACACATTGTTCTCTTTTACAACTATTTTGTAACACTAATAATTGTGTTTGCTGGCAAATGAAAAAAAACCGACTTCAATTACATCGACAAGTAATACAATGTAGGTAAGTAGACGAAAAAATAGTCAAGTAAATACGCATTATCAAAGATTGTAATATATACGCATTATCCAAAAGTTGTAATCAGATCTCTATGAAATTTAAATGTGACCACGTGATAAAAATCTGCTTTCGATTAAGTTAAAACCATCAAATTTGGTACACCTAGTAAAAAGTTATGCGGATTTCGAGGGTTTCCCGCGATATCTCTGGGATCTCATCATCAGATCCTGGTTGCTTTATCATGGTACCACATTTAGGATATCTCGTTTCCAACAAAAAAAGAAATATCAAAATCGGTTCATAAACGACGGAGGTATCCCCGAACATACATAAATATATATATCGAATCGGTCGAATTGAGTAAACTCCTTCTTTTTTGAAGTCGGTTAAAAAAAATCTACATGAATAAAAATGAATGTTGCTAAGCGCGTAACTTCAGAATGGCTTGACCAATTCGGTTTATTTATATTTTTGTATGTTCCTAAGGCCTATGGAAGGTTTTAACACTAAAACAAATAATTAAAAAAAAATTGCCATGTAAGTACGTAACATCTACTGTATTTTAATTTTTTTTTTACATTATTTATTTGTCTTAATATATTGTATATGTTTAGATAAAACTTTACACCTAAAGCATCTACATATATACCATTTCCTTTGTCCAAAGGTTGCCTGGAAGAGATCGCTGATTAATTAGCAGTAAGGCCGCCTTTTGTACTTATCTCCTGTTGTTATTTTTGTAATTTTGCTGACTTTTGGTGTACAATAAACAGATTTTAATATTTTTATATTATTATTTTTACTATTAACTTGTGACAGAACGAAGTCTGTCCGGCAGCTAGTCAATAATAAATACAACATAATTTACGATAATGTTCACGTATGTAAGGTACGCGAAATTTTGAAAAAGATTTAAATTTAACTGTATTTATGTTTTGTCGCTTCTGCTATGAAGGTATTACGTCAAGAGTCAGGCCAGTGCATACTATCAAGGTCGATGCAAACGTAATCTGCTTACAGTCTCCGATATATCTATTGCATTCGTATATGCTTAAGAAATGAATAAATGTGTTTGCGCGCTAACAAAAAACGACTTCAATTACATCGACCAGATACAACGTTGATCGACGAAAAAATATTCAAGTAGTTACGTATTATTAAACATAACTCAATAATTGTGTTTGCTCGCAAACGAAAAAAAACCGACTTCAATTACATCGACGAGTAATACTCGTACGACGTAGATCGACGAAAAAATTGTCAAGTAACTACGCGTTATCAAAGATTACTCAAAAAGTAGTGATCAGATCTCAATAAAATTTATATGTGACCACATGACAAACATCAGCTTTCGATTAAATTCAAAATTATCAAAATCGGTACACCCAGTAAAAAGTTATTGCGGATTTTCAAGAGTTTCCCTCGATTTCTCTGGGATTCCATCATCAGATCCTGGTTTCCTTATCATGGTACTAAACTAGGGATATCTTCTTTCCAACAAAAAAAGAATTATCAAAATCGGTACACCCAGTAAAAAGTTATTACGAATTTTCGAGAGTTTCCCTCGATTTCTCTGAGATTTCATCATCAGATCCTGGTTTCCTTATCATGGTACCGAACTAGGGATATCTCCTTTCCAACAAAAAAAAGAATTATCAAAATCGGTACATCCAGTAGAAAGTTATGCGGTATAATACAACGTAGGTCGACGAAAAAAGCGTCAAGTAAAAACGCATTATTAGATATAACTCGAAAAGTAGTTGTTAGGTCTCAAATAAATTTAAATGGGACCAATTGGCACACACCACCTTTCGATTATAAAAACATTTGTCGAAATCGGTCCACACGGTCAAAAGTTCTGATGTAACATAAATAAATAAAAAACTATATATACAGTCGAATTGAGAACCTCCTCCTTTTTTTGGAAGTCGGTTAAAAAGTACTCATCAGACCTCAATTTAATTTAAATAGAATTATGTGACAAGCACCACCTTTCGATTAAAAAAAGAACCATCGAAATCGGCCCACCCAGTAAAAAGTTCTGAGATAACATATACATAAAGAAAAAAATTAAAGTCGAACTGATAACCTCCTCTTTTTTAAGAAGGTCAAGAATAATCTATATATTTTTATATGCATATAAAAATCTTATGTCACGATGTTTCTTCGAGCCAATCTCCGAAACTACTTGACCAATTTTAAGAAAATTTTGCATAAATATGTAACTTTATCCAACTTAAAATATAGGCTATATTTTATTACGATTTTGTATACAATTTTGTGTAAAAAATAAAGCAGTACGAATTTCGCCAGGTCAGCTAGTATAATATAAAGTCTGATTTTGTTTAAAAAAAAATTACCGTTCGCTAATAAAGAATTTTTAGATAGTTATTGAATACATAACAGTATCAACAAGACGAACGTTTGTGACGGTTTTTTTTTATTTCATAATTAAACCCGCTACTGTCACTTTGTGACAAAAAAAACCCTTTCACAACCTCTAAGCGCTTACTAATAAATATACTTAAAGAATTTATTCTTAAGAAATATAACATTTATATTAATTAAGTATTCTTATGAAAAAAAAGCGATTTAAATTTCCCTGTTACTTACACAATTGTTGTACATTTATCGGTTAAAACACACCCATCTGTACTCCTAACGGAACCCTCGGCCTTAGAGCGTTTTAAATCAATTAACCACTTAGTCCTTAGGAAGACGAATAATAAAAGTAAGATTAATATAGATCTACACAACAATTTTATGCAGCTGTGAATGTTATAATTAAATGTATTTCTATTGTTTTACGTTATTTGTATCTAAATGTTTAGTGATACTTAAGTATGTTGTATCGTTTCTATTAACAAGTAAAACTTAAGATGAGGGGATCTGTATAAGAATTCTATTGAAATACTTTACTTATCATTTGAAAGAATAAATAAAATCTATACAAATAAATAAAATTGGAGTCTGTAATATAAACGTAGCCGCTTTTTACTAAAAGCATATAGATTCGCGAACTGAGCAATGACTTTTTTGTTAAATTCCAAGCAGATGAAGTTGCGGGCACAGCTAGTATAGTATAAAAGTGACCAGCAACTTATCATGTGTCACGGCGATTTGACAAGAATTGAGTTAACAAAGCGTATCAATAGATTATGATATTAAAACAATCATTTTGATTAGCTTATGAAGGCATGTAAATATAGTTAGTCGATTGTACAGGATAAATGTTACTTATGCATTAAATAATAAAATATTTTAGGTAATTAGTGTCCAAATTACGCTGAGCCGGTTTTGTTTTTCTTTTAAAATAAGCCTTGAAATTATGTTGGGCTATTCATTATGTTACATACAGCTTTAACTACGTACAAGATCGGAAGAAACTAGAAACGCTTTTACAAAAGATTCTAAGCAAGTGTAGTCTAGTTAGTCTCTAAGTCTTGTATTCTTGATGCAAGCGCTTTTTAGCTGAGATAATAAATTAGTAACGAGAACTCTTTCTGGGCAGTTTTTGGTCAAGGAATCCCAAAAGAACTCTCTGTAAACTAAATGACCACTCAACATCCGATGTACCAAGCTTTACGGTATGTTTAATACAACCATTTTTTATTACCTAAATTTTTCGAGGTTTTCGCTATTAACGGAACGGTACTAATATTAAACATCAGAGGAACATAAGATAAACAAATACTCGTGCGTACACGTAAAAGATCACTCAGACGAAATACGTTTTAAGATCAAACAGTATTAGAAACATATGGTGAAATAATGTGATAAATACGAATACCATTAATAATGTAAAATTATGTTGAAATGTTCTGTTATGATATTATATTATATTTTCTCAATAATAAATGTACATTGTACATACTCATATAATCAATCAATTTATCGCATGTGGCTCAAGAGGAGGCTCTGGAAACTCTTGAACACGTGATTTATAAAGCAAAATAAAACAACCAACAAACACCCTGCAACCTTATGCTTATTTTCTAAAATTTAATCAGATTATACCTGTATTTAAAGTCAAAGTTTTCCAAAGACCATTGGGGAGAAGCCTTCTTGCGAAGCTTAAAACAGCAGATGGCAGAACCGTCTGCTCTCGCCCTCAGGTCCGAGAAGAGGTTGAGAAATTTTATGGACAGCTGTACTCGTCGAGCGCACGCAAGCCTGCGACTTGGGATACCGAAGATCCACGGGCACCATTGTCGCGCCATTATTCGGAGTGTATCCCGGACTTCGAAGAGGATGAGATTGGTGCAGCGCTCGGGCAGCTTAAAAACGGGAGGGCCCCGGGGGATGACGGAGTTACCACTGAACTCCTTAAAGCCGCAGGGCGACCTGTCCTGAAAGCCTTGGCAAGACTATTTAACGCCGTAATCGTGGTGGTGCTGTTCTTTAAGAGAGGCGATAAGTCTCTGTTAAAGAATTACAGACCGATCTCACTTCTGAGCCACGTCTATAAGCTGTTTTCGAGGGTTGTTACGAATCGTCTCGCCAGAAGACTCGACGAATTCCAACCACCAGAGCAGGCTGGGTTTCGAAATGGCTACAGCACCGTGGACCACATCCATACTGTTCGGCAGATTATCCAAAAGACGGAAGAATATAATCAACCGCTGTGTATGGCATTTGTGGACTACGAGAAAGCCTTCGACTCTGTCAAGACCTGGGCTGTCCTGGACTCTCTGCAGAGATGTCATATCGACTGGCGATATATCGAGGTACTAAAATCTATGTACGACGCGGCGACGATGACCGTTCATGTCAATGACCAAAGAACAAGACCTATTTCCCTCCGGCGCGGGGTAAGACAGGGGGATGTAATATCACCGAAACTGTTTACCACTGCGCTAGAGGATGTTTTTAAGACCTTGGATTGGGGGGAACGGGGCATCAACGTCAACGGTGAATTCATCACTCACCTTCGTTTCGCCGACGATATTGTCATCTTTGCGGAGACGCTGGATGAGTTAGGCCAAATGCTGGCCGGCCTAAACGAGTCCTCCCGACGTGTCGGTCTCTGTATGAACTTGGATAAGACGAAAGTTATGTTTAACAACCAAGTCATACCGATACCGGTATCGGTCGATTGTACCCTTCTCGAAGTTGTTCAGGATTATAATTACCTAGGCCATACTATCCAACTAGGCCGCAACAACTTCGAGAAGGAGGCCGATAGGAGGATTCGGTTGGGCCTTTGGCAGACTCCGTCGAGTCTTCACTTCGAAGATTCCGCAATGCTTGAAGACTAAAGTTTTCGAGCAATGCGTCCTGCCTGTGTTAACATACGGAGCCGAGACGTGGACACTGACGAAGGGACTGGTCCACAAGTTTAAAGTCGCTCAACGTGCAATGGAACGGGCTATGCTTGGGGTCTCTCTCAAAGACAGGATTAGAAATGAGACTATCCGCGAGAGAACGAAAGTAACCGACATAGCCCACAGAATTAGCAAGTTGAAGTGGCAGTGGGCTGGTCATCTGTGTCGCAGGACCGATGGCCGTTGGAGTAGACGGGTCCTAGAGTGGAGACCGCGTCTTGGCAAACGCAGTGTGGGACGTCCTCCGGCCCGTTGGACCGACGATCTACGTAAGATTGCCGGTGTAGGCTGGATGAGGATTGCGGAAGACCGGGATGTGTGGCGCGAACTTGGGGAGGCCTATGTCCAGCAGTGGACTGCGATAGGCTGAAGTGTGTGTATACCTGTATTTAAAGATAACATTCTGAAAATTTCAATATACTTATTGGGGGGTAGTCTAAAACTTTATCACACATCACCATGGGGTGTAAGGAGGTTAAAAGTTGCTAAAAATATCTTCTGATTAATGAACGGCCTAAATCGGATTCATACTTAATTTAAAGATAATTCGTCATCCTAGAGATGACGCAGGCACTAGCATTAATAGGTAAGAGCGTTAAATTAAATTTTGAGTACAACAAATTTATTATCATGTATTACTTGCATTGCAATTATATTTATTTTAAGGGTTATAAAACAGAATTAAAATTACCTAATCGCTTTAGCCTGTAATATCCCATACTGGGCATAGGCCTCTTTCCCCACGTAGGAGAAGGATCAGAGCTTAATCCACCACGCTGCTCCAACGCAGGTTGGCGGATATATTCCCTACTATGAGTAACGATCGCTATCAGGTGTACATGATAACAATTGGGACCGATGGTTTAACGACTTTATTCCACTACAAATGCGGTTAAAATATTTTTTTATTTGTAAAATTTTTCACAAAAGCCTTGTAGGACCATCTTGAAATTAAAATAATTGTTTAAATTAGTTTCCAGTTGGAAATCAATAACATACATTACAATTTAACTTGGATTGAGACTTCTTCCTTTTTAAAATAAACTTATTAGCTATAAATAAGTTATTGTCCAAATAATTTTGTTTTCAACACTGTTTATCAAGATATACCTTTTAGAAGATCATCTGACTTTTAATTATGAAAATGTCATCAGATATATTTAAACACTTTGAATATGTAATTGACACACAAAATACCAAAAAGCAATTTATGTCCCGATAGGAACTAAATTTGTCACCTAGCCAAACGAAACATATAATAGCCAACTGGCCAAGTGCCATATTACGTAAAACAGGTATAGGAATTAAAAACAATAAAATACTCGCAAGTAGGAACAAGTTTTTGTATTAATTAAAATTTAAATCACCTTTATTTATAATTAAAAGTGTGATAATGTTATACCTAGTAATTAAATTTATGGCATGACAAAGCATATCTGCTCAATTAACGTTAAAAAGAGGCGTAATCACTTTTGATATAAAACAATCTATACAAATAAATAAAATTGGATTGCCTTGTTGTTCCGGCTAATATCTGAAATTGCTGGACCGATTTTGACGGGAATTTCATTGGCAGATAGCTGTATAATAAGGAGTGACTTAGGTTACTTTTATTTTACAAATTTATTTTATAACTCTGCAATCTGCAAAATAACTTGTTTTGTTAAATTCCAGCATTTCCATTTTCAAAGTCACAGGCACAGTTACTCGTAGTCTGTTATAAATATCTAATGGCATCAATTCTGAGACAATATTGACTTTTCTGTAAGGACCTACCAAAATTTCGGTTTCAGTTTCCACCAGTTTAGTTTGGGTTTCGGTCTGTAAACGGCCGAAATTTCGGCCAAACTAAAACTCAGTTTTTAGGAATAATGTCTTTGACTTAGTGATTAGCGAAGAGATTGTAAAAATTATAGTACATGATTAAGTATCGTACCTGTAATTGAATGTATATTTTTTAAAAGTTTACTTTAAAGAATAAGTCTTTACTTTAACTTCTTTGTTATATATTAGCTGTGACAGACTTAAAGTTATTTTGAAGTTATTATACATTTAACTTCTGCATTTGCATTAACTGAGATAGGGTACAGCAGGAATTTCCTGCTCAAAATCTGGAGCAGCCCGACTGGGGTAGTACCTCGACCTTACAGAAGATCACAGGTAAATAATACTGTTTTCAAGCAGTATTGTGTTCCTGTTGGTGAGTAAGGTGACCAGAGCTCTTGGGAGGGATTGGGGATTGGGTCGGCAACGCGCTTGCGATGCTTCTGGTGTTGCAGGTGTATTATTATGTACGGTAATCGCTTACCATCAGGTGAGCCGTACGCTTGTTTGCCGACCTAGTGATATAAAAAAAATTGCCTAGTCTACAAACTTACTATCTTTCATTGAATTCCTCTTTCTTTCGAGGATATTGTGTGATGTCGGCTTGTACTTTCTATTTACCAAAAAAATAAAAAAAACATGGTATTCACAAAACAACTTCGTTACGATTTCTTTACGTTTATTTATAGAGATAAATTAAATTTTTAGACATCTGGTAAAACATAATCCCATTTTTGTAGCAATCTTAGAATTTGTATCAAAAAAATACAACAAACAGTTTTGACAGTCCTCTTTTGATGTTAACCTAACACTACCAAAGTAATTCTGAAAATCAGGACTGTATGATTACTTTCCAACCAAGCTCTGTCAATTTTCGGTTTGTGGCTAAGAATGGCGTGGTTTGACTTGGTTATAATGAAAGATCACTCTGTATCGGCTCATCAATTCCAGCCGGTTTTTTCAATATTTTGCTGGCTCTTATTAGTCGTTGGCAGTAGAAATCCAAATTTAACTGTATACATATATGTGAAAGCAAATAACTCATGTAACTGTGTAGATACACTAGGTACATTGACCACGTGAGTTTCGGTTTCGGTGAAAAACCGGTTTCGGTCGGACACTACTATTCTGTCAATTGTAACACACTTACTAACATACTTAATGCCATACATTGCGTACCCTTCGAGTTCTAGTATTATTATTGGTATTTTTTTATTTACTTTATCTGGAAGGAAAAGCCAAAGTAACCTGATAAGACTACCCATTGTACTAGACAAGTGTGAGTTAGGCATAAATCTGTCTTACTAAAGCTTGTAGGGGTTCCAAACATACAATTTACGAAGCCAAAAAAATTCTTCGCACGCAATCATATACCTCTTATTACTATCCGTGAAAATTTCAAGTGTTTATCCATAACGTTTCAATTCATATAGCCCAGTGACAGACGAGCGGAAATAAGGAGAACCATGACCCAGCTAGATCCAAGATTTATGATTAATCAAATGAGGCCAAAAGACAAAGTTGTTTCTTTACCATCGAGAGGGGTCTTCTTTGTAAGATTTAACTCAAACCTCATATTATGTTGTGGAAGCATCAGATCTCTCTATTTACGCTTTGGTTTAAGATTGTCGAATGTAATAAAAAATAAAATAGCTTTTCTTCCTTTTTCCTACTCTAGTATTTAAAAAGAAAAATATATATAAAAAAAATATATAAATACTACTACGGCAACAAATTTATAATAAAAAGAATTGTTATTTAAAACAGTATGTAATAAAATTACGCCTGGTTTTACTACCAGATTCCGTAAAAAAGTAAAGCACCTGCTAAATATGAGTTGAACTCGAACATTAACCAAATAATATTAAAAACTGGGGGAACATTTTAGACGAGCTGGAAGCGCCTAAACAGGTTTCTTGTATGAGGATCCGCTTTATTGTTTAACTATAATTTATATGAATTACAACAATATATATATATTGTCAGGATTCACCGTAACCAATTTAATACATGAACCAGATTAGAACTAGTTCAGATGCTTGCCTCTAATTCGCTATCGACGTTCATGATAACTGGAGGTCGATCCGATTTCTACCGTGTTCCAATTTATTACATTTATCAATTCGTCACGATTTGTGCCACGAAGAAATCATACGTTTCTAAATTTAGATCTAACCATCAGTAGTCGATCGTTGTCTGTGGTCATCACATGTAATATTCAGTTATACTTTACGTCGTACTTTACATACCCAAGTTTTGTTTCATCACAATTCCATTAAATACGAGTATTATTAGTATTTTAAACAGAATCTAGGGGTAGATTCAAGTTATTAACCCGTTCCTAACCACACGAAGCTATCGTGGTCTACCTACCACTTACCTATTATTAACCAATACAGTTTCAATAAGAACCGGTAAAACAGTAGTATAGTGCTAAAAAAATAAACAGTTTCTGAATATCAATTCAAATGTCAAAGTTTTGGTAGTCGCATACCCAAAGTAAACTCTAAGGTTTGTGATACGTCACAAAACCAAGATAAGTCTTTGCCATTAATCTTCTCTGTGGGTTCTCCATTCTACGTGACATTGGCGAAATTATCTGTGTTAATTTAGCAATATTGGATGCTATTAATCTGAATGAATGAATGAATTAGTCTCTGTCGACACTGCAGATAATATTACATATAATAAAAAAATCTGTAAGTGATTATAAAATTTGCGATGATTAATACATATAATTAATTATTACGAGTTTATATTCTACAAAAAGTTCCAATAGAACTCAATTGCATTGTCATTATTCGCGATTACCGTCGACACAAATACTTAATGTGCACTTAGATTTCATTCACTGTAGTATTTAATTCATGAATTGTAAAGTTCATAATTGCACGAACTATGCTAATTGTAAGTTTGTCGATTGTACAAGAGAAGGTTCATTTATATTTATGAAGGTTTTTCACTGCTATAGGGTACATAATAATATCGAGTTTTGCGAATTCAACGATTGAATGTAAATTACAATCCGTAACAAAGTTGGCATGGTCCAATGATTTACCTTGCGTAACATCACAGGACGCGATTCTAATCGTTGTTGGAAATTGAATATTGATAAGGTCTGTTACTAGGCGCTTGATTATAGTCATAGTACAGGTAATTGTAGCGTTCGTTTGGTATTGTTCAACTTTGTGAAACTTGAATTGGGGATTTTGGTGTTACAGGTGTCTATAAGCTGCGGTAATCGTTCACCATCAGGTGCTTGTTTGACGACCTAGTTTAGTAAAAAAAAGAATTAAATTATTTTAATTTAATTTTTGTTACAAACATTATGTCGCTCAATAATATATTGGTACACTTCTCAATTTTCAATCCAACGTATCAATGAAATAAAATCGTACAAGAGAAATTTAAAAATAGCCACGTCATTTATACGAGTAATTTATCAATAGCAAATATTTTCAGTACCTACTAAGAAAAAATAATCTACACAAATAAATAACATTGGAGTGTCTGTATGTAATATTAAAATAACCGCTTTTTACTAAATGCATATGGATGTACACGGTACATATACCAAAATAACAGTTTTTACAATTTTTGTCTGTCTGTCTGACTGTCTGTCGGTTTGTTCCGCCTAATCTCTGAAACTGCTAGACCGATTTTGACGGGATGTTACTTTTATTTTAGAAATTTTTTTATTTCGTAACTCTGCGAACTTAACAATAACTTTTTATTACATTACACGCGGACGAAGTCGCGTGCACTGCTAGTTATAAATAATATTAAAAACATAGTACAAAAAGACAGTTCATATTTTTTAATCGTTTAAGTAGCATGCTATATTGTTGTTCTCAACACATTACATATTGATATATTTGTGTGTAAGCTTTGCTCCGTTGAGGACTAAATCGTATTGAAATCATGATCCTAAGAGAATTTGGGAAATTGTTTTAGACTTATGAAAGACGATTATATAGATAGCTGACCCCGCAAACGTTGTCTTGCCGCTAAATGCTATTTAAAAATAGGGGTTGATCGTAGAGTGTTGTATGTATTTTTTAATGTTGTAACATAAAAAAAAAAAAAAAATTATCTAAAATCATTAGGGGTGGACTACCCTTAACATTTAGGGGGATCAAAAATAGATGTTGTTCGATTCTCAGACCTACCCAATATGCACACAAAATTTCATGAGAATCAGTCAAGCCGTTTCGGAGGAGTTTAACTACAAACACCGAGACACGAGAATTTTATATATTATATTATGGTTACTGTACTGTTTCAGTCAGTCAGTCAGTCAGTTCAGCCTATTGCAATCCACTGCTAGACAAACCCTCCCCAAGTTCACGCCGAGTCCCGGTTTTCTGCAATCCTCATCCAGCTTATACGGGCAATCTCACGTGGATCATCGCTCCTGCGTTTGCCAACACGCGGTCTCTACTCCAGGATACGTCTGCTCCAGGCCACAGATCCTGTGACCAGTCCACTGTCACTTCAACTTGCTAAGTCGGTGGGCTATGTCGGTTTACTTTCGTTCTCTCGCGGATAGTCTCATTTCCTAGCTTTGAGAAAAATCCCAAGCATATTCCGTAAAACTGCATCTTCAGCGACTTTAAACTTGTGGACCAGTCCCTTCTTCAGTGTCCACATCTCAGCTCCGTATGTCAACAGAGGCAAGACGCATTGCTCAAAGACTTTTGTTTTCACGCATTGCGGAATCTTCTTAGTGTAGACTTACATCTCGAAGTTATTTCGGTCAAAATGCATATTACTTATAGGTATGCCGAGTCGGCTAATTGCAATGCATAACGCAATCCAAGGACTCAAAAGTTAATTTACAAATACTACAACGATATCTTAGAAGAACGTTTTGAAATTTGAAATGGCCCCAGAAAGTTAATGTCACTTGATTTAATTGATATTAAGACTCGTTTAAAATATTCTGAAATAAATAAATATAATCCAGTATGCAAATATGGTCAGAAAACCAAAATCCTCAAATAATGTAGTCAAATACTAAGTATTAGAATTAATTAGTTTCATTTTTCGAATATCTACTACATATTAGGTGTTCAAGTTACTCCAGTCACACTAATGGGGCACATTACTTTTGAATATGTTAATAGAGTGAACCATCCTTTAAACACGACATTTTTAATGGATGTCCTACTTTTATTTAAAAATGTGTTAAGTAACCTTCAACGACTTTTTTAAATTTCGTGACACAAACATTTTATTTTTTTTATATTTCTACTTTAAAAAATAGAATGTTAGATTTTATGGATTTGCTAGGATCGGTTCGAATTGATTATTGATAGCCAAAGATGTTATTTTCCTTTTAAATTATTTTATTTGTTAATAATATCTACTAGAACAGTACCAATTTAGCAGCGTAGCTTTTACAATTTAATAATTATTTGGGATCAATAGTGAAATAGACATTCCTTTTTCGTCTGTGTCAATATTATTTTTTTAAAAATTAGGTTAAAACGGGCTGCTGTCAACTTTTAAAACATTCTGAAAAATTTAGCTTTTCAAAAGACTCAATTTTGTCAATGTACTAATTATAGAAGCTGGAGCTGGCCGTGAAATCATCAAACTTCGTGATAATCGCTGCGTGTTCATTTGTTACAAGGACCATTTCCCGATATCATTAAGATAATCAGTCTTTTGTTTTCTTTAGTTTTTTTTTTCATTGTTTAGTCAAAGTTAAGTTTTATTTCTGTCACTTATGGTAATTTTATTTCGTCAATAAGTGATATTTTGATTTTTGCAGCCTATAACATATCCTATTGAATATCAGTATTCCAAAAATATTTTTCGTAATCGAATCGAAAGATTCGGAATCGAATTGAAGAAGCGTTGAAACAAATTTCTACTTTATTTAATGTACCTATATGCAAAAAATAAGTGTTATTTAGTTCAGGACAGAAGTTAGGAAATTGTACATGATCATACAAATACTAACCACGACGTTAAAAGACGAAAGTCTACTACGATGCAACATCAATTCAATATGTCAATGTTATTGAGTGGTTAGAATATTGTTTTACAGACAGGAGGACCTTTATAAAACTTACTAATTGATTTGAAATCTTCCTGTGCCTTGCTTTGTGCCCCATAGCAACTTTGATTCCCACGCAGCGATCGGGTGTAATAAATATTTATTTATATATGTACTATTTATTACATAAAAATAGATATCATTCTGCTTTTATCTAAGACATAAGTATTAAGGTACTCTTTTTATAAAAAGAAGAGTTAATAAGAAGTATGTTAAATATATTTATATTATATTTATACAGTTAAAATTTTATAACAAAGAAATCTTCATAACGTTAAATACAAGTGTTACTGCATACATCTTTAATGATATTTATTTTAGGATGTTGATAGTGTTAACTATATACACACTATCAAGTACCTACATTAAAAAAAGATTGCAGAGTGTACAATAAAGATTTTTATTGCATTTATCTTATCAGTAAAATCTTCTCAAACTGCTTCCTTCAAGTGACACGTGTTTAAGATTTTTAAGTATAAAAATCTTACTTACATAGGTACTACTTGATCTCATTTTATAAAATACCAGATTCTTTATAAATTAAATTATAATCGGTCAATTAAATAACAGCCTCTACAAGATCTTTGTTTGTAATCATCCCACTTTAAAAACCTTGAATGACATTGAAATTGTCATTTGCATATTTTGATAAATAAAATAAAAATAAAGTAATGATAATACGTATAAAAATAGCAAGCGATATTTATTGTTTATCTAAATATTAAATTATAAACGATAACATATAAAATATAACGAACCGTCGAAGATGGGTTGCACCTGATTATAGAATATATATATAATAATCTTTCTTAAGTTACGAGGACATCTGTGAATAGTTGACTGCAGGGTTAAGTTATAATGTTATTTATCTTCAGCTGTTCTACTACCTGATAGGACTTGTCAACAAAAATTACATAAAATTACTGATTTAACAATCTTATCTTTAGGTGCTAATTTATTTGCGATTGATACGAATTATAATCAAAGTTTATTGTTATGTATTCATAATAATATAATCAAAGGGTTTACCATTTATTATGTTAGTGTTGCATAAAATGATTAAACTCGATTTCCGGAAGTTTTCAAGAGATTTATTTAGAATATTATTTAACATAGGCCGTACTGTGGTTCGTACGTCAATCTTATCTGATAAATATTTATTATATCACATTATTTATGTTTAAAAAAATGAAATAATATTTTAAAAACATACCTAATCATATTCCTCTATTTCTTTAATCAAAATTGATAAAATAATTACTTATGTTTGTATGATTATTTTTACTCAATACAAGGTTTTGTTGAAAGTAAAATATTGGCTACATAAACAAACATATAGACAAAAATGATTTCGTTGATTGTTCTAGCGTACGCTAGTTGGCTCGAAACATCTCGTCCAATATTCTATAATTTTCAATGAAATAAATAACTTGATAGAGCTCAAAATCAAAAACAAAGAAAATATATTTATTTCGCATTTAACAACTGAGACTTTGTTTCCGCGAATACAATTATGTCTTTAATTGTATTCGCGAATTCCGCCGATTCTGTACTCCACCTTTATTGGACAATTATATTTAACGATTAATTGAAATGATCGATTAAATTAATGACTAATATATATATTTAGGGAAAAAGCCGTCAGATTTGCATATAATTAAACCATCGTTACAAGGCTTTCAGTCTCGTTCTTATCACATTCAACGATGAATGTTCATAAAGTTTTAATAATTATGTAAGTATTTTCTTACAAATACGTTTCTTTGGTATACAACCAGAAAATTATTACTCATAGGAGAACATCTAAATAATTGTGTTTGCTAGCAAACGAAAAAAAAAACCGACTTCAATTACATCGACAAGTAATACAACGCAGGTAAACGAAAAAATTTAACAAACGCACTAGTCGCCACTACGATTTCCGAAGGTTCCCCTTGATTGTTTTCTGATGCCATCATTAGATCCTGGTTTTTTATATCTCCTTTCCAACAAAAAAAGAATCATCAAAATCGGTACATAAAGGACGAAGTTATCCGCGAACATATATAAAAAATATTTATACGGTCGAATTGAGTAAACTCCTCCTTTTTTGAAATCGGTTAAAAATCAGTACGAAGGTAACTAACGTCCACTGTTGTACCACTTTTTTCACAATTTAGTACCAAACATCTTACAAATGTAACAAGCTAATGCTTCTTGACAGCACTATCGCCATTATAACTCCACCTGCTAGGTATACAAAACATATGTTCATTGTGTATTTAAATTTAACTCACACTAGTGTTTTGCAATATTACATTGAATCAGGACGATAGAAGGTCGTGTATTTTACGCTTCGTAATGGATACAAATTGAGAAATTGCAGGTACGTGATCCTTTGATACGAAATAATAACGATACATTTATAACGGCCTGGATTATACAAAAACACGATCTATCTAATCATCATCATTACAGCAGCCTTTCGCAGTCCACTACTGGACATTGGCCTCCACAAGTTCACGCCAAAAATGGCGTAAACTCGTGTGTTTTGCCCATAGTCACCACGCTGGGCAGGCGGGTTGGTGACCGATCTATCTAATAGTTAATCATATTTATGTTTTCCTACTGACAACCGCTCAGGTGTAGTGTCACGTCTGCCGAGTAGGCACCTAAACACCGGCGGTTTGCGGTTTCGATTCCTACTAAAGATGGATTTGTACAAATATTTGTTTCCAGTTTGGATGTTAGTCAGTCCTTATGAGACTCCTTACCGTACCTCGGAGAGCAATTTTAGCTGTGGGTCCCGGTTGTTAAGATAAACCTGATAGCGATCGTTACTCATAGTATGGTATATATCCCTCCAACCGGCAGTAGAGTAGCGTGATGGATGAAGCTTCGATCCTTCTCCTATATGGAGAAAAATACCTTTGTTCAGTAGTGGGATTTTACAGGCTAAATCGTGTAATCGTTTTCGTACTAGTAACCATTTAAATGTTTTTTTTTTCTCACAGTAATTTACATAGGCCTTTTTTGCATCATCCTCCACTTAAAATAGACTACTCATATTGTATTCTTGGCAGGTCCATTTTATAAATATGTAATCGAAGGTAATGAAATTTTTAATCATTTTAAGCAACAAATTTAACAACGTATATCCAAAAGAAGAGATCGTCTTTCTAATATGAATACTAATTCTCTATTGAAAAAATTAACATTTGCCAAATTTGTTAAGCCATTATTGCCCAGAACTGAAACAGTTTTATAACGCCCCGCTACCCGATCTCAGAGAAAGGTTGGAGAAAAGAGAGAATAATAATCAGGTTTTTTTTTTAAATAACAACTGGCTTTATTGGGCCGATATATATGTTAAAGAGACATATATGTCCTAATTTGGCTTAAACGCAGGAGAATTCAATTCATATAACATTCGCCATTTCCTAATCGTCATTATAATAAATTTATATAATATACAATTCTCTTGTTTATCATTCAATACGCACTGGTACCTCGAACAACTGATATTTTAATCGGATCACGTGTGCTGTTACATACATTTTTTGCATAGTTGCATTATTCATGCCGACGAATCTGAAGCTATTGATTGGATACAATTAGGTTATTTGAAAAAGGAACCCATAGTGAAAAGTGAGCGGAATTATTTTTTTACTATTTTTTTTTTTTATAATAAAATCTTAACAGACTAAAGGTATAATGAGAAAAAAATTAAAAGCTGTAATTTTTTTAACGGGAAAAATTGAGTTTATGTATATTATTAAAGATTAATTAATATCAGTTAGCAACATGGCCCGTTAGCACGATTGAGACCTACTGCACGATTGCTCCAAGGTTTGATTCCTTCCTCAAGTTTCGGTGCAGTAGAGACTGCCCTGTATATGACTGCCAGCCCTGTATATGAGTCAGTTGTTGCCTAGAACAAAGGTATAAAGTTGTCTACTTTCGGAACAGACGACCGTGTGTATGTATATGTTTTGTTTGATATGTTAATAAAGTATATTAATGCGTGGTGGAATGACGGATAAACAATAGTCTTAGCAATATAATTCATTAGCTATGTTGGTCATATAGCTAATTTGGTTACTAAATGTAAAAAAAATATAGAGTAAGTGGAATTTTCTAGTACCTCTTAAAATAATCAAAAGTATTCAGATAATATAGATAAAAAACCTGTAAGTACCGGAACACATAAAATATCTTCAAAGTTAAGCAATAAATCAGGCGTTACAATAAAATTGAAATAGAGGCACGCATTAACGCCATTCGAAAAACATTTTTGTTAAGCTATTTTTTTAACAACCTTGAGTGTAATCTAGTTTTATCTTTCAACAGGGAACGTTAAAATTTTGAAATGAATGTATTACGTATAGCTGCTGGAACTAGCTTTTTAGTGTTTTTTATGTATAATTCAAGGTTTGTAGAAAAAAGTTTATCTTAAAACATAACAGTTTAAAAACATAAGTTTTAATGAAAACAGTTTTACAGAAGCCTGCAATTTCATTTAGAAAACTCGTTCAATTTATAGATTCATTTAGTTTTGAATGAATGTGTACTAGAATAGAAAAAAAATATACAATTTCAATTCAGTTCATCACTTAACCTACATTCATCACTCATCATCATCATCATCACTTCAGCCTATGGCAGTCCACTGCTGAACATAGGCCTCCCCAAGTTAGCGCCAGACATCCCGGTTTTCCGTAATCCTCATACAGCCTACACCGGCAATCTTACGTAGATCGTCGGTCCAACGGGCCGGAGGACGTCCCACACTGCGTTTGCCAAGACGCGGTCTCCACTCCAGGATCCGTCTACTCCAACGGCCATCGGTCCTGCGATACAGATGACCAGCCCACTGCCACTTCAACTTGCTAATTCTGTGGGCTATGTCGTTTACTTTCTTTTTCTCGCGGATAGTCTCATTTCTATCTTTGAGAGAAACCCCAAGCATAGCCCGTTCCATTGCACGTTGAGCGACTTTAAACTTGTGGACCAGCTCCTTCGTCAGTGTTCGCGTCTCGGCTCCGTTTGTTAACACAGGCAGGACGCATTGCTCGAAGACTTTTGTCTTCAAGCATTGCGGAAACCATTAACCTACATTAATGATATCAAATTAACAGATTTAATAAAATTAAGATATTAACGTTGGCATTTGGGAATATTTTGTCTTATTATTGAAATGTTTCAATTAAACAAATCATTAAAATGTCGGATCGTATTTTTTAAAAATTTTAGTGTCTTTTTTATTTACTTATTTATTAAACAATGTATGTACAGTAGGATAGCAATATGAAATAGCTTTTACACACAACTTACTACTTACTTACTTTTACCTACTTGTACCTACACAACTTATTATTACATAGTTAGTTAGTGTAAGGTTCTATTGCTGACCTCTTTTTTGTATTTGAGTCAGACTGCTTATAATTTATTAAATGTAAATAAAATAATAAAACTTAAATATATAATAAAAATTAATCTTCAGACTAAAACAACTGAAGCGATTACGTTTTCACCGATTGCGATGACTGTGATGATTGTGATGAGCTAATGAGTAAATCTGTAAATCCTAATTGCCAAATAGGCTATATTTAGCCAAGAGTTCCCATGGGAAAATAATAAAAATAGAAAGAAAAGTATAAAGCGGATAAAACCGTCACGTAGGTAGCTAGTGGATATATAAATATTTGTAACGATACCGCCTTGAAATAGATAGAAAAAGAGATGCATAGATGTGTTTGACCTGAGATAATACGAATAAATGGAGCATAAACAATTTTAATGGTTGTTAACGCTCAGTATGAATATATAAATAGGAAAAACGTTAAATGCTATTTTGTACTAGAAATATACTCGAATAACGAAAAAATAATAAAAGAAATAGAAATAATAAACGAAACTTGGAAATTGTCCATGTACTAAATTCAGTGTAAACTATATATAAATCTAATACTATTAAACGAGCATTTCTTGTATATACTCTTATATAAGACCACCGTTCAAATCCCATGACTCCAGATCGATTATTTTTTCCTTTTTTTTCTAATTGCACTCGTGATTTTTTATTTAAATAAACAGTTCATATTTTTTATTATTATGTCGGTAAAATTGAAAAATATTATTCATATAATATCAATATGTAATTAGTATTTAAATATGATTTTCAAGAAACACAATTGACTAAAAACACCTAGCCAAGCTCGGGTCACCCAGGTACTAATAATACTTAAACAGAATATTTTAGCTCGTAATGATAACTTATAACTGCAAGTGCGTTACCAATATCCTTCATTTTTTTGTTTATTCAAACTAGTAGGTTGGAATCGAATGATCGTTTTAATAAATACCTATTTGACATTCAGGTTTAAGTTTTTATTCGCTTTTTTTATTACGACTGAAAAGCTAAACTTGTTGCACCCGACCTCTAAAATATACGTATATAATTTTATGAAATAATTAATTACAATGAATATTATATAAAAAAAAACACTATACACACATTTTTCTGCATGATTTGATACGTAAGTACCATTAACAAAGACGGTTTCGTGGCCAATTCTCGCTCGGGGGAACTTATGGTCTTTACAGCCTTTTTTTTTTCTAAAACAATGTTTATTCTTATGGGTCTCCCTACAGGAGATAAAGTAAAGCCGCATCCACAGCAGCAGCTAGATTTCCGCTATATTTATGACATATTTCTCTTCACAAATACCAATCTAAAAGTAATAATTTATTAGTTGAGGAAAAACAGGTACTAATGGCCCATTTTACTTCCTGCTGTAAGTCTATTCGTAACTTATGTGCTGGATAAACTTTATCCAAAACTGGTGAAACCGGCCCTAACTGTTCATAACTTTTACAATCAAATCATCACTACAGCCTATACAGTCCACTGCTGGACATAGGCCTCCACAAGTTTACGCCAAAAATAACGTGAACTCATGTGTTTTGCCCATAGTCACCACGCTGGGCAGGGGGGTTGGTGACCGCAGTACTGGCTTTGTCACACCGAAGACGCTGCTGCCCGTCTTCGGCCTGTGTATTTCAAAGCCAGCAGTTGGATGGTTATCCCGCCATCGGTCGGCTTCTTAAGTTCCAAGGTGGTTGTGGAACCTTGTTATCCCTTAGTCGTCTCTTACGACACCCATGGGAAGAGAGGGGGTGGCTAAATTCTTTAGTGCCGTAGCCACACAGCACTGACAACTTACAATCAAATACATTATATTAATATATTCATCATTTTTTACTGTTAAGTTTTAAGCGGTAAATAATTCACACGAGTATGAATAGAAGAAATATAAGTCTTAATCTTGATTATAATTAATAAAAATGTATTTAAAACTAAGAGCGTTATAAAAATCAAATAAAATTAATGATAGCAAATTATTTATTACCTATCGCGCAGATCGATACGCCAATGGTTTTATCTTTACGTCATAGAAATATTCGGCGCTTCTGAAACGTCCACGAGATTATTATATTTTATTTCAGTAATGCATTGTTTGTGTGCAATATTAATTTGCTTCGTCATATTATCTATAAAGTATATAAATAAATCGCTCAATGCGTTGCTACGCCAAAAACTCGGGAACGACTGGACTGTTTAAGATCGTTATTTTAATAAAAATAGTATTACAAACAAGTACCTATACGTTATAAGTTGTCAAAGATCAAATTGTGGAAACGTGTACTTAGCTACTTTTAAAAATTAACTCCTACTATTGAAGAATAAGAGTATTTTAATTTTTTTCACACTATTCTACATAATTCCATAGATATGTAATAGTAAAATGTGTAATTATTTGAAACGGGCTATTTACCATGTTTTTTATTTTCATTTTGCGGAGCTCTATATTTTAATAGAGTCTACGAATGTCTTGTTCAAGAAACCGTTTAAATAAATTAAATAATATATAATTATTAAATTTTAGTAATGAAAATAATTATGTTACATTAAAATCTAATATAACTATAATATAACTGTGATCCACGGTAAGAATGATCTTTAATATTGGATTTTTTTTAAGAAAAATATGTTACATTGTACATTCTTCTGGATTTCTAAAAAATAAATTAATCATAATTGTGTTTGGTCGCAAGCAAAAAAAAACCGCCTTCAATTACATCGATAAGTAATACAACGTTAACTGATATAGGGACACAGCAGGTTTCCTGCTCAAAATATGGAGCAGCCCGACTTAGGACCTCGAGTACCTCGACCTTACAGAAGATCACAGCTAAATAATACTGTTTTCAAGCAGTGTTGTGTTCCTATTGGTGAGTAAGGTAACCAGAGCCCCTGGGGGGAATTGGGGATAGGGTCGGCAACGCGCTTGCAATGCTACTGGTGTTGCAGACGTCTATAATGCTACTTTAACTTAAACAAGAAATAATAAAATCAGTATATCTAGTGAACAGTTATGTGGTATACACAACGTAGGTCGACGAAAAAAGAATCAAGTAAATACGCATTATTAGATATAACTTGAAAAGTACTTGTTAGATCTCAATTATATTTGAATGGGACCACATGACACGCACCACCTTTCGATAAAAAAAATCAGTCAACCCAGTAAAAAGTTCTGAGATAACGTACATAAAAAAATATCGAATGAGAACTTTCTCCTTTTTGGAAGTCAGTTAAAATAAATTATATACAAAAAGTATTTAAAAACTACAGTAAGTAGATGTGATAATAAATGTTTCGTCAAATAAACATTACAATGTCAATATGTACAGGAACAATATACCAAACTCGTATATATCGTATCGTCGTATATAATCGTATATATATTAGACTGTGTAATATACTTGACTATTTCGTCGTCGTAATACATTGTATTATACCGCATAACTTTTCACTGGATGTACCGATTTTGATGATGTTTTAATCGAAAGCTAATGCTTGTCTTGTAGTCCCATTTGAATGTGATTGATATCAAATGACTATTTTTAGAAAAAAATTCTTTGATAACGCATTTTTTGCTTCACTATTTTTTCGTCTACCTACGTTTCATTATTTGTCGATCAATAAATGGTCCCAGCCGTAGATAGGGTTTGATGGTAGTCTTAAAAATGTGTATTCAAATGTGAGACTTTAAATAAATACTTAAAATAAGTTTTACTATTAACAACAAGTAGGTATTCAATGTAAATTAAGTAATTCAAGGTTGAATACTTTTATAGTCGCCGATTTGCTTTAAGTTTTGTAAAAACGAAATCACATCAGCATGTTTGGAATTTATATGATTTATTTTTTTATTACTAGTTTTTGACCTGACTTTGTATGATTTAACATAAGGATTCGAATTATGTTTTACACTCATAACATAAATAACATTTTCTGACTCACCGAGTTAGTCTGTCTCATCATTGTGTCAATCTAAAGTATTAAAAGGTTTGCAATTTTGTCAAAATAGTTATTTACCCTTAGGGAGTGAAATATTAGGAAAATGGAAAATTGAATGTTGTTTTTCTAATTTTTGAAGTAAGAAGCATGAAGATTTACTTTCAGCTTCGACTTGATTAAAACTAACTCAATTTAAATATTTTGAAAAAAATTACGTAATAAGTGGTGAAATAAGAGACATCATTTTCTATGGGGGCCTTGTTATTTTAAAGCCTAAATGTACGAAACTTTTTTGTCTCTCTTTAAATGTTGTAAATAATTACGAAGATGCTAGAATAAAAAAAAATTTTTTTTCAACTTTTCACTATAAATATAAAATGCCAGCTAACTCTGTCAAAATTTTCACCATTTAGATAGAACATGAAATTTTCTAGTTTTAATTTTTTAAATGAATAAAACTGTGTCGTTACGGCAGTAAATAATATAGCCAACCCGTCTCTTCCCGTGGGTGTCGTAAGAGGCAACTAAGGGATAACACAATTGCACTACCACCTTGGAACTTAAAAAGCCGATCGATAGCGGAATAACCATCCAACTACTGGCATTGAAATGCACAGGCAGAAGACGGGCAGCAGCGTCTTCGGTGCAACGAAGCCAGCCCTGCAGTCACCAACCCGCCTGCCCAGCGTGGTGACTATGAGCAAAACACATGAGTTCGCGCCATTTTTGGCACGAACTTGTGGAGGCCTATGTCTAGCAGTGGACTACGATTAGGCTGAAATGATGAAGATGATGATGATGATGATGAAATGAATAAAAAAATACCAGTTAATTTATAAGGGTTTGAATAAAAATAATAAAATATTTTTTACATTATTTTTAATATTTTGCTTTCAGAAGTGGAAATAAAAAGGACATTTTTTAATAATTTAACAAAAATAACACTAATTCAACGGCATGGGGTTTTATTACTGATATTATTTAGCTTGAAAAAATATCTAATATAGGTAATTGTAAATTGACGACATTTTTAACCGACTTCAAAAAGGAGGGAGTTTCTCAATTCGACCGTATATACATTTTTTGTGTGTTCTCGGATAACTTCGTCGTTTATGAACCGATTTTGCTGATTCTTTTTTTGTTGGCACGGAGATATCCCAAAGGTGGTTGGTACATTAATAAGGAAAACAGGATCGGATGATGGCATCCCAGAGAAATCGAGGGGAACCTTCGAAAATCGTAGTGGCGACTAGTGCGTTTGTTAATTTTTCGGCTACTTACGTTGTATTACTTATCGATGTAATTGAAGTCGTTTTTTTCTTTTGCTAGCAAACACAATTATAATAACCCAACGCTAATTGTACAATTATAAATAAATACCTAAAATATTTATAATGCATCAGTAGCATTAGGTAGCGATTATAAATACGAAATAAATATGTGTAAAAAATCTACTATTAGTCAAAACACCTTGAAGTGAATTAAGAAATGTATTTAATTGACACTAATATTTAAAAAGTATATACAAATGTGTGATTCGTTAGTCGTAAATCTCTATATAAATAAAATACTCGTGTCACAATGTTAGTTGACACTACTCCTCTGAATCGGCTTGACCGATTTTTATAAAATTTTGTGTGCACATCGGGTATGTCTGAGAATCGGACAACATCTATTTTTCACACCCCTAAGTTATATATTAGGGTGGAGGGATTAAGGGGGTTAATACATTTATGGCAAAAGAACGTTTCCGGAGTCAGCTAGTATAATATAGAAACGTATCTGTCACGTTAGATATGACAAATTAATGAGGCTAGACGTAAAAACATGTATATTTTAGTCTTAATTTTGAAATCAAAGTCGATTCCAACAAAATAAATTAAAGGCTAATTTCTAAGTAATTACGAGTATTAAGAAAAAAAACTCATGATAAGGATTCAATTAGAATATTATGAGAAGAATAATATCGGACAACGATACACATTTGTCACGCTGCGCCGTAACTAAAAACGAACGATAATGAGAGTAGATTTCTAAAAACAATTTTTTAATTATGTAGTTATACTGAGGACATAGCCAACTATAAAGGCAAAACAAATTATAGAGTGACTAAAAAACAAAACATATGTGTCAAAATAACTCCACGCAGTTAACTTAAGCCGCAGATATTTTTTGTTTCATGTCTAATTTATTCAAATTGTATTTGCAATTTCTAAGATTAGTTGGTAAACATTTGCTTTAAAATACGCATATTGATATAGAAAAATATTATATCATAGACTGATAAATAGTAACAAATATGCTTAGATTTATTTTACAATTTTTTAATCTGATAATTTGCAAAACGTTCCAATACAAGCTGATGACAATTAAGTTAATATAAGTTATTAAATTAATATTATGACTAATATGTAAAAAGGATCGACTATAACAACAACATAAAATTGGTTCACGATAGTCATTATTCTAGTAAGACCATTAACGTACACAGTAAATAAAGCGTACCTATCTCGAACACTACAGTAAAAGGGAACTAACTTAAGTAAAACGCTGATTAACGTAACCGCCGCGCCATTGCTGTGCGAGTTATTTTTAGATTCCGTACAGAGATCGCTGCTTTGTCTGCCTTAATGTAAATGAGTAGACTGCAGTGTATCCACTATCCAGTGTGAAGCCGGCTGACGAAACACTACATGTATGATATAAATGACATAACCTTAAACTTTAAGACCGGTTGATAGTAAGAATTAGAAAGTAAATCTCACCGGGACAGCGTCGATACGGCTTCCTCATTTTCCAAGTATTCATTTTCAGATCGAAAATAATAAAACACAATTGAGAGGTTATGTTCGTATGTCACATCATTTTGACAAGCGCGATTAAGCCGCCACCTGTATGTATTCGTTGTTTCCCGTTTAGGTATAGTTTTGTCAGTGTTAACTTAAAGTACTAGGGATGGGATGATGTCGCGACTCGTCTTGGCATCGCGGCCATTGAACAGCGTACTGCGGAGTCAAGGTCACAGAGTCGGCGGCACACGACACCGCCGGCGGGCGATCCGACGCGACTAGCTACCTTGCAGCCCGTATGGTAACTAAACAGAGTGTATAAGCCCGGCATGATGCTCCGATAAGCGGTATAAGGTATAAATAAAAACGCCGCGTTGTGAATATGAATGAATGCGCAACAAATTTACGTCATTTAATACTCATTTTATACGGGTTAATTTGGGAAAAGTTTCTGGATGACTCAATCGATTTTAAGTAGTTTAAACGTTATAAAAGGACAGCAGCTAAATGTAAGATAAATGTTATTTATTTATTAATTTTTAGAACAGTGCATTCCAATCCATATTTCTTGCCTATTCAGGTATAGGTATATCTAAACTATTTACAAGTTTTCTATTGAAGATCCTAATTCTTCAACCAACAAATTACAAATTGTGGGTAATATATTATTTATATTCTTTTAAAAGTAAATTAGAAATTAACGAATTGTGTTTGTTTTACTAAATAAACTTAGGTACCTATTTTAGGTACTTTTATTACTTTATTTTTGGTATGTTAACATCACTAACTACCAACTAAAGGCTAGTTAGAAATTGAAAGTTAAGTTTCATGTAAAAATATTAAACTATTTAAAAGCACCTAAAACTATAATAAATAAGTATATCACTATTTATTTTTTATTACTTAGACCTCAACTTTTAAATTGCGCGACATCGATTACTCAATAAACTTAACGTAGTTTTGCCACTGCATGCGAGATGTCGCTAGCAGTTTAAGATAATTAATCGGAATATTCTTTTTAAATATCGATAGTTGTACAGACTTTAAATTATATAATTATTATTTTTTATACATAGTGACAAATAAATGATAAAACATCAATAAATAATTACAATAACCAAACTTACAATATTTGTTTTGTTGGTCTAAAATTCTAAGCGTTTGGTGTCTCTTCTCTACATATTAACTCTACATAATATCTTTACAACAGTTTATCTCAACAGGATCTTTATAATGCTTCATTTAATATCCCTTTCCATTTTAATAGCTTTGAGTTCGATATATATTTTCATTGTTAAAATCCTGTAATTCATAGAATTATATTTATTATTTGTCTTATAATTTGCATAGAAATTGCAGTAAGCAATAGTTTCAGAGTTCATACATTACAAGAGTATAAAAAATAGTCACGTATATTATTTTGCAATATTCATAGAAACTCCAACCCAAAGAGAGATTTTTCTTGTTTAATAAATAATTTATTTTTATTAATAAATTTTTATTTCACTAAATCGAAATGTATTCCTAGTCTATATAAATAAAAATGAATGTTGCTAAGCGCATAACTCGAGAATGGTTCGACCAATTCGGCTTATTTATTTTTTTGTATGTTTCATAACGCTCATCGAAGGTTTTAATACTTAAAAAAATCTATTTTTACTATTAACTTTTGACAGAACGAAGTCTGTCCGGGCAGCTAGTAATGGTATATTTCAATTTTTATTTATAGTACAAATTACAATACTTTACCACATTAAATTTTTTAATATAATGATAATAATATTCAAACATTAAAAATTTTTGTGTTAATAACATAAGATGAAAATGATGACACTAAATATCCAAGATTCAGACAATTTTAACATGTGGGCTGTTTATATAATTAGATTAACCGAGGGCTTTTTATGAATTCTAATTTTAACTTCCGTTAGAATATCGAATAACCTGTGCGTTTCACTGACTTCTATCAAAAATGTTTTAATAAAATTACCGTCGCAATTGTATAGTAACGATTGTTTTATATTTATTTTCTATGATCGTAAAATCGTGAAGGAAGGCAAAGGGTCGTCCATTAATCACGATGTATTTTAAGCAGTTATTTGGTTAAATATACGGCAAATAACGCAATCCCCTTATTAGGTTCTCCTGCCAACCTCATTAAATAATATTACCAAAACCCTTTGATGAATTGTAATGAGGGTTTATCAGAGTCCCCCTACCTAGAGTACTACTACCTAGAGTCCTACCTAAAAATATCGTGTATTTTATTGTGTATCGCATTCAGCCTGTAACAACCTACTATTTTACACAGGCCTCTTTCTCCATGGAGGAGAAGGATTGGAGCTTAATGCTCCACGCTGCTCCACTGCGGGTTTTTTTTATGTCACTAGATCGGCAAATAAGCATACGGCTCACCTGATGGTAAGCGATTACCGTAGCTTATAGGCGCCTGCAACACCAGAAGCATCGAAAGCGCGTTGCCGACCCAATCCCCAATTCCCTCCATAAGCTCTGGTTACCTTACTCACCAACAGGAACACAAAACTGCTTGAAAACAGTGTTATTTAGCTGTGATCAGTTGGTCAGTTGGGCTGCTCCATATTTTGAGCAGGAAATTTCCTGCTGTATCCTACCTCAGTAAATTGGCGTTGAGTTGGCGGATATGTTTCCGACTATGAGTAACGGTCGCTATCAGGTATTTATGATAACAACCGGGACCGACGGTTTAACGTAACGCTTAACTGAGCTACAGCTAGATAAAAACGGCCAGGGGTTTTCATTCAAATTACTAGTAAATAAGCTTCACGTTATGAGCTATGCTATTTTTTAGTTGTCTAGAAGAAATTACTATACTTTTATTTACAGGCAATTTGACTAAAACTGTTCTGTGTTTCAAAATTTTTTGTAAGAAATTATAAATATTTTTTGTCAGTAAAGCTCTTCAGCTCGTTAGCCAAAGATCTAATAAATCTAATCATGAATAACACAGCTAACTGTCGAAATACAAGTAGTCCTAGCAGTAGCGGATTTACCTGTAGAATGAGTAGGGTTGGAGCTAAGGGCGCAAATTTTAGGGTGCGGCTAAAACCAGACCAAAGAAAGACCAGTCTTATTTTTATATTTGCTACTATGAGTAACGATCGCTATCAGGTGTACATGATAACAACCGGGATCGACGGCTTAACGTGCTCTCCGAGCCACGGTGGGCAGACCCAAACAAGGACTGCACAATCACCCAGACCACGGCAAACATTTGTATGGCCAATACAAATGTTTGCCATGTGCAGGGATCGAACCCGCAACAACCAGCGCAACAGCCACAAACCAGTGCTGTGACCGCTGCACCAACGCGTCGTCATTTTTTTTTCTTACAGAAATAATAAAAACATTACATACGAATAAATATTATAATAGAAATTATTATTATTACACGCTCTATAAAATATAGGTACTTTAGAGACGATGAATTTTAAAAACAATTTAATAGCGTTTTAATACTTCTTTGACGTGCTTAGAGAGAGAAAGAGAGAGATTAATTAGGAGCTGAAAAAAGTTTCTCTCCTTTATTCGGAATTAGAAAAATTGGGCATAAATATTAAAGGCTGTCGATGACAGTCATAAAATAATAAACACCAAGCACCTTTCGCTGTCATTGTGTCTTGTTGTGCTCATTAATGAATTTAGTTGCAACTGCAGCTGCTGAACCATGTACAGAAGCTTGTCGACTCATCATGGAATACAGGAAATTACGTTTTTCTTTGTTAAGCTCGACGCAATGCTGGCATAAATTAATGAGTGAATTCGGGAAATGAAAAAACATTAAGACAGTAAATCTGATACGTTTATCAGCTAAAAAAGTCACATGTAAGAGTTAAAGAGATTCTTGTTTCCAATTTCTTAAGACTTTGGAACCGATCAAAGCTGATTATTTAAGTTTGTAAAGCGACGAGAAGCAGCTGGAATACATTTGAATTAAGGAAAATTAGAAACGGTGGTAATGGTTATAGTGTAGAATGAATTTTTAACCGACTTCCAAAAAAGGAGGAGGTTTTCAGTTCGTCTGTATTTTTTTTTTGTATGTTACTTCTGAACTTTTAATGGGTGGACCGATTTCGATTATTTTTTTTAATCGAAAGCTGGTGTGTCATTTAGTCCCATTTAAATTTATTTGAGATCTAACTACTACTTTTCGAGTTATATCTTATAATGCGTTTTTTCTTGACTATTTTTTCGTCGACCTACGTTGTATTATGCCGCATAACTTCTTACTGGGTGTAACGATTTTGATGATTTTTAATTTAATCGAAAACTGATGTTTATCATGTGGTTACATTTAAATTTCATCGATAACTGATTACAACTTTTTGAGTAATCTTTGATAACGCGTATTTACTTGACTATTTTTTCGTCTACCTACGTTGTATTACTGAAGTCGATATAATTGAAGTATTTTTTTTACGTTAGCGAGCAAATACAATTATTTAAAATACAAATAAAGTGAACGTTCAAATTGAGGCTTCCTGATGGTAGATTTGTCCGCTGTAGCCAATATTTACGACTCACTCCGTAAGGGTTTTATAACTAAACTAGCTGTGCCCGCGACTTCATCCGCGTGGAACTTAACAAAAATGTTATTTTTCAGATCGCAAAGTTATGAAATATATATATTTCTATTAGCTTCAGTTACTCTTTATTACAACAGCTATCTGCCAGTGAAAGTCCCGTCAAAATCGGTCAAGCCGTTTCAGATATTAGCTAGAACAAACACACAGGCAGACATACAGACAGACAGACCAAAATTTAAAAAAAAAGTTATTTTGGTATATGCACCGTGTATACATCCATAAACATTTAGTAAAAAGCGGTTATTTTAATATTACAAACAGACACTCCAATTTTATTTATTTCAATAGACTATCGACTAGAGAATTTCAAGTATTTTGAAGCAAAAAGCGATAGTATCAAGTGTATCGAAGCAATATAAAACAGAAGATAAAAAAGACTTGACATCAGACTTACTTCAGGTTAATGTACATTTTAAATTCTAATTTTCAGAAAACAGAGTGTGGATCGTTAAAAAATACATATCAATAGAATAATACAAATCATAGCAATATACGTTCCAGTGAAAAGAAAATTTGGGTAACATTTAACCAAACTTAGATATATACTTATATATAGGTCTATGCACACAAGCGACCAATGTCTCGGATAAGGGCTTTTTTTTGCTTAAATCGGGAATAAACTATTTATGATCTACTTAAAGTCAAGAAAAGCTAAGCGCTAAACGCAACGCCAAATTAATAGAGATATTGTTTGTATTTTGAAACAGTAGATAAGTGCAGTAAAACGTATTTAACTAATTTAACCAAAAGAACATTATTTTGCGCAAGCTATCGAGTTTAAGAGGTCAGTAGGAGCGTCGCAAATTAAATTGCCTGCTGGAGGCAAATTTGTAAGTAGAGATTTTTAATATTTTTAATAACAAAAATTTCGACGGCGCTGAATTTTAATAGAGACTAGACATCCCAGTAGGAAAAAGAAACGTGCCAATAGTCACCATAAATTCCATCTGTGCTGAACAAGGTATTCAAGGCCAACGGGTTTTTCTCGAAAACGGTAGATAATCTTAATTAGAAATAGCCCAGATAAAATTTGTAAAAGAAAATTAAATAATGGGGCGGCAAATTTTCAGTGGGTCCCGGGCGGCAAAAACCGACGATACACCATTGACTTTACAGAAACATAAAAAGTCACAATTATGCGTTACACTTTTAAAAGTAAATGTACATACACACGAACAATCAGCCCTAATCAAAAATTCGTCTTTTTAAAACATGGTAATATAGTTCTTCTTTTAGGTCTTCGTGGCAGTAATTGTTTATTTTATTATATTAATTATTGGAAACTATTAAAAATATTCAGTTTATTATATTAAAGTTTAACTTCATAGTTTTAATCGTTTCTGATCTTAACTATGTAATCTTACTATGATGATATGAAATAGTTCACCTGTATGTCAAAATAATAAATAACGATAATAGTTTTTACAAGTTTTATTTAAAAATAAATTATGTATCGTAGTACAACTTGCACCAATAACAACAAAATTTTGGTTTGAACAATATGAAACCGCAACGTTTGCTCAAAGCATATACCTTAGTAATAATACAGAATACAAAATTATCTACACGGTGCGATCGTTACCTACATTATAACTAAGCGTACTCTCCACTGACAGTAGTTAACTTACTATAATGTAATTTACTTTATTTATGAAAGATTAAAAATTCCAGCTCTTAGTGTAGCCATATTTCAGTGGACAGTAGACTTATCACGCCATGTGTTGTGAAAACCTTATTTCAATCACACAACCCATAGAAGAGATTCGTTCTCTAACATACAACCTAACACGATACACACAAAGAAAAAAAATTATCTAAAAATTTACTTAATTGAATTAAAGTATAAAAATTTTGTAAGGTGATAGCAAAAACGTTTGCTATATTGCTTAGCAAAATTACTTGTATACGTAGATGGTGTTACCGTTTAATTATAAAGACTTGTTTGCATTGGGCTAGTCATTTAGTCGAGTAGAAAGTAACTTTTAGTGCTTAAAATTTTTATTACTGGCTGGAGACACTACTTGCCCAAAACATATAATTAAATAGACAGATTCGGTGTTCTAGACATGTTGAGTCACTAAAGTACTCGCTTATAAAAACTAAATTACTAATAGAATGCAATCAAACTCTGAGACAGTATAATTTTCAAAGCCAAGGTAGCGTAGTATAGAGAGCATTTAAAAACCCCTCTTGTTCTTAACAAAAGGGCGTTTTAGGATCATGCTAGGTTAATATGAATAGCTTTATTGCTTGATTCTAACAAAGGAATTTCTTTGTGGAGAAAATTAAGTAGATATATATGCTGGCGACCTTCAGAGACTGCTCTCAACTTTCAGTTCTTGCATTATAACTATGAGGTTTATACTCGTAACAATAACAAAACTCGTATATTATAACTTATTAATAAAACATATCTTTAACAGTATTGCTTTAATGTTCTATAATAATTTGTTTAAGATGTTATTATTTTCTAATAAAATTTAACTACTTCATTGACCTAAAGAAACTTAGCTATAGCGTTAAAACTCTTTTACTAAAATAGCCTTTCACTCACGTTACTAATTCATAAAGTTATAGTTTACAATTTAATATAATGAAATTATCTTACCACTCTAAATGATAACAAGCTTTTGAGTATTTTATTTCTTAAAAGGTCGCCGAACATCTTTTTTTTTTAAATAAAAATGTTTTAACTTATTTCCATTAACGTCAAGCTAAATTTTAGTAATACATAAATAACTCAAAGTAATCTATACATAATTGAAATAATTCATAATATTTGTATTTAAAGTCAGATTATTATAACACGACCTAATAATAATTGTTTAAAAATTGAATAATTGACTGTATGTATAAGAAACCTTTGTTTCTTTAATTATTGCCATTGTAAAAATATTACAGAAAGGTCTACTGCCTATAGTTACATAGATCGTGTTACTAATGAAAATTTGTTTATAGACTTACAATTACTTTATATTATAATAGAATTTTATACTTTTATCAAAGAAAACAATTTTGGCGGGACTGTACTTTATTAACATTTTAAGCATCGTAAGCTTTTATAGAAAAGTGACTTAGACATTACTAGCTTAACGTAGTTACTTAAAGAAATACTTTCGACTAATGTTATCATAGTTATTCTTTGTAAATAATTACACAATCATCACTCAGATGTTCTCGAATTTATTTAAGAATTTTCCCGTATCTAATAGCAATGTAAATATGATAAAACAAAACCCTAGGGTTCAAAAGTTTTTCACGAATCTTAAAAATCTTCAAAGCGGCTTTTTTTGTTTAAACTCAAACACTACGAGATTATTATCACTTTTGGATCGTTTATCTTTGAAATTTTATCGTTTAAATTAAGATTTTTGTATAAGTTATTGTTATTCAAGTTTATGGTACATGTCGTCGATTTGTGGTTTGAAGTAGTTTCTGATTTCCGGTCGCTTCGCCTTCATCGTCGGAGTTAGAAGACCGTTCTGCACGGAGAACGGATCGGGATGTAGGTATATGTCTTTTACCTGTTGAAATATTTTAATAAATATTTAACAACTTATTTTTCAGACACGTTAGTATAAATAGTTCTTTTCTGAATATAGTAATAATTTAATATAAGATATGTTTTTTTTTAATAATGTGTAGTAATTATCATAAAAATAGATGATTTATTCGTTCCTTCATAGTACATAAACATAAAAAATACTACAGATTTTAATTATTCTTCACATATAAGTATTATGTACGTTACAAAAATTCATAATGTAGTAACATCACAATTTTAAATCCATTGAAAAGGATACTCTATTCATAAAATGAAAAAGTAAACAATATTCAAAATAATACAGAATGGAACTCAAGCATTTTTTCTTGTCATATCTCGTCCAAATTATCAATTTATATACATAAGTACCTGTTCGAAAGTCTTCAGTCCCGCATTCCGTCCCCACTGCAGCATATCTTCGAGTATCATTTTCTTGACTCTTTCATCTTCGCAGAGCTGCGAGAACGTGCCCTTGATCCCGTTCTCGAGCGCCCAACACTTGACCACGTCCACGTCAGGCACGATGATCGCGACCACGCATGACTGTAAGCATCATTGAAATTTTGTTTAGAGCAATTATTTAAGCGAGCGAAATTGCTGCTAAAAGTTTTTAATACAATCAGTTTAAATAAACAGCTACAATATTTGAAAATCTTGAAGTCTAGGAGTTATAACTATAATTTCTGTTTTCTAACTAAACTTCTGTTGTCTAAACGAGCGTTATTGCTATCTAATTTTATACAAGCAGTAATCATATATAATTTTCGTAATCGTATCTAAATTCGACAGAACCAAAAACTCAATATTGTTTCGTTAAAGAGTTCAAATTCAAATTCTTTGCGTTTTTGAAGAAAAAATTACCGGGAAGAATACATATTTACTTATTTAAGTAATGGAGAGGTGTTGTAAATTAATCGTCAATACTTCTTAATAGCAAAGAATAAATTTTGTACAGCAATTGGAAACTTATTGGTTTGTAGAGTATAGCAGTGTGAAGTAGTTGAGTTTCAACTCTTCTTTTGTCAAAAATGCTTGCATTTACCTTTAATGATTCACCGTGGACGAAAACTTGTTCAACGTACTGACTTCTAATATAAATGTTTTCTATTTTTTCAGGAACTATGTATTCGCCTTGCGACAGCTTGAAAATGTGTTTTCTTCTGTCAATTATTTTTAATGTGCCGTTCTGCAAAAAAACAAATTATAGAATTAGATAAAAAGAGTAAATAAATTATGGTATGGACGTGGTCCCATTATATTTTATTGCAACTACCCTTATTGCAGTGTGATAGCTATAGCTTAAGTCATTCACCGATAAGGAGGTTTTCTAGCACAAATATAAAAAAAAACAATCCTGTAACACAGATCCTGAGATAAGTGTTCCATACAAACTAACCTTTTGCTTTGCAATTTTTATATATAAGTAGAGATTGCCCGCCAGGGGAAGTACCTCAATCTCGCAGAAGACACAGCTAAATAACATAGCTTTTAAGCTGTGTTGTGTTCCTGAGGTGAGTAAGGTGGCCAGAGCTCTTGAGGAGGTTCGGTGGTAAGGTCGGCAACACGCATGCGATGTTTCAGATGTTGCAAGCGGCTATAGGCTATGGTTGCCGCTTACCGTCAGGTGGAGCGTTCGATTGTTTGCCACCCTAGTCGTATAAAAATGACTTAGAAAAAGCTAAGCATAAAAAGTTTCTATTAAAATAAAATCTATCAATATATATACTTACAGGTAGCCACTTCCCTACGTCGCCGGTGTGGTGCCAGCCGTCCTGGTCGATGACCTGGCGCGTCTTCTCGGGCTCCTTGAAGTAGCCCTTGAACACGTTGGCGCCCTGCACGCACACCTCGCCCTGTCCCTGCGCCGCGTAGTACTCCATCTCGGGGACGTCCACTAGCTGGAAACCAAGAAACAGACAAAAGTTTAATAAGCCCTCGTTATCCTTTTTATTTTATTTTTAAATTTCCCATTAGCTGGTTTGGATGTTTAACTGGTTTGTAATAGAAAAGAAATTTCAAAATCGGACGTGTAGAAACTTAGTGCCGATCATAACAAGAGCAACATTCACGTATTAGTTACGCATATTTTAGTGAATAAAGATAATGTAAAATAAATAAACTACACATCTTCTTTGAAATATAAACAAACAATGTGCCAATATAATTTATAGATTGTTTATATTCCTGAACACGTATTTTTACACTAAAAATATATCGTTTTATTTTTTTGAGTAAGTAAAAAAAAAAACAATTTGCTAGTCGTTTCTTGTTTTGGTGCGTTGTATACTAATCAACTATGAAATTTTACAAAATATTTTGGTAATAAATCATAAAATTACTCTGCAGACTATTTTGGTCAGTTTTACCTGTACCGATCAATATTTATAAGTAAAGTTTCTTTGTTGTTTATAATATATACTCGTATAATATAAGCAAATTTAGCAGAAGTAAGTTACAGTACCTTCACTTTACAACAAGCAACGGGAGGCCCAACGTGTTCAGGAACATGGTCGCCCTGAACAGTAAGAGTCACCGGCGCAGTGCACTCCGTCTGCCCGTAGCCTTCTACGATCTGAAATAAATTAAAATAATACACTTTATTGTACCTCTACGACCAAAAAACATAACAGATTATCATAACGTACAATATCATTATCGCTAAAAAGCGATCTCTTCCAGCCAACCTTGGGGTGGAGGAATTGATCTATTGTCAGCATAGGTGTACAAGTTACAATTAATAACGTTTATTGTTCGTGTACGTAAACTATTATATACAGGACAAATAACTTACTAGAAAGAGTTTTAGTCTATCCAGAATAGATATTTTATCCATAAAACTTTGTATTCAGTAATGAACCGCTTATTCCGTTTGATCAACGTTATTTAATATTTATAGGTACATCTAAACGGAAAATTATTTTAGTCAGTTATCGTAAATCAAATTTTCTTTACCGTATTATATTTTGGATTAAGTAAATATATAGTCGATTTGGTGAATCTTATGAATCGCGTATCAGTCCAAGATAAATACGAATCAGGCGCAAAGCTGAATATTTTTAAGAATAACAACCCAATAGAAATATGAGATTATTCAAGGAATTACATTTATTTAGTAAGTAACCTTGAATATGAATATAATATAAAAATCAAACAAATAGATATAATATCAATAATGGAAGAAAATATATTCAGTATAGCTGTATAAGACTATAAAGAGAAGAATAATGATTGTTTTGGTATTGGATGTAATAAAATTATTATACTAAAGGAATTCTATTTCCTATTTTAGTTAGACACTGAGTCCATAAATCATTTTAATTTAATTTTACTTAACCTCTTCGCTCTGTGATGGTCTACATTTTCAGATATAAGCTAAAATCATTATTGAACATCGTTTCTAAGGTTGGTAAATATTTAAGCATCTCAGCTTACGCCTTAATTTAATTTTGAATTATAATTTCAATAAAGCCTTTCGACTGTATTAGTAACAATCATTGGTAGATATAATACTGGCAAATTATTATATTATATAAATAATATAAACATGTTATTTGAGCGTAAGACTGTGAGAAAGACAGCCATTGCCAATAAATAATGCTGTTATGACTAGCAGTTGCATTCCCTCTCATATTTACATCGTATGACCAACTCATCCCATTACTAGTGACCATGAGCATTTCCTGTCCATATGGATTCCTGTATACTATTTCGTCAGTCATTGAAATATTATATACTCAACTATTTTCTTTGCATTATTTTTTTTATCGTGACATTGATTTTAAAATACTAAAAGCTGTGTAAAATTAGGCAAAGTTAGACTTAAGATTTCGTTAAGGAACATAGATTTTACTATCGTGTAATGCTTTAACATTTTGTACGCATATTGCTATTTCTGACACGTCTTCAATCAACTGAATTGCCAGGTGATTTATGCACTTGTGTAGACAAGACAAATTATATTTATTGGTCAAACAATTGGTAGTTCTTAAATTAATGCTTACTTTCTGAATGTTTCCCATTCGTTCCCCAAAAGGAAGACAGACAGAGTGGCGCTGTAGCGCGTTAGGTAACGAAGCAGTTTACCCGCCCATAAAAAGTTATCACTTCAATGGGAGAACACTCACCAGACAGCCGAGAGCGCAGCGCGCGAAGGTGAGCACGTTGCCGGCGAGCGGCGCCGAGCCGACCACCACGATGCGCAGGCGCCCGCCCATGCCCTCGCGCACCTTGCGGAACACCAGCTTGTCCCACATCGAGTCCGCGCGGACTATACCCCTGCGGACGAACCAAAACTTAAAATAATCAGTAGGCATTTTTAATTAGCCGATGAAACAGGCGTGTCCTGGAGTGAAGACCGCGTCTTGGCAAATGCAGTGTGGGACACCCACCGGCCCGTTGGATCGACGGTGTAGGCTAGATGAGGATTACGGAAAACCGGGATGGCTAGTGCGAACTTGGGAAGGCTTAAACAGCAGTGAACTACAAGAAGCTGAACCGACTGACTGACATTTTTAATGCTTTTTGACAATGCGTTAGCGCAACGGTCACAGTCATGGCTTACGGTCGTTGCGCTGGCGGTTGTGGGTTGATTTGAGATTATTCGGGCATACAGATATTTGTTGTGGTCGAAGCCTTTGTGCTTTTATATTGCGTATTTCCGGAACCCCAACACAGGAAAAGAACTTAGTGGGAGCCGTTGAGTGTGAGACTTTTATAAGTAGGTAAACATGTTTTTTATCACAGGTCCGGATGACGGCCCAGTGGTTAAAATGCGTAATCTTACATTATTAGACGTTGAACACCAGATCGACAAGCTTTCCATTGCAAAATTTATAGTAAAAAATTCTAATTACAATGAAAAGGGTAGTAAAAAAAAACATCTCAAAAATCTAAAATAAAATTGTTGCGGCTTAATCTACAACCACCCTTTATCGTAATGGTAGAAGCCTTTACTACTTAGATTGTCTGTTATGACATTCTTACCAATATAATATCATCTAATAATTTTGATGCTATTTCATTTTGTACAAGAAATACATAAAATTTATTAATTACTTGATTATTTAATTAATTAATTATTATTAAATAGACAATGTTTTAATGCGTCATGCTCCACCTTTTGCTATAACGTAAAATATGGTTTACAAATCTTATTTAACCACGATAATCATTTTTACTATCGGTAACTACGTGTTTGAGGTTTTCAAATTTCCGGTAGTTTTTATCTCCTAAGGATTCTAGTGACAATTTATGACACATACCTCTTTAATTCAGATTCTTTTGCAGATAATGCCATGTTAAATAGCAATTTCTTGATCTTTGAATTTGATATTTCATTTTGAGCCTTATCATATAATCTGTTAAGAAGCCTGGGTACAGCTGGCATCATTGTTGGTTTAAGGGCACTCAGATCATCACCTAGTCTTCTGATATCGCCATTGTAAAATCCGACGGCTCCTCCTACCATATAGAGAGCATTCTGAAAATACCAAAAAGGTATATCATTAATAAAAGAAAAAAAAGCATAAAATGAAAGTTAAATCATTTTAAAACCCAAATGTTTTGCCCTATTCTTGTTAAGAAATATATCTATAAATTTTTTCTTCTTTAGATTCCGTTAGGCTTATTAAATATAATGTCAAATCTTTCTTTTCAACTAAACTGTATAAAAAAGATAGATATTCGTTAATGTTTAAAACAACGTAACGCCTATATTTGATAAACTAAGCTTAAAACGTTTCCGCCTTACATACGTTAATACTGATATATCAGTGTTTAAGAATTTAACTACATCAGAAATAAATATTTACTTCATGTGAGCGATTAAAACATTACACAATTTTAAAAATTCGTTTTTCGCGGGTCAAACACTACTATAAGTCAAATATATCTTCGAGTATATTTCATCTATATTGATCTTCAAAACAATTAAGTAATTCTTCTAGAAAATAATACTTTCAGAGATGTTAGTATAGTAGTACAGTAAAGATATTACTGTATTTTTACTATGTATAGAAATAGTTTTGTTACATTTACAACTTATAACATTCCTTACCGAAGGAAAATTGTATTTAACGGAGTTTTTTTAAATTTACGCTAAAACGTAGACTAGCTTAAATTTTTTAATGTGACTCCTTTTACGATACGTAAATTATTTTTTTATGATCAGTTACCAATTATTATAACGTCGAGAATTCCAAAAAAATTGGTAAACTCTACTATGAAATAGAGAATATTTCTCACAACGAATTATATTAAAAAAAAATCCTTAAAATATAGTAAAATAGCTTCAAGAACTGTAAAATTAGAACATTTAATTTCGTACTCTCCATATTTACTTTAACTTTGTATGAGATACACACATACGTTAAAAAAATATTTTAGTCTAACTAAGAACCATAAATGTACATACCTCACAACACCGCTCAAGCATATGTGCGAGTGGTAGGAAAGATATCATCACATCGTGTTTTGTAGGACGATGTTCTCCGAGTTGCATGGTTACGCTGCACATAGAAGCAACTACGTTCTCATGCGTCAGCATAACACCCTTTGGCATACCTGTTGTACCTGACGTATAGCATATTGTGCAAAGATTGTCTGGTTGCGGTGGCTGAAAGTAGAATACGGTATGTTTGTGTTATTTTAATTTGCAATGAGTTATCATTTTTGAAAAATAATTTTTATTTACGACTGCTAATAATTAGCAGATAATTTTTAAAATGTATTAAATCAATAGTAAAATAACAATGACAAATTTTGACCCATTTAACTATTATTTTTATAGGACGTAATTCGTATATAATTTCCTATTTAGGTACTTACCATACAAGGATGATCTTTTTGAGCTCCCTGAATCTCAACATCGCTGAACTTAACGATTTCTACACCACGGCTTTTGGCCCTTTGTAGTGTCGACGGTGAGACTTCCTTTATCGTGATCAGCTTACGCAAGCATCGCGGTGATTGGTCGAGTAGGAGATTTGCTTTCTTGTCGTCTTCACATACAACTACTGACATTTCCGCTAAAATGTAAAGAATTTCATTAAAAGCTTTGTCCGTACGTAATACAAAAATTATTGCATAATTTTACCATATGTACTAAAACTTACTTTGATTAATAATGAAGGCACATGCGTTAGCTCCTAAGGTATCATATAAAGGTACTATAACCATTGAATAACAGTATGCAGCTTGTTCGGTCATTATCCATTCTGGACAATTTTGGGCATATATACCTAGAAAATCATCATCATTAGTAATAGCATAAATAAATATCGCAATCTACGTCCTTCGTAGGTTCGTCTCTTTTAACAATACGTCTCAATTACGTTGAATATGCCAGAAAGTTTATCGATCTGTAATTAAAACCAAAATCCTCAAGAAATTAGAAATGAACTTACGACGAAAAAAGCCATAAGAACTGTTAAAATTATTTACCAAAGATCTGTCATTTTCAACGTATTTATCAAAATTGTTTTTCATATAATAAAAAATCCTTAAGTTATGACCACTTCAAATAAATCAGAAACCAAAACAATTAATTCAGAGCGAAACGGTTATCCAGTTTGACGACAGCCAGCCCATAAAATAATTTGTACTTGGCCGAAGCAGGGTGAGTCGCTAGTAATAAATTATTTCATCTGTTCGATCATTTCAAAGATTATTTGCATTTAATCGAGTCACTGCTCTTATAGATAATCATCTGTAATTATTGCTATGTCACTCACCCACAAAGGTGCCTTGGCCCGGGGTAAGACCTTGGCATATAAGGCCCGAACCGAAGTTTTTAGCTCGCAGCAGGGTCTCATTGTAAGTTTGCCACACATAAGGCTTATTTGGTCCCTCACGCCAACCAAGACAGTTGCCATTATCTGATGAGAAATAGTTTTAAAGTAAAAAAATTATTAATTTGTACAGTCACGTCATGACCATGAAGATTAAAAATAATATCAGTACAATGCAAAAACAGCATAAATGCATTCTACGTTGATGTTGGAATATTCCACGTATTAATAAAACCTTTTTTGCTTGCACTTTTTTACATATTTTACGGGTACTTTTCAACCGAGTAGTGACAGCCGTCCCGACGACTTTGCTAGTGCAAATAATATTTAACAGTACCTTATGTGTGACACAAACCAGTTTGTAAATAATGTTAACATTATTCTGTAATGTGTAGATTATCGCATTTCTCACTAACGAGTCGAAACGTAAAGGGAAATGAGGTAGGATCTAGAACTATGCCTTGAGGCACTCCCAAGACACTTTTATGAATAGTTAAATCAATATGAACTACTTCAATTGTGTGTTGTTTGAACAACACACTGCATACAATAAGGACAATGTCGTGATTAATAAATGATTTTTAATAACAACAGAAGTAATTTTAAAATAATAACGTTACAAAATATTATCGTAGTGAAACTAAAAAACACTGATCTAGCGCATTTAACGTCGCGACATGACGCTCTAAATATTATTGGTGGCAGCTTTGATATATTTATTTAATTGTGTTTACTCATTGTAATTAAACTTTGTATATTTGAAGACGTGTTAGCGCAACGGTCACAGCGCTGGGTTGCGGATGTTGCGCTGGCAGGTTGCGGGTTCGATGCCCCGCGCATGTTATACATTTTTATTGACCATACAAATGTTTGCCGTTTACTTTTGTCTATTTTGTGTTGTTCTCGATCTGCAGCTCAGGAGTGTCAGTGAAATCCTAGTGGCGGCCGTTGAGTGTGAGGCGTTTATTTATTTATATTCGTAGATTATGTTAAGGGTGCCACAAAAAACTTTTTTTCATGTTAATAATAAATGTATGGTCGATGTATAGGCGATAGAATTAACCATACTTATTTCTTCAAAACCAATTAAAAGAGCAATAAAATATAACGAATATAAGTGAAAGTCAAGTTATTATTGTTTTGTAATTAGAAAATAACTGATATGAGATATGTTACTAAGTAATTAAACATGTGAGAAACTGAAAGATAAAATTATTTTTATAATTTTACATACATAGTTATTTCAAACGATTTTATGGCGGTTGCCTTTCATCTAACACAACCACCGGATTGACTTAATTAGGCATCTCTTAAATTTCTGCGTTCTTTTTTTTAAATTAATAATGTTCTTTCCACATAATTAGAAAATGTATTACTTACTTGATTCTTTTACACCTCTACGAAATGTTTCATAAAGTGTGCGTGTGTCCTCGTGTAGATATCGCAGAAATCGACCATTCTTTGCTTCTTTGTAGAATTTTGATACACGGACCATTTCAGGACCCTAAGGATGAAAATTTCAATCTTAGTTCAGCTTATATTTAGTGGCAGTATAAAACATTTAATAGAAAAGTAGGCTAGTGAGTTAAATAACACAGTTCATTGCTCTGAATCCTTGCAACGGGTAACTGGTCGACAATCGCTTGTAATCTTTTTAACGTTATGTTGTAAAGATTATACGCGTTTTACGATATATTAAAATAACATGAAGACCAATTACTATCGTTATTGCAGTCCTTTTTATGACGCCGTTTGCTATACTAAACAAGCAACATTCTATTAGCATAATGACGCATTTGGCCCACAAATTATGTTTTTTGAGTGTAAGTTGTTTAGTTCACTTCCATGTTGCGGTTTTACGGTATGTTATTGTCATAGATAGTGATAATGGAACGAAGAACAGGTCAAAGTCATTTCGTAACAAAAAATGTAAACTCAAACAATATTATGCTTTTAAAGTTAACATTAAAACTAACACAGACCTACCTAGTTTCCATTTACGGTACATTATGCATTTTGAAATAGTTTCATTTACACTGATTTTCATAAAATCTAAAACAAGTAACATACGAGTCTTGGCTTTTTTATGTTCGTAGGCTGTTGAGTCGTTCAGTACAGGCAAGCGTATTGTAATTTTAGATTAAAACATCTGATGTTGACAGATGGTGAAAGCTTTGATGAGAATGAATTAGCGAAAACATAGATGCAATGTTTCTATTCACTTGCACGATTAAAACATTTCCACTTGTTTACGTGTGATAGCTTAGCTTGTTCAATTATCGTTCTAAATGGGCTTAACTTTTATTACTAAAACTTAATTGAGACAGTATTAAAACAGATACTATGAAACGCAGGAGCAACAAATACGTATAAACTTGTATTTTAGTAATTCATAGACGGATCTTGAAACAAGGCAAGGTTAAAAGTAAATTCTTGTAAAACTGAAGAGCGGCGACAGTTGCGCGGTTGGCTGACCGAGTATATATTTATAACAGCTTGGTGACATAATACACATGCTGCCCATTATATTTTTGGATGTGCTACTATTGGAAATACGAGTTATTTGCAGACATTCGTATAACTATTAACAATGAAATTTATATCGTCGATATTTTTCAAACAATTAACGATAAATATGAACCATTTTATCTTCCTTTTCTTAGAGAAAAATACGAGGAAGTACAAAAGTATTAGTGTGAGTAAGCAACACAAACGTTTTACAATTTTTCGGGTAAACTAGATCTTCAGGCTTTAGTAAGATTAACAGGGAAATATCGATTTTATCGTAAGATTTGAAAACATGAAATGAAATTAGACTTGGCTTCCGCGAAGATGCTGCTGAGAGCAATACATAGACTGTTTCAGATTCGGTCATTGATATTAGTGAGGCAGTGCGTAGTGTAACCCTTATTTTTAATTTTTATTATGTTCCAGTCCGAGAACTACCTAGATAGACTAGAAATAAAATAACTTGACCACGTTAAGATCACAAAAGTCAAAATTGCTTTGTTTATTAGAATTATAAGTAGAGACAAATGAAGATGAATACGGTGAATATATTTTTCAGATGTTTTCATTAGTGAAAAAAGTGTTTTGAGGTCAAGTCTGGATGTGACAAGTTTCATACGCCTGAAATTTATTTATTTTTAAATGTTTGACATTGTAAGACAGGATTGGCGTACGATATGTTTCCGCATAACGTCCGCCAAAGTCATCACATAAACATAACTATTCAAATGAAATAACATGAACCATACATATGGCGTCAATGGACAGGCAGCTGTCGTCTGAAAAAACATTTTTTTACTACTGTAATATCCCACTACTAGGCATAGGCCTCTTTCCCCATGTAGGAAAAGGATCAGAGCTTAATCCACCACGCTGCTCCAATGCGGGTTGGCGGATATATTCCCTACTATGAGTAACGATCGCTATCAGGTGTACATGATAATAACTGGGACCGACGGCTTAAAGTGCTCTCCAAGGCACGGTGGGGAGACCCACAAGGACTGCACAAACACCCAGACCACGGCAAACACCTGAATGGCCAATACAAATGTTTGCCATGTGCGGGGATCGAACCCGCAACCGCCAGCGCAACAGGTTGTAACCGCAACAACCATGGCTGTAACCGTTGCGCCAACGCGGCGTCAAGACATATAGCGTAGACGTATAGCTTTATAAAATTTAGCTATTAATATTAGCGTCAATTATTTTAAGCCCTTTTTTATTAGTATATCAAAAATGTATAATTTTTAGGTAAATACAAGTATAAATTACGTAATGAAACATTTTGTTTATTTTTTAACCGACTTCAAAAAAAGTAGGAGGTTACTCAATTCGACCGTATATATATTTTTTAAATGTAACACGTGGTTCAATAAGTCCCGAGACTAAGTACTAAAAAAAGGTCTTTTTTATAAAATTAATTTTTATTCATCAACATAGTCTCCTCCAAGAGCGATACAGTCCCTCCAACGCTTTTCTAACTTTTCTATCCCATGTGTGTAGAACGATTTGTCTTTGGCTTCAAAATAAGCCTCCGTTGCTGCGATAACTTCACTATTTGAGTCAAATTTCTTACCCTGAAGCATTTTTTTGAGGTCTGCAAACAGCTAGTAATCGCTGGGGGCCAAGTCTGGCGAATAAGGGGGATGAGGAAGCAATTCGAAGCCCAATTCGTTAATTTTGGCCATCGTTCTCACGGACTAGTGACAAGGCGCGTTGTCCTGGTGAAACACCACTTTCTTTTTGTTCATGTGAGGCCGTTTATACGCAATTCCGTACTTCAATCGCTCCAATAAGCACATGTAATAGTCACTATTTATATTTTGCCCCTTTTCAAGGTAGTCGATGAAAAGTATTCCATGCGCATCCCAAAATATAGACGCCATAACCTTACCGGCCGATTTCTGAGTCTTTGGACCCTTCGGGCGGCTTTCACCAGCCGCTCTCCACTCCGCTGCCTGCCGATTGGATTCCGGAGTGAAATGGTATATCCAGGTTTCATCCATTGTTACATACCGATGTAAAAAATCCTTTTTATTATGATTCATCAGCGCCAAACATCGCTCTGAATCATTGATACGTTGTTCCTTTTGATTAGTTGTAAGCAAACGCGGCACCCACTTAGAAAAAAGCTTTTTCATGGCCAAATTTTTATGTCAAATAGTGAAAACACTACCAGCTGAAATCTTCACTATCTCGGCTATCTCTCGCACTTTTACCTTCCGATCTTCCAATACTATTTTGAGGACTTGGTTAATATTTTGTTGAGTCACTGCTTCATTTGGACAACCTGAGCGTTCCCCATCATTGGTGTCCATGCGACCGCGTTTGAAGTCGGCATACCACCGACAAATGGTTGCTTTAGAGGGAGCTGATCCTGCATAACATTTTATAAGCCATTGCTGTGCTTCAACGGTATTTTTTCCTATTAAAAAACAATATTTTATCAACACGCGAAACTCGTTTTTTTCCATTGTATCGAAATTACAACCGTAGCGTCACTTAAATGTTTCAAAATCAATAATTTTATTGTTCCATTTTTTAAAATTTGACACATATTCTTGTATTGATAGCCAGTACTTTTTAAAAATCAAAAGAGTTTTTAATATATGCGCCATTTTCCAGGTTAGTCTCGGGACTTATTGAACGACTAAGTATGTTCGGGGATAACTCCGTCGTTTATAAACCGATTTTGATACTTATTTTTTTGTTGGAAAGTAGATATCCCTAGTTTGGTACCATGATAAGGAAACCAGGCTCTGATGATGATGGGATCCCAGAGAAATCGAGGTAAACTCTCGAAAATCCGCATAACTTTTTACTGGGTGTACCGATTTTAATGATTTTTGATTTAATCGAAAGCCGATGTTTATCATGTGGTCACATCTAAATTTCATCACGATTTGATTACAACTTTTGGAGTAATCTTTGATAATGCGTATTTACTTGACAATTTTTTTGTCTACCTTCGTTGTATTACTTGTCAATATAATTGAAGTCGGTTTTTTTTTTCGTTTGCCTACAAACACAATTATTAAAGATTTCGTTTTAAATGGCTTTATTTAAATACTTGGCAAACGAAATAGTAGGGAAGTACGCGAATGTAATGATTAATGAGCTTAAGTCAACAATAAATTAAGTTTAACAAGTATATTAAAATAATTTAAAGTCCAACTGCAATTCTAAGGCAATTAATTTCAAGAAAATTAAATTAAGCGAACTATTAGTTTAGATATTTGCTGTTTACGATATACGTACGTCACGAGGCAAAAAATTCTATTGAATTTTCGCGATATTGCTTCCCAAGGATAAATATTTTCTATTAATCTATTAATGAGCTGATTCTTAATCATTACGAATACAGATATAACTACTATAGAGCAAAGGCTTTTTATTTTATAGTGGAGACAAGTTGGAGCTTGATTTGATACCATCGCAGATTGGTGGTTTATTTCTTAACTGAACACAAACGGTTTAAAGATTTTATTTTATTTTATTAAAAGTAATTTTTCACGATACATATAAGAACATGTATACGTACAGCAGTAATTACACAACTGATACAAAACTTGGCTTATAACCAAATATGTCACCGTATTACACTTTTGTTTACATAAATAACGCGTGTACATTTTACGTGTTAAATTTATTAGAAAAGATTTTAATCTATACACAGTCTTCTATTTTTATTGACCAATATATAATTTGTTAATTGTCCGCTAAAGAGTATAATGGCTTGATAAATAATATTTTGTTTTTGTAACGTAATAATAATCAACTTTCTGTAATTTACCACTAGGATGATAAAATAGTTTTAGAGAAATACCAATATCTCTATATTATAAGAATTATAAAAACGTACCTACCTACTGCTTTTATAAGATTCGATTCTCGCTAGAGAATAATTGTTGTGTAATTTTATATATAGACAGAAACATATTATCATCATATTGATTTATTTATTATTATATACTTTATTGCACTCAAAAATCATTGATCGTAATCATTACTAATAATTATAACAATTATTTAAATTAAGAGTATCAAGAAAAAAAAAGAGAAAGAAAAGAATATATTTATTAAAAAAAAATATTTTTTTTAACCTTCAAAGAATGTGTGTTACTAAGGCACAAAAGTATTCGAACATTGTAACATTTATTTTAAAAGCTAATTATTTTAAAAAATAGTGGCAGGTTATTGACGTAGCGCCGACACTAATATATTCATCTATAGTATGTCAGAATAGTAAAAACTAATAAAAATTGAGTCAGCGTCGATACATTTTAAAAAAGTACGTTTCAAAGTCTGAAATTATACTAATCTCCTGACTCGTCCCGTGACTCGTCTGGATTGTTTGCCAAAAATTAAAAAAATAACATTCAAATTTAAAGACATCATGCTATCATTGAATTGACACGTGTTATTTTAGTCAGTATCTAAGCCATTTAACGATTTCCTGATAGTTTAAAAAAAATGTTTTATTCCGTTATGATTAGTTATAAAATGTTTCTTTGAGCATTATTCACGTTTTCTCTAATCTCTTTTATTTTATTTATTTATTTATTAAGATACAATTTAGAACCATTAGATATAAAAAAGTATGCAAAGGCGGCCTTATCGCTTATAGCAATCTCCTTCAGGCAACCTTTAATTATAACAGTTTAGGAAAAAGTGCCGGGAAGCAGTGCAACAATGCAAACTTACTACAGACTTACTACTTATACAGAAATCAACTTAAAATACTAAAAATTCATGTATCGCATGATACATATATACACATAAACATAGATACAAACATACACATAGAAACAATATACCAATAGATCACAATCTGTATATTGTTCTGATCAATATAAACTTTTATAAATTTAATTAGCTTATTAGTTACCTAAGTTAGATCAAAAGTTCTACCAGTCTTTCGAATACACTATAAATATATTGGATAAAAATAATAATCACCAATTAAAAAAATATGTAATCTTATTATCTACATTTCAGTCAAATAAAAATCAAACATTTGTTTATTCCGTAAAAAATTGATATTCGCCTAAATGATATCCATACCTTTCTAAATTTATATAAGACTGAATAAAATGTTATAGAGTAACGTTGAAATTTTAAATTATTTTAGGCTTAATTTGGAGGTGGTTGTGTTTTTTAATGCCTAATATGTTGTTCGTGTATCTAAAGCTAAGCGTCCACAATTCCGCATCCTGTGTTTTAAGTATGGTCGGCCAGGAAAGTGCTGTACCAGTTTTGATTTAGTTTCCTGTTCATCGAAAATTACAACAAGGTTCGTTATTAAACGATATTACTGAAAGAGACATATAATAATGACGTAAACTTAATTGATACGTATTCATACGTCTTATTATACAAGACATTTTAAACTCTATTAGGTATATATATAATATCGTTATCAATAATCAGATAGACGGCAATAGAAGTTTTCGGATCGATCTGCAAGCGAAACTAATCTTTATCGCCTATGAATCTGCAAGCGGCATTCAACCTTAGGGTGGTACACCACTTTATTGGCCGGCGGTACATTGCATATAACGGAGTTTAATAGCATTTGTCTATTTGTATAGAAAGTTTCATATAACAGCATTCAATGATTCGCATAATTCAAATTGCACGCATCGTACCGTCTCGCTTCGGAAACGCTAATGGAGAGAAAAGTTTTCGATTCGATAATGACCATTGATTGTCCGATAAATATCCTACAGATCTAGCTGCATTTGCTCATTGTAGTGTATGGGTCAAACACAAAAACGTTAAAAAAAGTGTTCAGGCTACATAAACTATAGATATTAATTGTTTTATCGTGCAGGCATTTTTTAAATTCAAGGTAAAACTTTGGACGATTTGATTTCTAAAGTTTTTCAGATCTGATGACTAAAATATTAATTTAAGGATCTCTTTAGAGCGAAAATGTCCCCTTCTGTGGACTGTTCGGATAAGACGTCCTTCAGTTTGACAGTGATTTAAAAATATTTAAGGATCGATTAGTATCTTATTTGAATTAAAGAAACATTTGGAAACTAAGCAATAATTTAAATATGTGTTCTTTAAAAAATCATCGTTCCTAAATTACGAATAAAAACATATAAACATTTGTTCTGATATTTATAGTCTTCTTCTGTAGACACGTAAAATAGACAATGTTTTAAAAATTTGGAACCCATCCGATATTTATTTTTTTATCGTATTGGCATTACTGTCTTCTCCAGTATTCATTTCTTCGTAACTCTGATAAACGATTTTGGTATCGATGAAGAATATTTATTTAAGGAGTTACACAGGATTTTGGTCATGTTTGGTGAGTCTTTCCTGTACTGCATGTATGTTAGTAAGTAGACTCTTTAAAAATAAACTAGACCTAAGCTTCTATGCATATTAAGTAACTGATTGCAAAATCTAAATTGTTTTTATTCTAACTTCAATATGTAACACGCCATCTTTAATATATTTACAATTTTCTTTCCTGTAGACATATTTCCTGTAGATAAATTTTGCACATTTTAAGCGATGGTCCCTTAACTCCGCAACAAGTCTATGTTTTTTTTAACTTGCTACATTATTAAGTAAAGAGTTTTCCGTTACAACTATTAATTGTCATTTTACTAAGCGAGGTCATGGAAAAGGTGCACGTGATGGTGTTGGTGGGTGTATCAAGCGCATTTGTGACAGTCACGTTGCAAAGAGAAATGACGTATCGAATTTAGATGATTTGATGGCATGTTTAAGCTTAAATTGTAGAGGTATAGAAACTTATAAGATCGACGAGTCGAAGTTTCCTGAAATCGATTAGGTTTTGTATGAGATTGCTTACACGTCCTTTTAAAGGCACGCTCGAAATACATCAAACTTTGTGCAGCAGAACTCAAATATTATCCGTGCTAGATGACTAAGCTGTTTAAACTGCACAGCCCATGAAGAATGTTCGCATTACGAACTAGGATAAATTCAAATACAGTTTAAAGTCCCAAATTCCCTTACCAATTCTGTGTTATCTGAGCCTCATTTGGCCAATTTTTCGCCTGTTTCTTCTCAAGCAGGACCCTGAATCATCACGATAGTCCTGCTGGAGCTCACTCTATTCAGTATTCTGGTAGCCCAGGAACTAGTGAAGCTACTACTGAGTCAATAACACCCGGTTACTTTGAAAGATTAACACCTGATAACTTAATTCAAAACTTAAATTTACCAAGCCAAAGACCCCTAAATAGAGTACGTCGCTTCGTTTCAGAGACTTCCAATTCTTCCGTAGAAATAAAACCAAAGAAACGACGCCAGCCTATCATATCAGACGATTCTGACGATAAAAATATATATTTTTTTCTTTAATTTTTACCGGAATTTGTCCTTTGTGATGACATGACATGTGATGATTATTCATTATTTTCTAATATATACCAATTTTATAATATTATTTTCTTTACTATGGGCAATGACTTTATTTTGAACATTTGTTTTCAAGCGCACGATAACATTATTATTATGAAACGTTTATTTTTAGAAAATTAGATTTTTCTGTATAATTTCGACAGGAAAGGACAGGTCCCTTCTGTGGTTAACTTTTGATTATTTTTTAATATCTAAAATACACGTATTATCAAATGTTAACTATTTAGTGATGATAGCAAATATTGTTTTGAGCACATTTAATAAGACTTTTCAAATGAATCGTAATAATGTAAGTGCTTAAATAAGGTTTATGTTATCAACTGTAGACAAGTAAGTCTTTTCTGTGGACAGATAAAAATAAAAACTGTGATTCTTAGCGAAAGTGTGTAAGACTGATCTGTATCCATATTATTAACAATGATCAAAGAGTACAATGTAAATAAGGGCTGATTTTCAAAACGAAATTCGATGTTTTAATTTTAGGAAATTATGGACTACGCAATTTGTGTTTGACCCGTATCCATAATCTGTAACTATATTAAAACTATGTTTAATGTGTTTTATGCATTTGTAGTTTACAATAAAGTATAAGTAAATGCGTGCCTATAAGTAAATGATACCATACAGAACGCAAATCCGTGGACGCATAATGTGTGCCTATTTTCCGTGTCAGCTATTTGCTATTTTCGCGATTGGTGCAAGCATAGTGCTTTAATCTTCTGCTAATAAACAAATAATCTAAACAAACTTTTCTTCATCACTTAGCAAATAAACTCGTACACAATTATAGGAATACTCTACTGGCTTATTACTTACTCGATTCCAGACAGTTGCTTTGAAATTTCTATTACTGCGAATAAAATTGAACTACTAACTGATCTGTTTAATGCGATCCGTACGAAGTGTACTAGTTCAAATGTGAACTATTATTTTTACTGTATATTATTTTTTATTTAAATCTTTGAATAACTAAGCAATAATGTTAAAAATTTATTACATATTTTTTAACATCTGTGTGGGATGCAGAGATAGATCAGCGTGAAATAAAAAATTAAAAAAAAAAATGTCACTCCTGGTTAAGTTTTCGGTTTCGTTTTTTAAAAATCGAATGTGATATGTAATTATGCATGCTTCCTGTTATATATGATAAGTACATAGTGTTGTCAGATAAAAAGTTTATAGTTACCTCAGTATTCATAAAAACCTAAAACAGATTACAAATTTGTTCCTATAAATCAATTTGCTACAGTTTCGCACTTATAATAAACATCTATCGTTTTATTACTAAAGGAATTGCTCATTTTCTATGTTTTACAGTCGTGACACATAATATGTGTTTACATGACTTTAGACGTGGCACACCGCGGTACTTGTGTAGAATAAACATCTACATACGTATGTGTTAATGTCATTTTTTTTTCACTGATGGGTTTTAATATACATTTTGTAAAGATGTAAATCATTGTGAATGCGTTAAACGAACATAAAACAGATTTAAAAAGTAGTGCGTTAACTAGAATAAAACGTACTCCTAGTTCGTTAAGATTGGAATGGTTTAGTCGTTTTCTGTCAATCAAAATTTACGTCAAAAAATATTTTTTAATCAAATATCGTAATTAAATAAATTGCATAGATAAAAAAAAATATCCAACTTAAATCACGAATACCGCGATATAGCTATCATAAATAACTAGCTGTATACCGCGGTTCCACCTATTTTCGGCAAATTCAAAGAGATGAGTCCAGTCCAGAATTACCTATATACCAAAGTTCATTACGAATGATTCGACAGCGATCAATGGGCTGGTGTTTGTAACTCGACTCTACTCGGAATGATGGATGTGCATTCTCGGAAACTTCTGTATTTTAATAGGTGAGTGTAGTTTCATAATATTATATAATTCTAACACAAAAAAAGTTATTGAGTCTTATTTAAAATACGATAGTATACATATAAATCTTATTTAGGTACTGTAGCCTTATTTAATTACAAAAAAAAAATTATTATAAGTATTTCGTTATTATTAAGATAATTATCTAGAAATCAATTAAACTTTAATTCATTTATTTGTTTATCATCGAGGCCTACGATCTGAAGCAAGATAATACGGAGCACTGCCAACAACTGCAAATCGACTAACATTGTCTCCTACACGACGGATTATAATAATTATTTTTATTACATATAATTTACCACCTACTAACTTCTTTAAAACTATTTTCTGTCATGTGACCTCGAATGTAATCATTAGAAATGTTTTATTTCAACAATTTTATGTCGAAAATGTTAAAATAAACTTAAATTAATTAATATAATATAGGAAAACAGTTTTATAAAAAACTACAATGTTTTTTTTTTTCTTATTTTGTACTAGTGTTCGCTTACTTTGATAGAATCTGATTGATCATTTAGGGAGATGGGAGGTCGAATCGGGGCAACCCCGATGCAGCAATCGCAGCACGACATCGTTATAAATCTTCTATCACTTATGCACAATTTATTTCAATCACTCATTCGACATTCATTGCGCAATCAGCGCCATTCTATGATATCACAACTCTATCTGACAGTTTTGTACGGCAAACGTTCACTTAAAAATCACTAACACCTTAAATCTTCACGCGTATAGGTTACGCAGGATTAAAATTAAATTAAAACTTGAGGTTTCTATCGCCCTCGTCACTTTCGCTAGAGAGTTCTGAATACTGACATGAGAGTAGCAGGCTGGGCAGCTCTTGGTACAATGAGTTAAAAATATCGCTCAAAGATGCGCTCTGCCAAATCAAACGTTTGGGTTTAGGACATCTTGAACTTTGATACACAGATATAAGAAACTCCTACAGGATGTTCGTGTATGTTACTAATATCATATGCAAAATATATATCTTAAGGGTAAAATAATTTTATACCTATTGCTTATAAGAGTAAGCCGATCATTGACCTTTTGTTTGACATTTAGAATAATTTTAATATTCTTTCGAGATTTGCATTCAAGGTCAATAAAGACAGTTTACGTATTTAAAGCAAATTTACAGTACTAACAGAAAATATATATAAAAAAAATACGCTTAACTTCTCATATTTCAATAAGAATGTTTACAATTCATTTTAAAAAAATGTAGCGCAATAATTAGAATTCAGCTTATAAATAAATATTACAGCAGACTTTACGAAATTTTATATTGTTATCGATCATTAAACCCTCGGTAGACTATCACATAAAGTGTTGATTGTTTATCGGTTATAACCTCTTATAATCGTATAATACCTATCGTAAGGTAGGCCGCCTAAATATGTACATAATGTAATTACTCAACACTATATTATTTATCTAAATGTCCAAACATGATTTGTGTACATGACAACATATCGTAAAATTAATAAGTAGTTGCTAAACTACTTATTAATTTCACTTCCTTATTTCGTGGCGCTAAAGCATTTAAGATCACCTTTTTGAAGTATTAAAGATAAGTTGAACCAAGTTGCATATCAGTATAGTCAATTACGGTTGTTATTTTGTACCTCGGAACCAATTTACAAATCTGGAATTTTTAATGTCATTTTATATATTTTCTTTATTAACTCTTAAAAAGTACAATAAAAATATTTTAAAATCATGATTAACGCAATTACATAGTAAATTACTTGCAGGTTGATTTTTGCTAGCGTCACAAGATGTTTTTTACTATCAGGCATCAATGTTGTATGATGATGCAAACTATTTATAAAACTATACATTCAGTATAATGCATTGTATTATTGAAAATATTTACCGGTTCAAGCAAGCTCTGTTCATGTAATGTGACCAGAGGCTTTTCTGGTTTTGGTCGCGTACTGAGATAGAAGGCTGAAGCGGCTGCGACGCCCGTGAGCGCCAGAGCGCCCGCTGATCCTCCAACCATCCATAGGTACTGGTCTATTTCGCTCACTGCAATAAAAAAAAAAGTAATTCGTAACGAAATTTCACAGTTAACTCGAATATATAGGAAGTCCTCAATATCACACGATAAACTGTTCTTAATACGCCATTGCTACTTACAATTAGTGCTTTCGTTAAAATAACAATAGAGGTTTTCACTACAGCCTGTAATATTCTACTGCTGGGCATAGCCCACTTAATTCTTTATGTAGAAGAAGGATTAGAGCTTAATCCACCACGATGCTCCAATACGGGTTGGCAGATATTTTCTCTACTAGTAACGATTGCTATCAGGCTTCAGTCATTGCTATCACATGATAACAACCGGCTTAACGTGCACTCCAAGGCACGGTGGGGAGACCTAAAAGGACTGCACAAGCACCCAGACCACGGCAAACACCTGTATGGCCAATACAACATGTTTATCGTATGCGGGGATCGAACCCGCACCTACCAGCGCAACAGCCATAAACCAGTACCGTGACTGTTGCCGAGAGTTTTTAACTTTACTAATTATTAATTTGATTTAAGGCAATAATTGTTCATAACGTAAATTCTTAGGTATGGCTGTCGACCAGACTAAGCGTTCTGTCGATTCATCATAACATCGCTTAATATTAATGAACATAATTCATTAGCAATAAGTTGAGTCTTTAGAAGGATATGGATGATTTTAACTAAAACCGTATAATGTGGGAAACATTAAAACATAATAAGTCCGCTATATTAATTCAAATAATAAATTAAATCGTTTCGTATAACCATTTATAAAAGAGATACAAATAAAGAATTACATTCTTCAGTATAATAATACTGACGTAAACATTTTACAGGCAAAAAAAGTCTTACGTTGTTTCAAGTTTATTAATAAAAATACTGCATTTAAATTATTATTACCTTAATATGAAGTTATACCACAATACTTTATTGCATTCTTCAATTATAATGTATTTTAAGACTTTAATTACCTACATGTATTTTTTATTAATATTCACAGATAAATAATTTCATAAATTAAACAAAACAATAAATTAACATCATATATCATGCACAGCAATAGTTGTTTACGACATATAAAATCATGAATCAACCATCCAGTTGACATGCTGTCAGGTCCAAAAAGGGAGATACGATAATGGCAGTTCTCGTTAAGAATTACTGAAAGACTTACTCTGGACGTGTACACTCGATAATGATCGTCTCGTCAACCTTTCCTGTCAATCGCGAAATTGCTAATGAAGATACACTGAAATCTTGAAAACAAATTCGATTTTACCGTTTTAAAAACGTAAGCCCTTTTTAAGTACCGTCAGATTAATAAAAATAAAAAAGTTGTGATAAACGAGTTGCCTTCACACACGGTGAATTCCGTACCAACGTACAATATTGAACACTGCACATTTCTTAAGATCGAATCATTTACACATGCACGTCCATTTGGCAAAGAGATTACGGAACCCTGAAAGTCATGAGATGAGGTCATACAAATGACGTTAACTGCATCACGGAAGAAGAAATAATGACAGCATATTTTTATTGACACCACATTTTAATATTATTTGTATAGCAATATAATTAATTACTAATTATAGGCAATTATAAAATGGTTGATAATCTCACACATTCACTGTTGCTTTAAATACATAAATGTATAGTTATTTTCACTTTCAAATCTGCTGATATTATGAATATTTTTTATTACACGTAAATATTGAATTGTTTTGTTAAGAAGTCTGATTTTTTATTTAATTTTTATTGTTATACAATCTGAATAAAACGTAAGTATATATTTTGATGTTTCTTTTAATGTTCCATCGACTAAGAGGTACCTAAGTCATAAAATCAAAACAAACTGTCGTAAATTTTAAAATAGTGGTTTAATTCACTACTTTCAGCGGTAACCAAGACACACTTCAATCTTGTTCATAAAATGGACTATTTTAACGAGTCGCTGATACATAAACGTCAACACTTAAACAACTAGCGCTTAAGTGTAAAAGGAACTCAGGCGAGAGGTTTAAAGAACCTTACACAATGTATAGACGATATGCTAGAGGACGTGTAAACTGTTTATCTTTCGCGCCTAGCGTATCCACTGAATAGTGTTTGTGCACACGTATAATGCAACACGTGCAATCAAACGCTAAGCTTACTAATGATCTCAAGCACTAGGAAATGTCTAAGACAACTTTCATGCTGTCTAGACTAGTTCCTGGACCATAAACCGAGAGATTAGCTAGTTTAGAAAGTGGGCACTGGGGTGCAAGCGCCGGCGTCGTGCTAGCGAGTCGATTTCATGGGATCGTGCGCGCTTTCCCCTGACACACTTTTACGTTTCTTATAGTTAATTCGATGACTTAAAATTACCTAAACCTGAATTATGATACATATATAGTTTCTTTTATTATACTTGCAATGTAGTAATGTTCGAAATTTAAGAATACGTTAAAGTAATTAGTGCGGTTCTTTAGTAATCTTAGTAATAAAATCAAATTAGTAGTTCATTAAATTTATTTATAAGAAAGGCAACTTAAAATTGAAAAAATAATAATTTTAGCAAATTAAAAAAAATGTTTCATAAACTATTTAATAGTATTATCTATACTAAATTACTAGTATTATAAAACTGAAGAGTTTGTTTGTTTGAACGCGCTAATCTTAGGAACAACTGGTTTGAATTGAAAAATTCTTTTTATATGTTTTTTCCTTAATTCGTTTTTTTTCCCTCAAATTAACGCGATTGAAACCGCGAGGGAGTTTAATGATGTTAAATGAAAACAGTTAAAAAATGATTTTCTACTGAATACGAGAAATTATGTTAAGAAAAAACGAAAATATTATTTTGAATTTTTCCTGTTTATGAGTGTGCACCATTTGACAACCACGTTTGGAAGCAACGTAGCTAATAAATTCAAATAATATTTTATTTACGATTGGAGTATACTTAAATTTACAACGAGTAAGTAATAAATTAAGAAGGTAACGTATTAATTACTATTGGCCATGCTCTGCGTAGTGCCTGTACAATCTTCATAGAAAAGTTAGGGCTACACCATACGAAAAAGTCAATGTTGAAATTCATGTGGGCATTAGAAGGGTCCACATATAATTTGAAGGCGACGTTTAAGGTCGCATCGCTGACCTCGATTATTTATCGTTGAATAACTGGTGGTACTTGGTTGATTTCAAAAGTTAGAACCTTGGTGCTCTAATTTCCCTTCATTGTGTATTCAAAGAGCGTAACGAGACGGCCCTTCAAGGGCCAGTTACTCTTGCAATGATACAAACAAGTAACCTTTTCTTTTAATCGAATAAATGAATTAAGCCGCTAGCATTGAGCGGAGACCTCGATCATGATTGAGCTTAGCCATCTAAGGAGGATCTACGCAAATTATTAAGATAATAAATATCGTAATAACCACTTCATAAAAACGGTAAAACCATATCTCTTGACGGGAATATCCACTTTTATTTTAAACCGATGTTAGGAGTTAAGTTTATTGAAGTTATGGATTGATTTTATCGCAAGTCTCTTAAGAGCAGTTACATAATTCATAGCAAATGAGCTTCGTTTATTACAATATAGCACTATCCTTTAGAAATTGTACTTTATTACGAGATTGAGGCTTTAAACATTTATAATAAGAATCCATGCAGAAGATACTAAATTTAAAATCTTAGTCTGTCATACACATAACTAATAATATTTGTATATTTTTTATACCGATAAAATAATATCATTTAAGCCATTGATTTTTTTTAGGTAAACGTAAAGTGCAATTCGTTTTAACTTTTTTTTTGCGTAAATTTTAATTCAGATTAATAATAGTTTCATCTAAATGTGATAGTTTTACTCACAACTGCTACACTGATTCCACCAAATCGTCTTTTCCTTCGTGTTAGGTTCAGTCTTCTTTTTATCAGTCTTCTTTAGTTTCTTCTGCAACTTGCGACACGTTTCCTTAACACTAAACTCAGTCTTGCTAGCCTCTGTCGAGTTCACTTTGTCCACCTTAACATTGAGTCCACACTTCCCGCTCCCCATTTTATTATTGTTATTACACATATTTACTTATTTATCACTTCGCGAGCCGTGTAAGCATTTTTGTGTACTATCGTTCACATGTCTCGCTTCGTCTATTATTGGAAAATAAAATTTTATTAACTTTATTTTTAACGCGTTTGCGCTCGATTGTCGTAAAGATATGCAATATCGATTATTTTGTTGGCGAATGAAACGGAATCTATAAAACTAAAAGGCTTTATAGATTCATTTTGAGGGGGCCTTTGGCCTTGTGAGGGTCATTAACATTGCGAGTCGATATCTGAAACTAATCTAGCTTCTGATTTCATTGGCTTGACGCTTATCTACCGTATTGTGTTTTGTAATCGTATTAATGAGTAAATCTTGAACGGAAAGTTATGAATCACTTTAAATAAACAAGTAATGCCGTTTGTTTAGGAATATTTTATTGAATCGTTTATTACGTTGCGTTTCGAACGAATGAAATTAAAACTTAAGGGCTAATTTACACGCAAATTCAACAATTAGCCATACTTGTGACTTCGCGTGTCACTTATGATATAGTCTAATTATAATATTTATTAATGAGGTTTTCTACATATAGGTATAATAGTATTTTTGAGCCTCTATTACTGAAATCGTTTGATAGTAGTGAGGACTATAATGTCTTTAACTATTGTTCCTTTTCGATAAAAAAATATAAAATATCATAGACATACTTTACAATTGTACACTTATAGGTTGATTCAATTATAAAATGTATAAATAAAAAATTTAAGTTACAAAATCTCGCCATCATTATTAGTAACTAAAGCTAAATAAAAGTACAAAAGCAACCTTCGACGGTAATGACGGACACTGCAATTATATAGTAAACACAAATGATATATTACCAGATAGTATTTAAATGTTTATGATCGTTTAAATTAGCTCACAATAACTTGAAGAAAATTAAATTACTTTAATGTAGTACGAAGGATAATTTATGGGAACGATTTTAATACCGTAATTATATCGTGAAAACAATGAAAAAAATAATGTAACATTTTTTTAACTCTGTTAATTAAATGAATAAAGAGAAATTTAACGAATGTACTTAAAATATAATAATATCACGGAATTTAAAACATCTTTTAAATCGAGGCAATATAACTACATATACCGTCGTCATTAGATAAAAAAAAAAAAAAAATTAAAAATTAAAAATCCAAGTATGAAAAAAATTGAATTCAAAGTTAGATTTCTTTGAACTAAATAAATTGTGATAATGGTAATAAAATTGGTTTAACGATATATTTTACAGCTCTAATCACGAAATACCTGTTATGTTTTCAAAATTAATAAAAAGCAGTAAATGAAGTTTACTGGTTTCTTCCTAAGCACGACGGTATCGACGTTGATTTATACCAAAGAAAAGCTATTGCAACGAAACAATGGATTACAATCCTCAAACCATGTACGCTGTTCCGCCGTGACCCAATAATACGAAAGTACCGTAGTGGGTGTAAGCAAACATTTCTGATTGAGTACCAAACACATTGACTATATTAATCTTTGATTCAAACGACGTCCGGCCATACTAACACACTAAACAAATCATAATATAACTTTTGAACCCAACTGTTTAGAACAATCAAGTTTTGCCACGTAACGTGATTTATCACCCGACAAAAGGAATCAAACTAGCATAGCAGATCGTTTGGAAAATATCAATATTGACGTTAGACCAATGAAAACTCATTGTCAGATTTAGGTCAATGTTTATACATCAGAGGTTTAAATAATGATTATGTTAGTAGTGAGACACTTGAAGCATATTAAAAATTCAACAAATAAATACATAACACACTATTTTAATAAGTATTCGTTAAAATTCTTGTTCGTGTAGTTGAGTCAGTAGGGTAATGAAAAAGCTGATATTGTTAGCGATAATGAATGAAACCTGCAACTAAATTCTAACAGTCGTTTCCGCTATTGGAACGTTCACACTTAACGGTGGTTCTGTTACACCGATCTGGTTCATGAAACAATAAATGAATAAAATAATATAGATTATTTCGCGGGAACCCGTTCTACCGTGACGTTAATGTCATCACCTTTACGTAAAATTGTATAATCTTTTTAGTCTTTTTCAACAGATAATATATAAACTATAATTTAAAGAAATATATACATTTTTATTTCATTTAAAAGATATAAAATTATTAATATAATGTTTCGCCAAGGTTTTTTTTTTGAACTAAACAAAGCTTTTTTGAAGTACATTTCTTTCTATAATTACCAAATCATCCACAAATTGCACTAAAGGTAAATCATAAACTCAATTTGGAACCCGTATTACAGTGTTTACCTACTACGAAAACGAATGCAAAAATTTTGACACAGTTTCCGAACGGCTAGTTGTTATGAGGTCGACGAACTGAGCCGTGTTTTGATTTAACCGTCAATTCAACATCTGCCATTTTTTACGTTAAAGTACCACAGCCACAGTTAAAATAGCCACGAGATTTTCGCGGACCGTTTTAATTACTTCGTAGTCACGTTTTTCGTAGTAATATTTACCGTTAATGGAAAGTGATATAACGAAAGATTTGATAAAGACTCGATATATCTGCGATTGTAAATAGGCAATTTGTTTTATATTCATGGTTTTATCTATGCATATCAAATATTGTAAATTTTTGAGTTCATTAGCCTTTAATTAAATATTTTTCGAATAAAATATGATTATTATATGAAAGATAAGTCAGGTTATGAGTTGAATAAGTACTGTTATGTTTTTAGTCTACTTTCAGACGATTTGTTTTTATGTTTATTAGTTTCCAATATTCAGAAGCTAATTAATATCGATCGCGTATTTTCCTAATTGGAAACTCTATTAATGATTAGATGTATAAAACGATTACTATTAAAACTATTACGATTGCATAACGTTGCGTCCTCTCGAAGGTGAGACAGTACTTCACTCCGGAACAGCTTCTGAATTTATATCAAGCACAAGTTCGATCATGCATGGAGTACTGCTCTCATCTTTGGGATGGCTCAGCCAAGTACCAGCTGGAGCTTCTTGAATCAATTGAGAGACGAGCCAGGAGGCTCATCGGTGACGATGCACTGGTCGCCACAAAGCTGCAAAGCTTACATCGTCGGCGTAGGGTGGCCGGCCTGTCGGTTTTTTATCGGATACACTTCGGAGAGTGTGCGCAAGAACTCCATGACCTGATTCCCCCCTCCCCCTTCCATCATCGTACAACCAGACGCTCTGCGTTACGTCACCCTTATATGGTTGACATTCCCCCTATACGCACTAAGCGATTCGCTAGTACATTCTTGATCCGTACGGCCAAAGAATGGAACTCTCTACCAGCGTCTGTGTTTCCTGAAAGCTATGACCTGGGGATCTTTAAGTCGCGAGTGAATAGGTTACTTCTAGGTAAGCGTGCTCCATCTTAGACCGCATTTTCACTTATCATCAGGTGAAATAGCGGTCAAACGCCAGCCTATCTATGTATAAAAAAAAAAAAAAAAAAAAAAAAAAAAAACGTTGTAACATATTTTAATTTTAACATCGAAATTTAATTATAAAAATAGGCCTAATCAATTAAATTACAAAAAAGTTGCAATGACGTGCTATGTAACATGTAAGTTTGAACCCTTCCTTTCAAATTAATAAGCTGATGTGTGTAATTATACCTATATTAATATTAATATGTGATTTATTATTTCAGTATTATTTGACGATCAATATACTATATACACTAACATTATAGTCAAAAGTTAATCTTTATTGACAAGTGACAAGGATCTGTTACTGTGAGTCTTCATTATAATTTTTTTTTTACATGCAAAATTACATTAAATAACCAGAAATACAAATATATGTACTCGACAAATATAAACCTTGAAAACTGAATATTACTCGTTGTATTTTATTAAAAAATATTCTTTATGCTTATAAAATCTCGTGTTAAGAATCGGTTAGTGCCTAAATGAATTTTGATATGACGTAAAGATTACCGTAAAAAGTGCTTACACTTAACGATAACTTAAAAACAGCTTAAAGGAAACATATAATTATTTATAAAAATATATTTAAGTAATAACGTAAAATGAATAAACTTTGAAATCGAAAGTATAGGTAAAGGGATTTTATGTAAAACAAGTTAATATAATTTCGTGCACGGTTTTCCGCAAGCGTTGTTATTACATGAATGCACTTCCTAGGCATTGCGCTTGCGCATACGAAATGAGGCACCCACGGTACTGAGTCACGTCCGCAAACGACACTACTCGCTTTGTGCACTCTTAACGTTATATAAAATTACTTTTACAGCCTGATTCGATTTCATACCTAATCGATATTAAGTATTTTTTAAGAAGTAAGTATAACTATGTAAATAATTCCTATATCCTATATGTAATCCTTACTTTGTACGACGTAAATAAGATATTAATATTATTTCAATAATACTGTTTGTTCGAGATGAATGTAATCTTAGACGCGAATTCCTTAACTAATTACTAAAATCAAATTTATGTATTTTTTTATTCTAAATTATGTATTTTTTTGATATACAGTTTCATTACATATGTTTTTTTTTCAAGTTTAAATATCTTTATTTAGCCCTTCACATATTTTATAAAAAGTCAGGCTTCTTACATCTATGATAAGTCTTAAAATTATCATAATACCACAGTGTAATATGTTTCATAAGCTGTGATAATACTAACAAGGTAATAATGATAATTATTTACAGCACAATATTACAATACCAAGTATTGTCAGTTTTGTTGTGACTGGACGAGTCTAAACATCTGTAGGACATCCTTAGCGTTTCATAGGAATTGCTTACAGAAGTGATTTATGAGATAAAACTTCTATTAGATACAGTATTGGTAATAAAATACTACATATTAATTTATTAAGCTATGTTTGATGCAAGTAACAACACTAGGAACCCTAACTATAACACATGTATGTTTTTAATTAATTTAGTACTAACTCGTATTAGACTAGATAATATTAATATCTCTTTTACCAAAAAATAATCTAATATGTAGTTATCTTATAATTAAATCATTTTAATTTTATTTGATAGTACAGGAATTCTTAGTTTGACTTTAAAATAATCTCATTACTAAGCAGCGTGAATTGACTAATTGAATAACCTCTTGTTACATGAAAATCTACTTCATCCATCAAAACTGATAAATTTATAATCACAAAGTTAGTAAAGTATTTCCAAGGTTAAACTTTTTTATCATTCCAAGTCGCCAGGCTTGAAGCGATAGGACAGGATTATACGCAGGATGTCTTTACGGCTTCGCAGAAAGTACTGCCCAGAGTGAATTTATTTGCGATGGATGGCAATTCCCCTTAGAAGTATTTTTAGTACTCGACTTTTATGACATCGGCCTGTATAACAAGTGAGGTTTATTAAAATAAAAATTTTACCAACTATTTCTCTACTCGCCGCTACGTGTTTGCGCTTTTAAGTTTAATACCTTGTGGTCTATTGAAATACATGTTTGAACATTCAATTTGCGTTCGTTTAATGTTTGGTAAGGCTTTATAATATTAATTAATATACCGTAAAATTTATGACTAAATTATTGACAAAAATATCGTTTTATAGTTAGTTAATCTTATATATTGAAAATAGTGCATAGGGATCTATTTTCAGAGAGAATTATTATTTATTATTTGGGGATATATAAGGAAGGTCCAAGGGACCTAGTAAGGTTTTACATTAACTTTGTCGAAGATACAAGATCAATTAATATGTTTTATTTATCATCGACAGTTATCGCTATTTCTATTAACACATGTTAAAGTTATTACAAAATAATCAATGACGTTAAGTAGCTTTTGATTCAAGGCTAATGTCAGATTATGTCAGGGGCGAGGAGGAGTTTGACATGAAAGAGTCGGTCGGCCTTTTATTTCTGCTTTAGTTTAGAGAAGCTTTCAAAGGAGGCCTAATGTTCAAAACATCAAAACCTTATATTTAGATTGACATGAGAAAAGATCTTTCTGGAACAAAAAAGAAACCAAACATGCATTGTGCTCTTTAATTGAAATAAGACCACCAGGTCTTATTTCGCTCAGGTAAAGGTTATATTAGATTATATATACACAGTTTATGTTAATACTTAACATTTATAATTAAAAAAAGTGTGTATTTTTTACTTACCGAGCTCTAAACATCTCTATGATAATAACATAGAAACCGAAGTTAAAAGAAAAATAATGTCATATAAGTAAACAATGTAAGTTAAAGTAATAGTAAGTAATATTCATCATAGGCTAGAGCACTTCAACGCATGTATGTATACATTAAAATTCCATCAAACCTCATAATAATCTGTCAGACGTAGCATAATTCAAAGGCTTTATTCTTTTAAGTATGAAAGCGCGATAATCTAAGTTCCATTCACACGACAAATAAAGCACACACGTTCTTAGAATGAATAGAACAACGATGCTTTAGAGTCGCGTTCTGACCCACAAACGTGCGGATCAAATTTCAACCATATAGCGAGCATCGTGATCGCTTAAGGCACGATCGCAATCGTTTATATGTACAACAGTTGTTATTAAAATAATGGTTGCTTGCACGAAGTCTTTTCAGGTAATAAACTGCATTATTATACTGCGAAGCGCTCTCGCGATGTGACATGAGATTGCAAATATACGACTTGTAAATAGAGCCTTTCCCATCTCGAAGAGCGTGCAGTTTGTTCGTTTAATAGTTGAAAGTGTTCAAATATTTTGTTGTATATTAAACACGATGTTTCGAAGTACTTTCAAATGAATATAAAATTTTTATAACTTTTGAACAAACCAAAACCTATGCCCCAGTATTCATTGTTGACTTTTCAGACTATTCACAATAACGTAAGTACCGGTCGTTTGGTTCGAAAGTAAACAAGCATTGCAAATAGCACACGAGCAAACAAGCGGTTCGTTGGAGACCAGACGTTAAAAAACTCATTCGAGCTCTAGTGCATAGATACGACTGCGAAGAAGTCACAACAAAAACACGACAGCGAAATCGTTACGACATTCCAGCTGCACGGGCACATTACCTACGGAATTTACAAACACTAGGTTTTTATCACGGTCTTATCGATCGTCACTCGTATCGTGTTTCGTGGTTCGTAGAGCAAGCGCGATGCGCGTGCGCTGCCTATACGCACGGCCGTTACGGCGGCCGTCCAATGCGACAATGTGACTCCATGTTGCCGCACGCTGCCTCCCCAGCCTTTGCCTAGCCGCCTCTCTCTTTTAAGTTGACACGGGCTACAGCAACTTCAGCTCTCCAAATTAATAGTCTATTTTCTTGAATGTTAATAGCCTTGTCATTTCATGTGGTGAAACGTCTATACTTGTTCTGTAAGATGATGAAACGACAAAAGACATGTCCAATCGAGATGACATTAATTGCATTTAAATTAAAATTTATCTTTGGCTGTCTTTTAAATAAATTGAAAAGTGTAGATAGGACAGTGCAGATTTTCGAATCCGTCCAGATAACACCATATTTCGGTTCCATTACTTGATAATATCAGTGTTGCCAACTTGGGGTATTTTCCCCTAAAAGGTATTTTGCAAATAGCGGGAAAGATTTTGGGGATAAGCTTTTAAAGGTATTTTTTTTTGGGAATTTTTAATTCGTCAGAACATAGTATATTTTAATATAAAAAACTAATAAAACATAACAATTCCTCAATTATCAATTTTAAAAAAAGCATGTTCAATGAATAAACAAAAGCAAAGTCAACAAAATAATTTGTTTTCTATTTCAAAACCCTTTGAAAAATAAAAAGTAATAAAAAAATAATAATCTGACTGATTTTTTTAATCATTTTAATTTTAGGTTTAGGAGGTTTTTAGGAGATTAAGAGACTTTTGTTATTCGATTTAGGGAAAAGTTTTTTCAAGAGTTGGGAACACTGGATAATATTAAAGTGGTATGTCGACCAAAAAGAGGTTTTAATTTTATACTATTATTAAGTACAAAAGAATTTTAATTTCTCAGCTTCGGTTTCTTTATATACTTAACTACTTGATATTTTGTAAATTTCTTTAAATATAAAAGGTTCTTCGTAAGTTCCTAAATACTTCGACATTTATGACGACAGCAATCGCTTGGCAATAATACTTTTATTGACAACAACAAAATATAGTTTAATTCAAATATAGCAAATAATCACTTTTATTGGTGCTCACTTGCCAGGGAGTGCAGAATATTTTGCCAACGTCAGGTAGGAAAGAGTAAAATCAATGTATAAGCGTTGATATTGAATTAAATGACACCTGAGTGAATTCTTCAAGTGTTTTATTATTAATAGAATAAATAAACATGGGACACTTAAACGATATTGTTTCCTTATTCAGCCATACCAGATCTTGAACCAGAGAATTACATTGCATTAATTATTATTATTATGCTTATTGTTAAGTCCTTTATTTATATGTAAGTGAGTATCTACTTATACAAATAAATAAAATTGGAATGTCTGTTTGTAACAATAAATAACAACTTTTAACTATACATATACTAATATATATACTAATGTGGATGTATACACGGTACACTTAAACCATGTTTGTTTGTTCTGGCTAATCTCTGAAACGGCTGTACCGATTTTGACGGTACTTTCAATGTCAGTTAGCTGATGTAATAAGGAGTAACTTGGGCTACTTTTACTAAAGTTTATTTATTTTATAACTTTCTTCTAATTTTTCGTGAAAATTTTACGGTTTAAAGTAAACGCCCCCAACGACCAACGGTCACAGCACTGGTTTGTGGCTGTTGCGCTGGCGGTTGCGGGTTCAATCCCCACATATGACAAACATTTGTATAGGATATGCAGATTTTTGCCGTGGACCCACAAGGACTACACGTGTTTGTGCAGTCCTTGTGGGTCTCCCCATCGTGCCTCGGAGAACACGTTAAGCCGTCGGTCTCGGTTGTTATCATGTACACTTGATAGCGATCGTTACTCATAGTAAGAAATATATCCGCCAACCCGCATCGGAGCAGCGTGGTAAGATTAAGCTCTGATCCTTCTCCTACATGTGGAAAGAGGCCTATTACCAGCAGTGACAAATTACAGGCTGAAGCGTAGCGATTACTTAAATGTATTTGGTTATTGTGTAAAAGTAAATATAAGTTTATCCCCCATCTGAGATCGCGTACTGGGACACACGGAATCTTACCTATATTGCGCGTGGCCCGTAAGAACAAGTACCTCCTTAACTTTTTATTTAAATGCGTTATATATTTTTAAATTATTGAAATCTGGTCGTAAACGTCAGCTTTAGAAGAGTTATAAGACATTCCTTTGATTTCTGTGGCACAAGCGAAAGTACATTTTTGAAATTTACTCTTTAAGAAACGATAAAGCCCATGGAATGAGAAAATACATGGAGTCAAATCGTGTATCAGTTACGTGTAGTGACATGACTTGCCATAGAGTAACTTTTTACCACACGTCGCTTGCGAAAAAGATGTAAGCATTTTTTTAAATATCAGGGCAATCGTTAAAAAAAATCCATCGTTAAAGGTTGTAACTCTTTTATTTCGTTTTCGTTTAACTTTTGTATAACTATGACTTATATATTAAGTTACGTATACACCACACACCATATTTTGCGATGAGCGAATGCTTTTATGCGGTTCTTTAATTGTATGCCGCATTTAGTATTAGTATGTCACTTTAACGATCTTTTTAGGCCTAAGTAAAATTGTATTGGACGGTTATCCTGAAATACAATACCAGAGCTTGTACATTAAAACCAAGTAAACTTTTAAAAAAAAGGTAGGAATTTTTTATTTACGTGCTATGTGTTCTTCAATAACATCTTTTTTTTGATATCGCAGGGGAACCCTTTTACGGGTGATATCCAGGATGCCCGGGTAGGCATTCTTAGACTGTATATCGGCTTCAGCACTTGGGGGTGCAATACCGACTAAAACTCCTGCGGGAGCCTTCAGCCGCATTAATTGGAGGGTCTCGGATCTGCAGGCAAAAGGATCCCTCCAACGACAGGCTGGCCTCGGCGAAAAGACCAGACTTCTCCTCCATGGGGACTGTCCGGCTTACTCTGAATAATCCCAACGACGCCATGTCTAGCAGGACCGGTTTCCCATCCCGGCAAGAAGCGGCCGGAAGCGCATTAATTAGCGCCTCCTACGCACCCCCATTCGTCGTCTGCGGACGGAGGCCTCGTCAGCGGCCCCCTCTCTCATCCGCTCTTCATTCTTCTTCTGGGACATTACTGTCTCGCAGAAGGAGACCATCGCCTTCCAGGACTCGTCGTCGCCGAGCATCGCGGTGATAACGCTTGGCAGTGACATGTCCCCTCCGAGGACTGTCGTCAGATCGCGACGCAGCGCCGCCCATCTCGGGCACCCCTCGAGGGTGTGCTGGGCAGAGTCCACCGCCGCGCCACAATCGTGACATCCAGTCGTCGGCTCTCTTTGGGCCGTCCAACACAAGTATTCACCAAAGCAGCCGTGCCCGGTGAGAAACTTGGGTCAACGGAAGGTGAGGGGCTTGCGCTTACGGCGCATCCACCACTCAAGGACCGGGCGCAAGGCAGCCGTTACGCGTGTGCCATACGGCTGCTCCGTCAGGTCCTCCCCTCACCTCCGCATTAGCGCTTCTTGCCCCATCACCTAAAGGAGCCCCCATTTAAACGTAGTTAAGAGTCAAACAGCCTATAAAAATATTTAGGTACAGGAGAGTGTGTATTAATAATTAATTAAATAGGAAGGAAGAGGATTTCGATGTTAATTGCATGTGATAATCTTTATATTGTAAAATCTACGTAAAACAAAAACTGTACCCGGACGGAGGACTATGAAATTTCGCACACTTATTATATAGAGATGGGATTATAAATAAAAAAACATAACAGACACTACTGTGTATTTGACACACACGCGCATTTATACTCTTTTGTTTATTATTATATAAGTATAGTTTTTGACAACTGAACCTTAATAATGTTCAAACTTATAATTCAAATTATAAGTTTGAACATTATTTAGTTATTATGGTCGAATTTCGACCTCTGGGCGACCGCTAGTACATGCATATCTATAGAAACGAGTTGTTACTTATTAGGTAGGTACTTTTTTAGATGCTTCAACTTTATAATTACTTCGCAGGATTTTATGGTTAAAAATTATCTTTTTTCCTTGTATAACACCAGTTTTAATGGACGTACATACACATGTAGCTCAGCCTATATAATTTAAGTAAATGAACTGTCGTTAAAATCTAAGAAACACTCAGCTAAAGAGAAAAATGGCTTCTCTAGAAATATAGCGTAGTGACCAGTGAGAACCATATTTGGTAGGTAATTTTAGTTCAAAACGTGCAACAAAATTTTGCTTTTTTATTAAATTTTGTATTTTCCTTTTATACTTTATACTAGTTTTTACCCGCGGCTTCGCTCGCATTGAATTTTTTTAATAAAAAAGATCCTATGTTACTATTACATTATAATTTACTGTTACATTTATAATATTAATTAGAGATTAGCGATACCTACATAGGGGAACACCGGGCAAGATGGGGTACTTAAGGTTTAAAGCTCCAGAAATCATAGGGGTTCATGTTTTCATAATCATATTTATTCTTAATCAGGCTTGTAGTTATCAATCTTACATATTAAATTTAAATTAGGAACATAGAACCATAGCATTATTAATAATATAACAAAATGTAGAATATGACATATCACCCCGTCATGCCCGATAGGTCGGGTAAGATGGGGTGGGCCTAATGGGCAAGATGGGGTATAGCATTCTCTTGACTATTCAGGAGTGCAGAACTCGCAAATGAATGTTGCTTCGGCATCATTATCATCCACCCCTGCACAGCCATAATGTGACCATTTACCACAAGAAGAATAAGCAATCCAACCTTTCTTGGAGTCAAAATGTAGCCTGTACAATATAGGCATGCAGTGTTTTCGGTTTCAACATCACTCTCTTCAGAAGACGATTGTCTAATAGGTTTCTTTGGATTAAATTTTTTGTGGCTTTACTCTTGAAATAGTTTTTGTTTCTCTTCCTTTTTCTGTTTTTGCTCCTTTTTTTCACTGTCTGATTTCAGTTTCTCTTTTTTAACTTTTCTCTCATATTTTTTTAAAATAAATTCTTGTAACTTAATTCTAATAACTTCTGTTTATCCCTATAAAGAGGTTATGATAGCAGTTTTACCGCATCTTTTGGTCACTCTTAATGTCTTCTTGGTCACTGGAAAAGGCATTAGTTGCTTTGGACTGACCAAGGTGAAGTTACTGCATTATCTTGCACTAAATTAGGCCAATAGGAACATCTTGGGGAAGGACTCAAATTTAAATCTGTGTTAACTTCAGTTGTACTAGTTGTCACTAATGTTGAAGTAGCAGGATCTGTAACAACAACTGCAGTGCTCGTTGCTGTTGTTTTAAGAGGCGCTGCCACAGTAACTACAGTTAAAAAAAACCTGCTTTCCATGTCTAGTAAATAATCTACCAGCTCATCCTCTTTTTTTAGCGAGGAACTGGTACCCAAAGGTACCTTTATATTCACCATTTTATTTGGTTTTCACGAGCCTTTTTTGCTTTTCATTCCAATGTAGACTAAGAAAGATTTTGCAGCCAACATATATCCCATTTCTCGCTTCAAAACAACTTCTATCGCCTTTTTTATTGCTTCCCCTGACCATTTTCCCTTTTTTGAGTTTCTTTTATAAACATATATGACTTTTTTTAAATAAACCACCCTAAAACAATATTTAAAAAAAATTGAATAATCAAAACAGTGTCGGGCAAGATAAGGTATCTGATACCCCCGTCTTGCTCGTTGATTCGTTTTAAAATTAATATTCAAACAAAAGAAAATTGAATAATGTTTCATAACAAAAGAAGTTATTACCTGTTACTGCAGTGTACTGTAGATAGGATTTACCGAGGTGCCGCTTAAAATTCACCAAATACAAGTTTCATGCACTACGAAACGTATATATAAGAAATTTTAAAACGAACAAACGAAATCTACTTTTCGACGATAACTAAAACAAATGACTAGCCACAGTCTTAGTACTCGTGTGACTAAGAGCTGTCATGGCAGCCAGTAGAGAGATGGCACAACGAATGTAATTGATCAATTCAAATCACCTAAAAGGCCTGATGCCCCATCTTGCCCACCACCCCGTCTTGCCCGGTGTTCCCCTACTAAGGATTTTTATTGGGTACTCTTTTAGTTCTGAAACTTTTCTTATGAAGAGATAATTATAATAAGCATAAAGAATATAAGTTCTTTTAATTTTTTTGAACTTCCAATTGCTCTAAATTTAATCAAATTTTAATTTGTTTTAATAATTTGTGAAATTAAATCTGTTAATTTAAAGTTGATAAATATCTATGTGAATTATATTTGCGATATACAGAGAGCTGAGATACATACATAAAACTTCTGAAATGCTATTTTTTTTGTGTTACACTTTTAGTTTCTTGTCTTTAGTTGCGTTAAGTGTGTATCTGAGACGGGGCGCTTCTTCAGTGTGTAAAAAGTAAACCTTAAGAAATAAATATGTTATACACATAATAAAATATATTTTCTATAATAAGGCAGTCAATTAACAGATTAGAAATAAAACTATGTTTAAAAAAAGACCAAATTTCAATCGTGACAAACGCTGTCGGCCATAGAACACGTTTTTATTTATTTATTTATTAAGCTTTATTGCACATAAAAAAGAAGATATATTTTAGAACGATTTGATACAAAAACAAATAATATATGCAAAGGCGGCCTTATCGCTTATAGCAATCTTTTATAGCCAACCCCTTAATATAACGTTCTTAAAAAAATGTTACACATTATTCAGTATCTCTGAAAAATTTCACCTAACTTAATTTTGTTATTGACATCATTGAAATTTGATGATTCGGTGTTCGTAAACTAGCAGAATGATTTTAGTAAAAAAGTAAATGAATAAAAAGTTAATTCACTTGGCAATCTTTAATTTTAACACCTTGTTAGTTAAATATTTCATAAGTATTTCGTGACAATACGGGTCTTTGTGTAATACAAACGGAAATTATACAAGTATTTATCTCTTAAACAATAATTCAATTAAATTGACGTGTAATAACGTCACATAAAACTGCAAGTGAAAAATTCTTACAGAACTTTATTTAGATTAAAACCTCGTTCAATTGTGAATGACTCAGAATCAATTTCCAATTTAATTTGAATCCTGAATGCCATTGTACGTATAAATACTGCACGCCTACGTCACGACGGTTCCCGTTTTATTACAATCGAAATTGTTTTCTTAGGCATAAAATGGCGTTTGTGACATTACTAACATTGTTGATGTTGACACATATTGAGTTTTCAATTTCATTATTATGTTTTTATCAAAGGTAATAAAATATTGCAATAATTTGTACTAGTTTTTTGTTACGTTTTTGTCATTTTTGCTAATCTACTATAGTAATAATATTTTAATTTAAGCATACGAGTAATATAAAATATGTCAATAAACTTGAATCTGCATACTACATTCAGATGCAGGAAAAAAGTAAAAGTATGAAAGTCCTGTGCTTGTAAATATCGTAAGTAAATGCCTTTTATACGTACCCAAGGATAACCAAAGATAACATCAGATGACTCTTTTAAAAATTTCTGGATACTTCCATTAAACATGAATTTGAACAAACCAAATGCAATGCAATTACCATATAGATTATACAGTAAAGTGTCAGAATGATTTAGAAAATTAACAGTAAATGAAACGCATGGTTTGTTATGGTGAAATGCGTATCGTTAATGTTAATAGACTATCTCGATAAATGAGTCGTCGTGAATGTTTGACAGTGACAAAGCAGGGCTCCGCTAATTAGTTACGCTGTTATTATACCTTGCAAATAGTTAAAATTCATTGATACTTATATCTTTATAACTTATATCGTCATTTCGGAAAGAGTTATAAAAATATTTTAATACGTTTGTGTTTCAAAATAATCTATACTAAAAAAATTAAATCTGTTGTCGAGTTTTGATGTGCATATTTCATGTTTCGATATTTCTTTTAATTAATTTCCATATTCTAACACTTCTTGCAGTTGCAAGTTGTTTGCATTTGCAAAGTGCAAATTACTGAGCTGATAGTATTTACAATCGGCTCAGTAAATTTTCACATGTATTTGCTTTTGTTTATCATCAATTATCACAAAACCTCAAACTAAAAGACTAGGTCCTAACGAAGAACATATCCATCGGGTCGCATAACCGATGCGACGCGAATTGATGCGACATAACGCGAGTAATACGTCACATAACATTAATTAAAGAGGTAACGTGAGCCATCAAAAATGTTGATTTTGTTAGTATATTACGATTAATAAAAATAATACTTTTTCGCGTGGAATCGAATCGAACTGCTGAATGTGGCGACACTATGCAAAACGACCCGGCTACAAAAGTGTCTATCAGGTCAACCAGCATATCCCTACGAGTAAATTGTTATTAAAAAGCTCATTCATTTTATTAGTATAATATATAAAGACTAGTTTGTTATAAACGTCAAAAAAAGGTAAAGAAAAATTTAACAAAACCGATATTATTTTATATATTATAAAAAAACCATTTAGCTTTCATTACATACACATTTATATGTGGTTTGATATTTTTGTTTTGATCTTAAAACCTGCACTCCTAAGCATAACATAAATACAATTTTGCAATATGTATAGTTCGTTCTAGTAAACGTTAAATCCTAGAGTTGCAATATTTACGACAGAAACCCAAATATTGACACAGGCCGAACATGTGAGACCATCAAAATAAACAATGTAGTTCACAAGGGCGTCGAACTAGAACGAGTAAATTGGCACTGCTGAAGCTGCAAATTGAATTGCAGTAACGAAACGTACAGCAACAAATTTCGATAAAAATCGAAATTAACTCTTATAATCGAATCGGAGAATTTTAAACTTTTTATAGAAAATACACTAGAAAAAAAATATGTTAAATAAAAATTGACATAATAATAAATAAAAATATTCTTTATTGCACACCATTAAAATAAACAAACAAAAGTAGTACAATTAGATGAAGAATGTACAAAGGCGGTCTTATCGAAAAGAGCAATTCCTTCCAGACAACCTTTGGGTATAAGGACAGGGCATAGAAAAGCGATTACGAAGTATACAAATAATTGTAAAATATTGATTAATAAATTGTTAAATATTAATTAATAAATTGAATAAATAGTTACCTAAGTGTATTTTATCCCCAAACTGTTGTTATCATTATTATAATTAATTTAAATAAAAAGTAGGATAAGCTTATTCGAAGTTGCTTTGTCATTGTATACTTAGATAGTTAACATCTAAAACAGTTATAAAATCTGTGTTACTGCTATATTTACATATGCTCTAACAAGAACAAGGAAAACATAAGGTGAAAGTTTCCGGAAAATTGTGACACTACCGGTTTAAGTAAAAATATTTGCTTGACTGCTTATTGTGTGTGTTGTGTTATATATGTATAAAATGCTCAAATTATGTAAATAATAAATAATAAGCAAACCATGTACATAAAGAAATAAAAATATGTTGTAATTTATATTATATTATAATCTAGATAAAATATAATTCAATGTACTGTCATGAACAATTTTTTTTTTATACAAACAAGATCATAAAATATTATATTGGTATCAAAAAGTTTGATGTTAAGTTCTTATTTTTAACCGACTTCAAAAAAAGGAGGAGGTTACTCAATTCGACCGTATATATATATATTATTTTTTTTAATGTATGTTCGGAGATAACTTCTTCGTTTATGAACCGATTTTGTTATATTATCCTCCTAGCTGGTTAAATAATTACCTGATCGGTAAGACGAAAAAAAAAGGAAATCGGCTCTTACTAATCAGTTTAGTACGGTAAATTTAAGAGCCTTAGCTCTTTTGTGGTAACAATGACTATAGAGTCAGAAAAAAAATCTTTTATAAATTACAATTACATATTTATACTCATTAAATATTTATTAATATTATCTATTTACTATTATAACAGATTATAATATACTACGATTTTGTATTTTTAATGATATAATCTCAGTAATATATAAGGATCAGTATTGTAGTAAGATTGTTACAAACAGATTTATATATTAAAACTGTGTGCTAAATATATAGTTCAATATGTCACAGCAATGTGAAGAAAGTGAAATACAATCAGCTGCAACAACTGAACACAAGATATAAATTAAAATTGTTTTGAATAGTGAAGAAGGTGCTGCACTAGTAGAACAGTCGACAAAAATAGAGAGAAATCATTGGCCGAGTACATTAGTACGGGCCGCGTAGAAACATTTTGCAAATGCAGTATGTAAATTGGCAACATTTGGCTCAATGCCGGCCTATTACAGGTCTAAAGCTTCCCACAAACAAACAATCTTTTATTTGTTTTTGCCAATAAAATTCTGATATAGAACGTGAAGTTAAATGAAATCTCTTTCCTTATAATATTAATTAGTGGATTATAATATTTTTCGAATTTTATTATGAAATCCCGTAAAGAATAACATTGTTTATACTTTAGTGATTAATAAAGTTACCGACGATTACGATCTTAATAATTTTTATTAAAGTCAACCTTTTCATAAAAATTATTATATTTATTTTCGAAGTCAAAAAACTTTGTTAAATAACAGCTACAGTCCTAAATTATTCCAGCTACACTTAAAAAAAAATCTATATAAATATCGATTATTAAGCCAGCCTGATAGAATAATTTTAATAATATTCGAACGTATTCATTTTTAATGCATATTATTGTTGTTTTTGTTTCAGTAATAACACATTTCCTTTTTAATAATAATATAAATTGTAAAATACACAAATATTTTCGTTTCTCATTATGAAAATAGATATAACAATATTTATGTAAAGGGCAAATATTTCATGTCATGTAAGCAAATATTTGTCAAGTATAGATTTGTAAAATCTCAGCCTTTGTTTCCCAAAGTCAGTTTTTTGCCCTTCCGTCTTCCGTCGTCCGGATATTGAATTTTAAATTGTTTTGAGGCATACAACAAGTTAAATCTATTTAAAATAATTGTGTTTGCTCGCAAACGAAAAAAAAACCGACTTCAATTACATCGACAAGTAATACAACGTGGGTCGACGAAAAAAGCGTCAAGTAAAAACGCATTATTAGATATAGCTCGAAAAGTAGTTGCTAGATCTCAAATAAATTTAAATGGGACCAATTGGCACACACCACCTTTCAATTAAAACAAAATTTGTCGAAATCTACCCGGTATAGACCACCCGGTCAAAAGTTCTGATGTAACATACATAAAAAAAAAAAAATACAGTCGAATTGAGAACCTCCTCCTTTTTTGGAAGTCGGTTAATAAAATGTAATGATATGGAAAGTATATATATTACAAATTATTTATTTTTGTCTCATAATTGAAAATTAAATAGAATTATGAGACTTAATAAGGATAACACACATTTTGTTGCGTGAACATTTGTAGTCAACCTAAATTTTTATTTCGGAAGATGAAAGGATTCATTCAAATCTTATGTGGGTTTTAATACGTTACGTATACGCACATTATAAAAATACCAAAATAAAGAAATAGAGACACATACAATAAAAGTACTATATCATAACTATGGACCGATTTTTAAAAAAATCCTTGTGTTTTACACACATTTTCTTAACACTGAAGCTTATAAGGCTGTAATGTACCATTTTACACTGAATAGAATGAAACCAGTAAGCAATAATGTGAGCCGATAACACAAGCCCCGAAATACAAAGCGGGTGAAACTGGTAGGGCGTCTATGTAAATAAAAAAATAATCACTCAACGTGTTGCTAAGCGCAATTCCCGACAACAGCTGAACCGATTTGGCAGCTTTTTTATTTTATTTTTAATAATTTATAGAAGGTTCTTTTTACGAAATATTAAGAAAATTGGTCTGAATATTATAAAAATTGAGAAAACGTAATGAGTATTATTTGAAATTCCCAGGACAACATAAATCGGGTCAGGTAGTGTTAAATAATTATTATATTAACGCCTGTTTTAACACATAGATGTGAATATAATAGCGTAAACAATGTAGACATTTCATGCGTCACGTTCGGTGCAGTTGAGATCAAGTCATGCGGTAGCGGTGACGCACCGCGGAATGTAATCGCATGCCCACTACTAAAACAGCTTAAAACTCTCCAATAGACAAATAGACATAGTGTTTGTAGCTCAGGGCCTGATTCACTGGTTACTGATAAAATTAGGTTACGTAAAACATGCCTTTAAGGCTTGTTTTACCTCTGTTAATAAATAACAACTTTTGGTTCCCAAATGTCATTTTTCCATACAGCCCTATACTTATAATGTCGTTTTCTCATTGAGTCCTCTACGAACTTACTTTTATTTAACATACCTAGTTACCTACACACGATCGTCTGTTATTAAGATAGGCAAATTAATGCCTACCTACAGAATGCAGTTAGGAGTCAGACATCTTATATATTAACCCTTAGCTAATGTCGGGGTTTAAAAATGACTCCAACGAAACTATTTTAAACTAACTAACTAAACGTCTAAACTAAAGGCCGCAGTAATCTTATGTGCTTAAGTAATCTTACTACGTCATGGGGTGCGGCGAGTGGCTGACAAGCGTAGCCCTAACATTCCTTGAAGTGGAGGTATGTAAAGTGTACACATGGGGTCAAAAATTAAATTTCTTTATTAGTTAGCTCATTTGTTTTACAAATAAATTATTAAAGTTTTGGCCGGTTTTCTTGAACGAAAACCGGCCAAAACTACTATTGCACAGCTACTGGGGGATACAAACGATGGGTCGGATCTAGAATCTATCTGTGAAACTGACTCTTCGAACTCAAACGGCGAATAAGAAGAAAAAAAGATAAACTTTAATTATTTTCTAAGTTGCGAACCGATTAAAGAGGTCCAACAACGCATCTTTCGAATTACTACGCATCTTCCAGGCCTCATAGAAGCTCGTGAGAAACTATTTTCTTACGAGCTTCTATGCGGCCGACGCCGCATTGGCGCATCGGTTACAGCCATAGATTGTACCTGTTGCGTGTTTGCCGTGGTCTGGGTGTTCCCACTGTGCCTCGGAGAGCACGTTAAGCCATCGGTCCCGGTTGTTATCATGTACACCTGATAGCGATCGTTACTCGTAGTAGGGAATATATCTGCCAACCCGCATTGGAGCAGCGTGGTAGATTAAGCTCTGATCCTTTTTCTACATGGGGAAAGAGGCCTATGCTCAGAAGTGGGATATTACAGGCTGACGCGAGTTCTATGAGGCCTGGATCATTATGTTCGACATTTAATCCTGACAATCGTTATGTCCTCATGACTATATAGAAGAAGAAATAGAATAGACATAGAAATTATAGCCTTTAGACATACAAAAACTACAGGTTTTATTAGTATTTTCAATTATGAAGAAGAATGTTTGGCTGCTAATTCCACACAAAGAAGCAACCGTAAGAGTGAAATGTTTTCTAATGAGTAGCAAGAGCTTGGTTTTTATATGTAAACAACAAAGTGAAAATATATCACGTCGTTGAATTTTTGGAAAAATTTTACTTGATCTCAACAGGAGTGTCCGGTTTTTGTTATTATGTTCATATAGGAAGCGATATAAATGAAAGATTCATGTTATTTCAATTTTTATTATAAATAAGCGCTGTTGAAGTCGATACTGTTCAAATAATTAAAAAAAAAACTAAACAGAAGTTGATGACACTTATAAAATACAGAATATCATGAAATTCCTAGTTGCAATTGAAGCAAGACCGTCTTTATATTTATACATCCTTGTTTTATTTGTGACAAACATATTTTGAAATTAATTTAAAAATCATTGAGAAATGTTTTATATCTTTAAACAGCTGCTAAACCGTTTATTACATCGCGGAATGATATAAATATTATGACATTGAAGAAAAAATTAAAAATAAATAACAAGGATGGGTTTAGGTGTCATTTAAATATACAAAACATTCTCCTTGCCTATAGACAAAATATTACGTAGTTTGAGACAAGCGTCTTGCAACTTTATTGAATCCTTTCATTTGAAAGTATATAAAAGTTTTGACACTTTATATAGAATAAAGGATATCTCTTTGCATAACATATTTGCATTTATACGAAAAAATTAATACAATTTCTCGATACAAATAACTGTTGCGGGATATGTCGAAATCGAAAAAAAAAACCATGACAGCCACGTTTAAAAGCTTCCTGAATAATAAAATGTACAAATAGTAATAAAACTTGACAGAGCACTCGGTGAAACACTGAATAGGTAATATAAATCCGAATAGCACGCTTGTAACCGCATTTATGGTTTAATACTTAAACTGCAACGGTGGCAGGTGGTTGCAGAAAAAAACGATAGACCATATAATTCCCCACAATAGTGTCATTAATCCTTCATGGGGCCTCTGACCCCAGTCCACGAGTGATAGACAATGGTAGTCGCTTGTGAGTTGAATTAATGCGTGTGCGCATGCAATTGGAAGCGGCCAGCCTTGAACTTGCCCACTGCAGTTCGATGCAAGCGATGAATGCGAAAAACGTCGCCATTTCTAGGATCGCGTCATGTTACGTACATTAAAACCTAATAACAGATATATCATGGGTAGCAATGGCGCGTCCAATCCTAAAAAAAAGCTATTTATATGTAACTTTAACACGGCATTGTTCTTATATTCAAAATTAATAATAAATTTAAAGTAGAGTGGTTTTTATCAATTCTGGTTAGTAACGTTTCACTTCGATCGGATTACTTATTTGAGTTGAATATGGAAGAGAGAAAAAACCGCAAATGTTAAACTTAAATGACATAATTTCTGTAATATAGCGGTTCTAAGTATAATATTAACATTGCTATTGCTTGCTTTTACACTACACGCTATGTTGCACAGTGCTTGGTATGGGCAACGAAATAGAAGTCACATTAAGTATATATAAATATACGATAAGCGTGTCGCACTCTGCATGTTTCTGGAAAACGAAATTAATCTTATATATCTTGTTATACATGAACACATGGTCTTAGAAGTTACAAAGACAAAACTAGTTTACGATATAAAAAGATAAGATTAAAGTATGAATACTACGAATGTCACAGTACCAACTAAACAGATAGTCAAAATCAATTGATCCCAAAGTAATATAAAATATGGACGGGTTAACAGTAAATCTGAACATAAATGTTATTTGCCCTTATTTTAAATTATTATCAATGTTAAAGCATTCGTTTGGTAAAATAGTTGCCAAACAATTTTAAAATATTCGATTAAATATAATTGTTTTATAATAATAGCGAAATGTTCCAAGTAAGCAGACAGTAGGTTGCGGGGTCGACGTCCTATCAACCGGTCGAGCTTAAAGCTTTGTTGAGCGAACGGGTAAGGCAAATTTGGCCCACTTTTGACAATTTGTACTTAATAATAATGCGTTTCATAGACACGCGCGGTCTATTATAAATATTAAAAATAGTTTTTGTTTTCAATGTAGAAATTTAATTTAAAAAATGATGTATCAGGGATTTAATGTAAACATTTGATTAAGACAGGATGAAATCAATACTTAAAATATTTTAAAAATTACAGTAATTATCGTCATGTTGAAATTATTTCATGTTATCATATACATCTATTACGATTATTATTTATTATTTTAGGCAAAATATAGATATTATTTTTATCAAAACGCAAAAGAATTAAAGATTACATCAGAACATATCTATACGACACATTATTTTTAGCATAGTAACATTCTTAAATTTTAACGATTCACATTAATGTCCATAACAATATTAATTTATAATTTAATTACAAACATTAATAATTAAATTAATTTAAGTTTTATGGCGCTATTATACACAACTTACATTGTTACACGCTAAGAATTCTTGGTTACCTTGTAAGGAATATCGTGTACTAGATATGGTTGTAAGGGAAAGTATCCATACTACGTTACCCATTTTTACCCCCCCCTCCCCCCACCCTCCTCGGTGACCACCCGTAGTTTTTCCTAAGCCTCGCCCTCGAGTTCTGACGTAGTAATTCACATGTCTTTTCTTATATCACCTTCATTGACAAGGAATCCTTGTGACATTTAATAAACGCTTATAATATAATTATTCTACCGGTACGAACTCTCGTTGACTTGCTTGGCAACTTCACTACACTGTAAACTATCAGTTTATAATCAGCTGACCCCCCTCCCCCCTTAAACGGATCGAGTAGTGTGTGTACGTTCCCTAATAAGCCCTTATGCTCCGGCGCTGTTTCGTTACATTAATCTCCCCTTTGCGGTTACTGTGCCGAGTAACGGTGTTCTTGATGGAGGCATGTAAACTAGTCAAAGATTAATACGACAGATTCGTTATTATGAACAGTTATTTCAATCATGGTTTTCATTGCTATGTATAACTTTTTCTCATTGATAAAAGAGAAATGTTTCAATGTATCTTTGTTAAAACGATGCTAAAATATTTTATTCGAATGAAAAATTTCTATAAAAGTAAAATAATAGATTATTTATACGTAAATAAGTAACGGTAAAAGTACTGCTTTTTCGTTTATAATAAACTAGGAAAACTGCGTAACTACTACTTATCCTCAGAGTCCTAACGTGATTTAGTAAAGCCTGTAAATCTTCCTTAAAGATATTGCTTTTTAGCATATTTGCTTGTAATGTAAATTTTGTTCTTTATTTAAATGTGCAAAAAAGTATATTATTTTTATTATTATTACTGTATATGTATTAGAGATAATTGTGTTTGCAGGCAAACGAAAACAAAAACCGTCTTCAATTATATCGACAAGTAATACAACGTAGGTCGACGAAAAAAGCGTCAAGTAAAAACGCACTATTAGATATAACTCGAAAAGTAGTTAGATCTCAAATAAATTTAAATGGGACCAAATGACACACACCACCTTTCGATTAAATTTTTTTTTGTCGAAATCGGTGTACCCGGTCAAAAGTTCTGATGTCACATACATAAAAAAAAATACAGTCGAATTGAGAACCTCCTTCTTTTTTGGAAGTCGGTTAAAAATAAAATAAGCTTTGCTAATATGAGCAAACGTTCATACTTTGAATTCTTATTGAGAAACTTTTTATATACCTATATCAGATGTGATAACACCTGTATATTTTTATTTGGGTTAATAGTACTACTAAGTAAAAGCATTTGATAAATATTCATTCAAAGACATCAGTATGATGTTTACTGATAGATAAATGCAAGATACATTTGCATTGATATTGACGTTCTATTTAAAAAACGAGGATGCACTCATTTATTAGTTACAAATTACGGTATCTAAGTACTTTCTTTATTTTAGACCTAAAAAACAAACATGCTCGATGTTTTTCGAACTAATAATTTGATAAATACCTTAAATAAATGTTGAAATATGTCTTTTACTAATACGTCCCTGTTATTATCACGCTTTTGGAATACATATCTTACAAATAAACATTTTAATACCAATCCGAGTGATTGAATATTATTTATTCTATGTTCTATGAATAGAAGCGTCGAACATATTGAATGTGACGTTGTGCCATGAGCAGTTATGCGATTATTGTGACCCAGTTTACTTATAATTGATCAGAAAAACACACTGACCATTGTTCGTTGTGTTCGAATCTAAATCTCCATACATAATTTACTAACCGTCGAATCAACCATGCATCCTACATTATGAAAACAAAGGTTCCGCGGGAATGCGTACTTCGTTAACATAACGAGATCTGTGCAAATTTTAGTCAACAAAAAGACGTCTTCACTCGCTCAATAATAAAAAATTTACCGTTTCTGACACCGTTGCCCAATGAAGAAAAGATTTCTCATAATACACGTAACATTAAATTTAAAGTTCCATCAACGGCCTACGCGAATTACCTTTGCATATCTATGCCAATGTATGACGTAGCAGTTTATTATTTATTTCACTGCAAAAAAAATGTGCAGTTAATTTCTTACGCCGATTGCGTCTTGTACCTACTTAAATACTAAATAGAAAAAAAAAATGTTTGAACACGAATCAAACATATAACCTCGATCCGTCAACGATAAAAAATATCTTTACAGTTATCTATCGAATCATATCTCTTGTGAGCAAGGACCGGACTGACGGTTGCGGGGTCAATGAACTCAGGCATCTTGTGTTTTTGGTTTGCCGGTTCAGGGAATTAGAAAATTTCGAAGAGCCGAAAAAATAAAATACCTAGCCATTTTTTATTTCGACGTCGCGACTTCATTGTTTAAATACCAAATACAGTTTAGGGCTTGTGCACATTACCGAGAAAGGAATTTCTTTGTCGGTGTCGCTTTTATCCGTCTATATAGTAAAAAACGTTATTATTAAGTTGTGAACAACTACGGATACCCGTATATATTACAGCATACAAGTACGCTGAAAAAAAATGTTTAACATATCACAAAGTTACATTTATAATTACTTATAGAATACATGTGTAAACAATTGTAATCGACTAATTGTTAATTAGTATCCAGTATTTACATAATATAACGTACTTGCCGACACTTTATTTTGTAGATATATAAAGTACTAGCTGACCCCGCAAACGTTGTTTTGTCATATATGCCCCCCCCCCTAATCCCTCCCCCTAAACAGCTGTATGAAAAATAGATGTTGGCCGATTCTTAGACCTACTTGCGATATGCACACAAAATTTCATAAAAATCAATCCAGCCGTTTCGGAGGATTATTGTACCTACCTAACATTATAACGCATTTTATGTATAAGATTTTTCACTGACTCCATTGTTCAATCACAATAAAATATAGCCTATGTCACTCCTGAATAGTGTAGCTTTCTGTTAGTGAAAGAATTTTCGTGATTGGTTCAGTATTTGTTTAAGAAAATTTTAACCGACTTTAAAAAACGGAGGAGTTTACTCAATTCGATCGTATATGCAACATACATTATATATATATATATATATAATGTATGTTCGGGGATAACTCCGTCGTTTATGAACCAATTTTGATAATTCTTTTTTTTTGGTGGAAAGCAGATATCCTTCCTTTGGTACCATGATAAGGAAACCAGGATCTGATGATGGAATCCCAGAGAAATCGAGTGAAACTTTCGAAAATCCGCATAACTTTTTACTGGGTGTACCGATTTTAATGATTTTTAATTTAATCGAAAGCCGATGTTACATTTAAATTTCATCGAGATCTGATTACAACTCTTGGAGTAATCTTTGATAATGCGTATTTACTTGACTATTTTTTCGTCTACCTACGTTGTATTACTTGTCGATATAATTGAAGTCGATTTTTCTTCGTTTGCCTGCAAACACAATTATATTAGTATAGATAATATACCATAGCTTAAATTCTGATTATATTAAATCGTAAATGAAAAAGTTATTCTAATATGAGAAACCAGTAGTAGGAATTTATGTGTTTTTGCAATTTGCAAAAGTAATAATTAAAATAATTCCTCTATAAAAATTTAGCCTAAGAGGTAGAACCACTTAGTAACAATATCAACTAAAACAAAACGTAAAGGCATCTAAAATTCTCTTTTTGTTCTTAGCAAACTTCGAGTCGAGACTATAGACAACAATGCAATTCTTCGAAAACTTAAGGAAACAAAAATACAATTTCGTCTAATCAAAATGAACAAATCAAATAATAAGAATTCTTTGTCTGGCCTCAAAAATTTTTCTAATGCAAAAGAAACATTTTTTAATTGCGAAATAACATTCCAAGCTTTGATGAGATTTAAGTTTAAAATCAAAATTACAGCAGGAAAGCGGATTATCATTCATCATCGAGTCATCCTGATAACACGTATCCATTTAAGAATATTGTCAACACACGATTTACGGAGTAACTAGTTAGTAATATGTGGCCCCTGTATCGGTTGCAGATTAAACTTATTGCATAATACAATATCAACTCTATGGCATGTAAAAAAATTAATGTGGAAGTTAGGGTATGTTACTAATTACTATATACTGTTGGTAGTGTGAGAGTAATATCCGTTAGGTGGTGCAAAATCAATTCGTCATTTGTCTTCTTTAATTGTATGTTTCGAATCAAATTACGTTACAATAATTATAATAATATCTTTATATCTCGTAAATTTATAGTCTAACAACTATGAAATCAAAGAAACAATATTCCTGTCATTAAAATACAATTGCTATATTTAATCTTGTATTACAAAATTCTAAAGATGAACTCTTTTATTCATTAAACACCACAATCTTAATATTTACTGATCAGAATTAAATATTTTTTTGGCGTTATAAAGCCTACATATTGTAGAAAATTACATTAATTAAATGTATAAAGTTATAGTACGTATGAGCCCACATATTTTGGAAGCAGAATAGTAAAATCAATATACTAACAAAATATCGTTTAAATCGAGTGAATTCACTGGGTTTGTCAAGTGTAATGTATATTATACCCCTAATTAGAAAGATTGAGAATTAAAAAAGGTAAAATTTCTTTTTCGCGGAGTGTTCGGTGAAAGGATGGCATTTATCCAGATAGATCTTCAGCGGGCCCATTTCGTATTCAGATATCAATTGGCCTAAAAAGAAGGTTCGTTGTTTGACCTTAATATATTGTACGTATATTTTTGTGTGGGAATTGTTTTGTCTTCAGTGGATGTTGATGCATAATTAGTTTTATTGCGTCGCCCTCGGCACATTATAACGATAAATTTATAGGCTTAAAAGAAGGCCATATTAAATTAACAACAAACACAATACTTAAAGACAGTAAACATAACGTTTTATAGACTACAAATCAATGAAATAATTTGATATATCTAGAATCTCAACTAATTTATATTTTATTTTACATTGATTTAAATGTAACACATTTATTTTAATGTTTTCTACAAGTGAATTGGCCTCAATTTTCTAAGTATTACATTTATCTTCTAATACAGAAAAGTGTCACTTTGTGAGAGTGTTTCCATGTCTCCTAAACCTATTAACATAGTTATGATGCAGATAAATGTGGTGCAAACAACTAACAAGATGCAAAAAGCAGCATTTTCTAAAGTTATGTATCCGGTTTCAAAGAAATAAAAACATTATGGATTTTACAAAAACACACATTATATACACTTTAATTAAACTTCAATACTTTTTTTTTACGGAGTATTTTTATTTTATTCTTCCGTGTATGATTGACCTTTACGGAAAATAGTATATTTCTTATTTTTATACAATTGAGTAGATATTATTGATTTATCCCTATCATAACATTTCACTTGTAACGAGTTTAGACCTTCAATTAATTTTATATAACACCATCAGCATCAATATTTCAATAACAAATGCTTTCAGTGTTCATTGTAAACCTACTAAAGTCGTTGCATCCGCTTTTGATTAAAGATTACGACCGACAAACTTTTATATTCGTCGTAACTAACTGTAAACTGCCCATTATGAAGTAAGTACTATGCAATGCCAACAGTTACTCGCCTGACGTCACGCTTCCACAAATATAAAATCACCAAAAGACAACGTACGAAATATAAAACCGCTATTATAGTCATTTCGATTTGCTTATAGTTAGCTGTGAACGTATTTAGCTGGCTAAATTTTAATATCATATACTTTTCTTTTACTCTAAAGTGAAAGACATCCAATAACGCTCAAATATGACTTATTTGACTTTGATTTTAGCGTCCAACCACTGTAAACGAGTGCAATTAGATCGTTATTGTTCTTCATTCAAAAATAATCAATCATAATGAATCAACAGTTTCAATTTCTTGATAGATTAAAATAAACAAAGTTTGTTGAATACGACTTATAAGTAAAAATTACTTTTGTTTTAAATAATTTATATATATATTTCACTTAACAAGTGTCGGCAAACAAGCGTAAGGCTCACCTGATGGTAAGCGATTACCGTAGCCTATAGACGCCTGCAATACCAGAAGCATCGCAAGCGCGTTGCCGACCCAATCCCCAATCCCTCCAGGAGCTCTGGACATCTTTCTCACCATCAGGAACACAACACTGCTTGCGAGCAGTGTTATTTAGCTGTGATCCTTTGTAAGGTCGTGGTACTACCCCAGTCGGGCTGCTCCATATTTTGAGCAGGAAATTTCCTGCTGTGCCTCACCTTAGTTAAAAATCAAGTCATTTATTGTACTCGATAATTTTGTTTGCTGGCAAACGAAAAAAAAACGACTTCAATTACATCTACAAGTAATACAACGTAGGTAGACGAAAAAATAGTCAAGTAGGCAGTCAATACGCATTATCAAAGATTACTCAAAAAGTTGTAATCAGATTTCGATGAAATTTAAATGTGACCACATGATTAACATCGGCTTTCGATTAAATTAAAAATAATCAAAATTGGTACACTCAGTAAAAGTTATGCGGATTTTAGAGGGTTTTCCTCGATTTCTCTGGGATCCCATCATCAGATCCTGATTTTCTTGTCAAAGTACCACACAAAGGATATCTACTTTCCAACAAAAAAAGAATTATCAAAGTCAGTTCATAAAAAACGAAGTTACCCAAACATACATAAATAAATAATACGGTCGAATTGAGTAACCTCCTCCTTTTTTGAAGTTGGTTAAAAATATTTTCCATTCCATGAAAGTTTATTAAATTAATATACACGAAAAATTCCCGTAATAAAAATCGCCTAACACACCAACACCGTTTGATGTCAACGACCTATCAACGCTCTTGACAATGACACGACTCTTCCATCCATTCTAATTCCGCATCTTATTCAGATGTAGGTAGTGCAGATCCGGTTGTCGTGACCCACAAACCTCGTGCACGGATTGAGCTGACCGATGCCTTCACTATAATTGCACTGAGTGCACAGTGTACACCAATCTCATTGCCTCGATATTTTACGTTAACTTACGTTGAACAGGGGAGTTGAGACATCTCTCTCAGAACTTTGTTGACATTTAGAACTACTTTTTTTTGGTTTAGCAATTATAGTGTGATGTTTTACAGACTGTTTTACTTCTGATTATGGTATTGACAAAATTATTTAGATATTGTTTCTATTTAGTACCTACTAATAAAACTATAAGATTTTTTTTTTAAATAACTCGTTTTTTGAATATTTATTTGATGGGTGCTTTGACCTTTATAGGTAGCAAATTTCATCGTAAATTAAGAAACAAATTTTTATAACAAAAATATCACTCGTAAAACATAGTATTCTAAGAACAGAAAACGAAATAATCTGAAGTTTTCATTTAATTTCAATGACAGTTTTCAAACTGATATAGAACATTTTATAGCTTCCCTTGTAGCTATGTATAGGAGAAAATTATTATATTTTTTCTATTGGAGTAATTTTTTTATCACGATTCAGCCTGTAACATCCCACTGCTGGGCATAGGTGTCTTCCTTCATGTAGGAGAAGGGAGCTTAGTCCACCACGCTGCTCCACTGCGGGTTGGCGAAAATTTTATATGCGTGGCTATAATCAATTGTCGCGTAGAGTTTTACAAATGAACATATAAACTACTCTATTTCTTTCTATGTTCGTAAGATTATATTTTCTACATTCAAAGTTTACTGCTATATTTTTTTTGAGTTCCCAAGTCAGAAGAACCTAATAGTAAATATAGACAACTTTTACCAACTTTCTACAAATAATGAAACCGAACAAACAAAACAAAACAAAAAAAAACCGACTTCAATTACATCGACGAGTAATACAACGTAGATCGACGAAAAAATAGTCAAGTAACTACGCGTTATCAAAGATTGCTTAAAAAGTAGTTATCAGATCTCGATAAGATTTATATGTGAACACATGATAAACATTAGCTTTCGATTAAATTAAAAATTATCAAAATCGGTACACCCAGTAAAAAGTTATTGCGGATTTTCGAGAGTTTCCCTCGATTTCTCTGGGATCCCATCATCAGATCCTGGTTTATTTATGATGGTACCAAACTAGGGATATCCCCTTTCCAACAAAAAAAGAATTATCAAAATCGGTAGGTACATCCAGTAGAAAGTTATGCGGTATAATACAACGTAGGTCGACGAAAAAAGCGTCAAGTAAAAACGCATTATTAGATGTAACTCGAAAAGTAGTTGTTAGATCTCAAATAAATTTAAATGGGACCAATCGGCACACACCACCTTTCGATTAACACAAAATTTGTCGAAATCGGTCCACCCGGTCAAAAGTTCTGATGTAACATACATAAAAAAAATACAGTCGAATTGAGAACCTCCTCCTTTTTGGAAGTCGGTTAAAAACGAAATGAGCGACGAATGAATTACAGTAACAAAAGAGAATGTTATAAAATATACAGATGAGTATGTATATAAAAAGAGTTGAAAATACACACAAAAGCAAGATCACATGTCTCCCTACGTTTTAAAGAGTACATAATAAGTAAACATTAATTAGGCGCACCTGTCTAATAAAATAGACCTGAAATCGATGAGTCAGCCATGCGTCCCTTCGTCGCTACATTATATTTTATGAAACTGAGTTTACCCATGGCATTGAATCCATTTAATGGTACGAAACAGCCCTAAATCGATACATCTACACGCTAATACTGGGTATATATTTAAACCATATCATCGCCATAAGTAAAATGAAATAAGAGTGTCTTTGTGAAAATTGATTCTTTTGTAAAAGTAGGTACATTAGGTTATCTATTTGAATAATATACAGATCAACACTGAAATCGTGCCTCAGAGTTGAGATGACTTTGTGTTGTATATTTATTTTAAGTTGATGCATTAAGTAATGATTAACTAGTACTTTAAACTATCTAAAACACACCGTTTATTTCTAACTTGATATACATGTACAAATAGGGCTATTTGTATAACGATATTGAGAATGTTATCATATATCTCCCATACAAAAGGATTAATTTATATATGATAGGACTATAAACATATAAGTCAATAAGATAAATCATTGCGAAATCATTGAAAACGTCGAACAATAGAATTCCGCTACTGACTATTCGGGTTAAAGCATTGTTAGTATTTATATTTGAGGAAATAGTTCAGGGGCGCTATTTAAATCTGTACCAGTGATCAATCAGTGAGGTTTATTGTGTGAGATTTTGGTAAATTAATTTTAAACTGGCGTCAGTACGGTAGAAAACCGTAGCTTTAACATTCGGGTTGGGTCTAGCAGACCCGAATTGAAAATCATCGTAATTTCAACATTTAAAAATATTTTTGTAAAACATTATTATAAATAACTGAATCGATTATAACAGAAGAAATTCGAGGTTAAAAAACCACACATTGAATTACTATATTTTTTTTTAAATAACAAATCTACGAAAATATAATAAAAGCGTAACAAATTATACACTCTATTATAGAAAAAAAATCTAAACAGAAAATCACCTAATATGATGTTTATCAATGAGATATTGTAGTGTAGCTAAAAAAAATACACCGTATTTGTTTCATATTTCAATATTATTACTATCTGCGTAACCTTTGCCGTATAATTTTGAGTGCTTGGTACATTTTTTTAGCCCCTACATGCATTATTAGTTTTCCTATGGTTTTTGACGTAAATTAATCAGAGGAGCATCATTACTATCATTGTTATACATCTCGATTGGTGTCACTTTCCTGTATGCGGCAATCAGATGCGTCGATTCCTACAAAATTTATAAAATTCGCTCCTGTTCGCATTCTTATCGGATCATAATTGTAAGCATTCTAAAAATATCTAATTAACCAGTAAAAACTTTTTTCAAGTATGGCGCGAAATTATGACACTAACTGCCACGTCTATCATCCGCTGCAGGTGTAACCATTTTTTTTTTAATTAACACACTTTAAAATGTTACATGTTTTAAAGGTTTTTATAACAAAAAAAAAAAAAAAAAAATAAAATAAAGTAACTAATCGGAAAACGTTACATTTATTTTACTATTAACTATTGACAGAACGAAGTCTGTCCGGGCAGCTAGTATGTTATAAATTTTCCACAGGTTAAAGCAAATCATATGTACGGCTCGTTTGTTGATTGATTGCTTGTTGATTGTTATTTTAAATAAATTAAGAGGTTTACAACCTTAACCTTAAATAATCTGAGTTAAATAATAAAGTATGTAGTTATTTACACAATTTGCAAGTACTAAAAAAATATTGTAACTCATTATTTACATTCAAAATATACACACGTTCCTCGGATGTTTTGAGAGATTCAACTACTATTATAACTAAAATATAAATATAGATACGAAAGATTATATATCTTTTATAAATGTATTACTATATTTTCAGAACAGTATGTAAGTGAGATATATATATCTGATACGCAAAGAAACACCATAACGTAAAGTTTTTGAACACCGCATTGCGGTCCTATAATATTTATGAATATGTACTTAAAATGTATTCGGTACCCTTTCTAGAAAGGAAAACTTCCATACAGTTGTTTACGAATAGAATAGCGTCTAATAATAAAACCTCACAATTTGATTTTTGAAATCAAAAACTAGTTTAATAGTACCTAGAAGTAAAAACAAATTTGTGTATTGTTACAAAAATGTCAATATTTTATGAATATCAATTTAGTATATATAATTTTTTTATAATATGCACTTTTAATTACCTTTTTTGTAAAAAAGGTAATTTACTTTAAAATGATCGATGATATTATGATAATTTAGCGAACAGAATTAATGATTCAAGAATCTTTATTTAATCACAATAATTGGTAAGTTCTTAGATTAAGACCCGTCGAATACATTTTTTTTTTAACTTATCTATCTATGCTCAAAATTTGACCGTTTATCGGCATAATTTCGCTACAAAATTAATTCCACGGCTCTTAATCTAAAGACTAGTCCAATAATTAAGAATATCGAAATATAAATCTAGACTGTTTCTAGCGATAAGAAAATTGTACTTACATTTTGACATCGTGTTGAACTGGATATAATCTTAATCAGCAAACCTTTAAACAAATACAACGGTTAATTTAAGAGACAGTCAAAAGCGCAACAAATTGTTATCGCGATGTAAACATGTGCGAGTAAACTAGACCAACGCTCGCTTTGTTACTGTTTTTATGATAAGAAGTGTTGACAACGCAAGACATAGGTACATAATTTAAAAGATTACCATTTTAAACAACCAATTAATAATTAAATAAATTACAAATGTTAAGTTCTAACCTTTGGAGCGAGATGGCACCATGAAACACTTGATTCTATGTTATACGATCGTGGATTCAAATCGGCTGAGTTCTGTCTACGTTGAAGTTAAAAGACATCGACGTAAGCCTTTGCCCAACCGTGGAATACTAACGGAATTATATGTTACGAATAAACGTTCATATTATTTTGTCTCCACAAAATTGTTTATATTATTTCAATGACATTGAATCGAGTAGGTACTGATCGCAAAATTGTTAAACAGAAAACAAATTAAATATAATTGCACGGTCTAATATCATTTTAATAATAGTGATTACATGAAACTATTATATTTCAATTTCGAAACAAACTTTACTATTATGTTTAGTAAATAAATAAAATATACCGTGTTGTTTAGATTTTTTTTTAAATAGGATTTTTAATCATTACAACAATCACAGTGGGTTATTTTTTATAAATAATTATTTTTATTCACAACAATTTCACTTTTCAAAATATTTAAACCTTAACAATCTCAATGTACCTACTTGTTTTATCATAATTATAAGCAAATACATTGAAGAGTACTTTAACAGCGTGTTCTTTAAGTTGTATTTCGAGTATTGTTTCAATGTTTTTTTTTTTTATATTTTAATAAATATTACTGCATTTTACTTACTTCTTTTCGTGAATTTGACATCGAGAAAACAATTAACTAAATTTACAATGTGCTTGTAAAATAATGAAATTTTTTAACATCAGCTTATTACAGTGTCAAATGTATTTTGACGTTTAACTTTAGACTTTTTTAACGTTTTTTTACTATCATCATTTTTGAGGTTTCTATAGATTTTTATAGGTTACCTCATAAAACAAAAAGCATGGTGAAATAACAGTTATGAGATATTTCCATATTTAATAACCCATAATAATGAATAATGATTCTCTAATCTCCATCAAAAATTTTACGATCGCTGACCACAAAATGTTTAAAATTGGGTCAACATTTAAGCAAAATTATCCTATTCTCTATGATGTAAATGGCATATAGCCAATTGGTCTAAATGTGGTTACTTTTTAAAGCCAATACGAAAAATGCAAAAACTTCCCACAATTATGTCACATTTGGTCATAATTTGTATTAATAAAAAAAAAAACTGCGTCGATATAAGTTTTTGATATTATATTTATCCGATTCTTAAACTTTTTTTCGTAAATTTCACACATAAACATATTAATAAGTATAACCTATTCATGTTTCACTGAGATATTATCTCGTAAGTTAAATATAATTTAGAAACTTGATATAGCGTAAGTTATGATCTAGATCGAGACTAATAAAATCGACTTTAAGTTAACTTACATCTAAATAATATTGTTTTCAAGCAGTATTGTGTTCCTGTTGGTGAGTAAGGTGACCAGAGCTCCTGGGGGGATTGGGGATTGGGTCGGCAACGCGCTTGCGATGCTTCTGGTGTTGCAGGCGTCTATAAGCTACGGTAATCGCTTACCATCAGGTGAGCCGTACGCTTGTTTGCCGACCTAGTGACATAAAAAAAAATGTACGAGAAGAACCCCAAATTATATAAATCAAACAGATAACAAAAGTTTAAAAAAATATATATTTAATAAATATTAAAATTTTGTTAAAATTTTATATTCAAAAGCACTTTATATGTTTTATATATAAAAAAAAACTAGCTGTTCAACGCGGTTACTGTTATCTAAATATATATAGCTTTTTTCGCTAAATGGACAACTAAAACATAATTTTTCAATTCGAACAAGAACTTCCTGAGATTAGCGCCTACAAACAGACAAACTCTTCAGCTTTATAATATATCAGTATAGATAGATAGCTAAATGCGAATTGTGGAATAGTTTTTTCACTGTGATAAATCACGCGAAGATTTGAATTACGTAAAATATACTTAGGGAACGTACCCATACTACAGAACCCGATTTTACAATTTTTTCAAGAGATGTATAAGGCCTTCAAATAGTGTGGTTTCTGTCTTTAATTTTTGCCACAGCTTATCGTAAGACACCAAATCAAAGGCCTTTGAAAGGTCCAGGAAACACGCATAGCCTGGCGTGTTCCTGTTCGTATAGTATCGTACAGTATGCTTAAGACACAGCACTGCACTTTCAGTGGACAGTCCAGGTCTAAATCAGAACTGTGCGTCATGCAGATTTAGGTGCGTATCCAATCGACTACTGAGCATACTGTCTAGTATTTTCGCAATGATGGTGGCCAATGATATGGGTCAATAGTTACCTTAGACATATGCTCACCCGCATACTGTACGTGTTCAATGCTTAGGGAGTCATGTTCAAGTGATTTTCCGCGTTTTATGTTCCGTGTACACATATTACATACATATGAATTTAGTTAAAATTGGTTATTTTAATATTACAAACAGACACTCCATTTTTATTCATTTCTACAGATATTTTATCGAGGGGAAACATACTTGCCTATTCTATCTCCCGCTGTCAAAGTCTATTTGTATCATCATACGTCAAATAGTGTTATTCACAACTGGTGGATCAGACAATATATTTTCTTAAAAAAGAACGGCTTATAATCTTAGCATAAGTAACATTAATTACAAAACAGTTTTTCTTACCTTGACAATATGCAAAAGATAACTAAGATAGATTTTTATGAATTTGGATGTACCTACCTATTAAAATACATTTATTGTCTTCATGTATCCTCAGCTAATGCTAGTATGCAATAAATAACATTACGAGTATAATATTAAATACGAGCCAATGTCGTAAAGAGTTTTAGAAATACCGTAATACGAAAGAGCCGGCGTCGAATTCCAATTTCCGTTGTTTGTGTTTATTATCGATGGAAAATATGCTTTATTGGAATTTTATGCTATTTTATTAATTAACTTCGAAATAGGCATTAATTAACTGGCATTTGCCTCCGTTTTGTTAACCCCATAGGCCTTATACTATAATAATATGAGCCAGAATCTAGAATGGACCCAAAAAAACATTAATTAGTTTTTGTTTAGTTACCGAACTATAGTATAGATAGCTATGCGTTTAGTATACGCTTTAACAATACATTGTTTATCAAAATGTTTTTTTTTGATATTGCGTCTTTTACTGATTACAACTCACAAGTATATTTTATACATATTCTATTTAGGTATATGGCGTCTACTAAAACGTTATCACCAGTCCGAAGTACCATGAGTCACAACCCACCCCTCAGCGAATACAGTTAGAAAGTGCTCATTTAAAGTAACGAGTTAATAATATAATTACGAATTTGTAATCTTCCTATAGTATTTATTTTACGCGTAGTTTATCTTTTAGACGATGTTTAGACGATGAAATTTTTTGTAAAATATGTGTTTGTTCTAATATAGTTTCTAAATGAAATTGTAGATGTTACTGAAACGTAGCTTGTAAGTCTATTTCGTTCCAGCTTCTTTTATATTTTTGTGTTTCTATATAACTCTGTAAATAAGTGCGTAAAAAGGTAAAATACGAGAGAGTGCGTATACGAGATGTGTGTAGCGAGAACTAAATCAATACGGCTTATATTATGAGGTATACAAAAATATTGTTGTAATATCATCATATTATAAGGATTTTTAATTGTTTTTTAGTATCTTCTTTGTGGAAAGTTTTACGACTATATTTTTTATACAAATGTGCTCAATATATTATACAGAAGTGCGAATGCGAATAATTTAAACTTACTGGTTTTAATAAGCTGTCCGATATTTCTCTCACATATCACAATTTTAATATTAAATTATTCTCTAATTCTTACACACAATATTTATAATAATTAAAGCTATTCGAATGCTTATGATGTTCATAGTTTGTACCTATAAATAGGTATTCAATTTATACTATTAAAATCACAGAAATAAAACGATTATTTTGTCTGTATTTGTTATAGGCACCCCAACGGTGCCTGACGTAACTGTGACCGTATTTCCCCATTGAAAATGCCACGAATTTTTCACCCTTATATTTCGCTTACGCATGCGTACATTTTTAGGTTATCGACTTTCTCCTTTTACTACTCATAAATAAGAGAGACAGGGGTAAATGGAGTGACATGCGCACTAACGGTTAAATATTGATGGAAATAGATTTGACTGTATTTTATGGCTTATTGTAAATTTTACTAACTTTTTGTAAATGAATGCTTTGTTCTATTATTTATTATAAAAACATCAAAATGAGTTCATAATTTAGAATATGTTTAAAATTACATAAAATAATTACTATGAAAACAACACGAGATATTTTTATAATAAGCTGATAAGGGATATTGTATCAGTAGCGCCATCTATCTATATACCAGCGCAATTTGACGGTCCTGGCAGTTCCGACGATTTATAATGAGGAGGATCTGGTTGTGGGCCGACTCGACTTCGCAGGGATTTTGTTAGATGCCAGCACCTGCCATGACGGGACTTTTCTTGTAATTCACTGTCCTTGAGCCGCCAACCGTACTCATAATTGCTGCATTCAGCAAAATAGTACTTCTGCTCAGGTGATGTCTTACTACGCTTTGCTAAGTATTGCACTCTACCGAATTCAGGCTTCGATTTATAGATGACTTTAGCTAGTTCTGGATCAACTGGGCGCATAACAGGTTCTGGTGTCAAATCGTCATCTGGTTTTTGGAGTCTTTTATCTTCTTTCGGGTCTCCGAGACCAACGTCAACAACAGAATGTCCGTGACGAAGGTGTTTGACGCCAGGTATGAATTTTCCATCTCGTAGGGGAGTTTTTCTTCGATTGAACCCCGCTACTACGTGGTCCCTGGTAATAGTCGGTAAGCCACCTACCATGTTGTGAGCTATGACGTCAGTTTCGAAGTAATTAGTTGGCTCCCGGGTAAGCATAGCCGCTTGCTGTATTTGCTCCCAATGTTTATGTATCCAGTTAAGACGTAAACGATTTTCTTTTTCATAGTTTTCAATGAGAAATATTATAATGGCCGGATTAGTTATATCTAGTAACGGCATTTTGATAAAAGTAAAAAATATATAAACGAAGAAAACTTACGTTTTATTCGGTGTCAATAATAGTCTCAAAACAAACGATTTACTTCAAAATGAAATGTCACTTATCGTCTTTGTCGTGTCAGCTGGCCAATAACAAAATAATATTGAGATAAAAATATCAGTTGCTGCGTTACGAATTTACGATATCCGGTAATACCAGTTTTCACGGACTTTCTAATTTTCCTGTTAAATTAACAGGTTCAAAAGATCAGTTCTTAACGTTATGGCTACGAGACTGTTTCGTTTAATGTAGTTGTTGTCTTACTTATAAAAATATATTTAAATAAATCAGTTAGTTCTGTATCGTAGTCTGTTAAATTCTGAATAAATCATTTTTTATTCTTAACATTACTTTTGTTTCAAAAATAGCTCTAAAGCGGTTTCATAATATCGGTATCTCAATGAATAGGTCAACGACGTTGTGAATAAATATACATTCAACAAACAAAAACTGTAAATTTATCTAAAATAAAAGCATTATTAATTTTAGCACCTACTGTAAATATGGAGCGGTGGCAAACAGTATTTATTTGAAGTACGGTAAATATGTTTGAAGACGCGTTGGCGTAACGGTCACAGCACTGGTTTGTGGCTGTTGCACTGACAGTTGCGGCTTCGATCCCGGACATGACAAACATTTGCATTGGCCATACAAATGTTTGACGTGGTCTGGGTGTTTGAGCAGTCCTTGTGGGTCTGCCCATCGTGCCTCGGAGAGCACGTTTAACACACCTATATGATAGTTATCCTTACTCATGATATATCCACCACCCGCATTGGAGCGATGTATTGGATTAAGCTCTGATCCCTTCTCCTACATGAGGAAAGAGGCCTATACCTACCAGTGGAATATTACAGGCTAAATCGTAATTATTATTATACAAAAAAAAAAAAAAAAATTTATGTGACCGTGAAAGTTTAAAAACCTACTTTGATTATCATGTCTGGCTTTTATTAATAAACTAGGTGCCCAGACAGTCTTTTGTTCTGTCAAAAGTTATAGATATAGTAAAAATTATATATTTTTTTAATTTTTCTTTTAGTATTAAAACCTTCCGTGGGCCTTAAGGATCATACAAAAAAATAAATTAGCCGAATCAGTCGAGCCATTCTTGAGGTACGCGCTTAGCAACATTCATTTTTATTTATATTATAGTTGTCATTAATTTATGATTTTATCGCATTATATTTTGTAATATATTTGTCTGTAAGAATTAGTCAAAAATGCTAGGTAAATGTTCGACTTCATCTTTGGTTTTCAACAGACAAGAATATGGTCACTTGCATTTCTATTGTTTATTCTTATGTATACAAAAAATTGACAATAATAAATATTAATGTTAAAATACAATAAAAGACTTCGTTTATTTCAAAATTTGTTTATTCATAAATAAATAACATTTGTTTGGAACAAAACAACCTCCATATTTATTCATACACCATACGACTCATCATAGTGAATTACAATTATTAATTTTCTAATTACTTTCTAATAATACTTACAGCAATCTTAAAATTTACGTTGTACATATTTCATTACCACAAATAATTTGAGATTTTTATTTACGAAAATATCTAATGTTTATCTATAGAGAGAATCATTCCAATTAGAAAATATTTTATCTTTATTTCGCTATGGAACAATATAAATTGGTCATATTGTTTGTTGTACGTAAAGAGAAAAATTGGCATTTTTTTTTGTATAAAATACAGATATTTAGATATAAGACTCTTTTACATGTCTAGACATTAATTTGATTAAAATCTCGATCCTTATTAGAAATTAAGAAAGAGGAATAATTAAAAATTTTAACGATTTCAAACCGTGTCAATGATTCCGTTAAAAACGTTACAAGCAATTCGAAATTGTGAATTTTACTAATACGTCGTTTTTAAAGTTATTTTTGTTTGAACTTCACAATTTTTTGTTTGTGGTTCACAATTTAAAGTATGGAACAAAGTCAAAACTCTCTGCAAATTTCAATTTTACTAAAATTATTCTTTATTTGCAGTCATATTAGTAAACCACACATTTCGCAAATACAACATTTTTATGATTTATAAAAATTTCAGCAATATACATGGTGGCAATAGTAGGTAGATTTTTTGTATTATATTAAAGCGTAGCTTATAAATATAACAGGGCTGCTAGCTCATAGAAGTAGGAGAGAAACTGAGGCTTGAGAGAAAACAGCCTACGTTTGAAGGATAAATATGTTTTCAGATACGAAAGTTTATCAACAACATGCTGAAAATATTTAATTGACATTTTTATCATAACATTGTTTGTCTCAGATAGTTATAGTATAGTTTGATGAAACAACATGACTGGAATGGATAAACGGGTTCCGTAACTGTCAGTAATAAAACTAGCGCGAGGTGACGGTTCCTAAAAGCAACTACAAAGAAAACAGCAATTCAAATAGACGATTTAAGATAAGTACTTACCCAAAAAAAAAACATGTTAATTTTGTTAGACGACTGTTATATTTACCACAACATTGTGCGATCAAAACTTAAATTTTTATTGTCCACATACATTGAAACACGTGATTTCTACGCTCGAGACAAGGACTTATTTACTAAAAATTAATATCAATCTAGTGAAAATTATATAATCGCAATACTCAAAGCTTGTATTTTTTTCGGAATCGATTAAAGTATAATTTAGTACAATACATAACTATATTACAATTTTTGGTATCTTGGTCATTTATTTGCTAAGTGTCACGACAGTTAGGCCCTGATATTTTTAATCTGTGGTTATTTGATGATTTGAGGGATAATGCTATAGCGTACATTACAAGTATCTTAAATGATACCAAAACTAGACAAACTCACACGAATAAACATCATGTTATACGTAGTAGGAATAGACGAATGAGGTAAGTAAATCTGATCATTCACATACGCAATATGACATCTCGTAAAATATATAAAGGTACATTATGATCCGTATAAAATAATGCAAACATAGACGTTATTGTTAATCGAATGTATAATCGCGTTGCGTTAGATGTATTACAAATTCGACTATCATCTACACTACACAAATATCACACAAGTCGTCCACACATGGAGCTCACGTCATACGTCACATGTCACACGGTCACACCTACATTCCGGACCAACAGGAACACACCAGAATAATGACAATTATAATATGAGGTACTAAACGGAACCGAACAAAACACTGATAAAGTTATACATTTAAAAAAAAAGTTAATCCAAAACTGTCAACGCTTAGCTAACTATTGGTCTAAGAAATGAGGTTCTGGACGCAATCGTCGAATTAGTTCAGTTCGTTCAGCTGACAGATTTTCGGATCTCTCGGTAGTGTTAAAGCGTTGTTGCATACGAGTCCGACCACAGGGTTTTCTAAGTTTTCGTACTTAGAATTGGTTTCTGATGATAAGCTTACCGCTCCACTGCTGTCCCCTTCGTAAGTCCCCTCCGTGTCATCAACGTGTGAACTAGTGCTTGATTTATCGTTTCTTTCATGCATATGGTCCTTGTCGAGGCCGTAGTCGAACTTTTCACCGCTGTTTTTGTCATTATTCGCGAGTTCAATCCAATGTGCCCGGTTTGATTTCACTCGGTCGAGCATAGGTTGTAACGCTGGCGAAAGCACCGCAAATGCCTGTAATAAAATTATATAAGATATAATAACTGTGTTTGCTCGCAAACGAAAAAAAACGGTTTTAATACATCGACAAGTATTACGGAAGGTTTTAATACAAAAAAAATATATATATATAACTTTTGACCGAATGAAGTCTGTCCGGGCAGCTAGTTAGACTACATATTTTGTTTTATATATGCAACCTTATAACTTTTTACTGGGTATACCGATTTTATTTTATTCTTTTCAACCGACTTCATATATATATTGGATGATCGGGGATAACTTCGTTGTTTATGAACTGATTTTGATAATTCTTTTTTTGCTGAAAAGGAGACATCCCTAGTGTGGTACCATGATAAGGAAAGCAGGATCTAATGATGGGATAGCAAAGAAATTGAGGGAAACCCTCGAAAATCCGCATAGCTTTTTACTGGGTTTACCGATTGTAATGATTTTTAATTTAATCGAAAGCTGATGTTTATCATGTGGTCACATTTAAATTTCATCGAGATCTAATTAAAACTTTTGGAGTAATCTTTGATAATGCGTATTTACTTGACAAATTTTTTGTCTACCTTCGTTGTATTGTCGATATAATTAAAGTCAGTTTTTCTTCGTTTGCCTGCAAACACAATTATAAATCGATTGAAAATAGTAGGGCCTATTAATTTTAACGTTATTTTTAGTGTTTAAAACAAATGTTTACCTCATATATGGGGAGGCAAATAGTATCGATAAATTTGACTTGCATAGCAGGGAGCTGATCCTCTTTATCTCTGTTCATTATATCCTGCAAGACAAAAAGCATTATATATAAAAACAATTATATACGAATACTTAGTCATTTTTATGTTATGATCCTTACTAATATGTTTTGATGGTGTAATTAAGAGCCGTATTGTCGAATTGCCAAAATGAATCTAGCGATAGTTTTTCGATTGAGGAAATTCGCTAAATAAATTAGTATAATCGTTCGGATTATTCACGTACACATTACATGATTGTGTTATAGTCAGGTTGATTTTAGTTTATCTGTTTTACTGTTCATTCATTCTAAAATTCTAATAAATCTTAAAGAACTTTTTTTTTTACATAGAAAGTTTATACTTCAAAACTATGCGCTTATTAACTGTTGCATAAGGTTTTTTTTCATGTTCTTTACTTTCAGTATATGGTTTGAAAAAAAAATTACATTCACGAAAAACAAAACACGGCGATACGAAATTTGCCAGGACAACTCAGCTGATTGTGATTATCTATTAAAAAAAAAAATGGCAGTACAAAAATCGAGATCGTGGTCAGTATATATATATGTACAATTTTATTTTTGTGTTTACCCACACATTAGGGATTCTAAACATTTTTTGAATATCATATCAAAAAGCGAGCGAGCGAGGGTTCGCTTAAACCGAAAATAAAAATCATCATATTATCAAGAATTTCGCTCTGGCGGGTACACGGTTCCATAGCTTAATTGGCTAGAGCGCCGACACGGTCAGTCGGAGACGCGGGTTCGAATCCCGCTGGAGCGGTCAATTTTTGATATGATATTCAAAAAAAGTATATATATATATATATATATATATATATATGAAGGCGCAACTCACGATGGGCGTGAGGTTGAGGTTCTGGCGCTCGAGGTCGCCCTGGCGGAAGAACTCGCCGGCCACGAGCGCGGCCACGCGGCGCTCCACGGGCCACGGCTTGGAGATGGCGGCCAGGTCGCACGCCGTCATGAGCATGGCGCGCAGCAGCCCGCGCCGCCGCGCGCACGCGCCCCACGCGCCGCCCGCCGCGCGCTCGCGCACCAGCTCCAGGAACGCCGCGCGCTTGCTGCAACACGCATATACGCATATCGCATCTACGCTTCGGTCTACACTATCCCGCCGTATACCCAGATATATGCCTCTATCTCCATATAGTAGTAACGAGGAAAGATCGGATTAGAAATGAGTATATAAGGGGAAGTTTGAAAGTAGCACCCGTGACAGAGAAAATGAGGAGCAATAGGTTAGCGTGGTATGGGCATGTAATGAGGAGGGATGAACGCTATGTTGGTAAAAGAATGTTAGGGATGAATGTCGAAGGACGAAGAGCGATCGGGAGACCGAAAAAGCGATGGATGGATTGTGTGAGTGAGGATATGAGAAAGAAAGGAGTAAGCACTGAAGTGACGAATAATAGAGAGGAATGGAAGAGAAAAACATGTTGTGCCGACCCTACATAAGTGGGATAAGGGCAGGAAGATGATGATCTCCACTGAGGTAGGACACAGCAGGAATCTCCTGCTCAAAATATGGAGCAGCCCGACTGGGGTAGTACATCGACCTTACAAGATCACAGCTAAATAATACTGTTTTCAAGTGTTGTGTTCCTGTTGGTGAATAAGGTGACCAGAGCTCCTGGGGGGATTGGGGATTGGGTCGGCAACGCGCTTGCGATGCTTCTGGTGTTGCAGGCGTCTATAAGCTACGGTAATCGCTTACCATCAGGTGAGCCGTACGCTTGTTTGCCGACCTAGTGACATAAAAAAAAATGTACGAGAAGAACCCCAAATTACACAAATCAAACAGATGACAAAAGTTTAAAAAAATATATATTTAATAAATTTTGTTAAAATTTTATATTCAAAAGCACTATATATGTTGTATATTAAACCTGTGTTATAAAATATAATACATAGGTGGGCGATAAAATGGTACTTTATATTTTTGATATTAATAATTATGTTAGAGTTGAGTTGTGTACAACAAAATATACGCTTCAGCCTGTAATATCCCACTACTGGGTATATGCCTCTATCTCCATGCACGAGAAGGATTGGAGCTTAATCCACCGCGCTGCTCCACTACGGGTTGGCGGATATGTTCCCTACTATGAGTAACGATCGTTATCAAGTGTACATGATAACAACCGGGACCGAAGGTTTAACGTGCTCTCCGAGGCACGGTGGGGAGACCCACAAGGACAGACATCCAAACTAGAAATAAATATTTGTACAAATACAAATATTTATTTTCATCCCGAGTGGGATTCTAGCCCACAAACCGTCTGTGTTTTTAGGCGTCCACTTACACAACTACACCAGAACGGTTGTTACATTATGACTGCAGGTATCAGGTACATTAAGAAAACTAATGACTTACGACTTACATATTACAAAAAAAATGTGTTGAATTTTTCAATTGAAAGTACAAAACCTCAAGTATTTACTATATCAATTTTGTTTCAAGTGTTTATGAAAGCCTATCATAAAAAATTATTACTTATATTTTATGATAGGCGGACAGACAACTCCTTATATGCCTATTTTAAAACGAGGGAAAAAAAGGGTAGACGTTCTCATTACGGTGTCATATCATTACTTTTTGTCGGGTTTACTGATTGTGATGATTTTTTTTTTATTGTAAAGTTGTGGCTTGTCATAAGCTCCTTTTTAAATTTGAGAGAGATCTGAGCAGTAGTTGTTGAGTTATCTCTAATAATATGAGTATGTATTGTATATAGAAATGTTATAAAAATGTTTTAGAATAAACACAATTATCATTAATCAATTATATCACAAAGTATTGATGTTTCTAAGGAAAACTTTCGTAAAACGATAAATTAATACAGTGTAGTTTAATATTATTAATTTCTTTCGATATTTAACATTGGTGTTGCTAGATTCTTCTAAAAGTAATTTATCCAAAACATTATTTTATTATATAAATATAATAGGATTAGGTTACCTAAAATATACGGCTAAATCGGTAGATAAGATAGCATCTTCCAAAACTTTCACGACTTTTTCATAGTCTTCTGAAGACAAATTGGCCAAAATCTGATTTCCAGGTGAATTGAGGATCATCAAGCATTGGTCGAAGTGATGATGTTCCATCGTCGACGTCGAATACAATTGCGCTAAAGGAGATGACGCCCTGAAAATATAAACAATTACTTAACAATGTATTTTATATTGGTCAAAAGCTCACTTTAATATCATTAGTAAGCTTTATACTTTTTCAAGCTTTGTTCCTTTTTTTACCAACAACTTTTTACTCTACTTATTTTGATATTACATAAAATGTTTACTTCGAATTTCGTGAAAAAATAGATTCTTACTTGATTTGAAAAGAGTTATTGGTCCCTCGATGATCAAGGTCGTGACATAAGCAGCCTATTATTAATGCCAAACATTCCAATTCGCCAAATATCTTCCACCATTGCGTCTCCTGAAATTGACATAAAACCAAAAGTTAGTACTGACGCAGTTAATTAAGGAAATCCTAAAAATAAGATTCAAACTTATAATGATTTTAGATTCAAAATATACTTTAAATTGAGATTCTATTATGGATGTTGTATCTAACAAAGATTGATGCTATCTACCGATTAGTATAGGGGCGATGATAACTTCAGAACTGAAGAGAACTGACAATTATAAACCATTCGTATCATATACAGTTATAGATCTATTTCATGTCTCGCCCTATATATTACGCTACAATCTTTAGGCAATATAAATAATACAAATGAAAAAAAATGAAATATTTTATGCAATCGAATTTCACCAATATTACTTACAGTTAATATGGCGAACATCATCTGGGCGACGTTAAAAGCATGCCTCCAGTTATGGTAGGTTACATTGCGGTAATTCTTCTTAACGCTCAACAACCATCTGCAGAGCACGCCGTAATCTATATGGAACCTCTCAACAAAGTCGAGGTCCAGAAACATTCTGAGACAAGCTTTGAGGGTATCGTCATCAGTGAGGTCTATATCGTCGAAGGCGAGTTCGTGAAGATTAAAGTGGACTGATGAGGGTATCCTTAAATTCTGAAATATATAATAAAATATTTTTCAATAACTTTACTCTTTACGAATTACTATTAAAAATTACGATAATGACACACGTGGAAAATAACCAAATATTAGTTAAAATATCAACTTAGTCAGATTCTCGTGTACTTGTACTTTCTTACCATAACATCTAGGTACTTAATTTTTTTACTAAAATAAATTCTTACTGATTAAAATATGAAATATCACTATTTCTCATTTACACTAATTAAGAACTAAATTTGATTACAAATTGTTATATTCTATTATGTAAAGTATATATTTCTATATACAATTTCTCTGTGTTACTTACATGTTACTTCGGAAAGTAAAAAAAATTCAAACAATATCAAATATTCCTTGAATCACATGTGATTCCATCACTTACGTCAGAGCAAAAGATATTGTGTTACATACAAATTGTAGTTTCTTTCAACTTACCCGCAATCGCTGGGCGTCGTCTAAAGAGGCAGAAGCGTGGTAACTTAACACCTGAAACATCAAACGTTCATAATATAAAGTCACGTTTAAAATTAGCACACACGTTGTTTGTTAATACAATGGAAAAAGCAAATCGAGTTATTTGTAATAAAAAAAATGAAACGGCTTTTTGTAAAAACATCATTCAATCTTTTATTTAATTAATTTAAATTTAGTTTCACTTTAATTAATTATTAAGTTTTAAGTCTATCGCTTGTAGATTGTTATACAAAAAGTAGCTAAATTTATTTCTACAAAACACTGGCAAAATATATAATAAGAACCAAATATCTAATATGTAACAAATAGAGACGATTAAATAAGGAAATATAATATGAAAGAGACAATAATGTCTGCAAATAGTTTGTACATATACACACACGATAGAACATCGACCAAATAAAAGGTTACTCACATCGAGGGTCACGCTCTGCTTGGCCATGGCAGTGATTGCCTTTTCATACATATGGGTATTGTGTATACCCATACCGCAGAATATCGCGAACGCTTCCACGAAGTTCTCGTCATTCTTTGTGAAAAGCAAGTCGTCGAATTTATTGATTAACTGGAAAGTAAATTATTATATTGAAAATTGTATACAATACAATTAACCTATGATAATTAATTTTACGTATTATAAAGTTATTATTATTTAAAGTGATAAAATAAAGCATAAAATGTTAATAAATATACGCGGCTATTATGTAGATAACCTAGAATTCGTTCTATGTAATAACGCTTTAAAATTAGTTCGCTTCAACAATGTTTACGGTATTCTAAGCATTCGGAATTAAAATTCCTGCAAACCGAGAACAATATCTTTTAACCACTATTACTTAGAAAAAAACATTTAAGAGAGACTCGGTATAACGAAAATTTTCATTTCTACTCTATCTCGACATATTGTACGCGGTTTTAGTAAAAAAGTTAATTTCCCAGGGCGCACAAAAAATATTATGCGAACGCAAATTACTTACGAAATTAGTCTTCGAACTAATTAAAAATACTAACGACATAATTCACTGCTACTGAAACTCGATGCGCTAAATTTAGATATAGCTATAAAATACACCAGGGCGTGTTCGCCGAAGTTAATTTGTAAAACGAGCGGCTTCGTCACGTGTGGACGTTGAAAGGAGTCATAGGTTTTCATAAACGGTAACATGAGACTCGCGATTATCATTAGTGCAACAAGATACATGAGGCATCATTTTCTTGTTATGAACATTTTTGAAATAAAACTTCTTTACGCAGGCTTAACTTGTTTAGTAATGTCCTAAATGCGTGATGCGTGAAGAGCGTTACGTAAAGTGTGATCAGGCGAGGCGAACGGAAGTTGAGAGGGAGATAAGTTAGTGAAGATAGAAAGAGAGAGTTAAAGCACACTCGTTTTTTTTTAATACTATAAGATTCTAAACCAGTGATTCCCAAAGTGGTCTATATCGACCCCTAGGGGTCTATGACAACCTGCAAGGGGTCTACGTCAGCGAAAATAAAATTTGGGGGTCCATGAAATGAAAATGGGGGTCCACGATAGTGGATCTCTACACATACACTGATAGTACCTATTTACTTACATCATACTACCTTGAATGTTGATAATTTATTATTAAAGCATCAGATTCATCCTTCTCCCTAAAAGTATTGACTTATTGCTTATGTTATTCTATTTATAGTTTATTTTAAGTTTATTTAATGTTACGTATATTTTACATAACAGATACAAAATTTTATTTTGAGTAATTTTAATTTAAATTCAATTAATAAATGTATAAATTAACATGTGTTTTTACTTTAAGTTTTTAACACTAAACTTCACTACAGTTAGAAATTACAGGAAATCAATATCAGGTAAGTAGGGGTCTACCCAACACGGAAAAACATGGCAAGGGGTCTACGACACAAAAAAGTTTGGGGAACTCTGTTTTAAACAATGTGCAATTTAATGTTCCTATTCTAATAATATTATGATTCTTTATAATTCTAGTAATATGCAAACAAAACATAACTCAAAAACTAGTTTTATTGTATGTAGTCACTGATCTCGAATAATAAATACCACTGTTCGATGCATTGAAAGAATTTTAAACGTAATTTTCGTTTTTACTATGTAGTTTGTGTTTCGTTTAACAGTTCTTAACTGAATTATGAAATTCGAATGAAAAGTTTTCGAAACTAGTTATTAATACAACTTTGAAAGCGCATTGCTGTAATTCGTGTTAAATTTCTATGGATACATACTACATACATATTCGTAGATAGATATCTATATTTATAATAATATTATATTTTGTTGTCGAGACGCCGCGTTGGCGCAACGGTTACAGCCATTGATTGTACCTGTTGCGCTGGCGGTTGCGGGTTCCCCGTACATGGCAAACATTTGTATTGGCCATACAGGTGTTTGCCGTGGTCTGGGTGTTTGTGCAGTCCTTGTGGGTCTCCCCACCGTGCCTCGGAGAGCACGTTAAGCCGTCGGTCCCGGTTGTTATCATGTACACCTGATAGCGATCGTTACTCATAATAGGGAATATATCCGCCAACCCGCATTGGAGCAGCGTGGTGGATTAAGCTCTGATCCTTTTCCTACACATGGGGAAAGAGGCCTTTGCCCAGTAGTGGGATATTACAGGCTGAAGCGTATATTTTGTTGTACACAACTCAACTTTAACATAATTATTAATATCAAAAATATAAAGTACCATTTTATCGCCCACCTATTATATTTTATAAAACAGGTTTAATATACAACATATAAAAAGCTTTTGAATATAAAATTTTAACAAAATTTAAATATTTATTAAATATATCTTTTTTTAAACTTTTATCATCTGTTTGATCTATGTAATTTGGGGCTACCGATTTTCGCCTATGATAAAACATATTTGCATATTCATAATGGAATGAACAGGCAAAATATACGACGTGGTGCATACAAACGACGCTATTCCCACAACGTATTTACGTAATCGCACCGTAAGACAATATGCCTCCAGCTTTACACTTACACGCATTTTGTCGCATTAAGCCCCCCGCAATGCGCAACATCTAAAAACAATGAATTTTTCAGCCTCCGTTATAATTTTCAATAAAGTATATTCCAGTTAATATCACACCAAACGCTAGCAGAGCACAGTGAATAAATACGAAAGTTTATCTCTGAATCACAATGTTGTAATTTGTGTGTTATTTATATTAATTTTGGGTGTATTGATTGTTCACGATCTTGTAGAAATTTAAATACAAAAAGTAGACTATGTCTTATTCGTGACTTCCAACTACGTACATCCTACTAAAATCATTCGTAATTAGCTTAGTAGTTTTTGCGTGAAACAGAAATAAAGATTCATCCATCTTCCATCCCATCCTCTTAACTTTCGTATTTATAGTGTCGTTAGAGAGATAGTAAGTTTCCATGTGTCTCAATGATTTTCATATTACATTTGAGTGGTTAAGTTTGTCATGGTTACTAAGCTGCAAATTTTTTAAAACATTTGTTTTTTATTACAAAACTATTTAATGTTGTTCAGTTGAGATGTAATTTTTCTGTATAAATGTAGAAATAAATTTACCACTAAACACATCAGTTTTGTAATCCTTACACTTTTTAATCGACTTTAAAAAAGATTACCAAATAATTAGACTATAATTTTTATATTGTATAATTAATTACCTTAGAATTTTTTATTTGGTAAACCGATTTCGATGATTTTTTTAATCAAAAGGTGATGCTTGTCATGTAGTGTCGTTAAAATTGTATCGACATATGACAAGTACTTTTTGTATTATCATATAATAATGCGTATTTACTTGACTATTTTTTCATCTACCTACGTTGTTTTACTTGTCGATGTAATTGAAGTCGGTTTTTTTCATTTGCGAGCAAACACAATTATTATCGTCAGAAATTCATAAAGATAATATTAGATTTGTTTTCCAGGTTATATAGAAATAGTAATTTACATAAACGTTTACATTTTAATTATATTTAAATTGACAGTCTGATGTAATAGCTATCATTGAATCACACACATATAAGCCAAGTCAAATTAAAATAATTCGATGTTATAATATGTATGTGTAGTCTTTGAAGCACTCAGCGATAGAAAAGCACAATTCTTAAAAAAAAAAACAAAATGAATAAAATATTTATACCGTTAATCCACTGTCACACGCTGCGTTTTGTAGTGTCATAAAGTCAAATTAGTGTATTTTAATTTAAATACATTTTATTTAAAAGGAATATACATTTGAGAGTTCTTTTTGTAGGCTTCGGTTATTTCGTAATTTTAGCTCAAAATTTTCATTTTAAATAATTTATTTCACCTCTTTCGCTGTGTACTTCATTAACAGATAATTAAAGTACTCACTTGAATCACACCAATGATTCTACCCTCGGAATTTTTGATAGCCATGCAAAGGATGGTGTTGTGTTTGAACCCCGCGTCCTCGTCTACGGAGGGGTCGAAACGGGGGTCGAGATATGCGTCAGCGATGTTAACGGTCTGCAACATAAAATCAAATATACGTGATTATGGATACTTTAATTCATTTTAATTTGCTGCTTTTTTATTATCGTCAGTCAATTTTATATGAATTTTAGTAAAAACGTATATTCGACAAAATATGATTTAAAAAAAAAAAAACATCAAGCTTACCTCCCCAGTGGTAGCAACGTATCCCGTAATACCAATGTTAATGGGGAACCGACTTTCATAGGGAGACGTTCTTGGTGTTCCGGGCGCCTCGTCATCTCCAGCCTCTAAATCGAATACACGAGAGAAACTGCCCTTAGACGCCTCGTGCACAAGTAGCACCTGTAAAGACAAAAAAAAATATTACTATTTTAAATATAATTACTTCAAGTAGTGTAGTCAAGTCAAGTAGTACAATTTTATTTTAATTTCAAGTAAAACTTAACCAAAAAAGGCGTTTAAATTGGCGAAGTGGTCGCGGGGGTAAATGCGGTACATTTAACGAGCGAAAAAATATTTATAGCACCTCCATTTTCGAATTAACCGTACCAAATAAAGAATCATAAAATCATTTTCATTGAACCATAAACTCTAAAGAAAATAGTTCAATCAAAATTGTCCATAGAATGAGACAATATTCGGTAACACACACAAATAAGCAACCTTGCAGCCTAAACACATACCCCTTCTCTTATCGATCGCGGGTAAAAATTAAAGGAAACCTTAACTGATTACCTTTAAGTAAATGCCTATTTTATGGAGCAACTCTTGATCGATGCTTTTAATATAATCACTCATATTAAAGACTTGAGCGATTTACTCTTAAACGTTAATAAAACGTTAAATGCCAAAATACGGTTAAAAAACCTTTTAAATGTGTATGTTATAAAGAAATAAAAGAATTTCAATTAAAATTATATCCGCCGGAAATTATGATTGACGTTATTTCACAAAACACACGTTACAAATCGAGTCAATTTCGGTCCGTTTTAACGTTTACCCGCGTACGTAATTGGCATAACAATCGATGGCGGTTTTATAATCAAATCTCCTAATTTAATTAGTCCATTATTTCGTTTCGCGTTAATTATTATTAAATTCATAACAGCTTTATACTAAAAACATATTTTATATGATATTTTAATATTGGAATTACAACAAAAGATATTTATAGTTTGACTAATCCTATAATGGAATTCAAATTTAGCTTTATGAAATATTTATGATATGGATTTACTACTATCATATTTTGGAGCCGGTCATTTCTATATAAATGGCAGTCAACTGATATTTACATAAATTCTATTTTAATACATATTATATAACTAACTACATTAGCTGTGCTCGCGACTTCGTCCGCGTGGCATTAAAAAAAATATTGTTCAGTTCGCAGAGGTAAAAAATAAATTCCTAAGATAAAAGTAGCCTAAGTTACTTCTTATTACTCCAGCTATCTGCCAGTGAAAGTCTCGACTAAATCGGTCCAGCCGTTTCAGAGATAAGCCGGAACAAACAGACAGACACAGACAGACAAAAATTGTAAAAAATGTTATTTTGGTATATTCATATGCTTTTAGTAAAAAGTTGTTATTTAAATATTACAAACAGATACTCCAATTTTATTTATTTGTATAGATATAGAAGTGAGGCGGAAATCTACCCCAAAACCCTGGATTGTAAAGAATCAATGCTAACTACAATTGCAGCAGGCCAATCAAAATATAGGAATCTATTTATAATAAAGATAATAATAGCACAATATACGAAACCCCGAAACATATATATTTTTTGTTTGCTCTTGTTTTTTTTTTTGCTGATCAATTTCATTACAAGCACATTTCTTTTAATTTTAAACAAGATCGAGGATAATTGCACGTACTTACTTACACTTCAAATGATTAATGCGTTTTATTTTGCAATTAACGCACTGACATCACAATACATCATCGACTATATCACAGATTTGACATTAAAGTTATATTTGTTTGAAAGAAAGTAATTTCGTTTTGATTTCTTTAAAATATACATTCTATTATTCCATCTAAAAATAAAATAACATTTTAAACAAGTACATTCTAAACTACACCTAAGAGGAAACTTTTATATAGGGTATTAAGAAGGAAATGAGGATTCATAAGCCTTTGCCAGCAAAGTTTCATTGCCGGTAGTTAGCCAGCGACGGTAATGCTAAAATACAACGAACAATGTTGTAGAGTAAAGATTATTTCGATAAAAAACGTTTTCGCTCTGACGATGAGCCGACAATATTAATACTTAACATTTCAAAGTACCGTAATGTATGAAAGTAGCTTGATAAACGACAGATATTACTTTTTACGACAAAAAAAAAATGCAATAAAAGTGTTCTTTCTATATTAATATACAAAAGATGCATTTTAAATAATATTAAAAATACTCTTTGTTTACCCAATTCTTTTTTTGAAAACGGTTTCCGAACCGATAGGAAATTTATATAAAATATAATTATTTTATTAAAAACTAATATACTGGCCAGTCTTTTATTCTAAAAAATATCCATTTAACTTAAAAAGTTAAAAGGTATAAACATTTTTTACTTTGATTTAATTATTGTTTTTGTATATATAAAAGCAAAATCATAGCAATAATAGCCTACAGTACAAATAATTAACGTTAACCTGAAACATGTACTTCTCTATTTATACCTTATTCTGTCTGGAACTGAAAATGTTCGTACATTCCAAAAATCGTCAATGACGCCGTTAAGACCTTTAGCTAAAATAATAAACTCGATCGTTATTGTCTCTCTTAAGTCGACCGAAAATATTCACAGTTTTGCGACGGACCTAACTGTTATGGAGTTGAGAGGAATATGTCTAGGATACGGTTATTAAATACTTCGACTTTATTGCCAGAGGCGTAGTAGTCTTCTTAGTGTATTAAATTTTTTATCATTGTTATTGTAACAACAAATTCTATTTTATGAAAATAATAATGAAATAATTAATATTACTTCATTTTCTAAGTTTTTCTTATACAGATTTTTAAACAAACAGTACAAACTAAGATGATTAAAATCTATCGCCGTAATCGCGTACACAACGAAAAACTAATACAAATAAAAAGTTGGCTTAGTTAAGAATGTTATCGTTTTTTAATATCAGTTCAAAATGAAAATCAGGCGTTTGTCGCGTGGGCTTTACAAAATCAATATTATCTAATTGCCAAAATACCATAAGCCTATGAATTTAAATTGAAGCTATCTAAACGACCCTCGTGAAGTTACAACAACGGCAAAATTAAATTTCAATATCGTTTTGCAAACAAAAGTATTCGGGTCCGATGGAGAATTCGCTTAAGCACAGTTTATACAGTACATAACGTAACCCCTGAATTTGCGACATTAATGTTCAGTTTTATATAAACGATCTTCGGGTGTTAAACTTTTTAAAGACTAAACTCTTACTCAAGTATGAGAACGCAAGTGACACTGATTTATACTGAACATATTAAAACGTCACTATGGCCCAGTGTATAATTTGTATAAAAACCATAAGAATCGTGAATCTAAAACGAGTGCGGATACAAATTTATTAACACCGATGAATTTTCTCGTATTACAACGTAAACTACTTTTTTTATATAAAAATCTAGAAATAACTGAAAATATAAAAGAATAACTGAAGTAGGGCACAGCAGGAATTTCCTGCTCAAAATATGGAGCAGCCCGACTGGGATAGTACCTCAACCTTACAGAAGATCACAGCAAAATAATACTGTTTTCAAGCAGTATTGTGTTCCTGTTGGTGACTAAGGTGACCAGAGCTCCTGGGGGGATTGGGGATTGGGTCGGTAACGCGCTTGCGATGCTTCTGGTGTTGCAGGCGTCTATAAGCTACGGTAATCGCTTACCATCAGGTGAGCCGTACGCTTGTTTGCCGACCTAGTGACATTAAAAAAAAATGTTTCTGAAAAAATCTAATATTACATTTGCATTGCATACATTGGCTTTAAATAATAACTACAAATTGTATAAATAGTCGTACGCGGTACATCCCTTAAAAAAACCGACTATAATTAAAGAAATTTTCCGGAATTTTATAGCGCACCATGGTTTCTGTAAAGTATCCGAAACGTCGGCCATCTAAAAAATCTAATAAGCCTTGATAAAATCCGAAAAAGTTATTTCATCATAATGAGTGAAATTCGCGTAAACGTTAAGACGATTATAACTTTTTAAAGTGTATAAGTATCACGTTAATATTACATCTACCAATAATATAATTACTACTTTGTATGTTTTAAAATTCAACACGGCCTACATGCACGGTGAAAGAAAATAAGAATTAATTAATATGTAATTTAATTAATATTAAACCTATATTAACATATATTTAACATTATATATATAACAACGTGTTGTGTGGCTACGGCACTAAAGAATTTAGCCACCCCCTCTCTTCCCGTGGGTGTCGTAAGAGGCGACTAAGGGATAACAAGGTTCCACAACCACCTTGGAACTTAAAAAGCCGACCGATGGCGGGATAACCATCCAACTGCTGGCTTTGAAATACTCAGGCCGAAGACGGGCAGCAGCGTCTTCGGTGCGACAAAGCCAGTACTGCGGTCACCAACCCGCCTGCCCAGCGTGGTGACTATGGGCAAAACACATGAGTTCACGTTATTTTTGGCGTAGACTTGTGGAGGCCTATGTCCAGCAGTGGACTGTATAGGCTGTAATGATGATGATGAAACCTATATTAATTAAAGATATTAACCAACGTTGTTTTGGTAACCAAATGTAATTCAAATTAATATATAGTTATTAAAGTGCTTTTATTTTTAATTACTAATGTTACCCTTTTTATTTACAAACTAGCTATGCCCGCGACTTCATCCGCGTGGAATTTAACAAAAAAGTTATTGTTCAGTTCGCAGAGTTATGAAATAAATATATTTCTAAAATACAAGTAGCCTAAGTTACTCCTTATTAGATCAGCTTTCTGCTAGTGAAAGTTCCGTCAAAATCAGCCCAGCCGTTTTAGAGATTAGCTGGAACAAACAAACAGACAGACAGACAGACAAAAATAGTGAAAAAAATATTTTGGTGTTATACATCCATATGCATTTAGTAAAAAGCGGTTATTTTAATATTACAAACAGAAACTCCAATTTTATTTGTTTGTATAGATAAGATTCCATTTCAATGTCAATTAATTATTTTGTAAATACCCACATAATCTTTTCTACTGCCACTATTTTATTAGGTATCTAATCGATAGGTACTACTATCCCCTTGAGTAATTTCAGTTGTGACTACACTTTGTTCTTATTTCAAATCAAGATGTGTGACGACAAGAATAGCAACAACATAAAATTATTTCTATTATATAATATGTACATTACATATTCAAATAATTATTTGGAGGAGAGTACAATGACATTCTATAATATCTATACGAACAAGTATATGAAACTTGGGTCTTTTCTTTGGACGTTATCACAATCATACGTTTCGAAATCGGAAATGTTGGCAGAGTTCCAGTGCAACATACATTTTCGAATATTGTACTTTCTTGGGAATGAATAGCCAAAACGTAGTAGCAGCTAGTGCCAAAAGCATTTACTTATAAAATTAACGTACGAAAAAATTATACATTCAGATATTTTTAAAACCAATGATCCACCAACAATAATTTTTTTTTGTACATTATCAAACCAAAACATCATTTTTTTGTTTCAATTATTTAAACTACCTTGAGCAATTAAATTTTATAAGCTTGTATACTAGCTGACCTCGCAAACCTGTTGTTGTTTTGGCATAATTATATGTTATTAACCCCCTTAATATAAATAGACGTTGGCCGATTCTCAGACCTACCCGATATGCACGAATTTTTCATAAAAATCGGTCCAGCCGTTTCGGAGGAGTGTTGTAACTAGCATTGTGACACGAGAATTTTATATATAAGATTAAAAACCGGAATATGTAGTCTATAAATAATAATTATTTAACTTTTTTTACAATGAATAAATTTTACTATCAAACATAAAATAACACCCGACAACAAGTCTGCGCATTAATTTAAAATAAGTCTGAACAGAGTCGGCTTTAATGCATTACCGTCGTTATATATGTATTTAAGCTTAATTGTTCAATTCTCTCGTTCCGTTTCTTGTTCTTCGCAGTATAACTAACAAAACAAACCCATACTTCCTGATATATTTTAATAATTAAATTAAACGAAACTTTTAGAATCCTTTATTTTAATATCATTCATTTTAAGTTACGTAAAAGATAATTATAAATAACAAAACTATTTCGTTTCATCGTTTTCAGTATAAGGTAATTATGTAAATATTTATGTTTAGTTTTAACTGGATTTTCCCCGAGAGCTTACGCTACACGCTTTTCTCGCTAACGAAAATATTGTAGCCTCACAAAATTTATACATATTACAATAAAAGTTAAATAATTTATATTTTTAAATGTGTTTTTTGTTTAAAATGTAGTTGTGGTGTACAATAAAGTATAAATAAATAAATAAATAAATAAATAAAATAATAATTAATGGAATTTTATATTCTGAACCTATAGCAGGAAAAGGAAATGTTAGCATTAGTTGTGATATTATTTCTACCAGTAATCAATCGAGTTGCAAAAATTTTAAATACAATTTTAACAAATAGTATAGTAAACATAAAAGAAACTATACAAAAAACGTTAGCAATATCAAATACATTAGATTGTGTTGGAGTCCAATTAACACTATAGGACTTTTGGTTATTAAATTTAATCTTACGAACCAACTGTATCATATTGTACCAAACATATTATTCTACGTAAAAAAAAAGGTTTGTTTATACTATTTAACAACAAATCAGCAGCACACATTCAACAATCAAGCAACGTGACGAAATGATTACAGCAACCGAGTCGTCACAAACGGCAATAAACAAGCGATTCTCGCTATAACCGACTCACAAATACCAATTAGTATTCAGCTGTTTGTTCGATGATCGCGATAAGGTCGCTGGCGCCAGCGAAGGCTCAATCATCATTAGATGGTGTCGATTAAATAGATTTTACCGGCGTCGAATAGCCAGTCGAGTTACGGCGCCAGAAATTATAATAAATCCCGATACCCTCAGGCAATATCGACAAAGAGATCAAAGATACTGTATTTTAAAGTGGCATGAATATAAAATTACTGTCGCATGAATTTTATTACTCTCTCGCAGACGAGTTTTGTCGGATGCTTCTTTTAGCAAAGATTTCTTACGTTTTAAGACGCCAAACATAATTTATTGGATAACTTTATTTCGGATAGAAATTTTTTTTATGTGTAAAAAATCTCAGTGCTGTATTTTAAAGATAAAGTACTTTTCAACTCGTATTATAATATTTGGGAAGTTTCCAAAACCAGGCGGTCGTAAAACTGTAAAATAAATGAAAGGGTAGACATGACCGTATCATCATCATCATTACAGCCTATACGGTCCACTGCTGGACACAGGCCTCCACAAGTTGACGTCAAAAACAACGTGAACTCATGTGTTTTGCCCATAGTCACCACGCTGGGCAGGCGGGTTGGTGACCGCAGTACTGGCTTTGTCGCACCGAAGACGCTGCTGCCCGTCTTCGGCCTGTGTATTTCAAAGCCAGCAGTTGGATGGTTATCCCGCCATCGGTCGGCTTCTCAAGTTCCAAGGTGGTTGTGGAACCTTGTTATCCCTTAGTCGCCTCTTACGACACCCACGGGAAGAGAGGGGGTGGCTAAATTACCCGTATCATAATGCAATAAAATATAGAAATCTGGAGACTAATAAAACAAAGCTTTCGTGACTTGTATATATATCACTTGTTTAGAGTAAATGGAATTATGTGTAGTTCGCTCGAATAATATATTAGCTATGTCGCTAAACCTGATTTAATTTGGTACCCGCTATACATTTTTTTTTTATAATCGCTGCCTTATTGTGAATTGTAAACTAGTGTAATGTTGTAAAATTTTATAAACATATATTTAAAAATAAATAAAAGTAATATTATTCTTCCGTAACTTAATTATTGTAAGAAGTAATATTATTATTCCGTAACTTATTCTATACCATAATAATTGTTATAATAACGTTAGTTTTGGTTTATCATTTACTCGTTCATTCAAATTTAGCAAGTTTTCATTCAATTAACGTTTTAGTACTAACATATATGGCTGATATAAATAATATTTTAAAAATAAAAACATAAATTAAATCACACGTAGGAAAATTTCGTTTCTATAAAAGATAATATAAAATAACAAGATTTTTACGTTAGTGGTGTGATTTCATACACTACGCGAAAATAAATGTTTAGCTATTTGGTACGAAAATTATTCAAATTGCTTAGTCATGAACACATTAATGAATATTATTTGTTAAGAACCATTATCATACAATGTCTAGTTCAAGGTCATATAATTTTAGTCACATTACACTGATGAAAGTGAAAAGATCGATTATAGTATTTGATGCCTACTTTAATGTTTCAAGACATAAATATTTAAAATAGTAGCTCTTTGCTGTTACGCATTTTTATATAGCAATTACACCGCGGCGATGCTTACATACATGTTACAAACGTAATAGACGCAACGAGAGTGCTATTTGGCAGTAATTATAACATCTAACAACAATAAAAATCTATCAGTGATGTACGCAAACAAACAGAATAACATTTCCTTAAAATAAAAGCATAGTATAAATTATTATTATTTCTTTTAAACCGACCGATGGCGGGATAGCCATCTAACTGCTGGCTTTGAAATACACAGACCGAAGACCAGCGGCAGCGTCTTCGGTGAGAAAAAGCCAGCCCTGCGATCACCAACCCGCCTACCCAGCGTGGTGACTATGGGCAATACACATGAGTTCATTTTTGGCGCGAACTTGTGAAGGTCTATGTCAAGCAGTGGACTGCGATAGGCTGAAGTGGTGACGAAGTAATTTCTTTTACACTAATTTTGTACGCTTTGAACTAAACCGACACGTAAAATTTTATTACGTGTTATGGAATTTTAGATTATGATAATATTAGTCGAACAAAGCAAATGATTATGGTCAATAACAAAGTACTAAACAACTAAACAACTAATCCTTCACACGTTGTAAACTGTCACAATAATTTATAATGGTATCTACTAAACGTTAATCAATAAAATAACACGAGTTAACGCAAAGAAAAAGAAATCTGTTGAGAATATTGCGTAACTAAGTAATGTTATACTCATTTATAAACTAAATGAAACAGAGTGAAATTACTTTTAATTGATTAATAGAAAGATAGGTATTACTTTTTTAATAGAAATATAATATTAGTATATATAGTTAATTTAAATATTCATCCCTAGTAACTTCTAGTATTCAGTTACGCTTATGCGGATGAAATTTTTACGGACGTTTTATTTCATCCTATATTATAAAAGTATACTAGTGGCTGAAGTGGTCACGACTTCAACAAATATCGGTTATTTGCTGTTATAGTCGAGACATAATACTGCAATAAATTTATGTGTTGGCTAGGCAACACGAATACGAATAGAATATGTATGCTGTATTCTCAAACGTCTAGTTCAGTGACACTCACTTCTGCATATTGTTATTCTATAAAAATTTGATAAGTTTTGTAGTATCGCAGCAACTAGATATAATTTACAACGGTTCTTATAGGGTTAAAGCAATACTTTATAAGAAAATAAGCCGAAAGTACCTAACTACGAGAGCCAAACTTCGTAAGATAATTAAAAGAGTTGAAAGACAAACACACACCATTTTATTTTCCATAAATTGACGATTCCCACTCTTGTTAATTTATTTAGCTTGTAATGCATTTGTGCTTTTTCGAATTCTGCATATGTTTTAAGTGGAAGTGGTCACATATCAGCAGAAAAACTAACTAAGTTTTTACTAACCTGTACCCGCTGACACCGTATCAAACTCTGCGTGTGTGTCAGTATCCTCAAAACCATGTGCTCTATCGTGCTCTGCTCTTCGAAGACCATTCTCGCCAAGTCCAGAAGGACTTGATTCCTTTTGACTTCCAACTGAGATCTCTCGTACAACTGTGCATTCCGAAGACCAATACCGCAGAATTGAAGGTAAGAAGCGAAGACTTTTTCATCGTATGCCGTGAACGGGCCATCGTTCTGTTTGTTTATCACCTGGAACACAAATTGTATTGTTAATTTCTATAATAAAGGTTACTACAAACTATTTTCAAGATCAGTTCAACAAAGGCATTACAGGAACCTTTTAGAACTAGTAGCAGCAGTAGTAATTACTAGCAAATTTCGACTTCATTTTAAGTATTTGTTATTCATATAAATTTTATATTATTATAAATTGAGAAAAAAAATCTTGAAAAATTCATAATTTTCTAAAGTATTAACGTAACAAAAGAAATATAGTTAATCATTAAAATACCACTTCAAAATTCCTTTTGTTTCTGATTCAAAACTGATTGATTTTAATTTCGTTATTTTTTCGTTTTCTCGGTACTAAATTATCTCCGTCGATCTCATTTCAATAAAGCAATTTGCTAAACGAGATAAATAGAAATTCAAATCAACGCCGCTCATCAATTGAGAAATCAATGAAGGTTTTTTTCCAATTTATATTTCATCCCCAAGAGTGCGGGCATCCGGCAGGTGAATTTCAATATCTAATTTTCGTCATATTTAGAAAAGAGATAAAGTTTTACTCGAAGAAAAATATGAATTCTGAATATTTTTTTATTGTTTATATTTGATTTATTTGGTTTCAATACAATTAAATTATCCTCACATGAAACTGAGTGGCAGATCTTTAATGAAGTGACGATTCTTGTTTATTCTATGGACTAGTATTTGATCAAAAAACTATCTTTTCCGAAAATATCAACAAATAATCAACATGTTTTTTTTTATGTTCTGCAAATTCAAATTCACATTTTGATGAATTTACCGATTCCTATTAAATAAAACAAAAACAAATGCCAATAATGTACCTAAAGAGACAATACAAACATTTATTATTGGTGTATTACATAATTCATCACTGAATCTGCTGTGCCTATAAATGAGCGTAATTAATAACAATTTAAATGACACTAAGCCTACGGCATATTTTATCCGTATGCGTAAAACTAATTAATTTATTGCTACTATAATTACAGTTTAAATCCTTTAACTACACTCGCGTGCAACTGAATCGACTCAAGCCGTATATTGGTATATAAGTTTGATTTTTCGGAAAATGGCTTATCGGATTTTTGTAAAACTTTTTTTATTCGAAAGACATATATTTTTTTTTCATAAATATAGCCATTTTCAAATAAACAATGAAAAACTTTTTAAATAAATACGGTCAAACATGAGCGTTCCAGAAATTACTCGTTGCGGTATCCATGAGTTGCGAGACTAAATCATGTATAAAAGCTCACGTGACCCATATTTTTTATCAATCACTCGTCAGACGTTGACAGGTATACATCTCCTTAAGCTCCCAGTATTTAAATCGCGATCCAATGGACACTACCTCAGAAGCAACGGTCCAAGTTGTTGGTTTGTTGCAAGCGGGCCATCATCACAGGCAAGTCGCTCGTAAACTTAACATGAGCCAATCAGCTGTTTCACGAGTATACAGAAGGTTTCAAGAGACTAGTGGCTTCGTTCGGAGACCATAAACCAATAGACACCGGAGCACATCTGAGACGGACGACCGCTTCATTGTCTTAACTTCGTTGAGAAATCGGTATCTCACGGGCGTTGATGTGCAACAGGAGCTCAGAAGGATTCGAGAAGTGGCTGTCAGTCAGTGGCTAATTAGAAGACGGCTGAAGAAATCCAATTTAACTCCTAAACGGCCAGCCAGAGGCCCGAAACTGACCGCAGGTCACCGTTAAGCTCGACTTTAAATTGCTCGTGAACACCTCAATTGGACTATTGAGCAATGGAGCTCCAACCTGTTCATTGACGATAGCAGAATGTGTCTCCATGGCAACGACAGACGAGACCGAGTATACAGGCGTCCAGGGAAATGGTTCTCGCAATGATGTTTCGTTGAAACAGTATCATATGGCGGTGGTTCAGTTATGATGTGGGCTGGAATATCATATGAAGGGATGACCGAGCTTGTTTTCGTGCCTGGTGGTGGTCGGAGTGGTGGTCTAACAGCTCAAAAGTACGTGGAAAACATTCTCCTCGATCATGTTGTACCTTATGCAGGGTACATAGGAGAAGATTTTCTATTGATGCATGATAATGCTCGGTGCCATACAGCAAGTGTTACTCGCCAGTTTCTTCAAGAGGTGCATATTGAGACGATGATGTGGCCAGCCCTCAGTCCTGATCTGAATTGCATTGAGCATTTATGGGATGAGCTGAAACGGAGGGTGCGAGCTAGAGATACGGCTCCATCAAGCATCGTTGAGCTCAAAACTACGCTAGAGGAAGAATGGAATACGATACCTCAAGATTTTATCAAAAAAGTGATAAAATCAATGAAAAATCGCATGTAAGCCATTATAAAAGCTAGGGGAGGCAATAAAAAGTATAGAAAATTTTAATTTTCTTTACTTATATCAAAAATAATTTTTTTATTCATTATGTTGTTGTTTTCATTTTTCTTCATTTTTTATGCATTTCTGTCAAATTAAATTTTATCAATAAATACTCAACCGATTTTTCTCATTAGAATAGCATTTTTTAAGAGAAAAGATTAGGCTTTCAAACAAAAAAAAAACAAGAAAATCGGATAAGCCATTTTCCTAAAAATCGATCTTTTATACCAATATACGGCTTGAGTCGATTCAGTTGCACGCGAGTGTATATTCCATACAATGAAACTGATATTGGTCATTTTTTTTTCAAATAATTTATGATTTATCATGCAATGGGCAAAACACACGAGTTCACACCATTTTTAGGCAGTGGACTGCGGATAAGCGAGGTGATGATGATGTGATGAGTTATGATTATTCATAATGTTATATTCTAAAATTAAGTTGCAAATTTGGCTTGCAGTTAAGAAAATTGACCTATAGATTGCATTGATCAGTAATAGCAAAAACATGTACCAATTTTTTCCGCTAACGAAAAAAACATGGATAAAACGATTAAAATTACATGTCTCTGTTAGTACAGTATGTATTGATAGTTCAATAAAACAAATAAGACAAATACGATTCCTGACCTGTGCAACACCGATTACTTCTCCATTGATATCCTTGATCGGCATGCAGAGAAGCGACCTCGTCTTGTAACCCGTCTGCTGGTCGATGTCGTGGTTGAATCGCTCGTCCTTAAAGAAATACATTTCATATAGTATTATAAATATAAGTTACGCTTATACACAAAAAAGTGTGTGTGTGTGTGCTTATGTACACACGTAAGAAATTATACTTCATTAGCTAGCTATTTTCACGTTCTTAACTTCTAACTCGTTGACTAGGTAACTGGCGTTCTGGGTGTCGGTTTTTTGTGACAGTGTGTGCGCGTATAGTTATAGAAGATTATATTAAATAAATTAAAATTTGAGTAATGAAGACATGATTTTACTTCTACCTAAAATGAAAATGTCTATTTAGTTCCATCAGATCAAACAACATATTGAAAAGGAACTGGGCCGTGAACGTAATCCGAGTCCGGAGTCCGACAACCGCAGGCCGCAAGCGTCCTACAGAACCACTCTGTACTCTAATTGCTCCTTCAACTCGTTACGGCGAAAAATTTAATGTTGGGAAACTGAGATCATTTGATCACTGTTTTTGATATATTTTATAGTTCAAACGATATATATATTTAAAAAATCTATAGAGATTTGCCAACGAATTTAGGAAAATAACTAACGTACGAGGAATATAAATACTACTACAACATGGTTTTAAAATAAGTTTTATTCGAGTCTCAAATAAAAATATGCTTAGCATCAGTTTAGTATCTACCAAAACAATTACTACAAAAAACAAATTTATACTCAAACTTATATATAATATAATCGAATAAATTAGTAATATTACCTGAATAAATATTACTATAAAACTATTCGTTCTGCATTGCATATAAAATAATGCATTGTAATAGTAACAAACAATATAGCACGCCCAAGGGAGACGTACGCTGTTACAGTAACGAAGCTGTCTTGGCGTATACGAATACTGCAAAATTATGTTGCGTTGCTGAGATGTATCGGACATAATATATAGTAACAATTTCATATGATGAGATATACTGTATGGAAATGACCGCTTTGCGGAAAACCAATGGCCGCCAGCTAAAGACTGAAGTAAGAGTTTCGTTCGCTTAATTGAGGAATTTTAAAGCTTAATTTATTAGAATAAAATAATGTTTTAAAATATTTATTTAAGCTTGATAAACTAATCGTCTTTGGTATAATTTAATTTGGGAAGGTACAACCTTATGTAGAAACATATTCATATTACCAATGCGATTTGACAGCTTCTGTAGAATATGATAAAATATTCTCCATCCAATTTTAAAACTCAACGCTACCGAGAAGCATTATTTATGAGCACGAATGAAAAATATAGCTTACGAAATATTAATAGTGACAAAATCGGCGGTTGTTCACATGATATATTTGCTTCTATACAAATAACGCTTAGTGAAAGATAAACCGATAAACTTTTAGCCATAAAACACGAACGATATATAGGCTGTACCGATGCCAATTTCTGGTAATCAATAACGTTGCTTTGGTGTGTAATAACCGATTTATCTTCCTCCAAATGAGATATTTAAGTGCAAACAAATATACACTGAGATTGGAATATGTATTTTTTATTTATTTCATTTAACACAACTAGCAATTACATCTTTTGTACTTCTGAACGTTGCGCGCCTTGACATCTCCTAATGGTTTTTCGATTTTTCTGCTTGCATCGTGTTGTCTCAATTTTTCTACTTATCGAACTATGAAACACAATGAATTTATCTTGTCGCCTTGAATTTGAGTTGAGATGAGAGCGTTGATAAATTATTATTGTGAACTAGAAACAACAGCTTTATCCTAAAATAAACTATAATTACGAGTTTTTGTATTTTATTAAAGTAATGCTGATAATAGTTTTCATTTTGTTGTTAATGAAAGAAAGAAACACACTGTAAACAAAATAGCTACGTTACAATCTATTGTGATTTATATGTACCACCACGTTCTATATATATAGTGACTTTTTTCTTACCAATGATTGTGGTTCACGTGACGACCATGGTGTGGTCTCACGCGAGTAAGCGAATTAAACGATATGACACACCAATTGAAAATAAAACGTGTTAGACACAAATATGTGGGAAAATCTCTTGATTGCATTGCAAACATGTTCTTAAATATTGATCGAGTTTCCCCACTGTGAAATTCTTCTTCTTGTTACAGAAAAGAAAATTTCTAAAAACACTTATTCATTTTTTAGATACAACAAAATCCGATTATCAAATTTGAACCGAACATGTGGAGTGGTGAAAGTGTATTCGCTGTTGTGGTAAGCATATGATATAAGTGGTGTGGATAAGTCTAATAATTTTGAAATTTTGAATTTGAATAAGATAAATATATACCTAATAATTTTAAAATTGTGTTGTTTGAATTGTGTACATTCCATGGAAAGCGCGTGTACTTTGATGAATACGAGCACCTCCTCCGCCATATTACCAGAATGCTAATGGTTTTTTAAACTAAGTTATTTTAAGTTATTGCTAAGCTTATTTGAAAGTCAATTTGTTGAGCCTTGTCACCTCGGAGAAAATGGAGACAGCTATAAAACATAACGATACTACTCATACTAGCCAAAAGTAAACACAAACATCGATACAAGTGAAGCCACGACATGCACCTACTATAGTAAAAAAATCTATACGTACAACAAAATTACAGCGAGGTAAAACCTGGACAAAAATTTGTTTTTTAAAGTATAAAATAATTTACTTGCTACTTACTATTTTCCTAATATCACTTTACTTGTATTACATATTATTAGCATTCGCTGCAAAATATTTAATTATTTATTTTAACCATTTATTTCTTAATAAAGGCGAAAATTTTGGCTTGTTAAATTTCTGAATGTGTGAGTAATATAACCCATGCAAAAAAATATATTTATACGCGTATATTGTGTAACGACATATTATAGAGGGTTACATAACATCCGGCAATATTTCAGCCGCCTATTATCATGGTAATTTGTTGAATATAATATATACTTACCCTTTGTTATAGCCAATTCAATGAAAAATATAAATGAAGACTTGATATATGCTTTTATTATCCAACGTATTTCGTAATACATTTCAGTCAGTTTTGAATAATGTTAGGTTTTCTTTTCTCCCGACGCGACGTAAGAAAAGAGATAAAAGTTTCACAAATCTACGTGTGTCTGTCTGTTGCACTGTAGTTTCTAAACGAATATACGGATAATGGTGAGTTTTTTTTCTCGGTTGAAAGCTGACCAAATCAGAGAGGCGGGTCTTAGATAAATTTATGAAGATCTATTCAGAACTTAAGGTTATTAAATCTTTTTTATTAGCTGTGGTGGTTAAATATTTTCTTTATAACTGTCAGTGTGAATCAAAAATTTAATAGCTAAAATTTCAATAAATATTGTATCATAAGTAACTTCAACTATTTTACTGAAAACGATTCTATGAATCGAACGAAATGGCTCTCAACGGTTTCTTATAACGAGAAACGTTACAAGATTCGATTTGACTTGGTCTAAGCGATAATTTTCTATGATGGATATATGAAATTGAAGTCAACTGAATGAAATCGAATTACAGTGAAGCAAATTTTATAAGATATAAATAGAAACAAAAATAATTTTACCATTTTTATGATCACCAGATAATTCACTTGAAATCGCTTGATTTAATTAATTTTGTTTATGTCACCTTATCCTGAATTGTATGAAAATATTTTTGTACATTCCTTCAAAAAATTCGATAAACAATTTTTATATAAAAAAATTATTTGATACCTGACTGACATTCATTTTTTTTTCTGCTGTTACGCATTTTCACAATAACAAAAAATTATAATGACTTATAGACAATAACAAACTAACAAATGGAGATATAATTCATTAAAACTAAATGTAATTAATATTACTGTTAAGAACACAATTCCCTTTATTAAATCGAATTGAACCCGTGCGAAACTAGGGCGTGTGGTTATTAATAATAACAACAAGTTTGATACACTCTGTAACTTGACATTTTGCGAATACGTATTAATCAAAATGGTAACAGAAGGCATTTACATGTAAATTGTTCTCATAAATAATTGAGACGCGAGTTTGAGAACACATAACTGCAAATCGGCCCAAGGTCAGCGTTTTGGATGGTGGCCAGAGTTCGTGCGTACCGCTTCACGGTACTGAGATCGACTGCGATGAATTAATCCTTACACACGACCTTGAGGGTAACAAGCGACAATTGGTACACTTCAATGATACCACTATTAAAAAAAAACCCTTCTTTTTTTATATATAACAACCGCTCTGGTGTAGTGATCCGTGTCCCATGTCCATGCTTAACAACCGGATGTTTGTGGGTTTGATTCCCGCTCGGATTAGATATTTATATTTGTACAAATATTTATTTCCGGTTTGGAGCACGTTAAGCTGTCAGTCTCGGTTGTTATTAGACACAGCTGATAGCAATCGTGACTCATAGTAGGGAATAAATATGCCAACTCACAGTCGAGCGGCGTGGTAGATTAAGTTCTGATCGTTCTTCTACATGAAGAAAGTGGCCTTTGTCCAGCTGTGGGGTGTTACAGGCTGAATTGGTAGTTCAGTTGGGAAATAGGCGTTAGTGCTACGATAGTTATTCATAACTAACTGTAGTTCCTTGTTTTAACTGTGTATTTCTAATAAAAAATAAAAAAATATTTATAAATATTATAGGCCAAGAAGTATTTTTATTAATTTAAAATTGAAAGTCTTTAACAATAATTAATTAATGTTAGGACCAAGTTATAGGTATTTTTTGTTTTAGAAGTTTTTAAAGGCCTCAATTGAGTTGTTTTAAATAAAGAGTTTAAGGATTTAATATTATAGACTTTATAAATTGAGCTCTATAATTACTTCTTTGTACAAACATAAATATTCCTTTCTCCAAACAAATCATAATCTCCTGGAGATAAATTTGAAACAGTGATAAAATAAACGCATTGCTTGTGATACACGTTTAAATAAATAGTGATCCATTATCATACTTCACCCAATTTCACTTACATAATTTTTCAACAAAGCAACCTACATCAGAGAATTCATGGAGTGTGTGAAGACGGATGGCCTGCCATTTATCCAGACGGCTCGCTACGAATAATTCATATGATCTTAACAATTCTAGAGCAAGCGCCACCAATAGATATACTATTTACAGGTTAAATAGGACATCAGTTTGGTCGTACAATACCATAAATTATAGACATGCCCATTAAGTTACGACTATCATAACACTTATGCCAAAAGCCGATTGTATTTTCCAATCCAATATCTAAGATAAAGACAATTTTTTTCCACGAAGATTCCTTAGAGAATATATTGCGAAAAACTAATTTGTCAGTACCTATCTACGTTAATGTTAAAGCATCCATTTGAGAGACCTACATTATAAGCAATGAAACAAGAAGTTTTTTTGTTATTGGATAGACCCAAAATTTTATATTACGTAAAATATTATTACTCGAAATTTTTTACTGAAAAAAAATGGATAAAATATATTATATTCAATAATTATTACTGCGTTTTTACACATTGGTTTTTAAAATTTTTAATTGATTTCTAAAATAATATTGTCACGAGTATTTACATACATATATATTGTATTGCAAAAACTATAAACGTGATATAGAAAGTTATTATGTAAAGTAAATTTAATTTAATTGAAATGACGATCTATTCCATGAGTTTATATTCAATTATTTGGAATATTATTAAATTTAAATTAATTTCAGTAATGAAAACAGCGTCTTCGATGAGATTAAATTTTAACAGTAAAGGCGCCTATTATACCTATTTATAGGCAATGTCCCAAAGAGAGAATTATTTTAAATTCAATTCTCAAGTAAATCGTTCGTACAATTTACTTATTTATATCAATTTTAAATATTTGTTATTTAAAATTTAAAATAATTTTGATATATAAATATTTATTGAAATATTATTTTATAAGAATGTGCGATTCATTCACCAATTCTCTATTCATTGACCAATTTATTTCAAAACGTTGGTTTAATAAATTGAGATCCTTTTAAGTTACTACACAAATAATTATATTCAAATTTTAAGGAATACGAAATATGTTTCTTATTCTTAAGTATGTTTTTTTATTATTATAATCTATCATAACAATAAAAAACTCTTAATATGATTTCTTTAATACAACATAATAAACATGAAATGAAAAATACATAAAAACCCATATAAAGAAGACTTAGTACTCGTGACATGTACAATCTCATACCTTATATTACGCGAAAATATCGCATGCAAAATGTTACCATAAGACCTTTTTATCACCACGCTTAGAATGTATATAACAAAATGGATCATCAAACTAAAGAACTCATAAACACAGACGTGAAGTGAGTTTAGAGTTAGCCCATTGAAATTTTATAGCAAGACCTTTTGCATTTAATTTCAGAATTATTACGAAATAAGTAAGAATTAAATTATTTTCTAAGCGTCATAACATTATTTTCTCATTCCAACACTTTTCTTCGTAGAATATTTATGTTAAATAATGGTGCTTTGTAATAATTGTAAAATATTCAATCGCTTTTGAAATATTTCATTAGCACCGCTGTGTGTCGATAATTTTTAATGATTTCTTTATATTATCATAACTGAATTTTAGTAACTAAAAAAAATACTTTTATTATTTCATTGAAATTTTTTATCGTTATCGTATCATCTCGAGTCATGGGTAATTAATTGGGTATGTATTGAGTGGTCTATGGGGTTCGGATCCCCTCATTGTTAAAGATACATGAGTAGATATGAACAAAAACCGATATAGCTTATTTATGCTAACAATCCAATAAGAGTTTAAATTCAAAATAAAAGGTGAATCAAATCTTGCATTAAAAAAAAAATTAAAATAAATAGTATAAACCATGCACGCGGTGTAAGAAACTACCTCGTGCTTATTGGCTAGTGCTTATATAAAGTAAATACGAGTATTAGTCCGGTCAAATTAAACCAAAAAATAAGAGCCAAGTTACATAAACGTACAAGAAGCTGAAAATTGGTGAAATCGTTCGAAATATAATTATAAATAAAATTTGAAAGTTCCCCATTTTTCCAATTTTATTTATTTGTATAGATAGAACGAAATTTCTTGGATTTTGTTCTAACAATATTAATATGAAATTAAATTATTTAATTAACATAAACATAATGGAGATAATATAAACAGCGAATGTGCCATTGTTTTACGTTCAACCGTAAAATAACATTACCTTACCCTTTTTTATATAAAGTACAGAGAACATTATACAAATGTATCTATTTACATTATTATGTAATTATAAATGACCATATGTTACAGTACTTGAACATATTATTTATCTTTCATTAAAGTAAGTCATGAGAATAATCACTATGTTAAAAATTTACTCTTCCCAGTAAAATATAATTATATAATAATTTCTATTATTTTTATTAAAGTTTGCACACATACAACAAACACTCTTCCTTGTTCCGTCTTAAGGTCGGCTGGTACATAAGGATGTACGGCTATAAGTCCAGCTTTAAGCTAAATATATTAATCCTTCAATATATTTTGTATAATTGTGTAAAAAATAATAATAGTAAAACGGTACATAAGACAACGTGTGTAAAACTGATGTGTGCAATAAGTAATAGAACACCTTTAGGAATATAGAATTTAAAATATATATATGAGTAAATATTATCGAAATTAGGAAATATAACCTTATTTACGAACCGAAGGAGCATGGAGTTTTAAATAGAATCCTGTTTAGAGTCTTGCTCAAGATATTGAAATATCTCAATTATATTTCAGACCAAGTTTTGTAAGTTACAGAAATATCGTACAATGAAACCGTTAATTGCCTTTGATTTGAAATCATCTTTTACTTAGATAATGAATGACTGGATAGCAGTTATATTTAATGATGAACAATGAATACTTAAAATAGCCATAAAATTGGTACGAATGAAAATATAAATCTTAAAACTTACCCGACCCTACATACATTTGTGTAAAATATGAGCAAAGATTTTCTGAACGCACCTATAAATATTTGAGAACCAAGTGACAATTTTTTGGCAAAATACATCAAATCAAAAAAAAAATAGTTTATTTAACTGTAAAGATACACATTACATAAAAGGAACAGTGAATCCCACAATAGGCAATGCCTGTGTCGTGGGATTCAACAACACAAATAAATAATTACCAGGCGTAGTGCGGCCTAAGAAGATAATAAGTATATTTATAACTAAATAATGATAACTGAATTACAATAGAATATATTTAATTTGCACGTGAATTGATAAAACATACGAGTATCTATAGTGAGCCAGAACTAGAACTATAGAATATTTCCACAGCTAGGAATATTTTGTACTGGAGAAGTAAATTGTAGTTTTTCGTATTTTCCCTAACTTATTATTTATGTTTCTCACCGTTTAAACCTGAACTTCCATGAATATTTCAAGATCAAAATTAGCCAAACCTCTTAAACCTATTAGTCATTCTCGAGTTTTAGCGAGACAAACGAACAACAATTGAACAACTTTTTATATGTATAGATTTCCGCATTTACCGTTATTATTATTACGACCGCTATGACCTAGTTGCGCACTGTGTTAGCGCCTACACAGAGGCGGTCACGGGTTCGATTCCCGCTTAGTGAATATTTGTATTTGTGCAAATGTTTATTGCAGGTCTGGGTGTCCTGTCATTACGAGTTTACTTACCGTGCCTCGAAAAAAGAGGCCATCTCCTAGATGGAGAAAATGGCATATGCCCAGCAGTAGGATGTTACAGGTTGAATTGTATTGTTTACGCGACAATAGTCAAATTTGATGATCATTGTATTGGCATATATACTGATAAAAAAATTACGAAGAAAAACAGACAAATACAACAAACACAATAAAATACATACCCTTGAAACTTTGAAAAAACTATGCGGTTAAAAAAAAAATACATGTTCACGGTTAGTTCGGTCTCAGCGGGCTTGTGAAAATAAATTGAGTGTTTAGCGTAAATTCCCGAGATTTTTAAGAAAGAATTTTTATGAAAATCCATTGAAAATCTGTAATTAACACGCACGGACAAATGAACAAGAAGTAAAGAAAACGAAACTTTGTTAAGTGTACGCCGTTAGTTATTTTCTTACTTCATTTGCATTACCCATTGTATTTTATAAAAATACCAAACGCAGTGTTACTTTGTTAATAAACTTTTTACGGGGACTAAAATTGTTTTATGGAATTCAATGTATGCTTTGAGAGATAAAATAAGAGCATACAAAAGTTGCGAGCATTGTGACCAAACGTAATCTAATGTACTCGCTTTGTTCGTTTCAAGAATAGATCGTAATCCAATCTAGCTATTACATATCAAAATCGAAGACAAATCACTTATTCTCTTTTAACAATAGTGTCTAAATACTTAGCATCACCAGTAAAATTCGTATCGCATCTTATAATAAATAGCTTTTTAGTTCTAAGTTTAAAATTTATTTACAGTTTCATATTCCAATATTTATACTTTTGTTACTATTAAACGTAAACGTAAGTCATGTTATCGAAGTTAAGTAATATTAAATTGATAGTAAAATTGAACGTTATTAAAGTGAAAATTTTATTCTATCACCCCAAAATGTTTCATTCATCTATCGCATGTCGCATGTCGCAAGTGTTCCGCGGTATTCGCGTGTTTTGATCTGTGTATTAATGTAAATATTTTTATTCACTAATGTTTCATTTGCATCGTGAGTTTATAAAACCACACATTTCTTTTTAAATTATTTACGTAATAGCTGCAACAAAGATTTCCTTTTTCTATTAAGTATTTTAACTTTCATCCCAAGGGAACCCATACTGAATTATAAAATAAAAAGTTTCAAGGATAGCTCGTAGTATGTATGAACTCAAATCATAACAAGTTTCACAAAAAAATCATGTAGTTCGGATGTGCTGATAAGATAAAGACAGACAATAAAGTAAAAAATAGAGTTTTTGCTTAGGCATCGATTGCATTACAACAATATTTCAAAATATAAATACTAAATGTATATTATTGTACCTCGTACAGTTTTATTATACATTTAGAGCAGTAAGCGATAGCTTCAATTATAAATTACAGAAACTATTTTCCCTAGTTTAAACTAATAAATCCAATAACGTCAGCTATCACGATGTGAATAAGTACGTCGATCATTTTCACTTTAGCGAATGTCTTTCGAAATGTGAAAGACAATTTCTCCGTTAGCCTAAAGACCGTTAAATTTTGCACTCAAACCATCCATCTTACTTGATTTAAGGCCGTCATTGACTTTACTACATTAGTTCCTTGTTTTTATCTCGTTAAAAAAGAAAAGATTATAGGACGTCGTTAAGCGAAAAGAAAACATTACGTATAAAACTATAATGAGTCGATATAATTATTTAATGTTTATTATAAAATTTTAAGCAATATTAAAAATATATAAATTTGATTCAAGGAAATTATTATTTAAAAAGTCAAGTCTTTTATTTTATATCACATTAAAAATAAACGAACCTTTGTAATATCAAGTAAATGACGCAGGGAACGCTTTCAAGAATTTTAATTATTTTTAATAAAAGAAACAATATTAGCAATACCCGTGCGAATAATTCGCACTAAATAAGTAAAAATTCCCAAGGTTCAATCGTGTAGACGTTGTTTCAATATAAAGCATTCAAGCAATATATATAATTTTAATTACTAATTAGTTTACAAAAACAAAAGCAATAATATTTTTTTTAGATGTGGATGCCGGTAGAGTAAGCAGTTATCTATGAAATAATGTATAATTTATGTGGAGTAATTGTGAAGTTTTTTCGAAAAGGGAGGCAAACAAGCCGTAGCGTATTATAATATGATGATTTCCATTGTAAGGAATTGGTTGAAATTTTAATGCATTTAAATTTGGCTACTCAAGAAGAAAATTAAGTACCCATGTTATTGCAATTTACGATCTAGAGTAAGTAGTGTTTCGTGTGCCAGGTACGCGCCTAAACATCGCGTTCGCCGATTTGCGGGTTCGATTCCCGCTCGGGATGGATAGTTGCATTTTCACAAAAAAAAATTTGCGGTTTAGATGTCTGTTCTTGTGAGTCTCCCCACCGTGCCTCAGAGAGCACGTTAAGCTGTCGGTCCTGGTTGTTATGAGATACAGCTGATAGCAATCGTGACTCATAGTAGGGAATAAATTCACAAACCACAGTGGGGCATCGTGGTGGATTAAGCTCTTATCCTTCTCCTACACGGAGAAAAAGGCGTATGCCCAGCAGGTGGATATTACAGGCTGAATCGATATTATTGTAGTAGGTGTACAACGTTACATAAGTAAGTGCCTACAACCTTTTTTATGTTAGAAGCAAAATCTAATGAATTTAAACATTAAATATCGTTCGATATCATCGATCTTAGATATGGACACGAGACAAAATATTTTATCGTAAACGTATTGCGATTTGCGCAATATTTGTTAACTATAAATCTAATACCGTAACTATACAAATGTTTTTTTTTTTTACATTGTAAAAGTAATAAACAAAAAAATAATTGTGTTTGCTCGCAAACGAAAAAAAACCGACTTCAATTACATCGACAAGTAATACAACGTAGATCGACGAAAAAATAGTCAAGCAACTACGCGTTATCAAAGATTACTCAAAAAGTAGTTATCAGATCTCGATAAGATTTATATGTGACCACATGATAAACATAAGCTTTCGATTAAATTAAAAATTATCAAAATCGGTACACCCAGTAAAAAGTTATTGCGCATTTTCGAGAGTTTCCTTCGATTTCTCTGGGATCCCATCATCAGATCCTGGTTTCCTTATCATGGTACTAAACTAGGGATATCCCCTTTCCAACAAAAAAAGAATTATCAAAATCGGTACATCCAGTAGAAAGTTATGCGGTATAATACAACGTAGGTCGACGAAAAAAGCGTCAAGTAAAAACGCATTATTAGATATAACTCGAAAAGTAGTTGTTAGATCTCAAATAAATTTAAATGGGACCAATTGGCACACACCACCTTTCGATTAAAACAAAATTTGTCGAAATCGGTTTACCCGGTCAAAAGTTCTGATGTAACATACATAAAAATAAAATAAAATAATACAGTCGAATTGAGAACCTCCTCCTTTTTTGGAAGTCGGTTAAAAAGAAAGCAAATCGTATGCATCGACATAATTTCATAACTCCCGCTAAAAATATCTGGAGTATTTACTCTAAAGATTATGTTAAGAAAAATAACAAAAATATTTACTTTAACAGATACATCCGTATGAATTTCATAAAATTATTTAGTTTAACCGACGTGTTATATTTTTTGTTATTGTTAAATAGTAATAATATAATTTGGCAGATAACGTTATCGAAATCGCAAAATTGTATACATTTTTATTATGAATAGTTGTTTTTCAAATAGCTTTTGTAGAATAAAATTTTTTTAGAGATAATCCTAGATAGCCCAAGGTCAAAGGTTATCAGTCGAAACCGGGCTGGCACTGGTTCCGAGTCGTGAATTGTTTACAAAATTACGAGCTTGTATCTGCACACATTTACAACAAAAGTATAATACGCCATTGAACACATAGAACAAACTATATTGAAAAGTAAAAACCAAAATAAAATCAAATTTGAAGCTGCCCAAGTCAAAAATTTTCTTTAATTCGTTCTGTCGGATTTTTTATTGACAATCTTCGTAATGTTGTTTGGCTATAAAATCGGTAAAGTTCAGCCTTAAGCATACAATAGAAAACAATACATTTTTTTGATCGAGATGGAAATTTCAAAGAAGAACCTTCTTATAATTTTATGGTAATTATTAGTCGCTTTAGCAATCATTCTTCTAATATTATAAATAAAAGCGAACATTTTTGAAGATGAATGGATGTGACAATTTAAGGAAAATTACTAAACTGACTATAATTAAACTTGGTACGTTGGTACAATAGCTGAAGATACAGAATTACGTAGTCTATTTTATATTCCAACATATCGGAAGTTAAGCAGGTGGAATCGCAACATACAGCTAGTAAAAACGCCTAATGCAGTTACAAATACATATTTCTAAGGAAGATGAAAGCATGGTCAGCTTAGTCTTCAGGTTGACACACTTTGGGTAAAGAAATTTAAATAATTATTTATTGTACCTTATAAGCATCAGGTATGTTGACAGGCTCGCCGCTCTCCGCAACATAGCCCACAATGCCACTTCCCCACGGTATCCTGATCTCTTCGAGTTGCTCCATCTGCTCCGGCGTGGACTTCGAGCACACGTCAAATAATTTCGACACCAGACATCTGTCAACAATAATAATTATTATGCTTTAATATACAGGCGAATTATTTATCTAATAGGCGTTTAGCCTGACAGTGAAAGATTTATCAACGCATTGCTGAAAATAGACATCTATAAATAACAATTGCTCAAACTTTATTTTAAACTAGCTGTACCATGCGCGCGTTGCTACGCTTTTTTTGGTCATACCAACTCGAAAGGTTTTTGTGGGTGGCCTCATGCACAACACTGCTAAAGATAATGACATTATCAAATGCATAGTTTAAGATGCTATAAAGGACATACAGATAAACATTCATATATATATAAGACATTAGTTGATTAATTAAAATTGGAATCGGAAAATTATACAATGTGTTGCTCTGAAAAAAAACAAAGATTTATTATAAAATTTTTCTTCATACATTGATACAAAAATAAATTATAAAAACCCTTAAACTACCTGAAAAAACAAATAAACGACATTTAAAGTTATTTACCAATTCCTATACATAAAATTAAAATTAAATATTTCTTTTATATGTGACTATTATGGAGTGTTAAAAATATCTTTTTAAAACAATACATATTACTACTGCTATAAAAAAGGTACTATACAAATATACAAACTCAAAGGAATATATTCCTTTATATATATACTCGTATACATAGATTCAACAACTTAGAATTTTAATACACGCTTAAACAAACTCGTACGTGCATGCGATAATTTCAATAATGAAATTACCTACTCTTAAAGCAAGAATGATTGTTTTAGTACTTTAACGATCAGGAAGAAAATAAGATAGACCACGCGGCTTTCCTCGAGTTTTGTATGGCTACTGTTAAAGTATTATTATTATAATTAGTTGTAATATAATGTATTATTACATCCTGTTTCTGGAAATAAATAGTTGGTCAGTTTATTGTTTCTCGTTTGATTTGAAAAGTTTGTTATTCAAATTATTTCAGCTGTAAACAATGACCACATCACAGCGTCCTCGCGGATGAAACTGTGAGAGCATAGCAAACACAATGTACAATATAACTAAAACTGTACATTACATATAGATATGTTTAGATTTAAGGACACGTGTACGACCTCTGTACAGGTCATTGAAAATCAAATGTACGGAGCTTATTGCACTGCGATTTGTTCGACCACCTACCCCCTGATTCCTTATATCGGATTTTATTAAACGAATCCTACTAGTTATTCGTACGATTGGAAAATTCCACAGGCCGTGCAGGAAATTGATTGTGCTCCAATCTCGTTATATGTTCAATCGATTAGTTTAGTTCAACCAATAATTGGTTACTTATGAAACTAACGCAGAAGATGTTACAAACTTAAATAATCGTTGTGACGTCGTTCGGTCATAGATATATATTACATAAACAAAGCTTATTTTATTATTTTATATATAAAATAACAAACAAATGCATAATAGCGAATTTTTAAAATTTCAAAATATTTGTAAGATGTACTTAGGTGCATTTTAAAGTGTTCAGGTAGGTTTAAATTTATTAAGCACTAGCTATGCCCGCGACTTCGTCCGCGTCAAATTTAAGAAAAAAGTTATTGTTTAGTTCGCAGAGTTATAAAATAAATAAATTGCTAAAATAAAAGTAGCCTAAGCTACTCCTTACTACATCAGCTATCTATCTGCCAGTGAAAGTCCTGTCAAAATCAGTCCACTAGTTTCAGAGATTAGCCGGAACAAACAGACAAACAGACAGATAGACAGACAGAGAGACAAAAATTGTAAAAAATGTTATTTTGATATATGTACCGTGTATAATACATCTATATGCGTTTAGTGAAAAATAAAAACTTTTTAAAAAATTTGCATAAAGAGCGTTATAGACGATAAACTTTCAATTAATTAATTTCTCAAAATTAAATGATAATTAATTATAATTGTGATGATGAAACAGTTACGTTGAAAATATAATTCTATGGTATAATGATTCATAGTAATATTATTACTCAGCTGAAGAGAAAGGGAAGGGTTGGAGCTTAATCATTTCTGATTAATGAAGATTAATCTAATTTCAACATTAACATTTAATTAAAATAGCGTCTCTGTCTATCGTGATGGATACATCACAATTATGTCAAATATTTATTAAAATGTAACTTTAAAACTATATTTGTAACTTTGATACTATATTTTTTAAATACAGTAAGTTATTATGTTATTTATTTTCAGATACAATATTAAATTGTTATTATATTTGTAAACGGTAAGATACCAAGACAAAAATATGTCGACTTAGATTCATACACGAAACTAAAAAAAACAACTTCTGAAGTAATTATGCAATAATATAAATATAATATCTATATTATTATAGTCATCATTTTATGCTCGCGTTAATGTAGACGCAAACAAAAATACTTTTTTATATAATTATATAATATATCATTACAGTATTATGTGACCAGTAAAAACAAAAAAATTAATTAAAAAAATTGTTTACTCATTATTCAGAAGTAGCCTAAGGCTGATAAAAAATAATTTGAAGCGTAAATAATATAATTAATTATTTACCATCCGTTGTTTTTTATAAATATGTGATGTTTTTTTTGTTACCTACAAAAATGAAATGCAAAAGGTTGTGAGAATGGATATTTGTTACACTTATTGTTTTATAATATTTACCCGAATAGCACTCATTATAATGAAACTTTTTTGGATTTTATCGCAGTTTATTAGGTTTTTTAGATGTCCGACGTCTCGGATACTTTACAGCAACTATGGTCTCGGGAGGACTTTTTTATTTGTTACACTTTCAAGCAAAACCTACTCAGCCGATTGCAATTATTGATAAAACTTAGCGTAGTTGATGATCCATACTAACACATAGGCTATTTTTATCCCGACAGTCCCACGGGATCGGATATTAGGCAGGTGAAACCGTTTGTCGCATCTAGAATTGGTGGAATAAACCTTTCATGACAGGTTTTGGTTTTTTTTATATTGAGATGTCAATGACTAGGTCGTCAATGTAATGTCATGCGTTCGATCGATGAAATCAACGATTGACAAACGAGACCGGCTACACAGACGAATAATTAATTAATTCTTGTACGGTTATTTAGATTGATATCTTATTTTAACGAAGAAATGCAAACATGTACCCGTTGCCGGCAATTAAAATTTGGCCATGTTTTTTTTTTTTTGTATAATCAGAAAGAGAACTTATTCAATGTGTGCAATATCTAAGATTTTAAATTGCACAGAGAATGTTAAGGATATAAAACGTGCTTTTATCGTAAACACATATGAAAATTACAACAAAAAAAAAAAAAAACTTTTCCTGTTATTCACAATTAATAATTTTTGGAATATTGAGGAAAAAACAGTAAGTACCTACATAGTACAAAATTTCATATATATGTACACAAAATTCACAAAAAATTTCAACGTTATCTTCTTATATATAAAATTCTCGTGCCACAATGTTAGTTACAATACTCCTCCGAAACGGCTGGATCGATTTTACGAAATTTTGTGTGCATGTCGGGTAGATCTGAGAATCGGCCAATATCTATTTTTCATATCCCTATGTTATAGGCGGGGGAGGGGGGTTAAGGGGCTAATAACATATATAGCAAAATAACGTTTGCGGGGTCAGCTAGTATAACTATAAAATTAAGAGTACGTCTCTAAATTTATAGTGTTCTTAATAAACAGAAGCTCAAAATGAATTCTAGAGTTGAATAATTTGTGTAAGCTTAAAGCTTCGAGAGCCCTTTTGTTAACAAGGGTTTCAAGTGGTAAGATCTATAACACAAATCAATATCTTGAGACCGTAACGAAAACAATGTATATCCACGAATCTGACCGAATTAAAACTAACCGCGAGTAACGCCGAAAGGAAAATCTAGTAGGTGCGTCATGTACCACGAGAAAAAAATGATTTAGCATATTGCCGTCCATACGTTATCTTAAATACCCTTTAATACAAAAGCGTAAAGAGTGATGAACCGGAATCAAGCCCTCATTAACCCTATCTAAGATTCTAAGGTATTACTTATTCCACCGGCCGGACGACACGACCCCACATGTCTCGCTCACAACAAGGCCACCCCCACCATTGTGCCGGGGCCCGGAGGTTTCGTCCGGGTCTACCGCCGGGGCGAAGTTGCGAATGCTAGCACGACCCAATCTCGCCCCACCCAGGCAGACGACTGCTCACACGTGGTGGATTTTTTAGTCAGTAGGAGTCTAACATAACCATCTGGCGCCCCCGCACCATTTGAAACTAAAAGCATGAAAGGTATATTTTCAAGCTTGTAAAATTCTTTAGCGTTTTACAAGATATCGCCATCATGCGGGCCGTAGCGTGCATTCTATATAGGCAGAAAGGCACTGTCTACCTTGTCATGTTACTAAAAATGATATATAAAACACGAACATTACATATTTTTGAAAAAGACATAAACCATAATTCAATGTAAATCCGCTTCAATTGAAAAATTCGCCGTCATATATGCGATATCAGCGCATCGCGCGAATCGACGACGGGCATTTCATGAAACTTCTGCCTACAATCGCTAACAAAATGTTAGCAATGGCAGTAGGACATTGTAAAATCCTACAATTTTATAATATCGCGCGTCATATGGAATACGAAAAAAGTATTGTGTTTTTAACATTGGTCGGTTTATCCATGACAGGAGGCACAGCCTAAGAATAACCTGTCAAATTAAACTGTCTTGAATTCGATACCGTTTTTACCAATAATTATGATTTTTGACACGGTCGCATAATCGCAACATTTCACACAGTAATTTCGTAATAGTAGTTATTTGCTTTGAATTTTTCGTTTGTGCGTTCTTGTTATTAATGAAAATATTAATATATTAGTGATGAATAACTTTACTTGTGAAATATGTAACAGAGACGTGTGTTTGATGAAAGTAAATAGTGCATGCAAATTCAACACATTCGATTTTACGGATAAATTAAAAATTCTTCAGGCGTATCGATTTAACATATAAATAACAATGACATTAAAATTTTTCATTTATTAATAAATAAAGAAGTACTTTTATTAAGCATACAATTTCGTAACTAATTAATAGTGTTATCAATGATTTCCAGCCAGAGCCAATTAGTGCCAGCCTTATGAGGTCACATCAGTCTATCCAGTAACTGATTTGTTTGATAAGTATCAGTTGGCTGCTGTACGTGTATTTGTATGCCTGCATTATTATAAGTTTAAATGCACTTTACGTGTGTAATAATTATTACTTGTACGTACGTACGTATTACTTGTCTGTTCTTGAAATTATCTAAAAGCCTCTATTCCCAACAAAATTGAAATTAGGAAAAAATTGCGAGAAAGTAGGTGCAGTGTGGCTGTTCATATTTTTTTTGACTGCCTACTATGTCTAAAAACTTTATGCACGCCACTGCATGCGGGGCGAAGAGAGACATTACAATGTCAGTAACAACAGTAAAGTCGCAAAAAAAAGATAAAATGTACTTTCAGAATGATTAAGTACTCTTTTGATTAATATTAATTAGTAAGTAGGATAAAAAAGAACAGAAATCAATGAGCACAGACTAGTCTAGTTGATATTTCAGAAATTACAAAAACTAATAAACTAATTTTAAAAATGTACCTAATTGTTCGACAATTTTTCTCTAGCGAAAAATTAAAAATTAGTTATTATAAAAAGAGAGCGGCATATTTAAATGACAATGATTTATTGCACATCTGGACATTAGCTCTTGTTGAAAAGAACTTAGTACTTTTTATAAATATTATTTAATATATTGAAGAAATTTTTGCAAAAATTAGTATTCAAAATATACTTTAATTAAGGATAAATTATAAGCTTTTCTTCGTTTTGGTATGATTAGGAAAAACGACTATATTTTTCATTTTATATTACATATTATTTATATACCTATACGAAATCCGCCGCCGCGTTCAGTCATGGATTGTACCTGTTGCGCTGGCGGTTGCGGGTTCGATCCCCGCACATGACAAACATTTGTATTGGCCATACAGGTGTTTGCCGTGGTCTGGGTGTTTGTGCAGTCTTAGTGGGTCTCCCCACCGTGTCTCGGAGAGCACGTTAAGCCGTCGGTCCCGGTTGTTATCATGTACACCTGATAGCGATCGTTACTCATAGTAGGGAATATATCCGCCAACCCGCATTGGAGCAGCGTGGTGGATTAAGCTCTGATCCTTCTCCTACATGGGGAAAAAGGCCTATACCCAGTAGTGGGATATTACAGGCTGAAGCGATACGAAATCCATCTAGTAAGTACTTACTTCGCGACGTCTTTCTATAAGACGAGACAAGCAAACGCATTACAGGCCTATCACATATAATACCAATATTTAAACTAGGATGCAACCCCATATTTTTTAAATGTGTATATCTATCTAGTATTCTGTGTGTTTTCATCGTTCGAAATGTAAAAAAGAAACAAAAACTGATTACACACTTCAAAAAATCGAATTTTTCTGTCTCGAGGACTATTACGGTATGTTTCTAATAGAATATTTTTACTGTTATCCCCAAAGAACACAAACTTTGTTCGTTTCAAGTCTTCGGTCAATATTTTAGTGAATGGATATATTTTAAAACAAACAAAACAATATGCACGTCAAACGAAGAATCAGTAGCCTATACTTTCGTATGAATCCGGTTCAAGTAGCTTCATTTATGTTCAAAGTAGAACAAATTCTTTCTTGAATTATAGCCTCGAGGAATATGTAAAATCATAATAAAGACGTCGATAAATCGATTCTTGTTAGTGATGGCAGTATTCTATCTCAAGATTTGTGGCGTTTTGCGGCAGCTCTGTAGAAGCTAGGTATTATCGGGAGAATAATGACAATCAATTTATAACCCTCGCTTAAATGAGCATCCATTTTCAAGCTTAGAATAGGATAGTTTATCAAAAAGCGGAGTTTATTTAGCGTGACTACCAGTCAGTATAACAATTTTAATAGTTTTTTTATATTACTTTCTTTCTTGTTTTATTATTTATAGTAATAAAATTTAACTTAGTAAAAATTTTTACGTATTAGAATCTAACATACCTTTTTCGGCTGTAATAGAATGTAGTAAAACATTATCATAATAATTATTATTGTAATAATAAATCCCTATTTAACGGAGACACAAAATATTTACTTTGATATTGTTATTGAGAGTGGGTTATCCAATAAAGACAAACATCAAAATCGAGATGTTTTCTTAATAAGTCTTTGTATTATTTCTTCTATTAATCGATATATTCATTGTTTTTTTTACTAACTTCGCCACACGATTTTTTTCTATTAAGACGCGATTTCCGTCCACTCACAGCCTCCATTTAATTTGACCGTGACCTTAACCACCGAGAAAGCCCAACGGAAAAGTCTCGATCAATTACTTGACATTTTTGTGAATGAGAGAAGTATTAACAATACTTGTTTTAAGAGTATTGTTGTTTAATTTATGCAAAACGTTCAGTTTTTCATAGAAACAATCGATTATTTTTTTTATATTCCATTGATTAAAAAAATAATCTTTAATAAGTATTCGGCGACATTGTTTCAAAATAAAATTCATTGGATAATTTCTTCATAATTTCCTTTTTGTAAATAGTTTTAACGATCTAACTGTTACAACAAGACCACACCACCACCAACCACAGACTGATAGTATTTATGAAAATGACATTCATTTAAATCCGATAGCGTCGATATTGCCTTAAGCGAAATCAATTTTAATAACTGTTATTTATTGATTTAAATGGCTTTACCACCATTGTGTACAAATATACAGTAGAAGAAACTATCCGTTAAAACTAAACATTAATAAAATATTACAAATATAATTATAAGTATATGATAGATATCCATTGTTGAAAATTTTAAACGGATTTTACTTTGATCTATTACTTTTTCTATATTATGAAACCGAAGAAATAATCATCCAAAGAGATGACTTTGTTTGTTTTGAATTTATCTTAACGTTAAGCATTTATGTACATGCTAATAAAAGTTGGGTCTGAAATTAGCAAGTTCTGTAAAACTTAAAATATTTATTAACATATCCAAAAATAGATAGTATTGAGTCTTCTTGTAAGAATAAATTTCTTAGAACAATAATTAAACTGAGTGCGTATATATTACTTATACATTTTACTTATTAGGTGCTACCAAGTAAACCTAGCATTTCTATAACCCCGCAGGATTGAATGAGGTGCGAGATTGCAATCCCTAGTTTTACCTTAGGAGTTATCATACCAATCAGTTACAGTCTGATATGTGTCACGAATGTCATGTAATAAGATTCCTTTATTATCGAGAATAGACAAGATAATTTTAGCGCCTTAAGGTATTTATTACGAAACATGAAGTTAAAACACCCCAGGCGGTAGAGCCTTACAAACGTCTTGTTTATTACTAACCACATTAACAACGCTTAAATTTATCTGAATTTCCTTTTATCCATAATAAAAAGAAATTAAGGTTTGATTGTTTAGTATCCTTGTTGACTAAATTCAATAGCATAAGTTTATGTGAAATGTTACGGGCTATTTATGTTTAAATTATTAAAATTTACTTATATTAATATAAATTTTCAGACCGATACAATTTAATTTTTTCCTACCCAACAGACACTAATAGTAGAATTACAATCAATACATTAGTTGGTCATAAATAATCGTAACAGACGGGTACCAGAAAATTTCATCTTAATATATAAAACTAAGTCGGGTTTGTTCGAACACTTATAACTCGAGAACAGCTGAACCCATTTATTTTTTGGTTTTTGATTTGTTGTATTTTTTGTGTGTGTTAACATAATAATATCACTTAGTAATATAACATACATGTAACAAACATGCACAACAAATAACTTCATTAATGTCACAATACGAATAACAAAAAAAATGTGATAGTGAAATATCATAATATATAGAAGCAATGATCGTCATTAAGAAAATAATATTAAAACTCTGAATAAGTTAAACCGAGGATGCAGCTTGTTTATTGACGCATTATTGTTATTTAATACTCTTACACTTGCAAGACGGTTCTTGCCTGTTTAACGATCGCTATTAACATACGCACCATACAAATAAATAGCGCAATATCGATCTATCGATAACATGTGTCGTCTTTCTTACGGTTTATAATTTAGTTACCAATTTAAAAATGAGAGTAAAGCTGTCACGTTTGAGTTATTCGATAAAAATATCGATAAAAAGGTCGACCAATGTAAACATTTGTAAACAAAATACAATACTAACTAGTGCAGTGCTCTAACTGTGAATAATAATGGCAATAAACGAAGCCAAGGATGCGTCTTGTTTATCTGCGCTCTATTCAATGACTCACCCGCTTGATACAACGTTGTACGATTCATTTGATTTGGAAAATACACGCGTATGAATATCACTGCGTTGTAGTATAATGTGCACCCAGCAAGTTTGTCCCTATATCACTTTTTAGAAGTTATCTACATTAATACTAGTTTTTTTATGCTTAGTTTCGTATTTTTCATCATACCTACACTGCACCGTGTTCCGATGCTGTGGCTACATGCTCATTGTTTTGTATTATGAGTTCAGGGAGATTTTTAGTCATTATTTTAATATCAATAACATTTTCTTGATCAAAGGCTATTTTTTTTCTTAAAAGAATACTCCATTTTTTGGACTTTCTTATTGACTCAAGTTAAATACCAAATCTAAAGGAATTTTTCTAATGCAATTATGTAATAAACGTAAAACACATTATAAGAAAATCGATGTATCCGTTTTTTTATAACGGAAAATTTAAAAGTAATGTACTTAAAAGCCGTAATTTCGTGTAAGTGTTGTGGAATCGATAAGCGAAGCGTACGTAATACCCAAGAGGCGCAATACTGAAAAGAACACGAGGCAATGTTAGGCATGCCTCGTCGTGAACGTGCTGACTTACGTCATTGTATGAATGAAAATATTTTAATGTATGTGTATCTACTACAATACCGTACATTGTGTTATCAGTCCATCACTGATCTACATTTTTTGTTTTGCGTTGTTTTTAATGAATAGTTCTCATAATGAATTGTTGCGCTCATTTACGCAATAGTTCCGTTCTTCGTTTTGATAACGGCGGGAAAACAGTTCGTTTGATTGAAAACCGGAACAGTTAATTAATCTTAAACAAATGAAAAATGAGAAAACAGCAACAATCAACTTGATTAATTCTAAATAAAATTAATAATACACTAACTAACTAAAAATATATGACGGTTATTTTATCAATAAAAACTGTTATATAAACTACACTGTCCGAAATAATCCTCGTCAAATATTAGGTCAGTAAACTGGCCTTAATTCTGTTCTCTTGCGACCTTGGAGACATCTTTTGGACATTTGTGACACCATATTCCACAGATTGTATACGTTTAGTGTTCCCTCCGGCGAAATTCCCTTTCTTATTTGCCGTTATGAAAATGATAAACGTGCTAAGAGTTTTTAATATTAGCTATTATTTTTTTTTTTATTGTTATTTAAATAATAAAAACAGTAGGTACAGGGTTATGTTTATATAATGCAAATATTTATTTTCTAAATGATTTTAGTAACATAATTATTGTTTGTTCTGAGTTTATGACAATGAAGACAATCGTTTTTTTTTTTTTAATTTTAATTAATGCTGAAATATCAAATATCAAAATAGAAACAAGTATTATACGCTTATTAGGCTTATATTTTATTATTTAATATATCTCAAATCCTTTAGAGTGTCTTTCGCTACCTATTTCCTTTACTATGTAGTTACATACCTACTCGTAAAATTCAAAAGTACTTCATCAAAGACAAAAAAGCAGTTTTATTTACAGCCCAGTGTGTTCCGCATCTAAATCCGACCAAATGAAAGAAAAAAAAAATGAAAATAGTGTCTTCTTTCATGCATATTTCGTTTGTAGCTATTAGTTTGACGAAAGTTGCCAAGTTACAAGCATCAAGACGAATTCAAACACACGAATTTCAATTAAGATTACCTGGAAACTGACGTTGAGGACTCAGCACTAAAAATATACTGCGTATCGAATTTAACTCCTACAGTTTATTTGTGACTTCAGCATAACTTACATACTTATCAAATGCGCTTAAAAATAAAATACTTTCTTGAATAAATCTCAATGTTTTAATATCTTTGTACAGCAATTATTCTAAAAGCCACTACTTTACTTTAGAAACGAAATTCTCTTAAAACTGGAAATATGAAGTAGTACCTATATCGTTGGCAGTCCTAATCCGCAATAAATGTATTGCACAGCAGTACTTTAGATAACAAACAATCTCCGCCCGCAGAAGCAAATACTCTAATGCTAGACCACAAATCCTACATGTACAACATGATATCTTACACCGCTGCTATGGTTAAATGGAGTGTGTAACCAGAGACAGATTGCGGTGATGAAACCTCTTGTCCGACGCGAGCGATATAGATAGATTAGTTAAGTAACTTGGATTCCTGCCAACCATCATCAATATACTGTAAAAGAAAAAAAATGTTGGAATAAAAACAAAATAGTCGAAACAAAACCAAGAATCCGTGATTCCTTGTACAAAGATCTGCACTGCAGTTTAATTTTCTAACATTGTGGTTGAAATGGCTAAATGTAATACAGATATATGTTTACTTTTATTCTACTCTTTGTCTCTGTTTCTACGTTTGAATTAGAAATAAGAATACGTACGGATTTAATTCTGGATTTAAAATGTGAAATGTATTTTTCGAGCAATTAATCATAATAGTTAAATCATTTATTTTCTATTTTGTAACAATTAATGTATTTTAATATTTTTTGTAGATTTTTAATTCAATTACTATCTCCATAAAATATGGTAAGGTATGACAACCCTTAATTTATACAAAGAAGTAAGACAAGATTAAGTTTCTTTTATCATAATCCTTTTTTGATAATATATTGATATCTCTTAACTTAAACTATATTTTATTGTCTTCGAATAAAAATTCAAAAAAATATGGAAGGCAAGGCAGTTGTCAGTGGGTACTTAGAGAAATTTGTTACGAAAAGAACATGGTAAACATTTTTCTCGTAACGTAATAGTAATGATATCCAGTGACAAAAAATCTCAGTGTGATCATTTATTATATATATTTCATTCCTACGACCATCTATGAAAATAAATGTTACCGAACTGTATTTCAGCATCATTAGATCATAAGGCTTGGCCCGCAGGATGTAGGGCAATAGAGGAATGTAGTGGACTTCCGATTTTTCTCTTTGTCACGGTCTGATAACGAGAAAGGTTCACTAAAACGTTTCTCGGATCGCCACGAGACCATTTTTTTCTTCCCAGGATATGACGCAACGCGATCTTTTTATTTCGACCAATTTGCTTGACTGAGATAACTATTTATGTTTTCCTTTACGCTACGTAAAGATTTTATTGTCAAAATGAAATATAAAGATTTATCTTATTCAAATAAGATGATTTCGGAACTCCGATAAAAAACGAAGGCATATTGATTCAAAATAGTATTTAGAAGTTAAATAAGGCGAGGCATGCTTTTTGCTTTCAATTACAATTGTAGACAGTTCTTGTGTACCTACTCGAAGTTTCTATCAAAAAGGTTTGCGTTAAAATTACTATTTTATTTTTCACGTCGCTACAACAGGTGCTCTTTTATAAAAGGCGCGAAACTATTCGAGTGCTCTCTAAAAATAGACTCTGAAAGGAAAACCTCAAATTGAGCATTTGAACAAGATGAAATGAAAAAAGTGGCACGAGAAAATCGTTCATATATTATGAGTGATTACTACGATTACGACGACTACTATTCATCATATTATATCATATATTTATTAAGCCATAAAATGACCCTCTGCGTTCGAGTTGTTGCCTGATTTGTGCTAAATAATTACTGTAAACTGAATGATGTAAATTAATTAATATTATTAATACGTTTTGAAATGACATGTACTTTTCAAACAACAATATTGCTGATATCATATTGATGAGCAAAGAAGATTTATCTATTCATTGCAGATGAAGAGCCGTTTTCACAATAGTCCTGCAAAACGGAACGCGGATAACTAAATAACAAGTCTTTCGATTGGACGTTATTACCGCTCTTCTTGAGCACATTTAAACGAGAATTTGAAACGAGGGTTTATTCAATTTTAAAATGTATCATAGCATACACATGTACATAAACGTATACATTACTAAAAATAAAAAGAGAAAAAATGCTTTCTTCATTTTGTTAGTTGTTTTAACTAATTGAAATAAATTAAACCATAATACAAAGTTTCCATTAACACGGACTATTCAAAAATTTAGGTTAGTTTATAATTAAAAAAAATATATGTTGGGCTGTCTTTGTTGTAACCCACTTTTAAAAAATAGGTCGAAAGTTTAAACCGAATCTTATTTGGATTTTCTAGGCTTCTAGAACGATAACACTTACTCATTGAGTAATGGTACTTTTATATGTTTATAAGAGATAAAATTTCACTGGAACTGCTACTAAAATTAAAGTATTTTCAGTTTAAAATCCTTCATTTTGTGTAAATAATATGAAGGATGAAATTTACACGTAAATCGTGAGTAACATTTTTATAGCGTTGTAGGAAAAATGGTATGATTGTGCGTCGTCCACGATGCTGATATAAATCTTATTTACGTTATTGTACTAAATACCATGTACCATGTATAATAAACGGGTTTACGGTCATTAAAATCATTCTTATTTAAAACTAGCTAAGCTAACAGACGCTGTCCTTTCGTGCGAACTGACAACGACGACACTTAAAATAATGGTTTCGTTTTCTGAAATTTTACACTTTATGTACAATTTGTTGACATTGGATTTCGAAAGAACTTTCTATTAAGTATTAGATTACTTAAAAATAGCCTGATTGGTCCAGTTGTTCTCGAGTTTCGTGTTTTGCAACACATTAAGCGATTAATTTTGATTTATATAAAAGGTAGCAGACATAGTAAAACCGAAACACTAGGTATCTGTTCAGCGTCTAGGGTAAAAGCCGGATAGTTGCCTCGGACGGATACATGCCCCGGTTTTTAATACACTATGTTAGGAATATAAGTTGTGTTAGCGCTTTACTACAATAAGTAGTGACCCCCCACAGGCCTTAGTGCGATGTAAGCCATCGGAATAGGCGCACGTGTTTTGTCCGTGTGAGCAAATATCTTCCGTGGTGAAACTTTGACGGGCGTTATACTTATATTGGTAAGTAATTTTTATTGAATATTTTTATTACTGATCGTGGTTTCAGTCAACTTTTTGTTTGTTCGCATGCATTAGAGTTTAAATTACATTGTTTGTTATGTTTTATTGCAAAATAATTTTTATTTATTTTGCAAATGTAAAGGGTAAGTATCCGCATCAAAAAGGATAGTCGCCCTACTTACTTTCGCGGATAGTTGCCCCTAGAGAAACTAAACATTTTTTAACAAGTAAAGACGAATTTCATTTTTTTGTTGTTTTTTCGAATTTACTGTGACTCTAACTTGTTGTAATTAAAATAAATATCTACTCAACTGTTTTATATATTTATTCTAGATAAGCAAAATACCTCGTAAATATAAGCGAAAACCAGGCGTGGTGCCACGCAACATCAACTGGACAGAAGATACCTTAAAACTTGCCTTGGAAGAATTGAGAGAAAAAAAAAAGGTATCAATGAAATTTCTCGAACATACGGAATATCCTCTCGAACCTTAAGAAGACGCTACGAAACAAGTCACCAGCAACTACTAACTCAAGGTATATTTTCGATTCAAAGGTGTATGCCCTGTAGTATAAATACAAAATTCTATCTACACACCTTCATAGCTGACGCAATTGTATTTTTTGTCACTTCTAGGAAAATATCCTGTTCTTGGCTTCGAAAATGAAAAAAAACTGGTAGCTCATATATTGAAGCTCGGAGACGCCGGTTTACCTCCTGACAGAATTGTGATTCGTCAATTAACTTATCAGTTTGCCGAAAAGTTGAAATTAAAGCACAGCTTTAACAATGAGAATAAAATGGCTGGACCGCAATGGCTAAAAAGCTTTCTTGAAAGAAATCCTGAAATAGCTTTGAGACAAGCTGAGGGCTTATCAATTGAAAGAGCGAAGGGTCACAACAGAACAGAAGTTGCAAATTTTTTCAAACTCTTAATAACTACTTTAACTGAGAATAATTTGCTAAAGAAAATATATTCAGTCCAAAAATGCTTAAAGGAAAAGCCACCGTAGGACTCCTAATCAAAAGAAGCAAGGACAAAAAATCGATAAGAGACACTCAAAAGATATTAAAAGTCAAAAATGATAATTTAATAGTAAATACGAATAAAAAAGTTTCTGCTAAAAAAAATTGATAATTATTGCGTAGAATGTTATGAGAATTACAATTTAACGGAATCAAAGTCAGATTGGGTTCTATGTGATACATGTCAGATGTGGTTGCATGAAACATGCACCACATTCAAGAACTATTGTCAAAGATGTGGAAAGTTGGAAACCTTAGCTGCTGGCAAAAATTAAATTTAACACCAAAGTTAATTACTAAATTATTATATATTTAAGATAAATGCTAATATTTCATAATAACGTACATAACTTTAAGTTTGAATAATATTTTTATAATTAAAATCATTAAAAATGAAAACTATTTAATATTGTTATTATTTCACATTATACTTGATAAAAGATCTCAGTAAATTATAAGGACTGTTAAATAAATAATAAAGACTAATTTAATTGATATAAATTTGTTTCTATCTAAAATAAAAATTTTACCGAGGCTACTATCCCCGCACGAGGCAAGTATCCCTCGAAGCATTTTCCACGCTAGGCTACTATCCGCCATAGTAGGCAACTATCCCTTTTCTGAGAGGTGAAATAAAACAATATTTATTCAAAACCATTGTTAATTATGTACACAAAAATAGGCTATTATAGAAGATAAAAGGCCTATGTTTTGAGATACATACTAAATAATTTTCAGCAAGTTCATATTTTTAAAAAATTAAGCTTTTTCGAAAAGTGGGGCAACTATCCGGCTTTTACCCTATGGAAAATCTCATAATGTTCACCGACAGTGAGGCGACTCGGAGGAAATGAAATCACCTTTAATGCATCTATAGTGCGAATGTAAACTCGTTCTAACTCCGGGGGTCCATTTATTGAGGTTTTGTTTAGTAAGCTTGTAGCTATGATAAATTGCCATATAATTTTATTCATTGGGAACTTGAATGCGGATTGTGTTTTAATTTATACTCCAACAATAAATTATTTAACTTTTGAACATGATTTGATTGTTTTCAATTTATGCATGAATTATTTTGCGAAGCGTAGAGAATTCGAAAATATCGTTTTTACACGTGTAATATAATTTTTACTCACAAAATCTTTACAACGACTCGATAACAAAATGTCAAAGTTAGAGCGAGATTAAACAATGAAATTGTATTTTTTAAATAAAATGGAAACCCTATCTAGGACGCAATAAATTCAGATTACGAACCAAGGCTTGCAGTCAAGTGCTAAGTCTCATTTCGATTGGACGTCAGTAGACTTTCTTTTTTATTGGCTAGCTCTAATTTATATTCATCCAATTTCCATTGCCTAGACAAGATTCTATGACACAGTAGCACCATTTTGGAATTCATTTTTTTTAGGAACTTGAACTTTTATTCTTTTTAAATCAAAGCTATACGGAAAAAGCCGATTTTCACCGTACGACGAAAAATATAAATACTTATGTGTACACTGATAAATTGATGGATGTCAAATTTAAATACAAATTTGATATCCTACAATTTTTACGATAAAATTATAAAAGCATTTTTAACTTTAATCTTTTAAATACAGGTCATAATAAAATTATTATTTATTACAGTCAAACAAATACAACAATGTAATCTTTAAACTAGCTTTAGAAGCATTATCTTTTAAATATACCCCAAACTTAAAGGCAAAACACGAAAACCAAGCACACGTTTCTAAAAAAAACATCAAAATATTCAAACTTACTCGATTGTATTAATTAAGGGTCGTGAGCATCTTCCTTGTTACGACCTTAGATGAATTTCCAACGACCGACAAATAAAAACCCCTGTTTGACTTTCATACACATTTTGTATACATAACACATACTGTGTATTTATAGAAATATTGTGTAAAACCTATGGTATATTTTACTTACAAACATAAATAAAACCGTTTTATAAAACCATTCAACTGCAGATTTTCCAGCCTGCAGAGTTAAAATATTATTGGGTCCTTTATCAACGCAAATAGGACACAAAACAACGATTGTCAGAATTTTTGTCTGTTCGTCTGGGCGTTTGTGCACGCAAATCTCAGAAACGACTTATCCGATTTAGATGTGGTTTTTACTAATATATTTTGGCAAGGTTAGATTAACATTTAGTGTTTGTTTGATGTCACCATTTCATAAATAAAAAAGTTATGCTAATTTAAAGAATCACGTTGAACATATAAAGTCACTATTCCACGCGGACGAAGTCGCGAGCACAGTTAGTATAATAATACATTTGTAAAATAATAAATCAAAAATGTTTTGGAAGCCTAATTGAATGAAGAAATTTTTTATTTTGAATTATGAACATAAAGTAAAAAATTTAATTAAATTAGCCCTTATACGCTAAAATCATTACATTGAAATTGTTTAATTCTAAAATAGAAATTTGATAGTAGTGATTCGGTTTATATTTTAAACCTACCTTCCATTTTGTGGATGGGGTGATGACGCCCTCTCGCCCTGTACGAGGAACAGTGAACCCCTGTCCGCATCGAGTAGTATTGATACGTTTTGAAGTATTTTGTGGCAGAGAAAACGAACCTCCAACTCGTTGCAGATATCTTTAACCTATGACAAATATAATAAATTTTGTTAATAACCAATACAAATATCGCGTTAAGTGGGCAATAGAATTTTCGATAATCAACTGAAATTAATAATACTGATTAAGATTCCGTTTGTTAAAACACATTTAAGAATTTTTAATTCTTGTAAAAATAATTTAACTTAGTCACTATAAATATAAAATTGTATTATATTTTGGCATTTTTAACTTATTTTTTTACGTTTAATATATTTTCATGACTGACGACTATAGTTCTGAATCATACATATATATAGCTACATTGCTATATATATATATATATATATATATATATATATATATATATATAGCTAGATACAAAAATTTGTACCGTCTAGAACTGACTTCCATACAAGCATCTGATATGTGTGATAGTTGTCTGGAGCCCAAGAGACAGCGAAAGTTAGAGTTTATGAAAATTTCAGCTACAATTGCTCCCAGTAAAGTAGCTAAAGCAGAAATTTCAAGTTTATTTAAATAATACTAATTCTCACCTTTAATGAAATTTTATAAATATTAGATTCAATAACAAAAAATATAATACACTTTGTCTGTTTTCGACCATTAGGTTTTTGTAGAATTACCGTATAATAAATTATTATCAGTCACAGTTGAGCAATTGTTTAGAAGTAAAGGGAATGTAAGAATTAAATGTAAATAGTTTAATATCATTCCCTTCTGAGTTACTCATCACTAAGTTATTCAGATAATTATCATAGCTAATTTTTTCGGATCCATGCCGACATCATGATGAATGAAGACTTGTTACTCAGATTCTATTTTCCGTGATATGTAGACACTTAAAATTTTCACAACACATGTTTTAACTATTACCACTCTCAATGACTTCTTCTGTAATCTGAAATCGTACTTGGCTATTTTTATATATTTTTCCGGCATCTTACCAAGTTTTTACACTTTTTTTTTAATTTAGAACAATTTTTATTTTATCATTTGAATTTCGATATTATTTATGGCAAAAAAAAAATACTTTAATGACCTTGAAAACTAAAGGAATTTTGCTGATTACTAAAATATAGTTTCCGCCGTAATTTCAAAGGCGTTACGTCAAGTAATATGAGTACAACATAGTATATAGACGAGTTGATGGTGTATATAAGGTAAATAATTGTGGTAATTGTATTATCGTTTTAGTGATTCCCGACTAGAAAAAAAGTCAGGCTCAGCCAGATCATGTATGTGGACCGGATCAGGATAGAACGAGGCATGCCAGATCTGGCAAGCTCTATCAGGTCTGGTCCAGGCAAGGATAGCCTGATGTAAAATATAATTAGTTATATGGTAAGACTTACTGGATCAGGATCAGGTCTGGTCCAGATAAGGATAGCCCGGTGTAAAATATAATCAAGTATGGTAAAGCATAACTGCATCAGGACTAGGTCTAGTCCAGATCAGGATAGCCCGATGTAAAATTTAATCAAGTATGGTAAGGCAGCAGTATAGAATACTTATGTATATTTTTTATTTTATTATTTGTTATGCATTTTTTATATTATATGTAATCAAAACTAATCGAAAAATAGCTCTTATAATTAATGGATATTCTACATAAAAATAAATTAGTTTACAAATATTAAATCCTATTTGGGGTTATCTCAAATATACGTTTAATAAAATTTACAGTCTATTCTTATAATACGAGTTTAAATATTAAAAAAAAAAAAAAAATGGCAAAAATAAAACATCTTAATTAAGGGAAATGAACCTGAATCGCGCTATTGATGTTTTTAAGCGAACTCAGTATATACAGGGGTATCAGGACAGTCTAGCAGTGAGTCCATTTCTACACAATGGAGCAGTCGTAAGTAGTAGGAAGAAGTTAATTAGTAATTAATTAATAGAAGTTAATAAATAAAATTTAATTAATAGTAACAATTAATTGATGATATAAAAATAAATAAAAATAATTGATATTTAAAGCAAAAACAAAAAATAATACATTGGAAATATCAATTCACTCTTTTTTATTAAACATTTTTTTCAAAAATATTACATTCGTGTTTCAATATTATATACATTCGTGTTTTTTAAAAGGTCCGGACCGAACCGGCTGATCAGAATGAGATGAGATTTACTGATCTGGACCCGATCCGGACAAATCTTCTGCGTTACATACCTTATCCGATTCAGATCGGGCATACCCAGTCCGGTCCTTGTAAGGAACACGAAAAAATTTTTACACGGGTTGTTGTGAACTGTAAACTTGCTATTTTAAGAAATATTCCTTGAAAAAAAAAAACATACCGAAGTTACCCAAAGGGATGCAAAATGATACGACAAATACGACGAGTTAAATATGATGTGAACCTATAACTATTACTTACTGTTATCAACTTGTGTTGTCAAGTTTTTTTTTACCGTTTGTGGAAGAAGAACGAATGACTTGTATTTTTTTCTTTATGTATGTATTTTAATTTTTCCTTAGATTATTAGCTAGGATTAGCTAAGAAATGCACCTATATCGTATGCATTAGTATTTTGAGTGGAAGTTAAATTAAAAAATGAAAGCAAAATGAAGAATTGAAGTAAAAAAAATATGTGGTGTCATGGGACACCAGGTAGGAACGAAGTTCCTTCGGATAGTATAGAAGCAACACAATTTGAAAAAAAAAATGTTGAACTTTATATACATATATTTTCTAGTTCTTGATTTTTTTTTATTTTGTTGATTGGTTTTTAATTAAGTACATAAAAGTATTTAGGAAATTTAGTATTTTAGACATTACAGTAAACTAAAATAAATAAAACAAAATAATAATAATAATAATAATTCAAACTATTAAGTGAAATAAAAATACATGTCTTTATTTATTTTTGTCGACAGTATAAAATTACACAAATAATTACTCTGGTTTCCCTTCAAAACGTACGTGCGTACATAAAAAATTAAAAAAAAGTTTACTAGTACTACTATTTTAGTTTTACAAACGTCATATTATACATTCGTTTGACTGATATTACGTCACTTCCGTTATATATTTTTCTTACGGTTTAGTATCACATTTTTTTCAGTTCGGTCGCCCAGCCAAATCTTAAGGCTGCCGTAAGGAACTTCGTTCCAATATAGTTATAAATAATAGGTATATGAACAATATAAAATAAATCAATCGACATATTTAAATTTTATTTCTTCGAAAGGTGCTAGGGGAGTAATATATGTTTTAGCACGTTTTAATTTCAAAATCGACCCATAAATGTTCAAGCTGCATTTTTTTGTACGAAAGAAATTAAAAGTGTGATAGTGATGCAAATATAATGAAAAATTTTGCAAGACTGCGCAAAACGAAAGCACGAAAAGTTAATATTTTTAAGGGAAAACTTAGAAACTTCTTATATTCATTCACTATTCACATATAAATGTTACCCACACACACTGCAAGAATTTCATAACTAAGTATAAAGTTACAAAAACACTGCGCTCTTCGTCTGCATTTTCATTTAATGTAGTAACAAAATTAAGTGGTTGATTTCCGAACTAATTTCCTCCCTTACTGACAAGAATTACATAACGTTAATTTTGTATGCAAATAATAAATTGAAGAATTTCATATTTATTGAAACAATATTTTGATACGAAGTAAATTATTTATAATATTTTCCTTTTACCCATGTCCGTATATTTAAACAATACTAGTGGTCGTCCGGTGGTCGAAATTCGGCCATAATTAATGTAATGTTGTCAAAGACTATACTTCTAAAATAAAGGATATGCATGTTGTGTGTCAAAAACATGGTAGTGTGTGTAACGTATTTTTTTATTGATTTAATGTACCTATTTATAAGTGTGCGAAGTTTTATACTCCTCCGTCCGCGCAATTTTCGTAAAAGGAATATAAAGTTTTTGCTTCACGTATTATTATACTTATAGATAACACACTTTGATACTGTATTCTTCGAACCTAAAATTGTCTTAATTTGTTATAATACTACGGCATTTGTATGCTGCCTGTAAGTGTTTTTGTTTCTTCTAATTTTACATATTTCTGATATTCATGAAATTCAGTTGCGCAATAAATTTATATAAAATTAACAAAAAATGGACTGGAAGCATGAAATTCATCTTTAATTACCTAAGATAATAGTTATCGAAAGGATGGCAAATAAAATTGAGGTTATAAAGAAATAATTTAGCGCAGCGGTCAAGAAATTTGGCTGTTAACAATTTTGGGTCGATGATCGATTTCCGCAAATGTTTGTATAGACCCCAAAGATATTTGTCGTAGCCGAGTCCTTTGGGTTAATATTGTGCATGTTTCTAAATATCTGACAGATACATATTTATCACCATGTGTCTCCACCCTTTTTGCAGAAGGCCGTTGATTATAAGACAGTGGATAATATTACTTCGACTTTATTACAAAGTATTGTTGCTTTGCTTTTGCACACAAAATTAAAGATATTTTGTAAATAAGTCTTGAACATTATCGTAATATTTTACACGTTCCCTGAAGGTGCATATCGAAGTAATCTCGCTTATATATCAACGATGTTTTCGTGTCTGTATTTGGATAGGTCTAATCGTTTTTTTCGATTAATAATTTAAAGTAAAGCTATCATAATTTAGACTTCACCACGACAGCGGCTAACATTTGTTTAATCCAAGATAGCAATTTATCCCAGTCTTGATTGATACACGAAATGATTAATAAAATCGAAAATTCAGGTCGAACGTGACCATTTTCATAACTTCTACCACGATTTGGGAAATTGGTTTTTATTCCGTTTACAGTAAAGGTCAAAACCGCTCGCTTACTATTGACATTTTTTGAATATCCTGCGAAGTAATTAGGCGTAAGGTTTGAAGGACAGAATTTTTTTTTACATTACAGGCAGTTAATATCTCATGGTCAATAAGTAATTTTTCAGATCTTCTTTAATTGCGAACTACATATAAATAATGGAATAAAACTTTTATTCGTTTATTACCTAGTTGTGTGTATTTACAACTAGGTAATAAACGAATAATTAATTAATGTATATTAATAAATTTAACACTTTTTATTTATGTACTGTGTGGCTACGGTCTAAAGAATATAGCCACCCCCTCTCTTCCCGTGGGTGTCGTAAGAGGCGACTAAGGGATAACATAGTTCCGCTACCACCTTGGAACTTGAAAAGCCGACCGATGGCGGGATAACCATCCAACTGCTGGCTTTGAAATATACAGGCCGAAGACGGGCAGCAGCGTCTTCGGTGTGACAAAGCCAGCCCTGCGGTCACCAACCCGCCTGCCCAGCGTGGTGACTATGGGCAAAACACATGAGTTCACGTTATTTTTGGCGTAAACTTGTGGAGGCCTATGTCCAGTAGTGGACTGTAAAGGCTGTAATGATGATGATGAATAAATTTAAAATTAATTACGGTTAGGTATTTTGCTTATATTATGGGTATTTCCTTAATAAAGTGGCGACTTACGTAAAAATAGTATATACAATTTGACTTGTCAAATTTCAACCATCAATTCTTTCACAGTAATATAATAAGTAGTTAAGAATGCGAAAGATTTTTCAAAAAAAATATGACAATAAGTTATAAAATATCCCAATAGCGCTTTGAGAGCTAGAATGTATATAAATTTATTATACTTATACACAAACATTTGCAAAAAACAAACATTAAAAAACGTATAGCTACGCTCATAAAATCTCAAGTGATATGTACAGATTTGATGCGTAAATACGAAATGTTTTAAAATTTAAAGAAAAAACTATATCACACGCTTACTTATCTACGAAACACTGGAACGAAATTAACAAAACAGTGCCGTTTTTTAACCGACTTCCAAAAAAGGAGGAGGTTCTCAATTAGACTGTATTTTTTTTATGTATGTTACATCAGAACTTTTGACCGGGTAGACCGATTTCGACTATTTTTTTTTTTAAATCGAAAGGTGGTGTGTGTCAATTGGTCCCATTTAAATTTATTTGAGATCTAACAACTACTTTTCGAGTTATATCTAATAATGCGTTTTTACTTGACGCTTTCTTCGTCGACCTACGTTGTTATTATACCGCATAACTTTCTACTGGATATATCGATTTGAATAATTCTTTTTTTGTTAAAAAGGGGATATCCCTAGTACCATGATAAGGAAACCAGGATCTGATGATGGAATCCCAGAGAAATCTCTCTCGAGGGAAACTCTCCGGTGTACCGATTTTGATAATTTTTAATTTAATGAAAAGCTGATGTTCATCATGTGGTCACATTTAAATTTTATCGAGATCTGATAACTACTTTTTGAGTAATCTTTGATAACGCGTAGTTACTTGTTACTTGACTATTTTTTCGTTGATCTACGTTGTATTACTTGTCGATGTAATTGAAGTCGGTTTTTTTTCGTTTCTCTGCAAACACAATTATTATAGTGTACATGTACGAAAAATAAAGAATAATATCTTAATTTTTCAAAAATGTTTGCTTCGCGTTCAAAATTTATGCCACTCGTGATTCATAATTTTGACTCGAAATGAGTTAAATAATAGCAAATAAACTTATTTATAAGTTAGCTTAAATATTTTTTTATCAAAGGAACAGAATTTTCACACATCTGTGGTATTGTGGAGGTGGAAAGTTTATCATAACACTAAATATAGATAGATCAAGTCAAAATTAAACATTTTGAAAATAGCATTTGCTTTAAAAAAGAATTCGGAACGAGGTTGTTTAAACAGAAATTATGTTTACAGCCATCTAACACACGTCTAAACGTCAATTAAACGGATACAAAAGGCGAACGTGAAGAAACATTGGCTTCTTTATCGTAGTAACATTTTATCAATATTTTGCATTATTTATTATAAACAGCGCTAACCTTTAACATATGTTACGACTACGGAAAAGAGGCTCATCGTAGTGTTGAATCGTGTGCACATAACATTATTTGTGCTAACACATTATTATACATAAATATATGCATAATTATTTGTATGAATGAGTTTCCGCAGTGAACTTTATTTATGGCATTAATTCATACATATATAATCTCGCACACGTACCTACATATGTGAAATTATAGTTGACTAATTCACGTTAATTATGTGCTGGTACTGATTTTAGAAATTTCTGAAGTTTATGATTCATTAGATGTGGTGAACCAAATTTAGGGGCACAAATCTGTGCAAGAGTTATTTTACTTTCGTAAATTCAATATCGTACTATGAAAAATATGAAACAATAGCATACGTAATTGTCAATCGCTGATATGTATGTATATGTTTTGTAATTCAGTTTTAAAAATCTTAATATTTTTAGTTTAAGACGATTCCTTTTATACCTACCCTACTTTACAATACTTTGTATCTTACTAGTTACTACTACACATATTATATATACATATAACATATAAAAACTCGTGCAATAATTTTGATTTATACTTACCAAGATATTAAGATGCACTATGCAAGACTTTTGACCTTTACATATATTAGTATGTTAAGTGGGCTTAATGTAATGAATACAAAACGTGTGTTTTATTTTTCTGTCTAGTACAACTTCATTTTTATGTAATATATACATAGTAATAATAATAAGCTTTTTTATTTAACATTACGAGTAACGGACTCTGTGATTGATATTGTCTCGCCATCTTTTCTTTAATTTTATCCAGTAATGTTTGCACACCACACATGCACATTTGGACATACATTTTTTTTTATCTGAAATTCAATTAGGGCAAGAAAAAATCAAATTTGGCGCATTTTCATTGTGAATGGTAGAATTTATTTGTTTTTAATATGGCACACATTATCTGTCAGATTGTTTGGATGGTAAGTTTGGCAGCTCTGTCAAATGTTGTTACTACTTGCATTCGACCCGACTTCACTTCATCACAGAATTTTAAGCTATTTATGATTATGCAGTAATGTTTGTTTTACAGCTAATAATCGTATTTTATGGTAATCTTCTTGCACTTTCTGCCACAACACGTGTTATATTGCAAAGAAATATTTCTTACACAGGTTTAGATACGATTTTCGAAATTATTTTGTCGCGAGTGACTTTCTTCATACGTCTGTTGCTTGCTACACCGGAACTGGAATTCATAACTGGAAGAACTTTTCATAACAATCTTTTTTTTTTCTTCTCTAGTACGATTTTTCTAAAACAATCCTTTTCGCTATAATTATAAAAATCTACTGTGAATTCAACGAATATTTGTTCTAGTTTGAATCTGATAACGGTGTTTGTTAGCAAACTAAAAAAAAAACCCGATTTCAATTACATCGACACGTAATACAACGTAAGAAGACGAAAAAAATTAACAAACGCACTAGTCGTCACTACGATTTTCGAGGGTACTTCTTTTTTGAAGTCGGTTAAAAACAATTGTTATTTTTAATACCTTTTAGGTAACTATATAACGAATTCCGAGGACGTCGCAAATAAAATAACAAATATATAAAACTAAATTAACGCGTTAAGAAATTCATGGAGCGTATAAAGTTTGTTCGACCCGAAATAACCCTCTTTAAAAATTCCCACACCGTTACGAACGAGATGTTAACACAATTTCGTGCAGTATTTCGAGTTCGGGTAGCGTACTATGAGATAAGTCGGATGTTAGTTCCAAGTGGACGAATGTGTTTACTACTATATATAATTAGTAGTAAGAACATTTATACATTTGACTAGCCCGTTGGCGCAGTTTGTAGTGACCCTGCTTTCTGCTCCGAGGGTTGTGGGTTCGATTCCCACCCCGAGTCTGGGTGTAATATAAATATTTATTTATATATTTATATATGTATTATTTATAAGTATGTTTATCGGAAAAAAAAAATATGTAGCTATATACCAGTCGGCTGTTACCTATAACACAAGCATTAAGTTGCTTACTTTAGGAACAGACGACCGTGTGTTATGTGTAAATATTTATTAATATTTATTAATATAACTGAATCCAGATAAATTAAAAATTCTGAATAGGGAATACAACGAGTTATACCTACGCTATAAATACGAGTTTGAACAATTTGTACAAAGATGAAGATTTTCATTTCGAGACATAAAAAAGGAATTTATCTTAGAATAACCAGCCAGGCCTCTGGGCCAGTTCCGATTCCGAAAAAATTAATGACTTGTTATAAATCTATACAAATAAATAAAAGTGTCTGTTGGTAATATTAAAATAACCGCTTTTTAATAAATGCATATGGATGTACACACGGTACATATGCCAAAATAACATTTTTTTTTACAATTTTTGTCTGTCTGTCTGTCTGTTCCGGCTGATCTCTGAAACGGCTGGACCGATTTTGACGGGACTATCACTGGCAGATAGCTAATGTAGTAAGGAGTAACTTAGGCTACTTTTATTGAAGTAATTTATTTCTATTATATCTCTGCGAACTTAACAATATCTTTTTTGTTAAAACCAACGACACGCGGACGAAGTCGCGGGCACAGCTAGTAATATGTAACTAAGTACTTGTTAAAAGGTAGTCAAAAGATTTACTATCTCCTCTATCAATTATTAGGAGGATTATGATGTTTAGTTTTCACACATGTTTTAAAAATTCGATGTTTCTACCTATTCGGGTAGCAAAAAAAATAGACAAAACACTGTGGCCGACAGTCGGTTTGATAGCTTTTTGTAATAAGATCCGTTGGCACCCTCTGTTTTGTTAGGTTACGGAAATCTAAAAATAACCAAGTGTTAACACAATTATAGCTCTACGTAGAACCGTTTCGGTTAGAAACACATCGAGTATTGAACAGTCGTCAAATTTGTTGACGTTTGCGGATACGGTGTGTATGTTACTATGCGTCAAAGCTTTTTATATGCCCAGACAGAACCTCTATTTCTCACGTTACTCCTTGACATTTTCAAAATTCAACGTTTTTTTTTTAAGTTAACTAGGTCGGCAAAAAAGCGTACGGCTCACCTGATGGGAAGCAATTACCGTAGCTTATAGACTCCTGCAATACCAGATGCATCGCAAGCGCGTTGCCGACCCCATCCCCAATCCCTCCTAGGAGCTCTGGTCACCTTAGTCACCAGCAGGAACACAATACTGCTTGAAAACAGTATCATTTAGCTGTGGTCTTCTGTAAGGTCGAGCGAGGTACTTCCCCAGTCGGGCTGCTCCATATTTTGAGCAGGAAATTTTCTGCTGTGCCCTACCTCAGTTTCTAATGAAATACCTAAAAAGTCATAAATAAAATGTCAATATATATTTGGTAGGAAATTATATTGAAGCAAAGCTTATAGGAAGCCGTCTTTATTGAAAACTAACGCCTACACTTATCATAAATCTATCTACAATCACTTACGAAGTGTAAGGATGAATCAGCCAGTTAAAATGTTATTTTGTAAATGTAGGTAACCTCGTTGTGTCTTCCTAATGCAAAAAAAAAAAAAACATTTTAACACACACAAGTCTTCAACCTCGTTATTTATATAACTGTGTGTGTGTATGACGAGTGTTAACGCAAAAGTTATGGCAACTGGCAGCAGTGACAGAGATCGCTGGCTCGATCCTAGCTACAGAAAGTTTTGTGTAAAACAGATAATGATGTTTGACGTGGCACAGAAGTTTGTTTTTGTGATATTTATGGATCCCTCAACAAAAGATCTCATCCTATTAAGAGTTGGGCTTGTTGTCTTCGTTTTGAATATATGTAACAAATATGTATGATTTGCAACATTCACAAATGCTTTTGGATTTTAAACGCAGAAACAAAAACACTGCGTGTTGCTCATTATACCACAACGTCTGGTGCATTATGTATGAAAAGTTCTGTGCCGAGCTTCTAAGTTTTAATCACTGCTAGCTTTTCTTTCATTTGTGCATATAAATTAGATGATAAGAGTTTTATAAGAGGAAACAAGTAAATTCAAACAAAATGCCTGTTAATATTTTTTGCTCAAATTTCCTGCTCAAATTATGGAGTAGCCCAACTAGTCTTTCGACGTAGTACCTCGACCTTACAGAAGATCACAGCTAAATAATACCGTTTTTAAGCAATGTTGTGTTCCTGTTGATGAGTAAGGTGATCAGAGCCTGGGGAAATTGGGTATAGAGTCGGCAA